>NW_024497408.1:300893-929351 GCF_017590055.1 Onychostruthus taczanowskii
CGGGGTCGGCGCGGCGGGGCCGGGCCCGGCTGAGCCCGGTGCAGCGGGGGACGCGGCGGGGTCGGTGCGCACTCTCCGCGCTCCCTCGGAGTCCTACGGGGCTGCTGGCTCATAGGTGCCTGCCTCGGGAGCGCTGCGTGCTCCGGCTGCGCGTTCCACGTGTGTTTGTTTAAACAGCCACTTCCCCGTTCCGCCCCGAGCCAGGCGCCCTCCGTGTTTGCTCGTGAGCTGGTGGGGGTGGTGCAGGGCAGAGGTCGAAAGGCTGGGAATCGGGAGGAATGTCTTCGCAGAAGGGGTTATTGGGCACTGGAATGGGCTGCCCAGGGAGGTGGTGGAGTCGTCGTCCGTGGAGGTGTTCAAGGAAAGGCTGGATGTGGCGCTCAGTGCCGTGGTCTGGTTGACCACGGTGGTGCTGGCTCACAGATTGCACTAGACCAACCTCAAAGATCTTTTTCAACCTGATTGATTCTTGTGATTCTGATTCTTGTGATTCTGATTCTTGTGATTCTGCAAAGCGCAGCCTGTCGGGAGAAAGGGCATTAATCCAGGGTGATTTTCCCAAATCCGTTCTGCTAAGAGCACGCGTTGTTAGCGTGCTGGCGCCGTGTGGGAAGGCGGAGGGAGGGCGAAGGAGTGCCGAGAGGAGCCCCGGCGGCCGGGGCGGCGCGGCGCGCGCGGGGCGCTCTGCTCCTGCCCTGAGGGGCTCGGCTGCCAGACAGCTGCTCGGGCCGGAGCCCGCCCTGGGGCGAGCCCCGCCGAGAGTGGCTTTGCTCAGCTCTTGTGTGCATTAAGTCATCTTTGTTTTAGAATCACGCCGAAACAGCCAGGCACTGGTTCCAGTGCTCCTATTTGAAGCGTTTGTAATAAAACGCCAGAGCGACAGGGAAGAGAGCTGCATCTGGAAAATGCAGTGCCCGCAGTGGGTATTTAAACTGGCCTCTTTCTCTCTCTCTCTCTCTTTTTTTTTTTTTTTTTTTTTAATTGGAAAAGTTATTTTTACTACTCAAGTTTTCAAGTGCCTTTCAGCACAACACGGAATCGTGAAGAATTATTTTTGCTACAAAAGGGCAGGAACAAGGTGATCTAGTGGCTTATGAAAGACAACAAGCTAAAGATAATTTTCAAAAGTGACAGTTAACTTGGAATGTTACAGATTCCGCTCCTTGAGAACAAACAGAATTCTTCAGATTAAATCTGTGTGCTTTGACAGAGGGTGTGCTTTAAATCAAATTAAATCCTTGAGAATAAGAATATAAATGTATAACTGACCAGGTATTTATACATCTTGAAAAGGTCGGTGTAAAGTCAGTGGCATATGAATGATTGAAGTAACAGAAAACTTCAAGAGAGAGGAAGTACTTTTAGGACAGATGTTTAAATTAATATTTATATTCTTTTAAGGATTCAAAGTTTTGCATATATCTGAACTTATTAAAATACGCACACTTTAGGGGAAGAAAAAAGTTCAAATTTTTAATATTTTTATGATTGTATTTGTAGTGAGTGAAACTATCATCAGAGTGTTTTTCTGGTGTTTCAGGAAGGAAAGAACAAACGTATTTTAGCTTCATCGTGGAATTTTTCCCATGACTCCAGAAATCAATGTATATGTATTTATGTTGATACACAGTTACATGTTGCCACAAGTAGTCATTATCCGAAGCTTATGTTAATTTAAAACATGCAAACCACAAACCAGAATTGATTTGTAATAAGGATACAACTTCTTTCTGAATCACCTCTGACTTTGAAAGGCTAGTACTTCCTGTGTTTTTAGATAATTTTTTTTAATGGAATGTATTCCTTCAAGTTCATGATCAGATTCAGTGAATTTCTAAACACCTGATTTTGTTTAAAATTAACCTGAGTTTTTCTGTCTGTTGAGATGACTTAACAAAGTCTTACTCAGATAAGCTGGAACTGTGAGAAAGATGTGGAATTTCGTGTTTAAATTCAGTAGTGACTTGCTGGTTTATCTATATCTGTTTCAACAAATTAATGTATCTTTCTTTATTCTGAGAAGCGATGGGATAATGTATTAATAAAATTTCACTTCATTCTTTCCCTGAATTTAAGAACTTGGAAAGATGTCTGTGTTCTGCGCTGTGAAAGCTGAGCCCAAAGACCATTCAAAGGAAAATAATTGCAGAAAACAAATAAAGTAAGTGTTTCTCTCTTTCTGCCCTTGCTGAAAACACCAGTGTTTCTAAATAATAACATTGTATACTTCCTGTGCTGTCAGTTTTTTACTTCTCTGCTAGGAATGCCACTGCACATTCCAAACTGTTTTTTTCACAGGAATCTGCACTTTGAATTATGTAGATTTTAGTCAGTAATATGGGGTTGTGGAGTGCATATGAATTATTCACCTAAGGCTCTGTCTTTATTTTAAGCTTCATGTATCTTATTGTGGACTTGCTTTGAAAGAGGACAGGATTGTTTACAGGCTGAATTTATAATAGTCAAAGGAATAGAAGACATCAGACAGCAACCTGTTGAGCAGAAATTGAAATGTCAGGGCATACATCTCTTACATTTCATTCCTTTTGCCCATCTGAAAGAAACTGCAGACATGAGGAGCAAAAAATGATGTCACCAAGCCTACAGCTTTTCTTGGGCATAAGTTTTGAATAACATGGACATAACAGTGGTATGCATAAAGAATAAAATGGCAAAATCCAGTTTTAAAGGTGAATATCAGTAAACTTTGTCACAAAAGGACAATCAAAATACTTCTAAATCTTCAAGATAATAAACTGTTGGGGGAATTAATTCTGCAATTTAATACAACGAAAATTAAGAAAAGGAAAATGAAGCAGTACCTGAATTCTCGAATTAAATCGCATTTAGAGGGAAGCTGTGCCAACAGTAGTAGCAGTAAACTAAAACAGAGTAATTAAAGAGTGTCTGTGTTGAGTTTCCTTTTGTGCACCAAAATTTGCTTTTTCCTGTATCAAGAAGATTGTTTATAAACATACATTTAAAAAATTATATGTTTATATATATTTTATCTTTTTTTACTTGTAATGTTATGGTTTATATTATTTGCTTGGTTTTTCTCTTTCCTGGAAAGTTAAAAAGAGGCTAAATAGCCTCCACTTCTCCTAGGGCTTCTTTTCACTTTTCCCTCCCGCTTTATTATTCATTTTACTTTATGTTAATTGAATCACAGAATTCCAGAATAGTCTGTGTTGGAAGTTGAGTCCACAAGGATCATCAAGTCCAACTCTTAAGAAAATAGGCTGTACTGGGTTTGAATCTGCAACCTTGGCATTATTGGCTCTATGCTCTAACCACCTGAGCTAATCTCAGGGTATTTATCCCCTCTGACAATGATTGAATGATCATGTCCTCTTTAAAACTTAGTTTTAACTTATTTATCCTTCACATATACTCTCTTCTGGGTCCTCATGTCTGTACGGAGGACAGAAAAGGATTAAGCTCTGAACAAAAAAATCATGGTCTTGAGGCTGCCCTTGTTTCCACAGGTGGTTGCTCGGTGCATTTCTCAGCTCCATGGCCCCTGCTGGCTCTTAGAACAGCACCATGGAAGCTTGTCCTCACTTCTGACTTGGTTTTCTCTGTTGCCACAAGACTACAGTTGTATTGAGTCATAACCCATGTAGGTGTTCTCTGGTCTCCTGTCTCTAACAAAGATCAATAAAAGATTTTGGGGAAGAAATGGGGAGAAATCATATACTAAGATCTGTTAGCATATACTCCATTGCCATACAGAACTTTCTCCCTGCCATCATTGAATGTGGTGAAGGACTTTATGCATTGACATAAGCTAATACAATTAACCTTTCATTCCGTGAACACATGCAGATAATTCTGAGTCTCTGTAAGTGTTTAATATTGACAGTGGTTTGTGGTAAGGTATTCCATAACTTAGCCTGGCTTTGTGTGAAAAAATTAGATTGCCCTTAATTATGCAAAGAATTGCATTGTTTTGTGTATTTTGAGTTTGCATCCTCTGCTGCTTTTTTTTTTTTTTTTTTTTTTTTTTTTTTTCCCTCCAGCTCTCTAGCTGTTCTGTTATTTTTAAACAAGAACATTAGGCATCTGACTTTCAGGTTGAAATGATGCTTCAATTGCTTCAATATTCTAATCTTTTTATTATCTGCACAAAGAGCACTGGGGTGTGAGTCTGCTGTACCAGTCCCGTAAAACAAAGTCCTCCACTTCAAGTAGTTGCAGAACTAACACTTAGCAATACTAATGGGTCTGCATGCAATACATATGCAAGACCTGCATTCACTGGTTAAATAATCTCTTTCTATTTTAAAAAAGTGTACTCAACACTGATAATATATAATGAGGCTTGGAAAGTTAGAGGTGTGCTGTGTGCAGGAAAATATTGTGACTGGGTGCATTATTTTCTGTACTGCAAAATGGATTATCAGTATGTAGGTTCACCTTGAATAAGTAGCAGTAAATTACTGGGCAAGATTAAGGCAAGAGAAGTGCAGAGAAGTTCTGATGCTTTTAAGAGACGGGGCAAAGTGCTTCCAGTGTGAGGAACAAGTCAAGTTTTGTGGGTGACTGTTGTGATTCTTTTTTGATCTGATAACTAAGCAAGGAATAAGATAATTTAATCTTCTTAAGCAAAATCTTTCTGGCTATATCTGAGACAATGTGGTTCCATTTAGTTCAGTTATAGCAACTGCACGTTTAAATCAAGGATTGAAGGATTTTTCAGCTTCAAGTGATAATTTGTTATCTCCAGTGTGACGTGTTTGGCAGGAATTACAATCTACTATGGCAGAGAGAGGAATATGAGTGGGATAGCATTTCAAATATCAATGCCATTTGGCTTAATTTCTGAGACTACTCAGAGACTTACTAAAGGGGGTTTGTTTTGTTTTTTGTTTGCTAGTTAGTTTGGTTATTTTTTTTAAAAGCCACTAATGGCTTTGATTGAAAGTTTTTGGAGAGATTTTGCAACTTTAAGGTAGACAATTCTACTTAACCATTTCAAGCATCAAAAGAGTAAAATAAGGCATCAGAACGGCAAAAGCTGAGTGTAAATGGTGGAAAGAAAGAAAAAACCAAGCTGCCTGACAGATTAAAAATTCACATAAGCAAAACGAAAGGAAGTAGTAAGCTTATTAGAACCTCTCTGAATAATGAGTACATACATATCTTAAGGACACAGTAAATTACAGGAGAAGTAGAGACTGGCATGTTGATACAGCTTTAAACAAGTGCGTGAAACAAAGAAATGAGGAATTAAGGACGTTTTTATTTTGGAGACGTTGCTGTGGTTTCACTGAATTTCACTACCCATTTCTAAGCATCTCCTTCTTCTTAGTAATTTGGTTTTGGGTTTATTACCACTTTCTTTCCTTTATGGTTATTTTTCTCTATCACAAAGTTGGGCATTTTGGGTTGAGGATTCTGTACTTCCTTAGTGGGATAATAGGAGTAGTAGTAGGGGAAAGCAGTTGGCAAGGGATAAAAAAATTGATGATTAGAGGAATTGAACAAAGATTAATTGAGGAATGTGACTGGTACAACTAGCTAGCCAAGAGGGTTCCATTAGGGATGGAACAAAGAGGATCAAGGCAACACAAATTGTGTTAGTTCTATGGCTTAAGCAGAGTCTTGAAATTCTGAGTCACTATTTCTCTGCCTTAGGAAATTGTATGTAAAACATACTGTCAGAAGATGGTTTTAGTTAATGCTAGTAATTACACATATCCACTCACATGTGTGTCACAATACAGTCAGAAGTAAAATTATGTGAACATTTTTCTTGTAGTCATTCTTTTATGTACAGAATAGTTGTGCGCTTGGTGTAGATGAATAAACGCTGTCTCCAGCTGGCTATTCTTTAGAAAAAAGAAGGCAGTAAAGTAGTAAGTAAAGTTCAGATGGTTCATTTTTTTTGTCATGCACAGTTTAATTCATTTTCTGGCACAGTGTTTCTGCAAGATAAAAATCCAGTTAATAAATCAGATTTTTCTCGGCTGCTAAATTGTAAGTATATAATTTTATGGATGGATTGCTTTATAAACAATGGTCTGAAATATTTTGAGTAGTACTTAGAATACTCTCAAGGCCTCATCAGCTAGTATTTTATCTTTTTTATTCAATAAATGCTCATTAACTGTGCACATTTGTCCTACATTCTTTTACTGTGGTTTTTGTCTAGCATTATTAAAGAATGTGTGTAATGTAACTAGAATCCTCTTGGAGGTTACTGAAATGCAACTGCTTTTTCTTTCAGAAATAGTATGGCTATTGTGTACTAACAATTCTGTTCAGTTATGTTTTTAGAGTATAAAAAAAGAAGAATGTGTCTGTTTTTGAAGTATAGAAGGAATTCAAGTAAGCATAAAGTAACCAAGTGATCTGGAATTTGGCTAGAATTCTAGGAGCAAATGCCAGCACTTAAAAGCCTTGGATAGCTCTTTCTGGTTATGTTGAAAGGGAACATTGGTCAAGCATGCTCTGCATTGGAAGTATTCCTGGTAAAACATCAGGTTTTCAATATTGTTCTTTAATCAACAGTACTGAGCTAATTAGGGTAGAACTGATGATGTAAATAGTTAAAATCAAAGTGATTTTGATGTAGCTAGACAAAGGAGAGACTATGGGCTAATATGCCCGGTTTCTTCTTTTAATGAAAAATTAATGATACATCATGGCACGGTAATGCTAGTACACAGAATATAACTTCTTTTCTACAGTAATGATTTATCTTTCAAGTTGCTCATTTCTCTCCTCTTATGTCATTATTAATTTTACTCTCAGGCTGATTCCAATAGATGTTTTCTGTTCTTCTTGATCCAATAGATGTTTTCTTTTCTTCTTGAGTGTAGGAGTTGCTGATAATGACAGGGATAGTGTTGTGCCCTGCTTAATGGCTATGGAAATGCAATTTTTAAAAAACTTTGAATTATTCATAAGCGGTTTCTTATTTGATTACATGTGCTCTGACTAGAAGATTTAAACAGGAATAAACAGTCTGCCTTAAAATAAGTAAAATTCTGTTAAGAAGTTTGATTTAATATAGAATGACTGAACACAGGCCCTAGTGAAAGATGAAAAAAAAGCCTTCCAGTTGTTCATGTTTTGAGTTGTGGCAGAGATACGCATTTTAAACAAATGACAGAAATTTAGCAACTTGTGTGGTGAAGCACTGACTGCCTTACTGTTACTGAGAGATCATTTCAAATCATGAAACAGTGTAGAAAATTCTTTGATTGAATCAGTAGTAAGCCTCTGAACTTAGAGCAACTGTGCAACTCTGCCTCTGATTTTACCCAGCTCTCTCACTTATTCCCATTTCCAGTTCTTTTTGCTCTGTTATTCTCTCCTGCAATCGGAATTATTCTTACCCATATATTTGTTTATTTCCTACTTCATATTCCTCAGGTCTTCACATCTGATGATGTGTCTTTCTTCTCCTTTTCATCTACTGCCCCAACCCTTCTGTCCTACCAAGGCTTATACAAGCATTTTGTTTTGAAAGTAATTTACATATTCTTCTGAATTATGTGTTATGTCAGGTTTCTAAATTAGTCACACTAACCATTCTCTTTTCATTCTCCAGAGCGATGGAAGAAAATGTTAGATTGTTCTTTAGGTTCAATGGCAAAAATTTATCCCCTTTGTCCATTTGAGTAATGTGGAGAGTGATAGGCCCAAAACCCCTTCAGTACCTTTCCTGGATGTACTTTGTAAGCTCTTTAATTCAAATATGGATGTTTGGCACCTGCCATCTGGACAGAACAGTGTCTTTGCAGTTTACAGTTTTGAAAGTCCTTCCCCTGAGGGATGATAGATGTCCTGCTTCATCCCAGAGAAATGTTGTATGAATGAGATCTGAAATTAAAACAAGAAAATCGTGGTTGGGCTGTCAAGCATACACAAAAGCGGTTGGTGAATACACCAGCTTTAAAAAAAACCTTATGACTGGAAAGAGTATCTGTTTGCTAAATACCTTGGAAAACCATTGATCACTTACCTTCAAATTTGCATGATTATGCCCATGTTCATATGTAGGTTGTGCCTTATTTCAAACATATGCTCTAAGTTCTAACTCATTGTACACAGTTTATATTCGAAGTGCAGCACATCTTGTTTTGGCCTTGGGTTTCAGAAGCTGTTTTTTCACGTTAGGATCAGCTAGTTGTCAGTGTGTTTATCCTTTTATCCAGAATGAGTGCTCCCAAAGAAATGATATCAATTACAGGTTGTTTTTTAGCAGCAGAGGAGCAGCATTTGTCAGAATGAATCATTAACAATAGTTGGAATGCACTCTTTTCTTCCTGCCTCTTCTGGAAACCTTACTGAATTTGAAGTATCCTTAATCTGAGCATATACTCAGGTAGATCCATCTTCATTGTGAGTAAAGAGGTGACTCTTTGTTCTTTTCAGTGGCAGTTACTGACATCAAAGCTCATTCTGCCCTTTGTATTTTTGTACCTCTCACCATACTGTTGCTTCTCTTTGGCAATAACAGATACAGATGCTCAGGCTGCACTATTCAAGACAGCTTTTTCAGCTGCAGTTACAATAGTGGGTACCTACTGGTATTAGATGTTTTCTTATACAAACACTAACAAGTTGCTAGTAGAATTTCTTGTTTCTTTGTAATTCTGTTCAGTGCAAGATTGGAAAATTTACTGTAGCCTTGAGTAGAATTCTTACTGTTCATAACAATTAAATAAATTCCTCTTTCTTTTCCATTTTAAAAATTTTTCATATTTTCTTGGCAAGAATTCTCTTGCATGGTAATTAATAAGATATTTAAGTGAAGTGAATTTTGGTCAGTTTACCATTGGATAGCAGTATAAATTTCCTTCATTAAAGCTGATACCTGCTGCAGATACATGACCAATAGATGCTGCACAAATCAGAAGAATCTTACTGGAACAGAATAGCCCTGATCCTCCACTTTGAGAAAGGTGTCTTTCCAAGGTTTAGGTATATATTTTTGTTTTCTATGAGCATATAATTCTTTATCATTGTATTTGGAATAAGAAAAGACACAAAGCTATAAAAGGCAAGCACAACAATTTATTTTAAATCAATTAAATTCTGTGCTTTGGTTTGAGTTTTTTTTTTAATGGATTAATGCCTTATGTTGATTAAATGGGCCAGGTAAAGCACAAAAAACCACTTCGAATTTTGAAACAAGAAATAAATGTATCTGACAGATTTTACAGATGATACAGCATCAAATTAATCCCATATTTGTATATAGGTTATGTAAATAAAATTTAATAGTATGCTGCATAATATGAAATATGGAACCTAAGATGCACATAATTCTGTTTATGGAGTTACACAGCTGCTGCTTGTAATTAGCTGCCTAGGGAACCTCTGTTCAACAATCCTTTTTAATGAGTGTTTTTAACAGTTTGATTCCATGGTAAGAGAAGAACTAGATATAGAATATCAAATATAACTAAAATACAAATAAATGAAGATTCCTAACAAAAATTAGGTATAGATTGTGTATGTATGTGCAAGCACATATGTATATGCTTTTGAATATTTTTTTAAATATACAGTGATTTTGAAAGCTCTTTTGCAAACACACTGTTCAGTGTTTCAAATAATAAATAAACAAAAAAATGATGATAGCTTTCTTGCTGCTGCAGTGTAGTTTCTTTCCCATAAAGTTTCTTATTACAATAGAAAATAAAATAATTACTTTTTTCCCCCGGAATTTTAAATGTGACTCACTGTTTTAATGATGTTTTCCTGTCATCATGGTATTGTTGAAATTTAAGAAACTACAGAAATACACCTTCTTTAAACATTTTCTGGGTCACTTCTAATTGACATATTGTATTATCTTCTTTTCTGTTTTCCAGTGTTATGTATTATTTGGATTTGTTTGTGCAAAAGGAAAAGAATTACTATATTTTTATTAAATGTCTCTAGCTTACTTCTCTTTAAATAGAGAAAGTAGCATTGTTTTCCTCATGAGAGTTTTTGACATTTAGATAATTTGTTTCTGTTGTCCCCTTCACTTCTGTTTTTTATGAGCTACTACTTCCAGCCTTTTTGTAAGATAAAAGTAGGTACTTCCATCCTGTAAATAACATGTCAGTATGTAGAACAGCGTCTCCTAGGAATATTGTTCTTCAGTAATTGTAACTTCTTGTTTTGTTGAACCTTTTAATTTATTATACTCTGTCTGAATTACATAACAAAAACTTTAAAAATTATTAGCTTTTTTCTATTCATCTTTATAGCATTTGTTTTCTCTGTGATGAACATATCCTCATCAGTGAAGAAAACTTTATTGTTGATAATTCATTTTCAGGTAGGATCCCTTAGACTGTCCAAAGTATGCAGCAGTGGTTCAGCCATGGCTTTTGATGCCATAAATTTTAATGTGGAATTTAACAAGCAGAAAAAAACCGCATGTTTTGCCAGGTGGTAAACTACAGGAAATTCAGGACAAATAATGGAAGAATAAATGCTGTAATTACTAAATAACTGAGGTGTCAAATCTGTATAAGTAGTTAGTTAATTGTAATTACAGTTTGGTTTAGCAAGAGATATTTGGAGATACTTATGTTACTTAAAGGAGAAAACAGTTTGGAATTGAGGTTTAATTTTGATTTTAATTTTGAGGTTTTAAATTTTGTTTTTAATCCAAATCCAGTCATAATCAGTAAAATACATATTATAGAGACCTAAGATGAATGATAATGTTTAGGAAAAATTCTTACAGGATTCTGTTAATCTGTTGAAAATTCACTTGTCCACTTACTTTTTAACATTCTGGTCTAAGGTGTAGTGGTATAACCTTTAAGCATGCCATTTAGAAATTTATGCTAACTTATAATGGTGATCCATATTTTAATTTTCCAAAAGTTAATCCTGTCATAAGACAGTGCTTCCCAATTACTCTAATAAGAAAGTTACAGTTGTTCTCTTCATCCTCAATGTGATGCTGACCCTGTCTGGCTGGTATCTTGGCACCATTTAGACTCTGGACTATTTCCATGTAGTTGAAAGACTTGTCTCAGTTTCTAAGCTTGTTTTCAGAGTTGAAGCATAAAGTTTTAAAAGGGAAAAATGGAGAGAGAGAGAGCAAAAATATAAATTATTTAATTTCTTATTTTGTATGCGTTGCCCTTGTATGGGTGAAGAAGTTAAGACAACTGTAGATAGTACGCCATACTATTCCTTTTGCAAGCCTTATTTATCCTTGTGTTTTAGATAATCAGATGTAGCGTGTATTCCACATATAGTTTGTTTACATTTTTGATGCTGTAATTGTAGTTCTCTGGAATAGTGTTTCAGAAATAAATGGAGTATTAATTCAAACCCTGTGGTGTGAAAGAGCAAAACTACTAAACACAAAAAATAGTAGAAGACCCACTGTTATTCTTACATGAGTTCCATTTCAGACTCTAGCTGAATCTTACTAATATTTTTCCAGCCTGTGCTTTCTGTTATGATCCTGTTTTCCTCCTCCTTACTCAACTGATACTACTATAATTTGTTCTGACCACTGTTCCTGTGAGCTTACTCAGAAAGCATACTAGCTTAATTTCTACCAGCTTTTGTTTTCTCTTATGCAAGACCTGCTTATTGTCCTTCACATTTCTTTCTGCTATCCCTCCTCTTCCTAAGTTGTCTGTTTCTTCACTGAAGAGAGGACTTTTTTTTTCTGCTTTATTCTGTTCAGTTTCCATTTCTTTTCATGTGTATTTCATATCTCAGAAATACTAGACGACCAGAAATTCTTACATATGTTAATCAGTCTGTAAAACTAGTTCATTTTCCCACAAGGGTTTTACAGGTGACTGGACATGGCAGTTGGGGTGAAAATGGTGGGGCTGTGTTGACAGTTGGACTGGATCATCTTGAAAGTCTCTTCCAGCCCTGATGGTTCTGTGATGTATGAATTTTACATCAGATCTTGGCAATTTAAGTAGAAGTCCTAATCTAAATGTACAGGATACCTCAACAAAAGAAAGAAGACAGTGTGTGAGTTTAGGAGAAATAATTCTGCCTACAATTGTAGATTCTAGCAAATCCTATCACCAGCTCTTTAACAATCTACTGATCTACAGCAGCCAGAAAAAAAAATATTTGCAACTAATAAGTTATGTGTAATATTTAACTTGGTGATCAAAGAAGTTAAACCTAAAGTCCTAAAATGCCATGCTTATGATTTTGTGAAGTAGCTGTCATTGCTGACAGCTTAAAAATGCAGTTATATCACCATTACAATTTTGTTAAGATAAACAGAAATCTGCTAGCAAACTGCTTAATGGACCTGGATTTATCACAGTGTTCTCAAAAACTAGCAAGGTATGATAAGCATTTTCTTATGTAATATGAAACACATACATTTTGTATTGCTGGCACATTGAAAGCTGGGAAACATTTCACCACCTTCCAGCCAGCAAGTATATAAAGCAGTAAGATAAAATCATTAATAATCAAGTTCAGGAGAGAGATTACACAACCGCTAGTGAAGTAATTCTCATTAAAGCAGTTTTTCTGGATAGGATGTGCCTCACAGAACAGGAATGTCACTTTCCCAGAGCATGTCAGCAATGAGTAGTAATCCTGAACGTGAGCAAATTGGAGCAAGAGTTTCTGATTAATTTTCTTTGGGGCGGGGGGAATCACCATTTTTTCTAGAATCTTAGATGTGAAGCTGTGTGGGAAAAAAATCAGTAAAATAATAAAATAGATGAAGCACAGGCCTTTTAGTTCAAACTCCACTGATAAGCAATAAAAAATAAAGTATTTTGAGAGACAAAAAAAAAATTAAAGGAAGTAAGTTCTATTTGTTTAGCTGGAGAACATTGATATATTTCCTTACACAGTCCTTAAAATGTCAGTAACATAAAAATCTAAGAAAGGATTAATGATGAATTATTTTAATGGGAAAACGACCACATTTGCCATATCAATATCCCAGTCACACAGACTTAGAGGCTTAAACTGGTCTTATTTTTCATGCTCCAGTAACATACCTGTTTATACTGTTATGGCTCCTGAGCAGAACAGATATGTAGTAGTTGCTTGTTGAGAAACAATGTAATCAGCTTAAAAGCATTTATATTTTCTTCTAATATATTTGGCTACAGTACTGTAACACTGAGTGTGAAGATTTGCTTTCAGTCAAGTTGTAAACTTGGGAAATTTTTTTCGTATCTGTGAACAGTTTTATTTCTGTTCTTATACAACTTAGTATTTTTTTATTTACAATTTTAAATTGGGTATAATATTAAATTCTGTCTTTTTGGATTATGGGGCTTTTTCCCCTAATTTGGGAGTTTGTTCATTATTTAATCCATTTCATGCTCTTTTTTTTTAAGAAAATAAAATCAAATGCTGTGGCACAAAACAGTAGTCCTTGAAACAAAATGACAGCAGCTAAATCACTAGGAACCAGTTTGACTTGACATTATGATCAATATGCTGGAGCTCATTTGTGACAGGTGTGGTCCTTTTGTTGCTTGTATAGGCAGATTATGTGTTTAAATGAAGTAGAAAATTATACGTTGTAATTTATAGTTATTGCTAGTAATTACTGTTTATTCCATTGCCATGACTCAGAAATCCATTTATGATAGGAGTTAAATACAGAAGATGCTGATGCCTGAGAACATGTGTGGAGTGAAGGTTAAGCCATATTTTCTAATTTGTTGTTTTTTCTTAGTTTAGCATTTGACTTTTAGCATGTGTTATTTAGTAGCATCTCATTAGTTGATGTAACTTGAGACTAATTCTCAGTGTGCTATGTACAGCTGGATACTGAGCTATCCATTTATCTTATTGTCCGTACAAAAACAGGGTGTAGCATATTGTTCAACTGAGGGACAATCTCTGAAATCAGATCTTAAACTAGCAGTTGTAGCAAATAGAGACCATATATTTGTTGTTGCCTAAACTATGCTGCGTTGGTGATCTTGCCGTGAAGCGTTTCCATTGGTCTTAAGTTTAATATGTTTGTTACAATTTCATAGCACTATAGGATGGTTTGGGATGGAAGGGATCTTGAAGACCATCTAGTTCCAACCCCTTGCAACTGAATTGTTTTACATCATTGGAAGTGGATATGGTGTTACCATCTTTTTCTTTAATTTTCAGTTAGACTGTAAGATGTTTTCATAAAAGAAGTTAAACTATAAAAGAATCTTCAGTCTTATGATTCTCTCCTGTCACTTTTTGTGTATTGTCTATTTCTCACTTTGATCCCATTTTGGTCATTCTGAAAGAATATTTTTACCTTACACAGTCTTTAAAATTTTACCTATGCTTTTGCTGTTAAATTACTTTTTGTATATACCTTAGTTTTTTTAATTTCCTTTGAATGTTTATATATGAAATGCTAAATTAAAAATTACTATGAATGGGCATGCTTTCACATATTTTTGGTATGTTTTTTCTTGGTTGCTTTTAGTTTACTTTTCTCTGATGGAAAGTTCATGAACTCCCTGGTTTTTTCAAAAATATGGGATTTTTTTACACATATGCCAATACATTTTGGAAACAAATTATGTGATTATAAAAGCAGATGTGTATTTGCATTAGGGTGGGATTTTTTTTAACAGCGATAGATCATATGTGTAAATGTTTTCAATATTTCAGAATAAATTTTAGTGAATGTATCTACTTTTATGTGTGTATGTATCTATGTCTATGTAAGCATATGTAACTCATGTATATACATACCTCGTATGTATATACATACCTTTTATGTTAAGCTGTTTTATAAAATCTGTAGGTTAGTGTTGTGAGAAAATACTCTCCATTACCAGTTTATTGTTGCAGATTATTATTTTAGATCTCTCAAAGAATCACCAGCAAAGGTGGTAACCACGGCAGGTTTAATATTTAGGTGACAGTGCAACAAAGTTCATCAGCAAGATTCATTCTACTTATTCAATGGTTAAAGCACACACAGGAAAAAATGGAACCTAAAATCAATCTACCTAAAACTAAAACTAAACTAAAAATCATCTGTGTGTAGGCTGGAGATGGAAAAAGGGCAAGGATAGGAAAGGATTAAGGATAAAAATGAGTAAGAGAGACAGTCCTGTAAGGTCCCAATTTTCAGACTAGACCACTTGGCCCAGACTTGACCAATGATTTAAGCCTAAATGTTTTAACAGCATTTAAACGTAATAGCACATTAAACTGACATTTAAATAATCTATGAAAAGATTCTATATCATTTACTGCAAGCACAACAGTAATTCGCCTCAGGTCTAGCTTCCTTACAAACCTAAATTACTTAATCTAAGAGACCAGCATTAGTAGTACATTTGCTTTAGCTTATTCACACCTGCACCCATGCAGACCTGAAGGTGTATGTACAAAGTAATCACTTGTGAAAAATTTCCCTCAAGGCCTGGGAAATACTCACATTGGATGCTTTTGCATCTTCTCAACAGGCTGAGCCTCAAGGAGTGGGGTTACCAGCCCAGGATCCATTGTCGTGTTCACTGGTCCTCCAAATGACTTGCTGAGAGTGCCCCACTCAGAGGAATTTGCTGATCACAGACCACTGCAGGCTAGAAGATCTCAGAATTAGTCATGAGGTTACAAAAGACCTCTAAGATTGTCACCTTCAACCTCTGACTGGTCACCTCCTTGTTGCTAGACCATGGCACTTAGTGCCACATCAGGCTGTTTCTTTAACACCTTCAGGGATGGTGACTTCACAAACTCCCTGGACAGTTAATTCCAATGAATTCCAGCCTAACTGGAAATCTGTTCTGAGAAGAAATTCCTTCTGAAAGGACAGGTGTGCTTGGGACCACTCTTTCTAAGAGTCACAAGAGAATTGGCTTAAGTCATAATGATCTTCAATCTTGACCACAATTCAGGTAGTAACTTCAGTTACAAAAATGTTGTTCCACTGAAGTTGTTTTTCAGACAAGAAAAATAAGTTTCCAAAGTGGTTTGTGCTACACAGCACAAGTTCTTGGGAGCAGACAGTATTTCTAATAAGCTCAAGAGCTTAGTCCAGGTGCTGTTTGTCAAGCCTGAGCATTTCTGAGATCACATTGCAGCCAGGGGGAATGCACCACCACACTTGCTCAAAGTTGTTTGCTTACTGCATAAGAAAGACATATTTTAAACGATACATTTTAAAAAATGAAAATGGGAATGACATGCAACTTGCAATTACTTTTCTTGACCCTGAGAGAAAATCTTTATCTTAACTTTAACAGTAGTCACTGGCAAAAGAGGAAAGAATAATATTATTGGAAAGGGAAATTAATTTTGAACTGGCATAAGAATCTGCTTATTTTCAAATTTGCTGAGGGTTTTGGTTTTTTTTTTTAAACAATACTATATTGTTGTTGGGAAAGAAGTAATGGCTTCTACTGTCTTTTAAATATTTTAAGTTATTAAACTGGTACAAGAATGACTTGGTACTCTGTGTATGTGGAGAATAACCTGCTCTAAGAGGTGATGGACTATCTGTTAATTATTTCTTCCTTTAGAAGAAATAACTTTTAAATCAAGGGAAAACTTGATGCAGGCACAGCTATAAAAAGTGATTGTTTTCTAAATTAATAAGAAATCATAGACCTGTAAGACTACTAAGTTAGCCTCTGAGGAACACAGAAAGCAGAAGTAGTATGTACTAAACACTAAGAAAAATGTATTTCCTGCCCTCCATGCACAGTCTCTCCCAGTCACCGGAATTAATATTCCTAACAGGCAAACACAGCCATGCAGTCCCGGAATGATTAGATAAATAATTGGATACAGAAGTATAAGTCAATACAAATGAATTTCCATTGACTTCCTTTACTCTTTATTTGCATGAACAATTTAGATAGTGAATTTATATTCTAATGGTCAAGTCTAAATGGCTTTGAGTAATGTTTTATTTATAGAACACTTGGTTGCCCATAAGGTGAGTTAAAGTGCAAATTGAGGTCAGGATTAAGACTGACTGCTTCTGAGCTGGTAGAAGCGTTGGTGGCCAGGTCTGGGTATATACAAACAAAGTGTATGCTGGTAAGAGGAGTTTTGCTGCTGTACCTCAGACTGTCCCCCATATGTGATGAGTCAGAATTTGTTCTTGGAATCTGAAGAAATGTTTGCAGTTCTGGAGTCAAAACCAAATTGGATAACATAATGATGACAAATCTCAATCCGTGAAGTATTTGGTCTTGATTTTGAAGAGGTGTATCAATGTATGAGTGGGCTATGTCCTAGGCAGCTTCCTCTAAATACTGAGAAGCATTGTTGGAGTATGATTGATATGATGAACTGGATCTACTCAGGAAGAGTTATTTTGTGAACACTGAAAGCTGAAGAGGTGTTTGTAAAATCAACAGTGATTTTGGTATACATGATGCACTTTTTATATTACACATGAGGTTTACTTCCTATAACCTAGCTTTTTTCCTAAATTCATCTTTTTGTTTTCATTTCATTTAAGTCTGCTTGGAGTAACAACAGAACTGAAAGAGGAACATGAAACAATTCTATCATTTAACTAATCCTCTCTAGCAATATTAGAACTAGTTATTGATAAGTTAATCATATCAGTAGTGATCTGTAGATAATGCCAGTTGCTCTTCAGACATCAAGTGGGCTAAGGCTTTGTGGCAGTTAATATTAGAAATAATTCATGTTAGTTTAAATCCTCAGTTGCATTTAATTATAGATTTGTTTTGATTAATTTAATTGCATTTAATTATATTATATTATTATCTCTGTTAATCTGCCATTTGAAATATGCAGCAGAAGTTTTCTGCACTGCACAGAGTTATCAAAAGTTTTGTATTTGTAATCATACAGTCTTTCATTATTTGTTGGCCATTGAGTAATCTTCTCCAATTTTTGAGACAGCAGTGAGAAAAACTATGCATCTCTGTCTTTGCAGATAATATTATTTGCATTCATTATTATCACAATAGATAAATAGTTTGTGGGTGAATTACACTGCAGATCCATCATCATTACACTTCAAAGCATAATGGGACAGAAATTTGGCTCTTAGCCATCATAATGACATGGCTTAACTAATGTGATCAATCTTGAAGCAAATTGAATCAAAATTTTCTTTCCCCAGGTAATAGAAGTCCCAAGGTATGTTCTAGGCAGCTGATAAGATAAATTATTAAATACTTTTTTGTGCCATCCAGGGATTGCAAATATGCTTTTTTTTGTACCTTTCGCAGAAGGAGATCTAAAGAGCAGCTTGTTAATTTTTTCTTTCTTTGGGTTTTTCCATTAGTGTATCTTCTCCAAGATAGTGAGTGCTAATTCCAGTAAAATATCCTTATAAAAGGGAAGCCACCTCTTCTGGAAGTGCAGTTTTGTTGAGTTTTTTGGACTTTGCTACAAACCTTTCCAAAATTCAGGCCTGCTGAAAACTGAACCTCTTCTTACTTACTTAAATAAAGAAGAAATCATATGGAAAGGAGCTGTACTGCAAGAGTATAGTATATGTATTGCATATATGAAAGCTAACATACGAGGCAGGAGGTATCCTGCTGCTTCATATTAAGAAAGTTAAAGTTAAGCCACTTTCCATTACAACTATAGCATTTCTGTCTCAGAAATAGGTTCCGTGCAACTGAGATGATGAGTTTAAGAATGGAGTGAATGAGGAGTGTAGGACTGGGAGTCATTCAAGGGACAAGAAAAAAGGAAGACAGTGGGTGATAGAGAGTCACTCGATTTGAGGGGGCAGCAGTAGTGACAGAAGTTGGAAGAATGTAGTTTGCTAGTCAGAATGAAAGGAAGTAGGCGACAAGAACTGAGGTGTGATAACAGAAACAGAATGTAAGAGACAGATTTGTAGTGTTCTGGAGATTGAAATAGAACAGCCTAGGCAAAACAAACTTGAAAATACTGTATTTCCTTGTGATAGTTCTTGTGATTAACTTGTGCGAGTACCAAGAGTTTCTTACCTATCACTAAAATTCAATTTTTTTCTTCATTTGAGAATCTTTTATTTCTTACTAACTCATATGCTTTATCACTGTGTGTCTTGCCTTTAGGTGCACCCAGCCTCTTACAGATGAGATGGCTACTGACCAGTTGTAAATATATTTATCACTCTGCTTAGGAAGGGATGACTTCTCTTCAGAAGTCATTCAGAAGACTGACATTCAGAAGACTGACATAGGAAACAAATGCATTGTTGGAATATATATTAGCTCAAGTCTTTCTGGTTCTGTCACCATTTTACAGACACTAAGATCATGAAGATTGCAAAAAATCAGTTGAAACACAGCCAGCAAAATGGAAAAAACTGTTTGTGGGTTGGTTGTTTTGGGGGTTTTTTTAGTCATTCATTTTATATTTCATTAGGAGGTCTTTAATAATTTCAGATCACTGAACACTACATTTCTGAACTTTCCAGATATTGACTACTGGACAGTTAATAATCTCAATATAACCTATTTTCTTTCCAAATTAACAGCACTGAAACTGCTATAAGTATAAAATTCCTGGCATGGAGTCCATTGTGTTATTTGATTCTGAAAGTAAAAAAAGATACAATATGTTTAATACTGTTTAAACTTTCTCTTAATATGAAAATTTAATAAATTTGTTGCACTATGTTGAAATATGTTCATTGTATAAAGAATATTTTGTTTTATAAAGAACTCTAGAAGTGTCTCAAACTCCTCAGCAATGGAATATGCCATTTAAAATTTGAAAAAATTTAGCAGCCTTCTCAATGCAATTAGAGAAATGAAGTCTACACAAAGTCTTAGATAGTTGGTTTTAATCAGTTGCTAATATTGAGTTATTAGTGCGAAATTATTAATTTTATTAACCAGAGACAATCACTTGATCTTTACACACATTTTACAGACTGTATAAGACTCTGTAGATGAGATTTCTCCATGTGCATCTAGAAAGGTGATGAAATTTTTAAAGTTCTAAATGGCATATACCTTTGATGAAGAGTTTGAGATTCTGCTAAGACTGATTTTAAAACAAAACTGATTTTATAAGGCTTACTCTACTGGAGAAAGGTGAAGTCAAAAATATGTCCATGCTTCCTTGTAAGATGTACTGACCACAAAATCAACTTCATTCCTTGTTGAAAAGGTGCAAAGTATGTCATGCCTTTCTAACACTGCAATCCAAAAAACATTCTCTTGTAGGAAAAGTATAAACAACAAATATACAGAAAAGCGGGTAGTTAAACATGAATTACTACTATAAAACTGTTAAGCTTAGTGCAGATTTCTTGCTTGTCTTAATTAGTTGCTGTAATGAACAGTAATTATAGAAAAATAGAAATTGGAACTGCAGTGATTGAAAACATGTATGACAGATACATGGAGATGCTGGCAATTTGGGTTGTTTCAGTTTGCTATTACTTCTGGTAATTACCTCAGCACACTTGAAAAAGCATCACCAAGTATGACAAAAAGAAAAATTTATCATCATCACATTAAAGATTACATTCTCTAATGCTGAAAGCTACATCGGTTTTTAGGAAATAGAAAATTTTATGTCTAATTTTAATGTCTGTGTCTAGTGGTCCCTTTTTAACCTGTGCTTAACTTTCCATTCAGGAAAAGGAGCCTGAAAGAATACATAGAGATTTTGAAACAAGAAGTGTGAAATAAATCCTTTTCCTGCTCAGGCCCCCAGCTGTGCAACATGATGTAAGTTATTTAACCGTTTTGTCTCTTTTTTTTCCTATGTAGACAATGAAAACATACTATATTCTGTTTAATAATGCTTTGTTTTGATTAAATTCTTTACAATCATGGTGAAAATTTAATTTTAAAGTCAAATTTAATTTAGTAGATACAAAAGATGTTAAAAGACATAAAAGATGTTTCAGAAAAAATTATCAGTTGAACCTTACTTCATTACTTTTTCAGCTAAATATTAATTAGACTTGTAATACTTTGACAGATTATTCCAGCTGACCTAACCTTGAGGTATGTGTGACTGTTTATTGTTACTTTCTTTGCATTGTTAGTTTGTGCTTTTACAATATTGTCAGCATTTAGAAAGTAAATGTTCTTGTTGGCTGAAGTTCTGTAATCTTCTTGTGTCGTTTAAATAATTTAATCCTTTTGGAGTTGTCAAATTCATATTTCAGTGCTTAAGTCTCAATGGTCTGAAAGGATCTAATTGTTAGTGGATCCAGGAAAAGAAGTGATCTCACAGGAGAGAAATCAACAAATTCTGATATATAAGTTATAGAGAATATGGGGAGATACCAGAGTCCGTAGAAGAAAAGAAACATTTAATTCTCTGTATGAATCAGAAAAGTCTTGTCAAGTTTCAGTTCAGTGTCCACGTTAACACAGTATTAGCACAGAATCTATCTCATAAATACAATCTTTCAACTGATATATGTTACAGTATGATTGGCATACACCCATAGTAACTTAAGAAAATAGGTAATAGAATTTTTAGAGGAATTTCTTGACTACCTAGATTGGTGAAACCCCCTCTACAAAAAAAGAGGAAATAAATAAGTTGTTTAAGAACAAGAAGTGGGGATTTGGAATCCTGAGGAGCCTGCATTTGAAGGAAGTGTTCATAGCTGTAATGATTCTCAGTTATCTAAGACAGGTGTTACCTCCATGTGTGCTGGGAAAGCCATTCACTGAAGTCCTCACTGTAATAAAGTATCAATTGTGATCAGTATGTTATTTGAAACTTGGTTTTTAGTGTAACTTTGTTTTCCATACATTAGTATTAGTACAAATATATTTTGACATGATTTCTGTCTTCATTCTTACATTACTATTGTAGGAACATAAGGACTTGGGGAGTAGGTGTGAGCATGAACTCCTCTAGAGTGGGTGTGAGCATGAACTACGTGAGAATCTTGCTTTGAGTCATGAACTAACCTTGAGTCTGCTTGTGTTCTTTTTGATCACTGTCTTTTCCTGTTTCTTATTCCTTCTGTTGCAGGAAGGCCTATGTTGCTTTAGCTTTGCTTTTATCCTGCCCAGTAGTCTTCCAAAAGGAATGAACTTGAAATTTTTGTCATTTATTCATTAGTAATTATTTTTAAAGAATTTTAAGTTTAGATTTGTCACATCAGTCATTATTCTTTTTTAAGCATTTGCAGTTATTTCTGTGTTTTGCAGCTGAAAAAGCATTTATGAAAATTAAGTAATTAATTACATTTTAAGGTAGTTGTGAAAATTAGTCTCCTTTCCTAACTATAGTCCTTTTCTTTTCATTTGTACAGACGTAAAATACATGATGTCAGCACAACTGTGTTTGCAACTGTCACCTGTTTCAAAGAATTTTGTAAGAATTAACTCTGGGGGTTTGCCTTAAGTACTTTTTCTAATACTGTTAGCTTGCTTTCTAAATGTAGTTGTATATCTTATAAAAGTCTAACTCCTACCTGCAACTTCATCATTAGGGCCTAATTAATGGTTTAGTTTTATATTAACATTATTTTTAAAATGTGTAAAGTATTTTATAACAGTGATTTCACGGAGCATTGATAATGCAAACTGCTCATAGTCTTTACAGGCTGAACACTCTTTTTAAAAATAATTCACTCTGTCATTTTCCAAAAGCTCCTTAGTTTGATTATATTTTCAATGTGCCCATTTTGTGTGGTTCAGTCACCTGTGTAAATAACAGCTTTCTCAGAACTGAAATGAGCAAATAATTACTAACAATTTTGTATAAGCATTATTTTATTCAAAATAGATTTTCACAATTTTACTCAAAAACATGAACCACGAGAAGACTAAAGTACAAATGGTATTCAACAAATGCTCTTACTTCAAGTAACTGTGGTTATGCTACAATGCCTGCTACATCTTGCTGATCACTATACTGTCTTAGCATTTAAGAAAATTGATATTGTCTCTCTTACTGCATTCTTTCAATGGTTCCAGTTTACTTTTTAGTTATGCATTTATTTATTTATTTAGTATGTAGTCTGTAGGAAAACAAGTTAAATTATACATTCTACTTTTTTTTCTGAAAACAAGAGAATTCATAGTTTTTCCAACTTCCCAGGGCTAAATTGACAAATGTGGGCCAGTCAGATTGAACTCTTCATCATTGTTTGTTGGGAGTTTAAAAACAAAACTAACTAAGCAAAGCCAAAAAGACCCCCCAAACCCCACAATAATTTTCTTCATATTTTAAGCCACTGTTCCTCAAGATAGAAGGTCAGTGTCATGGCAAATTGTCTTCGTAGTTGTGCTAACCCAATCTTTTCTGTCACATAAGCTTGAAGTATTTGAAAAAGAAAATTAAAAGCTGATGTACAACTATATTCAATAGGAAGACAATTATATGAGTGGAGTGATGTATTCTTGGTGACCTGTGTTGCTTAGAAACAAACTGCTGTTTTGTCAATTGATTAAATCCTTGTCTTCTAATTGTTTTTTACTGGAAAGTCCGTTGCAATGCCTGACGTAGTCTCGGACATTGCTCCATTAACCATGAGGTCAAGCTACTGTCTGCTTCTTTCCTTTCTTCAGTCTCGCTTCATCTCAGCTAGAATGACTCAGACACCTGTCAGTGAGCATTTCTTACATAAAGTTTCATTTATTAGTACTCAATTAACCTGGTGCAAGTTGAGCTAGAGCATACATGATCACATAGTGCGTTTCTGTTACATTAGCTAGTGCACACAAGAAAAGAAAAAAAATGCATTTTGCTTTCATATTAAATTAGTTGATATGTGGCCTGGTAAGTAATCTACCACCAGAAACTTACCCTGTCAGCATTGTTTGAATAAATTTAAACCAAAGAAGTAATTTTATATGGGATCTATTCTATGTGTTGTAGTACTGCATGCTTTTGGTAAAGTGCAAGAAATTACCTAGCTAGATTTACTGTCTCAATGGGGATTTTTTAATGTTAGTCACTGAAGAATATTTCTAGAATCACAGCTTCCATATTCAGCTACAGATCTGATGCTTTTGTTTTGTCTGTGTCACATTTTATCTTAATTATTGTAAAATCCTTTTCTTAAACTGAAAAACATAGCCATCGTCCATATGTATTTATGTAAAATATTGCTGCAGTGTGTAGTTTCTCACCATCTCATTTCTATATCCACCTTTAAACTTGTTCCCAAACTTCTCACTTTAAACCCCAGGTGGTCCCTCCCTTTCTATGCTAGCAATTATTGCCCTCTTTTTAAATTTTGAAGTGGTATTCTTTTTGCTTTCTCTCATGTTGTGTTTCACATTTGATATGAATTTATATAAACATTCAGTAATTCCCTCACATTCCATGGCTTCTTACTCCGTGACTTTTGCTTCATGTACTCACTAATTCAAGAACTGAGTTTCAGAAGGTTTCAATCTACTTAGGGAATGTCCTTGAAGTAAGTAATAGTAACAAGCTTAACAGAAGTAAGAGTGTCTGGAAGATCTTCACAGCTTTTATTTTTTTCCCCACAATCACCTATAGAAAATAGCATTAAATAATATATTTTCAGGTGGGATATACCTTAAACCTGGACATCCTATGTGTTTCTGGGTACTGTGGTAACTGCTGTTGTGTTGTCAGGGAAACAGCCTTGTGCTCAGTAGGCAAAACAAATGAGGATTAAGCAAAGCTATAATATAGCTAAGTCCCTGTGACCTTAGCAGGATCAAGATCTGTCAGTTCTTCACTTTGCAAGTGTCCCTCAAGAGTGAGGGAGATATGCATAAGTAAAAGCATACCTGCAGTATGCCTGGTATAAATATCAGACTTGGACTATTCTAAGAAGTGAATACATTTCTCAGTTAGATGGATTAAAAGACTCCGTTTGTGTAAGTAAAAACTTTATAAACTAAGTGATAGAAAAGTTTTTGTATGAGCTATGAATGTGGAAGAGATAATTAAATTATGATGAACTCTGGAGTCTCTTTTATCTTTGTTGAAAATTCACACCAAAATATACCAATATAAAAGTACATTAAAGTCACAGGGATAAGAAATAAAGTTTATAGCACTCTGGGATGTGGAGTAGTTGCCAACAGTTTTCAGCACAGTGTTCTTTAGTAGTAAATATTGATGCATATGTTACTAAAGTAAACCTCCAGTACAGACATATTATTTCATTCCAGTTTTTTGTATTAAAAGAAGTTAAACCTTTTCTGCTTAAGCATTAAAATATTTTTCACTTTTTCTAATGCAAAATAGAATATTACACATTAGTTGAATTTTCATAAAGAAAAAAAGAATGAAGGAGCAACTACATATGATGTGGTTTGGCAGAGTCTCTGGAGTTTATTGTTCTTCTTGTACTGCTGTGTAACACCAAATGTGATTTAATGTCTTTGTTAATTAGTCCTAAGTTTTAATCATTAATCTACATGTATCAAACATGTATCAACCCTTATGTTTTTTTAAGTATCTCTTGTGTTACATGTCCATTATTAAAAAAAAAAGAATAATAAAATCAGTGTTAGTTCATCTGCAGACAATGCCAGGTGAACCTTTGTCAATACTGATACTTGTCCCATGTCTGGTGCTGAGAATGGAGCATCTGACACAAAGCATGAAATGAAATGTATGATTATGATAATGGGTTGATTTCTAGCATTACCTTGTATGTGTTTTCTTTCTTAGTGCTTGGGTTTTACCTTTAGGTTAATCTAATCCTCTGGCCAAAGCCAGCGGATTTTGTTAATTTTGATTATTCTTTCCTGCCATCCCAGTCCTGTTTATTAGTGCTCCTGCATTTCATTATTTTTTATATCAGATTGTTTAAAATAACTGGGTGGTTTTCTCAAAATTATTGACTTTACCATTTCATCAAAGTTACAGAAAATTTCTGCGTATGAGATACCTCTTATCAAAGAGAGTTCAGGTTTTTTACAGCATGTTTAAAGCCATTATAGAAAACTTGAAATTGACCTGATTTCATTGCTTCATTTCTGAGAGTAGCCACTTTCCTAATAAGATATTTCTATCAGAACATCAGGGGAATAAATGAAGCAAGAGGACAGTGAAGACTTGGCTGCTTCTGTGAGTTCAATATGATGTCAGCCTTCTTAACTATGTAAAATGCACAATAGAAAAGTTAGAGATGAGAGCATATGCAATACTTTAAATATTTAATGCTTACATATTTAAGAACAGAACAACATCAAAGTTTTAGAATACATGCAGAAGTTGACTTAAAAGACTGCAGCATAAGTTCTGGGAGAAAAATGCATTGTGATGAAAACCGGAACATTAATTTGCAAAGTTAAAGGATTAGGAAACTTACCTTTCTCATTCTTATTTCTTCTTTTATTATCAATTTTTTACTTTTAGTTTTCATGTCAGGTACAGAGTTGAATACTTTTCTTAATATATTATCTACATCTCAAACTTTTTCCCCTTCTTCATTTTTTCCTAATTTTGACAAGTAAATCTGTTCCTGTTTTCTCTTGGTCCACCCTCTATTAGAGTTCACTAATATGAATGACCTTGACTAAAGTAAGTAATCAGTAATGACCAATTCAGAAAACAATAAATGAAATCCAACTTTTTTTTTTTTCTTTAAACCAACTAACTAGTTTAACAGTGTTCCAGTAAATTACTGCAGGTTTTCTACTACCCTGCTGTTTTCTTGGATAATCTGCAGTCCTGAACAATTGTGATAGCAGCAGCAGCCTCGCCAGTTGTTTTGTTTGTGGACAAAGAGGCAGATCAGCCTTTCCTGGCTCATGGAGGGCATTAGGTGAATCCAGGACATGTCATCCTCCCTGTGCATGTGCTGTGCAACTGATCCATGAGTGCATAACAAGTTTAAGATATTTCTGAAGCTGTTGATTTCCAGCAGGCCATCTGTGCATGGCTCACAGCCACGTGTCCAGGTGTTCCAACTTGTTTGGTAGATATCTGTTCTTCCATGTGAAATGCTGGCAAATACAGTTTTCTCATTCCGTTTTAAATTACTGGTGTAACTTTTGTCCATCTATTCTAAATATAACGTACGATGGACATCTAATTTGTCTGATCAAATCCAGACATGAATTCAGAAGTAGACATTGGGAAAATATTAATGTGAAGTCAGTTTAATTCTATAGTATGAATATGGGGGAAACCAGAATTAGACTTACAATACTCTAATCATGTCTGATTTTTCTTCCTCTTTCATCTTGTGTAGCTATTGACAGTGCTGTAAAATACAAGAACAGTTTACAAAATCAAAATATTGACATTTGTCACATATTGACAACGAAACCCGGGAAAAAAATGAGGTTATGGAAGACCTCAGGTGTTTATGTTGCTGTTGTCAAAGGACTGAACAGAGAATTGTAGTTTTAACTGAAATAAATAAAAGCATAATGTCCAACCTCTAATTTAGACCAGTGACCTTCTCAAATTGAATTCTTGTGAATTATATCCCCATAGATTACGGAACATTAATTCCATTGCTGTTATGAGATTATATGTTTATCAGAATAGTTTGTATAGATTATTTCTGCAGTGCATTGTAATACTTTGAATTTGGACCATTGTATATTAGACACATATTTAAATCTGTATGTTGGATGCTTTCTTTTTCTATGCTTTTTTTTTTTTTTTTTTTTTTTTTGGTAATTTACCTTTATACTCTGATCTACATGTTTTAGAGTTAAATTTCTCATAAGGGTAACTTATAAATAAATCACTTTCTGAATAGGTTTGGATGAGTGAAACACTCAGCCTTGGAACATTCAGGTTATGAAATACAGATGCTATGGTGGGTATATTAATTAACTGATGTGTGGTTTTCTTAGAAAAGGACATATAGCAATATGCTGTTGTCCATCAGTTTTAAGTCAAAGACTGTAACAACTACCAAAGACTGTCAGCAGCTACCTGTGAACAACTGAATGCATTTGTAGTAGATATCTTTGTGTCACTGCAGCAATAAGTAGCAAGAGATAGGTAATCCTAACAGAAATCAAATACACTAACAACTAAGCAAGAGTATCTCATTCTTTTGCAAATTGCTTACCCTATTTTTTTCTATGGAAAATGATGCAGAAGGTTTATATCAACATACTTGTATTCCTCTGCATACTTGACTGCATTTTTTATCATTTCCTGCATTAGTATTTATTTGACTTGTGTTTTGTGTACAAAAAATAAACAAATAGAAAAATAGCCATAGGCTTTAACATCTATGGCTGTTCTTTAAAATCAGCTCACTGTGGGTGTGTTTTTTATGTAATTATGTTTGGCTTACATACTGATTTTCAATTTACAACCCAGTTTAAACTTAAATGTAGAATCAACCCAAAACTTCAATTGTAAGACTGTTATCACTATCTTGGAGTTCATGTCGTCCTTCACATTTCACAGCATGTCTTGGTTTGAAAAGACAGGCATCTGCTAAGGAAGGCAGGAGCCTCTCTTGAACTGGAAAATGTAAATCCCCTCCCTCTGAATTATTAAGAGGCTCTCAGACAAAGATATGGGAGTAGGAGTAACAGTTCTTTATTAGGAAAAATAAAAATGTAGTAACACAAAACAACACTGACAGAATCAGAGTATGAACTGACACCGTGCTGGTCAAGTAGCAGTCCCATTAAATGCTGGCTGCAATCCTCCTGCAGTGACAGGCGTGGCTCTGTTGAAGCAGTGATCCTGTAGAAGGGTGCAGTTTTCCTCTGGAAGTCCAGTGATGATGTAGATGGGTGTGGTTTTCCTCTGGGAATCCAGTGGAAAAGAAAGCTGCTCCTCTGGGAATCCAGGGGGGAAAGGCTGCCTGTGGTGTTCCAAGGCTCAGATTATATCCAGGTAGGAATGCTTGGCTCCTCCATCTGGGCAGAGCACCTCCCAGTGGGATGATGTAATTTTGTCAGTCATGCAGTGACATTCAATGGCCCTCAGAAGAGATTTCCCTGGAGGGAGGGTTGGTTGTGGAAGAGAAAGAAAACTGTCCCACCTGGTTGTAGCAGGTGGCCCAATTAACAGAAGATGACTGCACCACCTCTAACAGGCAATAGCATACACACTCCTGGCCATATCTTGCATTTCCAACCTAAGACACAAGAGCAGTAGTTAATCATGTTACCCTGAAGCTTCCTGTGATCCAAAAGCAGCGTACAAGCTAGGCAGTGCTTAAGGGAGCTCTCTTATGGCTCACTTCATCTTTCAGGAGACAACAAATTACTTCAAGCAGGGAGCAGTAGCAAAATGCCTCCTCCCATGCCTGTCTACATTCTAGCTCAAGGAGCAAGGAAACAGCTGCAGATGTACAGGACTGTGAAGCTGTAGCTCTGCACTGAAGGAAAGTGAAGTGTGGTGCTCACAGCTATCCTCTGTTTATAAATAGGGAAGGTGTTTCATTTCAGAATCAAAGTAGTTTGGTCTAACTACCTGTTAAAGCTAGTAACAATTGCCAACAATGCATGGCATGCTACCTTATAAGTTCATTTCCAGATAGTTTAAAAAGGAGATGTCTGGGGAGGCCTCAATGCCTGTTGGGCTTTCTGATCTCTTGCTAAGTGTTGTGCACTTTTGCAGATTATTGATTGAAACAATATAAAACATGCAAGTTTTCCACAATTACTTTTATTTGAAGGACTGTTTTCAGTTTTATGTTTCAGAAGTGATGGAATAAAGTCCAGAAAATTATTAATAGAAAAAATGAGAAAAATTCAACTGATTTGCTAACATTCTTTTCTGTCCCCATTCTCAGCCTGCAATTTAGTAAAACTGAGTAAATACTGGTGATGCTTCCTCTGAGAGATATTGTGTTCTTCAGAAGTAATAATATTCAGCCCTCTTCAGCCAGAGAAAAACACACAGAAGATAATTTGGATTACTAGTTCTGTTTTTTAAGGGTATTAACAGGCCCATGTCCAAGAAGGTGATTACTTCAGTGCTTGTTGCTTAGGATTTATATTGAGGCACATGGTTGCTAACATAAAACTGTTCAGCTTCCTTAGGAAAAGGTATTTAAGTCCTTTAAGGCACAAAAACACAGAAATGGCTGCACCGGATCAAAGCTATTCATTTTTCTTATATTCAGCCTGTGGTTGGGGTTCATAACCCCTTCTACAGAGAAAAAGGCAAGAATATTGCACTTACAGAATAATCATCTTAATAAAGAAAATTTCATGTTAGGTTCTTGCTGCTTGTGTGGCTTGATTTACATGCAGAGACTCTGCACAGTTGAGGGCAATGGAGAAAATGAAGAAATGGTGAACAATACTCCTGAGTAAAGGAGAACAAGAAGGAAAAAAATACAGAGAGGCTTATAGATTGACAGTGACACAAGTAGGTGACAGTGTCTTCTGAATAGTCAGTATTTGATGGATATTTCCTGAGCAAGTACAAAAAAGAAATTAGGTAAAATTCAGAATAAAAATTTTAGGGAGAGGATATGATCGCATCTGTTGAGAACGCAGTGAGAACCTTGGATATCTTGTAAGGGGAAGCAAGAGACTTTTGGGATATTGAGTGATGTTAATTGCATGTCCTGATACACAGGTTAGTTCACAGTCATAAGAGTTCTGATATGAGGTGTCTGAAAAGCTCCATGTTCAGCCTGACAGTAAACATGACAAGCACTGCAATGCTGACTTCTATCTTTTTTTTTTTGCACTTTGATATTTACAGTTTCTGAGTCATAGCAGCCCAGTATATTTTCACTGCATCATTTGTTGTTTTGTAAGCCCACGTCGTTATCTCCTTTCTAAGTTGCGGAGTCCAGGACTTTTTTTCTCTTTTGTATGGTGTTTTTTTTCTACACCTTTCCTTGTATTTTTCATGTATTAAAATTTCTGTGTGAATTCCTTCTATTATTTTTGTATTCTTCTTGGAGTTTTGGGGCGGCTTTTTGGTTTGGTTTGGTTTTTTGGGATTTTTTGTTGTTGTTGTTGTTTTGGTGGTTTTTTTATTTTTGTTTTTTATTTGATAGAGTATTTTTTAAACTGAAATCAGTAATACCGATATAGATATGTCTTTGATTTCTGTAGCCCATATGAACACTGATATAACTGTCCTCCATTCTAATTCTTACAGCATTGGTATTAAAGAGAGGGATTTTTTGTTAGTAGATTTCTTTCTTAGTACATGCATTTGGTTTCATCTTCATTATAGGTACAAGTAGTTGGGTTTTTTTCTTTCAGTGTCCACTGAGTATGTAGTTATCAAGAAAATTGTATTTGCTAATGTAATTTTCAAAGTGGAAATTAAATCTGTGAGGGTTCTCTTGGTTATAGAGCAGAGCTCAGATACAAAGTACAGTCAACTTGCATGTCTTATACACTGCTGCTTATGAGATTGGACTAGAGATTCTTGCTGTTGTCTCAGTGTTATTTGTTTCTCCTAGGGGATTCCTTTTTGAATCTTCTAAGAGTTGAGGTTACAAACATCTATTTAACAGAGCGATGTGGTGTTTGGATAGCCAGAATCACAGTTAGGCAAGCAGATACTTTTCATCCAGTCATCCCTTTAGCCAGGTGTCTGATATGATCTTAAGTGTTCAGAATTGTGGATTTCAAGCCTACTGAATTCCTTAGCATATGATATTAGGTGTATTTTACAGGTCCTACACTGGGCATAAGATAAGTGTCGCCCTGGAACTTTGTCCAAGAATTTTCAAATTATGTAACTTTTGAATCTTCTGAAAATATAATATGCAAGTTTCAGCAGGACACATCAGAAAAAAGTTTAATTACATGCATATTTTGCACTGTACTAGACACAAGTGATACTTATCCTACTGCTGCAAGTCAAACACATGCTTTTCCCTCTAAAACTCCTTTTAAATATCAGACTTCAGTTTTAGCTATGGCAGAAATTTAGACTGGTTATAACAAATATTAGGTCTGCTGGAATGACAGATATTAGATACATAAGTTCCTGTTTTACTGACTATGTGAGCCACTCATAAACCTTTTATATAATCTGGCATATGTACATGACTCTGCTGCATCACATTTTCTTAACAAGGTTCTGTTTAAATTTCCCATCTATTCACTGGCATTTTGACAATTCCAGAAACAGGTCTGGCAGGATTTTTTAAAATAAATATTCTAATCTGTTTTATAAAGCTGCAGGTTTTTTTTTCCATAGCAGTGCTCAACTCAGCTTTCCCATGCAGCAATGTTAATGTCTTTGATTACTAAATTTCAGGTAAAAATTTCCCCTAAATTTCCTTTCCTTGGTATGTCTGCAGTACATGTCTCCTATATGAAGATGTCTCCTTGATGAAAGGAATTGGATAGGATGCTAGTGGCCTGCAAATATTTGCCAAAAATGTAAACAGAACACTGTTTCAAGGTCAAAAATGAGACCTTGAAAATGAGACCAAAAATGTAAACATAACTCTGTTTCAAGTTCTGCAATTTTTTGATTGAATAGCTCAGTTGGAAGGGACCTACAATGACATGTGGTCCACCTTATTATCACAGAATCATAGGATAGTTTGTTTTGGAAGGGACCTTAAATATCACCTAGTTCCAAGCCCACTGTCCTGGGCAGGGATACTTTTCACTAGACCAGATTTCTCAAAGCCTCTTCCAACCTAGCCTTAAACAGCTTCAGGGACAGGGCATCCACAACTTCTCTGGGCAACCTGTTCCAATGCCTGATGACCCTCCCAGTAAAGAATTTCTGCGTAATGTGTAATAGAAATGTACACTTTGAGTTTAATGACGTTTCCCCTTGTCCTGTCACTATATGCCCACATGAAAAGTCCCTCTTCATCTTCTCACCTTTTATGTATTGGAAGCCTGTCCAAGGTCTCTCCAGAGCCTTCTCTTCTCCAGGCTGAATGTCCCCAACACTCTCAGCTTGGCTCCAACAGGTCTGTGTCCTTGGACAGCTAAATGCACCATTCCAGGTGGAGTCTCACAAGACCAGAGTAGAGGAGGAGAACCACTTTCCTTGATCTTCTGGCCACATCATTCTTCAGCAGACATAGCTGACTTTCTGGGCTTGCAAGCATATGTCACTGGGTTATATTGAACTGCTCATTCACTTACAGCCCCAAGTCATCCTCCACAGGTCTGCTCTCAATCCATTCTCCTCCCAGCCTGTGTTTGTGCTGGGGAATTGCCATGACCCAGGTGCAAGACCTTGCACTTGGCCTTGTTGAACTTCACAAGGTTCACACAGACTCACCTCTCAGGCCTGTCTTGTACATGCCCAGTCCCTCTGGATGGCTCCCTTCCCTCCAGAGGTTATCACACCACACAGCTCGGTGTCATCAGTGAACTTGCTGAGAGTGCCCTCGATCCCCCTGTCCCTGTCACCAACCAAGATGTTGAACAGTGCTGGTCCCAACACTGACCCCTGAGGGACACCACTTGTCACTGGTCTCCACTTGGGCATCAAGCCATTGATTACAATTCATTGAGTTCAACCATCCAGCCCATCAAGATATTCAAGACTGATTCCTGTTCTTAGGACTCTCTAGTGGTTCTCTTGCCATGAAATCTGTTCCTTTAGATTTTGGGACTTTCCTAAGCATAAACCATCTACTGATCACACTGATTTGCTGTCCCTTACCAATTGCAGTATATACTGAGAATTTTTAGTTTGCATAGGATCTAATATAACCCATTTTCACTGAGTACTATTTAAAGCAGTGAATTTTACTTTTTCTGAAGCATTAGAGCTGGTAAGACTTCAGGTTTGTGGTGTTGTTTTTTGAGTAACTCCATGGGTCTTGAGGGGGTGTGATTAAAATCTTTCATATTAATGGAAGAATTACCAGAATTACCAGGATACCAGGATCACTGAGTGTAAAATTTGTGCGTAAGTTCTGTTCCTTCTGTGTATTGACTTTCATTTCTTTTTTCTTAACTGGGAGTATTATTAGAAGATAGTCTAAATTTATAAGTCTGAATTTTCATCTGTTTAAAATCATCATAAGTCACTTTGAAACAATGCAGCCAATTGCCCTGTTGGGTTTAAAAAAAGAAGAAAAAACCTTACAAAAAGTATGTCTATTTTTGGAAAATGTTTAAATATAAAATAGTCAGTTACCTCTGGTATGAGAAACCTCCATTTAGTAGGATAATAACATTTTGCAAATATATTATTACTTATTTATTATTGTGGCTTCATCTTTAAAGAATAATTCTGTATTCTTTGTCCAAGTATATTTATCAGATTTTTTCCATTCTTTTCCACAATTAAAAATACTTGCATTTTTTTGTGTTCATCTACCTTATCAGTCATAAATTCCTTGCATTCCATTCTGTAGATTACTTCACATGTATAAATTACTTGTTAAACTGTCCCTCTCAGATATCTTGGGATGGGTGATACAATTCAAATTTTGGTATTGATGCTAAAACAAAATGCAATGCTATTGAATTGATTTTAATAGTTAAGCAAGAGGCACAGTGTTAGAGTAATAGATTCACAGACTCATTTTCATTGGAAACAACCTTTAAGTTCATAGATCCATTAAGTTGTACCAGTTGAACCAGTAGCAAAAGCAGTAGTTGTGAGAGAATAAGAGAACTAAATCTCAGGATGCCACTGTTTCAGTGTTTCTTCTTTTTGCATGACTTGTTACTTTTCTAAGATATTGCTGAAATAATTTTAATGAATTGTCTGTTTAGTTGGCATTTAATATTCGCTTATCTTGTGTCGCTCTGGCTGTTCTGTTCTGCAGCTTTTCCCACGGTGAACTGAACTAATTTGCAATGCTGTCAGACTGCAAATGAGTAGGAAAAAGAGCTAGTACTTATCTTACATTTAGGGCTAAAGGAGGGGAACCTAGGCATGTACACCTGCTTTAGAAAATGCTGCAACTGAGATGGGTTGCACATCAACACTAATAATTTAGTGACTTTGGAGGTGTGTCCCTTCAAAACTACTGAGTCATTTGTCATTTCATTTTGGCGATTTGCAATAGTTAATTTTGTTATTCTCTTCCAGATCTTCTACTGTTACATGCATTTGAAACAGATTTTCCAATATATCTTCTGTTAGGAAAGCTCCTTCTGTTTGGTTTTTTTTTCTGACAGCCTCTCATGGTGCCACTGAAGTCTTCATGACACTCATAAGACAAAATATTTTAACAAGGTCACTCATTTGATTAATTTTTTTCTTAAAATTAAACCCTAGATTTGTGGATATATAAATTTCTTTGTGTTGGACATGAAGTTGCAGATTAGTACCTTAATAACATAAATGTGGATCATGTCCTGTACTTTGCTGAGGTCTGACTCAAGAGCTTTTTCTCCACTTGTGGGTTTCCTGACTGGAGTCACTAAAATAATCCATTTTAATATTGTAAACTTTTACGTCACAATGCACCCCTGTGTAATTTACCTGGTTTACATAATTGTTTGCTTCTTGCTCTTAGGTTTCCTGGTCTCCCACAGTATGTCACAGGCAGAGTCACCATCCTAGGTCCCCTGGCAGTATTATAGTCTTAAAAATCCTGTGCTTTCCTACTTAGGTGAGAAATCCCAATCCGTACTGATCCTATTTTCCTTATTAATCCAGTGAACTTGTTTATCTGATTTGATTCAGGTGTTTTAGTGTTTAATACTACTCCTCTGTTGCAGCAAACAGTTTTTCCTATGTTTTTTGTGCTGATCAATAAGCTTTTAATTTATTATTTTCTGTCACTATGTTTTTATATGTTTCCAATGTTATTAAAGTAATTTATACCCTACCATTTTGCTTCCCCCATTGCATTTCTTGTATTGTGCTTTGTATATGTTTTCATACTTTTGGTAGTATTTTTTTAGTTACTATGCCATGTTTAAGTGCAACTCTATTCTTAATCAACCAATAAACTGAATCCTCCTATGTCTGCAAAACAATACAAGTAAGTAATTTCTATTGCTCTTAACTTTTTTATTTGCCCATCATTTCCACCAGTACAATATAAACTTTGTAATATTACTGTCTTAAAATTGAGTATGTCTAAAAAATATATACACCATACTTGATCACTATGAGATTAAAAAAGTGCAATGCAAAAGTTAAAGAGAAGCAATTAAATCTGAATTCCAGAGTCTGAGTGGAAAGCCATGTAGGTATAATGTGTTTATGGATTGATATATATTTTGTGGGAATAGGTTGCCATTTTCATCATACATAGTAGTAGGGACAAATTCTTTTTGTAGGTGCAATAAGAAATGCACTTATGCAATAGATCATACGTGATTCTACATTTTTTTTCTTGGTATCTTGAGTCACTGTTCAAGAGACACTTTCAAGAGACTGACAAGATTATGAAGTGATAAGATTTCCAGTATTAAATAATAAAAGATCTGTACAAAATGTTGGAGGAAATGGCAGGATTTTTTTGTTTTCTTTTGTAAATATTTATTAATTTCCTATGTCAAATCTTCTCTAATTTTCTAGGTATTGTAGAAGCCATTTTCATTGAGTGAGATTATTTGCATTAAATGCCACAGTATTTTTCATTCTCAGTCTTCTTTTTCATGCTTGACAATACTTCAGATTTGAAGTAATGATGAACCAACCACACAGTTACTGTTTTGTTGTTTCAAACTTAGAATATCTTGGAAAGACAACTTAGATTTTTAGCCCAGTTCTGGATGCATTAAACTCTCATTTTCCATCACATTCAAGCAGGAAGTTTCCTTTTATGTTGGACTCTTTGGCTATAGCCTCCTAGAAATAATTTTTATTTGGTTTTCATATTCAGTTCAAAGACATTCAGAGAAGGAGTTTTGATTGTGTTTTTCCTCTGTTTAGGAACAGGAATAAACATCAAAACAAGACATTAGATCGTGACAGAAATAGAAAAAATATCAAATTAGAAGAATTTTCAGTATAAATAGATGTATAATTACAAGCCCTTGAATTTATGTAATTACACATACTCAAAAAAACCTCTATGTCATTGCCATAATGAAAAAGCCATCATTTCTCTTCAAAAGCACTTCAGAAAGCAAAATTCAGACAGTCTGCCAGCATATTCAATTTGTCCATCTCTCACAAAAATTGTACCTTGTCTTCAGTAAGGAAATTGGTCTTCTGTTGAAAGCAAAGTAATTACAAGAATTTCTCAGAAAAAAAAGAGCATTGCTCTCATCACTCCTTGGATTTAAAATTGTAAATACTTCTCTCTTCCCTTGCTCCCTCATCTGTTTAATTTCATGAGTATATAGGTCCCTGACCTTGGCCTGATTGACAAGGGAAGTTAAAACTGCAAGCCCTTACTATTCCTTTCCACATATCAGTGAAAGGATGTTAAGAATATTAAATGGATGAACAAAGTTTAACTAATATCTAAATTATGCAAGGTGTGATGTATGCTATTTTGTAGTAAACAGTTTACTTAATACGATTTTTTAATGTTAGTAAAAATCTGAAATACTGTGATCAGAAGTTTTGGGTTTTTTTTTTTACATATGATAAACACCTGTCAGTATATTGTGTGCTTCCTACTAGAATTTATTTTACTTGGTTACAATTAGCAAATGTTAGTAAACTTGAACCTACAGAATGCTTATGCTCTCCACGTTCCCTGAGCTGCTCCTTTCAGACACAATTTTACTCTGTTTTGTCTTTATCCAGCCTCCAGATAATAAGAACAGTGTGCATTCCATATGCCAGGTTATGAATGTTATTAGAGAAGTAAAATTGAACAGAACGTGGAAGTTGCCAAAAATTATTAATAAAAATTGTTAGCAAAACTAGATTGCTTTCCGAAAGTGTTCTGTAGATACACTCACAGTTTTTATTTTCTTAGAGACCTTAATATTCATACGAAGATCCCAGATCCCACAATAAAATATGTTGTAAGAAGTAGACTAAGGAAAGTTAAATTATCAGGTTGTATTGCTTAGCAGTGATTTTTAAAATTCTCATTTGAATTTCTCTTTCTATCTTCTTGTTCTTTGAAGACTCTCACACATAAACCATACAAAATGTGTTGATATTAAAGCTTGTATCTCCTCCCTAATACAATATATAATTTTCACCCATCCTCAGTCTTTTATTAATATTTTATATGAATGAAGTCTAAGCAAGAGTCTCATTCAGAGTTTAGTTCCAAGACGTAAGTTCAACTTTTATGCTGATCAGGGGGGAAGATTGAAAAGAGATGAAGATATGAAAAGATGAAAGTGGAAATCCCACTGGATATGAGGGAAGTCTTCATAGTCCATTGGACCTGATGATGTGCATCTCAAGAGTCCTGAAGGTATTGACTGATGAAATTCACAAAGGTTATGGCAGTCAGTTGATGTTTCAAGCAACTGGAAAAAGGGAAATGTACCCATTTTTAAAAAGTGAAGAAAGAGCAATCCTGGAAACTTCTAACCTGTCAGCCTCACCTCTGTAGCTGGGAAGATCACAGACAGATTCTCCTAGCAATTGTGCTGAGGCACTTGGAGGACAGTGAAGTGATTAGGGACAACCAGCCAGAGTCACCAAGGATAAGTCCTGCCTGACCAAAATATTGACTTTCCATGGTGGAGTGACAAATCGGTGGATGAGGGATGGGTTACAGATTTAGTTTATCTGGACTTCTGTAAAGCCTTTGACATGATCCCCCACATATCCTTCTCTTGAAATTGGAGAGACATGAGATTGAGGGGTGGAGTGTTTGGTAGGTAAGGAATGGGTTTGACAGTCACATCCAATAGTCAGCTGATGGACATCAGTGACAAGTGGTATCCCTCAGGGGTCCATACTGGGACAAGTGTTATTTAATATCTTCATTAATGACATAGACAAAGGGATCAAGTGAACCCTCACCAAGTTTGCGGATGACACCAAACTGAGGTGGTTTGACACACCTGAAGGACAGGATGCCTGGACAAGCTGGAGGAATGGGCCTATGGGAATCCCATGAGGTTTAACAAGAGTGCTGGAGCGAGCCAAGAGGAGGCTACGAAGACTATTAGAGGCCTGGAGCACCTCTACTGAGTGGAAAGACTGAGAAAATTGAATTTGTTCAGCCTGGAGGACAAAAGGCTTCAGGGCTACGTGGCTTCAGTGGCCTCCCTGAGAGGAGCCTACAAGAAAAATGGAGAACAGCTATTTACAAGAGCATGTGTCTTGGTTTAAGACACTTAAATCAATTGCTCCCCTATATAAGTTTAACCAATCCCTTTCCACAAATAAGGAGGAAACAAAGATGAGCATGTCTAAGTGGAAAAAATGACAGTTGAACAAATGCAACAGGCAAAAACCAGTAAGTGATCACTAGATACAAAATTTCCAAAGCATACTCCCTGAGAACCAAGAGAAGCCCAAAATGCTGGAAATGCCTTTTTTGGGATGGTGCCCGCTTCAGGCGACTCTGTGAGGGGAGACAAAGATGGTGGCAAACCCTCCTCCCAAGATGGCAGCCTTTGCCGGCAACATGGTCCGGGAGACAACAGACAGCAGCAAACCCTGATGAGAAGGTAGGAGATACAGAGCAGTTCTAATCACAGATGAAGATTTCCTGGCTTGTGTGGGGTCAGCTCTGCCACCCACTGCTTCTTCCTGCCACATGCACCAGTGTTGGTGCTCCTGTCTGCCAAGCAGCTGGTGCGTCCAGGGGAAAGAACTGGCCTGTTTGCACTGACTGGCCCCAGAGACTGGCTCAAGCTCCACACTGCCCATAGGGTTTGCAAAGTTCACTCCAAAACAGTTTTAGCTCGTGAAATACACTTTTCTGAGTGGCTGCTGTTGCAAGCCCAGAAAAAAAAATCCCAACCACCTGAAGTAACCCACTCCAAAGCGGAGCCTTCACCTTCTGCAAATGCTTCCACGAAAGAGAGTGCTCCCTGCTTCCAGTCTCCAAATTAAAAAAGGATATAAGCAACACCCCTCTTCCCTCCCCACAACCCCTCCCTCTCAGGACTCCCATTCTGGCTACTGCGCTGGATCATAAAGAGACAGTAAGAGTCTTTTGGACACAGATAGATAAGGAGTACAATCATGTTTTGGGTTACCCAAGACCACATGGACTTGAACAAGGCAGGACAAGAGGCAGTGGCTTCAAACTGCTGGAGAATAAGTTTAGACTAGATATTGGGAATATATTCTTTATTGTGAGGCTGGTACCTGAACAAGTTGCCCAGAGAAGTTGTGGATGCACCATCACATCAGGTGCTCAAGTCCAGGCTGAATGGGACTTTAAACAACCTGGTCAAGTTGAAGGTGTCCATGGCTGGGGCAGGAGGCTTGAAACTAAGTGATTTTTAAAGTCTCTTCCAATATAAGCCACTCTACAATTCTATGGTTCTATTCCCACATGTCCTCTCACTGGATACAGCACCTCTCTCTATACTCCCCTTCCAGAAGCTGTACAGAGCAATTAGTTTCTCACAACTAAGCAAAATTTGGCATCATTCAATTTCAAATCAATAAGTTCTTTTCTATGGAGCTTGTCCTGATTTTCAGTTTGAATATGTGTTTGTATGTTTTTCTGTGTACGTTAACGCAGAAAAACAGTTTGAAAGAGTGTTCTTAAAATTATCATATTTTAATATGTTTATTACTATTTCTCTCTTCTTTGCTTGATGTTTAATTTTAGCATTTGAAAATTTAGTGCTGCATCAGAATGACTTGCAACTACAGCGGATTTCAGAACGTTCTGAAATGAAATCCAAGATGCTAACAGATAAGAGAGCTTGCATGCACATTGCAGAGCAGCTGAGAGCTCAGAACCTCCAAGAAGAGCAAAGAGCCCAAGACACTGAAAAAGTCACTACTTATTTTTGTAGACTTCTGAAGGAGTATTTTCTGAAGGCTATGTGCTTAATGAATTAATTAAAACCAGTGTGAAGGCTTCCTGATTCTGTGCAACACATCCATGTCTATAAAAGAACAAAGGAAAGAGCTGTGCATGGAAATAAAGCCAATGTACTCTTACGAGACCTTAAAAACGTTCCTATTTAAAAATGACTTCATCTTAAGTTGAGAGTATTTGAATATTGTCAAGCATGGAAAATATTTATAGATTTGAAGACAAAGTGTACATATCACAACTTGTATGCATTTGAGATGTCCTTGCAGAAGAGTTTTGTGTAATTCTTCTTTTGTGAAGAAAAGATGAAGCATTGTACAAAAGCAGGAAAATGACAGGAGAAGGGCATCTATAGTGGGTTTGGTCTCAGAATATTTTGTACTTTTGTGTAGCTATTCTGATGATGTAAAAAAGGAAGAAGACATTACTTTAGACATGGGAACACTCATGCAAAGCAGAGTTTAGAGGAAATGGCCAGTTATCAGGGTATTGAACCACACTGACGAAGTCGTTGACTGATTTGATATCTATTTTATGTGGCTAATGAAGGGAGAGAGTCTTGCTGTGGTTATTTAGCTGTTCTATTGCCACTACATGAACAAGAATGGCAAAAAAAATGCCCCTTCTTGTATCTAGACAAGAAAATGCAAGCAAAATGCAAAATACTAATTATTCTGATAGAATATTTTTTTCATATCTTATATGATATATTATATATATTTAACTGGTTTTGACTTGATGTACAAAAAACACTTTTCTACTCCACTCCACCTTTACCTGCATGTATCTGTAGTGAACTTTAAATGAGTATAATTTGTATGTTTGTTACTGTTGATGATCTGAGACTCACTATTCAGCAGTAATATTACCCAATGGTATTCTCAGTTTCTGAAACATGTACCATCTGGGAACTAGAATTCAATGAAAGCCCTTAAATGCATATAAGGCATGGAGCAAAAATCCTTCTTCTTTGAAGATACGCTTCCATTGCACCACATTATTAGTTAATGCAGATAAAGCACATAAGGATGTACGATTTTCTGATGACGGTAATTAAAAGATACATGGTTATTCTCAAATATTGAAAATCTACTAGGATATCAATAAGGTGTCAAATTATTTAGAATTTATGGTGATACTTTAAATGAATATTACAACATCTACTTCTTGATAAAAAAATTGTGATTTATGAGTACAGTGGCTGAGAACAGTTTAGGTCAAGGTTTAACTGTAGACAAAAGATAGAGAACTTTTCTGCTTTCACAAAATTTTAGTGATCCACTTTAAAAAATGAAAGAAAAAGTAGAAAAAAAAGAAAATAAGAAATTAAAGAAATGAAAGAAAGGAAAGTAATTTTCTGAAGTCTGGAGCCTGATAATCTCTTAGACTTTCTTTGTGGAAGGTTGTATTCCTTCTTGTTTAATTACATTTGCTTCATATATATATAGTGCATTACTTCAGAGTTATTTGATAGAGTATGAGGGCCAAATGTTGTATTTTGTTTCAACCTACATATCTGAACACAAGATGTTGAATATCCAACATTGCTTAAGAAAAAGGAGACAAGACAAAATAAAATAATAGCCAAGATTCAAACAGCCATTATACAGGTTACAAAGCCACCATCAAGACCCACAAAAAAGCTAGTGAAGCCAAAAAATTCTTGAACAAGAAAAGAGAAGCAAAGGCTATTTTCATCTATATTCTTTTAATGTTAATTATATTAACTCAAAAAATTATTTCTGGGAGCATTTACTTTTAAAAATACTGTACTTGAACCATCCAAAAACTTATGTTAAAATTATACAGTAGACTCAACCAGCAAAGACTGGGCTGACTATTTATATCATTATTATTCTGCATTTGTTTTTTAATAAGAAGTGCTTTAATGTAGGAAGGTCTTATTGAACAAATAGCATAAATAGATCTAATTTGATTGCTGAAACAATTTTAACTTCTAGTCTACCGAGTACAATATGTGCAAAATGTTGCTTCCTGATTTGTGCATGATGAAGTTTTGCACCATAATGTTTGAACTGTTCTGTAACGCGCATGATGGAAATGTCTGCTCTACCAGTTTTTACAAATGGGCAACAATAACAGATTCACTGAAATATAAAGTATACTAACATAGTTACTTGGTTAACTATGAGGGATACATTCATGCTACCAAATATAGAACAGATCATAGTCCAGAATATCTTGTTTCAAGTCTTTGCAGAGTGAGGACCACAGACTGCTAGAGCCCTATGCAAAATCAGAATTATCCTGCAGAAAGGACAGCTGTAAAATTCTAGGATTTTCTGGCTGGTGGAGGTAATTGTAGCTAGAAAAGGGGAAGAGGGGAAGGAAGTGAAAGGTGAAAGATGGAAATCATCTTGCCTTTATTCTCAGTGTAGCTGATGCTTAAAATATTTTCAGTGTGAGCATTTCTGTTTTACTAACATGACATAATTTTATGTCCTAGTACTTGCTCTATTGAACCTTATGTTGCTTTGTGAAGAGAAAGGAAATGTAAAATTCTGTGTTACTTCTTCAGAATGTATACAAGGAGATAGAAAAGTTTGAGAAGTCTATGACAGGAAATGCCTCTGCAGTACAAAGCCATGTGACTGACAGGTAACATTCAGATGTTAAATTGTTAGGAAAAGACAGGGAGATGAAGGGTTGATGAGGCAGCCCCAGAGCAGCCCTGCCCAGAAGGGCTTGGGAGTGCTGTGGGAGATGAGGCTGCACATGCCCCGGCCATGGCACTGCCAGCCCAGAGAGCCAAACGTGTCCTGGGCTGCATCCAGAGCCCCGTGGGCAGCAGGGCAGGGAGGGGATTCTGCCCCTCTGCTCTGCTCTGCTGAGACCCACCTGGAGCACTGCATCCAGAGCTGGGCTCCCAGCACGGGAGGGACAGGGACCTGCTGGAGTCAGCCCAGAGGAGGGACACCAATTGCTTTAGAGGCCTGGAGCACCTCTACTGAGTGGAAAGACTGAGAAAATTGAATTTGTTCAGCCTGGAGGACTAAAGGCTTCAGGGCTACCTAATTGTCCCCTTCCAGTACCTGAGGAGACCCTACAAGAAAGATGAAGAGCAGCTATTTAGTAGAGCATAGAGTGAGAGGACAAGAGGGTATGGTTTCGGACTGATAGAGAGTAGGTTTAGACTAGTTATTAGGAAAAAAATTCCTTAACTGTGAGAGTGGTAATTGTGTTGCCCAGAGAAGTTTGGATGCCCCATGGCTGGAAGTGTTTAAAGCCAGGCTGGATGGAACTCTGACCAACCTGGTCTAGTGAAAGGTATCCCTGGCCATGACAGTGGGGGTGTTTGTAGTTGTCTGTCATGAGACTTAGTTACTATCCCCTTTTTTTTCTCCCCAATTTTTTTTTTTTTTTTATTTTTACTCTCCATGCTTTCCCACTTATTCCTGTAATTATAGTTCTTCTAAGTGTGGGTACTTATAACAGCCTGCGTAGGTTCTTTGTTCATAGTTTGTTCAGTAAGAAATGGGCACTTGTCAGCAAAATTTGTCTTTATTTAAAACAGGCAAGATGAGTCACCTTCTTTAAGAGCCTGTTTCTCTTCATTGACCACACAGAGACCCCCACTCAGCTCAGCTACAAGTTCAGCCATAGGCATCTGCTTAAGTGAGGTGAAATTTGTCATTTTGAAAGTGTCATCTCATGGGGAATACACAATCACCTCAAAATTCAGCTCAGTTGGACCCATTGAGGAGGGAACATTAATTCCTTGTCCCAAAATGGCCACATTACAGTGACTTTTCTAGCATGCATTTTACTTGGCAGAGTTGAATGTTTTGCTGTTATCTAGTTCCAAATAGTACTTTCAGGATTGCTTCTTTAAATAACAGATTTCTCTAAATCTCCAGGTTTCTTTTCTTACACTCATTAAACAAAAATATTTTGCTTTCATTAATAATCCTGAAGATATAATAGATCCTGGAACTTTGATACAGGCTATGAGTTAATGAATAAAGAGCGTGGTTTTTTAAAATACATTAATAAGACATTGCATGAAATGGATATGGGCATATTAACAACTTCCAAACAACAGTAAATACTTTTGAGGGCAGGAATGGGAAATCCCCTAACTTGTTTCTATTTTCCTCACTAAAATGTCAGAAAACTCTGTTGGGAAAACAAGAAGCTCTTTAAATCGTTAAATGTTTAATCTTGAGATTGTATGGATGTTTTATCCTGGGCACTGAGATATGTTGTGGAAACTCCATTACTGAGGGTCAGAAGGATGAAACGAAATCAAAAGAGGAACAGGGAAAAGTGAGGATGCAAGACCTCTCTTTCAGCACTGTCAAAGTGTACTATCTACTCAGAAACTCATTCCCAGATTTAATACAGCTGCTTTTCACTAAATTGTATCACTGAAGTTCCACTTGCCATAATCTGCAGTCCCTTACTCTGATGTCAGGATCTGTACCTTTGTCTTAGCCTGTGAAGTTCTTATTTCAGGTGTGATTAATACGATTCTATATTAACTATTCTAAATGACTACTTGTTCATTCTCTGTTATTAGGTAACTTAAATTAAGTGATTTTCTAATTAAGTCCTAAAGGATACTGACAAGGTATAACTGAAATAAGAATATTTATGTTTCGCTTTATCAGTGGCATTAATTTAATTCATTAGTTTTCAGTTATGCAAACATAATGATAAATTAACTATCACTAACAATTATCTCATTCATTGGCTTTTGTTCACCTTTTGTTAAATTTTGCCGCAAATTAGCTAAAGACTTTTATGAGAAATTAATGAAAATACATAGAATTACACACAAAATCTTGCAGCTCCTTGTAGGTCTAAAAAGAGTTAAATAAAATATCAACGTTTCCTATTAAGAAAAACATTGTATATTATAGTATTATTCTACATATAGAATTTTTGTATGTAAGGAAAATCTCTGTTTCTTAAGTTGCAGTTACTACTTAATCTCTTCACAAAGTATTTCTAAAAGTTCTAACTGAAATACTACGAATTGTGAAGAATAGGAAACAGAAAAGTGTATTTTGTTATGTTTAGTCATTTTGTAAGTAAACTTAAAACAAGCTTATGCTGAGCAGATTATTTTAATTTATTAGTAACTATTTCTTTCCAAATTATTTGGTCCCTTCAGAAGTCACAGAGGTAGAAAATCTTCCTTCAGTGATGCCACCTTTTTATGTATTTATTATGTATGGATACGTAGAAGATTTCGAACTCCAACCTGATGACAGAAATTTTAAAAAACCATAAGAGATAACTAAAGCTCAATGGAAATATTTTTTCTGTGATTATGATGATTTATAGTGTGTTTCGTTTCTCATCCGGTATGGTTGTAAAATTGTTTCCATTGGCTTTTTTTCAGCACGTTTATGTTTGCCTGTTAAACTCTGTAAATATCAACAAAGAAAACAGTATTTCTGATCAAAACTTTGGTAAAATAAAGATGCTTCTCTCCCACACACTTCTCAGTAGAAAATTCCTTACTGAATGGAATCCTTAAATGTGCAGGTGTTCTTTTATAGACTAGTCTGGCTATTATTTCTTTGACATCACTTCAGTAGGTTAGCAGTAATTCAGAAATGTTTGTTTCCATTGCAAATAAATACTTCTTCTTCTCCATCTAGGGGAAAATACAGGATTCATATTTGTTGCTAGGTCTGTGCATAGGCTTTTGGTTGAGCAGGCTTTTTTAGCACATCTGATTTTCTTAAAGTTGTAAATTTTTAATTTCTAGTTCCAGTTGCACCACCATGCTTGCAAGATAGAGAGTACTGTAAGTTATATAACAGTGACTATATGTAAGGAGCAGTAGTACAGAATCATCTTCAGGTTTTAAAGAGTATATTTATGTCTTTTTCTGGTACTGCCTTGGGGCCCTATTGATGGTCACTGACGTAGCACAAAAGCAGTTTGTTTTCACAGTAACGAAGTTTTTGACTAATAGAGGCTTTGGCTGGAAAAGGAAAATGTCAGTCGTGTTGTTGTGGTCTTTTGCACTATCATTTCTGTATTCCACAGTGGTCTTGCTTTGTGAACTCAAACAGCAAGTTTGGTTGGAGTGATACTAGGAAGTTAGACCTATTTCCAATTGATTTCACTTATCTATCCAGAAACTGCATGAATGTTTCTTAAGTCATGGAAAACATATTTGTTCTAGCTAGCCAAGAGAGAAATAGGATGAATAGGTTGATCAGAAAAGAAAAAAAAAAACCAAAAAAACAAACAAACAAAAAAAAAAAAAAAAAAAAAAAAAAAAAAAAAAAAAAAAAAAAACAAAAAAAAAACCCCAAAACTAAAACAAGCAAACAATCCCCAAAGAAAACAAACAAAACCAAACAAACAAAAAAAGGAGGGGTAAATAGCAGTAGGAGAGAGAAAGAAGCAAGCTTGGAAATTCATCTGTTCACAGTCTGGCACATTGATTGTGTACATATAAGCAAAGTTTTGCCCAGAGAAGTAAGCTGAACATGGGGAAAGTGAAGTCACTAAGAAGGGACTTGAAGGCTTACAAAAACTCAAGAGTTCAACATTTAATTTTCATTAAGTGATTTCATGATTGATTGGAATTAAAATCCAAGCTGCTGTGTATGTTGATGAGAAGGTGATTATATGTAAATGTTCTTGGAATGTTGTCAGTACTATGGTTGATAATGTCTGAGTACTAGTAGCTGTCTTCTTTAAGTACAAAGACCATAACTCAATTTCTGTTTCAAAAGAGCTTTCTATCTCATTCTAAGAATGAAGTGTGAATCAAAATTGTTTTATACTTACTCATCTAGGTAAGGATTCATGTAAACTAGTGTTTCTGGAAATTCTTTCCAAGACAAACAGGTTATTTTTGAAGGAGGTAGCATTTTAACCATCCAGAATTAACTTATAATACAAGATCAACGAGAGGTGAACGCCTCAGTCTTTCAAAGCTAAAACCTTACTTTGGTTCACTCAACTTTGAATGCACACAGGGATGTTGACTCTGTTGTCCAGGCTATTACTCTGGGGTGTGGATAATTGAATGGCCAGTGGCCAGAAGACCATCTGCTCACCAGTCGTATATAATACCTGTAAACAAGTTCTTGCTTCTGTTCCCTAAATGTCCTATGAGTCTGGAGAACTTGGAAATCATATAGCTTAGAAGTACAGTTAAATTTATTTTTTCTGTGTGTTCCCAGGATTGCTGTTCTGATCATCTTCTGTAATTTTCCTGGTTTTAAATTCACTTAATTCAGCAGTTGCTCTACTTCTTTGAGGTATTATGCTATTTTATCTCCAATTTTACTTAAGAAGTCGTAAGTCTGAGTGGCAGCTGCTCATTGTCTTGTTAAATTCTGGGTTTTCTTTGGTTACTTTTACTAACTGCCAGCTTCTTGACCTGCAAGAAACCAGGTGGCAAAATCAGCTTTTGCTTGGGAGTAAATTAGCTATGATTGTCTCTCAGTGACAGCTGTTTACTAAGGTAGAAACTGTTGCCTAACTTCCTCCAGTATTCATATTCAAATACAACTTTTTTCTTGGTTTAGTTACTCTCTTTTTTTTTTTCTTTTTTTTTTTTTTTTTTTTTTTTTTGACAGTCCTGTGCATTTCATGTGCATGGATATTCTTACTTTGGCTATGTTAAGATACAGTCAAACACTTAAAGTATAAAAGTAGACTACAAATGAAGAAATTACAATGACTAGCCAAAGTCAAAACTTCCCTTTTTATTTCTTTGTTTGACATTTGGTTTGAATGTATCACAAGGTCTTGGGTTTGTAATCTTTCTGCATGCTTTTCTATTTCAGCAAGCTAAACTGTTAAGATTTCTAATACAGAATTTGGCTTATACTCTGTTTTTTTAAAGGCATTTTTCTATTTCACATTGCCCAACTGAAGTATGAAGTTACTTAACAAAATTGTTAGTCAGTGTCAGACAACCTGTCATATTCTCTAGGAGTTTGAATTGAGGAAGGTTTTTTACTCCAAAGATGATATTATTGGAAGTTTTGACTTCACTGTGAAAGAGTTTAACCTTTTAAGTAATCTGATTGAAACCAAAGCTCCCTGATGTTTATCTTAATTACTTAATGCGTGTTACATGACATGTTGGCTGGCATATGTCAGCTACTGCATCAGGTTGGGATTCTTTTAAAATCGCCAGCATGCCTAAAGATGTAGGACAAACATTTTCTTTTAGTTCCCTGAGTTTCATTGTCTTGTCTCATGTTATCATGATTTCCAAGTGTCATTTGAGACTGCATGCAATTTTATCTTTAATGTTAAGCTGAAAGAAAATATCTTAATTCCTCAATAAATGATAAAAAGCCAAAATAAAAACTAATCCCAAATATTTTCCTCCTTACAAAATATCATAAAACTCATCTTCTAGAGATATAGGGGTATAGGTAATGAAGCCGAGATCCAGTTATATCCACCCTGCACTGACCAACACTTTAACATATATTATAAATTTATAATTTGCCACAGCCTTTCCTGTTGTTTTATTTAACAGAACACATACTTAATAAGTAGGTTTTCCAGGAAAATGTAATTTTCTGCTTAAAGAAATTTGTCATATTTTCCTTACATAAATACAAATAAGTACTCAGTCTTTTCTAGAACATTATTTTGGTGTTTGAAATAATTTTTAAGGAAGCTGGGTATGCTCAGCTCCTCTTACCATTTTGTTCACTTCAATGTTGAAAAGGTTTATGCTTATAATGTATGTGTGTGGCATGTGTGACTAAATGTATGTGTGACTAAAATTAGATAGGATTCATTAGGGCCTTGTTTTTCTTTTTCCAGTGGGCAATTTATAATACTTGGGTATGTTTATAATACCCAAAGGATTTATAATACCCAAAGGATTTTTAGAGGAAAATAAGAATATTTTAATAGTATACTAGGCTGCAAGTAAGTGATATCGTAAGTACTGGCACAGTTTTTGCGATGATGTTATGCATGCATACTGCGTTCACCAAGTGTGTCTTGAGCAGTGCACAGCACATTCTGTAATCGGATTAGTTCAACCGTATTAGATTACTTTATACTCTGAGGTTATTCCCTTAATCCCATTCCTTTGGCATATAGGAAAATGGCAAATAGCAGTAATAGACATTAGGCTCAAGAAATAGTCCCTTGCTGTCCACCCCCATTTCTGCAGCTATAGAGTTAAAAAGATTTCGCTTGAGTACACAGGAGGAAGAAATTAAAGCCAAGCACTGACACTTAAAATTCAGTTTTCTTTCCAGCCTTGTATCTGTTGAGAGACATTTCACCAAATAACCATTTGGACACATAGAAAGGTTACATTCATGGAATCATACACTCATTAAGATTGGAAAAGACCTTCAAGATCATCAAGTCTAACCTTTGATCAAATACCACCATGCCCACTAAACCATGTCAGGAAATGCCACATGCACTCCTTTTATGAATGCCTCCAAGAATGGTTACTCCACCACTTCACTGAGGAGCCTAGTCCAATGCTTAACCACTCCTTCAGTGAAAAAACTTTTCTTATATCCAACTCAAGTCTCTTTTGGCACAACTTGATTCCATTTCGTCTTCTCCTGTCACTTGTTGCCTGGGAGAAGAGACTGACCCCCACCTGGCTACACCCTCCTTTGAGGTAGTTTTAGAGAGTGATAACGTCTCCCCTGAGCCTTCTTTTCTCCAGGCTAAACATTCCTCAGCTCCCTGAGCTGCTCTCATAGCATTTATATTACAGACCCTTCATCAGCTCCACTGCCCTTCTCTGGACACAGAGCTCCACCTCGTGCAGTGAGGGGCCCAGAACTGGATACAGAATTTGAAGTGCAGCCTCACCAGTGCCGAGCACAATCTGATCCCTGCCCTGGTCCTGCTGACCATACTATTTCTGACATAAGTCAGGATATATATATTTTACATACAATATTGGTAGACTTCCTATGCATATTAAAAAATTCCAGCCTTTCTGCCAAGCAGTTGTTATGGGTGCAATTTTTTTCATGGAGGCCAGATGACATGAAATACTGTGTTTGTACTTTTAACTTGTCTTGCCCTTAAAAACACTTTAGTTGCATGCAGACAGCCCAAGGAAGTAGCTCCCTGTGCATGTTCCAGATTTGTATTCAGATCTGCAGTTCTTTGGCAGATTAGCAGATTATTTGGACCAAATCTCTATCAGGAATCATTCAAAAAAATGAACAGTGTATGCAATCAGGTTCCAATGTCTGGGAATATTTCTAGATTTAAAGGCAAGTATGTAGTCATATTGAGCACACAGCAGTTTCAGACTGTAAATTTCTATGTGACCTTGTTAGTTTCTGAGTAATATCTGTCAGCACTTTCTGAATGGTGTCGCTGTCTCTATTGAATTCTCTGAAAATGTAAGGTTCTGAGGAAAAAATAATTTCATATATTTCATTTCAACATGAATGAAATTGACTACTTTTACTTACTTTAGAAAAATAGCACCTAATTTTTTTTGTTTATGTTTTTTACTTTCAATGGGTGTGAATGAATTTACCTATCCATGATGCTCTCAGATATATTAACAAATGTACTGTGCAATGTTTTGATTTCATCATCTCAGTACTTATGTACCATATCACAATCTCTGCTGAATCTTAACTGAGAAACAAAGTTTAACCTCTCAGTTTTAGAAGATTGGTACATTAACAAAGTGCATACCAAGCAGTCTTCTAACTTGTGCCAGACAGGACTTAGTGAAGGATAAACATCTGTCAGCTTATAGGGAATATTCCTGTAAAATAATTTAAACCTTGCACAATCTTTTTGGGAGATCTGCAATGAAAATTAGTTGCATACAACTATAAAAACAGTAACTTTTCTATTCCATGAGCTGGAGGATTCCATCACGGCATCAACAACCGCTTCAAAAACATGAAAGTGTAACATATAAATAGAGCTTATGTAATTTTTTAGACAAGAAGAGACAGTGGCAGACAAGAATGTAAACAATTATAATAGTGAGGGTCTAGTGAACACAATTAAGGTTGAAGAGGTTAAGAAAAAAAAACAACTGGTGAGTAGCGACTAAAATAATCTACTATCACTAGTGGTAGTAAACAATTTTGACTTTTCAGATAGATTTTGTTGAAAGGAATGCAATGAAATAAAACCACTGGATTCCAAATAAGCAGACTTCAGCTCTGAAAATCAATACACATCATTCCCCTCCTAGGAGGGGAGCCTAGGAAAAAAAAACTAAAAGAGGAGATGTATCACCTTAAATACAAGGCAGTATTATAATAACTACACACTCCTCCAATGCAGGAGGTATGCAGTGTATAAATCAATGGCCCAGATAAACTATAAGTTCTTGTTTGTACTCAAATATAAGTAAGCAGAACAGGTCAGAAAGCAGAAGCTAGGTCAAATGGCAAATGTTGAGTAGTAGAGACTTGCAAAAAAGTCAAACCAATCCAGAATACTTGGAGCAATCAAATTAAAAGAAGCCACTAATTAATTATACAGGAGTTAGTGGCAGTGGCTAGACAATCACTGCATGTATATTGGTATATATAATGAACCAGGGACAATTCCACAGCCACCAGAGCCCCAAGCCCCAAGAATGTGGTACCACACATTCAATATCCATATAGTTAAATTCTCTTTTCTCTGAAGCACTATGGCCTTGTCCCAGTCTGTCTGTAAGGAACAGTAAATGGCTCATGCTTCTTCCCAAACACTCCTGTGCACCCCCTGGAAGAGTGCTGTTTTGAACAGGCTAAAAGTGGACCAGGAATGTGCTAACTGTTAAATAGTATGGACAGATGAATGCTTGAGCCTGAGCTTGTGCCATGACTTTATTTTGTTTACCACAGTAAATATTGCCAGCCAGTCCTGTTCACATTTTGGTGTTGAGTGTCTTTGTTTTCCTTAGGGACATCCTTACATGCTCTGCTATCCTCTCCCTCAAGGACCATTTTAATACAGCACATTTATCTTCCTGGGTTTAGTCCCTGTTTAAATCCTTTGAACAAGAATAGATCTTCCTCCACTTAGCAGCATTGAGTCTTTTTTTGGTTGTAAATCAAGCTTCCCAAAGCACAAGATATGACATAAGAAGTGAATAAATTGGGACAATTTTGAAAATGTAAAATGTCTCCATGGCACAATACTAGCAGTAAGACAAACAACAACAAAATTTTTGTTCTCCAGCAAGTGAAAAGGCCAAAGATGCAAATTATCTTTCATTAAAGAAGTCAGTTTCTATGAGCTGCTGAATGCTGTTAATATCAAGCTGAAGAACTAATGGTACTGTTAAATTCTGAAGCAGAGAAATAAAACAACATAATCAACTACTTAACTATAAACATCACAAAGGACAAAAAGGAGATGAGTAACTTAACAGCATTGTCATAAACAAATTATGTCATCCCAATTTGATTTCTTTCTCTAAGGGATAGCAGGCCTTTGAGATAGAGACCAGTAACTATTAAATGTCTTGATTTAATAAATCCTGTAGGGAATAGGTTGTGTCCTTTTATGCTGTATTGCATGCCATTTTCATAGATGACCAGGGATACATGGTCAGGATTAATTTATATTAGACTAAAACCAAAACCAGTAAGAAAATGAGACCACTGGTAGTTAGCAATAGTTCAGCATCAAAAGTTTGTAACAATTGGTGTTCTATATGCATCTGCCCTGTATCCAGTACTATTCAGGATTTTTATTAACATCCCTAAATATTTACTTGAAATTGAAGAATTGAGAGAAAATTGGTGTGGTGGAGCTGCAGTTCTAGATAATACAAAATTGTATTTCAATGTAAAAAACTGAAATTATGCTATGAAAATATAAGACACAACATAGGAAGGAAGGATGGAGACTTACAAATTTACATAGGAAAAGACAGCCACACAACAGTAAGAAGAAAAACAACTAAATACCTATTCCAAAAATAAAAAGAGCTATAGACTACAACAGCTCAGAAGATGAGAGAGTGTTAAGCCTGTTGAATACAGTTTGGTGTTTATCCCATCAAGCACCTGGATATGAAATTAATTTGCACATTGAAACCATTGTTTGTGAAAGAAAAACTTTGTGCTTTGCCATATGTTTCAGTCATTCTTTGTAGATAAGCATGTTTTATCAGAGTTAGACATATGTCTGCTTCCTGGTTTACTAGAAAAAAACCTACCATTTGTGAGAAGGACAAGTATTATGTCAGATCTTAGGACAAATATAGTCCCTGAGATGGGTATCTTTCATTTACTCTTCAGCAATGCTAATGACTATGTTGAAGTACCTAATCCATTTTTTGGCGTGTTTCACTTGAAGAATAGGTAGAATAATTTCAGAGAAACTATGGGAAAGCAACAAGCTTTGCCAGAAATTCAGAGATATCTATGACAAGAGAAAAACTTAAAATGTTTGATCTTGAGAAGGTAAGATTGGGGGATGAGAGTGGAGGCATGTGCTAACAATTTTCGTATCTTTTAAAACTGTTGCATAAAGGAGCAGGTTGATGTGTTCCCTACCTGTGGAGCATAGAATAATAGTTCCAATTCACAGAACAGGCTATTTCTTTTATGGTAAAGTATTTTAAACCATCCAGATTTTGCTGCATTACTCAGTTAAACCTGCTGGATTTACCACAATGGAGACTCCTGTGATCCCTACCTTCGTTTTTCTCTAGCATTTAGATAATTTCTCTTTAGCACTTATGTTTTAACATTTTAACAGTGTTTTAAGTTATTCCTTTCATCTGTGGTTGTGACCTGTTACAGTGAGCTTCAGGGCAAAATATTCTTCTGTCATGAGCTGTTGAAAGCTCTCAGTAAATTGGCTTTTGAATAAACAGAATTCATTAGTTCTTGTGTGCTGAGGCAGCCTTCCTTTCTGTCTCTTCAGAAAGTATACTTGTGTCTGTTGGTGCACTCCAGACTAATGTGCTCCCAATTCACTGCTCTTTGTGTGTAAAATTCTTGTTTCCTAAGAACATTTCTTCAAACTACTGTTCAGATGATTGTTACTAACTGGTGGTTGCTTCGTTTCCATGGAAAGACTCTGCAGTTTCTTCATGAACTGGGTTGAGCCTTAAGGCCTCCCAGTGCCAACTGCAGGTTTCTACAGTCTCTCCAGTATCCAGCCCAGGCTTAGGGGCACTCCAGTACCTGATTTCCCAAACTCTTATAATGAAACAAAACTTCAGAAAAATTCCTGTCAACTATATGAAATGTCTTGACTTGAAGCAGAAAATTTGAAAAATTTGAACTAAAGTACAGCAAGAAGTGCTGTTGTCCACAGAAGTGCAGTGAGTTACACTTGCAATATTCTGAACATTTTTGGTTATCTTAGACTATAAAAGACCACAAATATAATGTGCCTTTATTTTTCGTATTTTCTAGCATCTCTTTGAATTTCAGTACTCTCTAGCTTTGGTTTATTTCAAGCTTTAATTTTCTCAGTGTTTACTCAGTATTCAGTTGTTTCAGTCAAAATTCTTTCCAGGGTACGTTTGATGTTTTTTGTTCAATAATGACTGTATTGACATGCAAAATTTGCAAACTACAAAACACAGATTGAAGCAGAAATGTTAACATTGCATCACTCTCACTAAGTTTGTTAATTGCAAGGTTTGCTATTAAGCAGACAAGGATTATGCAAAGAAACAAAAATACACAAAAGTAAATACGTGCAAGGATCACTTATTAATACAGAGCCCCAATATCAGGGATTTGCTGTAGGCCTTGGTTGTCCTACCAATGTGTATACACCACCATGGCTCTTTGAAATCCATGCCCATGTGATGCTCGAATACGCAGTTACAGAAAAACAAGCTGAGCTCCGCAGACCTCACACAATACCCTGGGGAAGTCTGGCAAGGCAGAGCTACAGCCCAGCACTACCGGCGTTTGAACGAGAGCTCCCACCATCCTTTGTCCTTGTAGAAAGCTGAGGGATGAGACAGGCTATTAGTTTGTTTTCACATTCACACAGAAGTACTCTTTTATAACTGCAGCTTAAGAAAGTTGGCAGTCTCCTAAAGGAACAAGATGAAGGCACCCACGCAAATTACTCTTGAGCAAAAGAAAGAGAGGCAGTTCAATGAAAAACCAAATTGGATAAATCGTGAGTTCTTCAATGAAATGAAGAACCTGACAAGTGACCTCAGAAAGAGGGTCACAGAAAAGATGGAAAATAGGTCAAAGAATAAATAGAAAATTAATAGCATATGCAGACAGAGATCACATCCAACAGAACAAGGTGCAGAATGATAGATGGCTAGTTTTTATTTTCTCTGATTCATTGTCTGAGAAGATTATTATTAACCAGATTATTTCTATTAATATAGATCCTCTTTTTAAAAGATAGCTTTTTTCCTTGAAAATTGGATTAGAAGTATAAAGTAATTCTCAGACAGTACATTTCAAGGAAAGTAAAAATGGGAGTCTAATATCATGGAGGGAAAATTATTCAAGGGGTGGGGTTTTTACGTATTTTTTTATTAGTGTGTTCTGATGTGTTTCACAAATATTTTTCTTGTAATAAAAATTCATTATTATTAAACACATGTTCTACATGGAGACCTCTAAATTATTCTAAACTATTTACTGAAGACCAGTATATTGAATAATCACTTTAGCTAATCCACAGGAAATGCAAAAACCATGAGAAGAATTTATGGGAGGAAATACAACTTCTATCCAAATCTCCCATAGATGTTAGAACCAGAGAAGTTTCCTGTTAGAAAAAAAAAGATATGCTATGTTATAAAAAGCAAATACAGAAGAGAGGGACCAGTGAAAAATCTTTGTATGCTTTTAAAATATCTGCAATGAAGTACTTTCTAGTACTTTGAGAGGTACTACAATCTACTCTATTAACAGGAAATTTATTTCTAAGACATATTTTAAATAGATGACTCCAGAGACTGAATTCCTATATTTAGTCCACAAACAGTGATTAAGAGCAGTTCTATATCATAAAAAGTGTGTACTTTTCATTACATTTGCAAAAGCAGACTTGACAAACTGACATACACATGTAAATTCTTTCCTGTGCCTATGGATCACAGTACCTATCCTATGGTACACAGGATAGGTAATCTATCTAAGTATTTGGTGCAATAATTTAAGATAAACAGTTTCAATTTTAATTGTCTGCATCAGGTGCCTGAAAAATGTAGACAGCTGCACACTTTTTCAAGAACAGTAGGGAAAACTGTCTTCAACATTGCTGGGAAATATAGAACCTCTATTACTAGACGTCTTTGAGAACAGCTTAGAGAAATATTTTTTATAAATTACTTTGCTACACTGTATTATACCTTAGAACTGAAGAGTGATTTAAAAGGACCTCAGAATACTAGCTGTACTCTGTGCCTAATTGTGTAAAATTGAAAACTTCATTACACATGTTGGCTATTTGCTTTAAGAAGCAAGATAAATATGAGCATTCTCACAAAACTTGGTAGGTGCTAATTTCCTCCCACAAGGTGACTTGTCCTATTCCTTAGACCATCCATTTCAAAAACATTTCCTGCCTGTTGTATATATGGGTAAGAGGAGAAGGCAGCTAATTTCATACATCAATAACTTCACTTAATCATCCCTTGCTAATGAAGTATTGTGTATATGTCAACTTCTGTCCATCAAATTATAAAGGGTACTGAGAATAGAATGTATTGCAGTTTTTCAAAACTACTGTAAGACTATGAACATAAAGCTGTTTGTAGCAAAGGAGCAAACCTACCACAAAACCACCTTTGTGTCTTTGCCTCTGATTAATGACCTGTGCATCAGCGAATTAATAATAAGAGAGTTTTTCTAAGAAGGCAGTATTTTAATTCTCCTCAACTAAAGCACCTTTTGCAGCAGATAATCTTTTTACAAAGGATCTCACATAGCTTTTTAAGAAAGCTTCTGATCTCACAATAATAAAAGATAATGTAGAGCTGGAAAAAAAACCATAATCAACTATTAACAGATACTGAAGTATGGAATTTGACATGCCAAAATGTATTTGAAAGTGGGAGTGTTTCCCTACATAATTACAATTTGTTTTCCTCTGCCATTTTGACCTACACAGGATGAAAATCTCTTCTCATGTCTATGTAACAAGCTTAATGAAATGGAGATCAGGCTATTAGACTGTTACCTTTACCATCCTGAAGTACCTTTACCCCTCATTTTTAGTTATAAAAAGAGTTAGGAAACAAGAGTTGTTCTCAAGACAAGAATCATTTCTAAAAAAAAAAAATCTTATTTTGTAGCAATAAACTGCAATTCTAGAAACCTGAAGGTTGTACATAATGATAAAACACTGCTTTGAACTTTTACCATCAGTTGAGCACCTAAATTCTGTCCAAATCATGTGAGATGTTTTTATATACTGCCACTTACTGTGTCTGAGCACCTGGGAATTATTCTTCTAGATCTTCATGACAATTCGTGGAGTTCTGTCAGCTGGATTCTAAAACTAGGGCATCGGTTCCTGTACCTCCTCCACATCCCAGCAAGGAGTGTGGCCATCTGCTCTTCATCATCCTCATGTGTCAGTGCTCACCTTCTGCACTAGACACTCTCCCAGCACACAGCTGTGCACTCCCAAACATGTTTAGGAGTGTTTGTTCTGCAGAGCCAGATTCTTCTAAAAAGAGAACAGTGAGAGAACACTGTGGTCAGAAACTGCAACAAGGGAGATTTGAGTTGAAATAAAGAAAAAGTATTTAAGAGACAGTGATTAAACTCTGGATTGGTTTAGCTAAAGGGGCCACTGAAATCTCCATATTTAAAATCCTCAAAGGCGCCACTCCCCACTGAATTATGAGAAATAGAAGCTTGTCCTCTATCATAATTTTCTTAAGGTCAGAAGTTTGATTTCAGACTTTATTTGTTAGAGAAGCACTACCTCAAATGGGTTCTTAAATTAAGCAGACTATGTTTGGCCTTAGGGAAGTGTAGCAATAATTTGAAGAAATTGCTTTTTCTGCCTTTACAGTTTATTTTCTGTGCACTACATTTTCTTTAATTTTGTGGTGGTAGTTCACTACCCTTTGCTAGGAATACCTCCATGAGAAACAGAACAAGAAGACAAAATTAGCATTATTTTTCTATTTGTTCCTAACTGAGGATCATTCATAAATAATCTTACGAGGGTTTGTATTTTTAATGATTTTGCCCAGATTTTTTTTAAGTCTTTATGGAGGTTTTTTTTCAAATATGTGGTTCCATTGAAAAGGCCATTTATTGTTATGCAGAAAGAATAAGGCATGTACGTTCAATAAAAATTCTTATTTTAGGTTAAAGAAAACAAAAATAAATAAATAAAATAAATAAAAAACATCTGCCGTCCTTGCAGATAGGCAGTCTTACTGGGATATTAAAGCTCAAGTACCAAGAAAACAAACATAAAGTTCTGCCTGTCAGAGTTCTTTGAGTGTATATTATACTGTTTATTTGCATATGTTTGATTTTTAATTTTGCCTTCCATGGAAGCTTTTCTGATTGGTGTGCTGTGTGCTCTGTCTCACAGATGACCTGAGGAAATTGTGTGATGTTTCTGTTTTCCCAATCTCCAGAATTTCTCTCTTCAGGTGGTATCATTGTAAAGTTCCACGTGTTGATTCCTTCTTTTCAGTCTGTGGTTTATAAGAAATTGTCACAAACATTTCCATTGCTAGCTTCCCACTGCATGGCTGTCTTTTTCTATTTACAGAATTTAGTTCTTTGTGTTAATATACAGATAAAAAAGCTAAAAATCAAAGTAGGGATACCCCACTGCTAAAACACTCTTCTGGCTTTGAAAGACTATAATGGAACAGCATCAGTTAAAAACATGACTTATTCCATGTAACTATTTGTTTCTTGTTAACAAACTATCACATGCAGAACTGGATTGCATCCTAGAAATAAAATTTGTTTTCTCTTGCACTTCTGCCCATGACTCACAGTGCAAAGGAAAAAAAAACAAACCTGAAACACAACAGAAAAAAGGAGAGCTAAGTAAAGATTAATTATTAGTAATTATGTCAGTATTAAACTGATAGCCTAGAATGCTTTTAATGTACTAATGGTCTTTGTGTGATTTCTTCCAACTAAAAGATATGATTCTGATTAAAAGGTGAATCAGTGCCCCCAGATAATTCTAGTAGCAATTAAATTATCTTGGTAGAAAATAATTAAGTGGAAAATTGAATCGTCTTGATGGGAGGGAGCTATTTCAAAATTTCCTGTTTAGGATCCATTTATTTTTTTCTCGAGTTTCTGAAAGATCAGGTAGTTAATGATAGCAAAGGCGTCTTCCTTCAGGTTATCTCCATGGAGTAGGCTTAAAAAGATTGTGTTTGAGAAAAAGATGCATCATACCTCCTGTTGTTGTAATTTCTTGTTTTAAACTAGGCAAAATAAGTACTATTAGGAAAACATTCATATGAATGAATGGGTCATATGAAAGGTCCGTCACTATGTCTTCTCCAGCTGTGGCCAGTAAGAGTTACTTGAGGAAGAGAATATAGCAAAACTTAGCAGCTTTCTGGTTAATCAAAAGAATATCAAAGATGTAGTGAAATACAGCTCATCTAAAACAGTGATTATTGAAATGTTGAGTAAGACAGCATGTAGTGGGTTGACCGTGGCTGAATGCCTGGTGCCCACCTCTGTCGTTCCCCTCTTCAGCTGGACAGGGACTAGATAATACGGTGAAAAGCTAATGGGTCAAGATAAGAAAGGGAGAGATCACTCAGTGATTATTGTCATGGGCAAAACAGACTGAGCTTGGGGAAAATTAGTTTATTACCAATCTAATGAGAGAAGAGTTAGGGAAATAAAACTAAAACACTTTCTCCAAACCCCTCCCAGGTTCCAGGTTCTATCCAGGTTCCACTTCTCTCCTAATTTCTCTACTTCTTCCCCCACAGCGCATTAGGTGCGTGGAGAATAGGGCTAATGGTCAGTTGCATCACACCTTGTCCCTGCCACTTCTTCCTCCTCACTGGAAAGACTGCTCATACCCTTCCCCTGCTCCCCAGCACAGGATCTTTCCCAGAGGAGACAGTCCTCCACAAAATTCTCCAACATGAATCCTCCACATGGGCTGCAGCTCTCCATTAGCCGTTCCAGCTGGGTCCCTTCCACAGGGTACAGTCCCTTGGGAAGGCTCCTCCAACATGGGTCCCCCACATGCCACAGGTCCTGCCAGGGGCCTGCTCCAGTGTGGGCTGCTCTGCTCTCCACAGGCCACAGGTCCTGCCAGGAGCCTGCTCCAGCTCAGGTTTCCCACAGGCTCACAGCCTCCTTCAGGCACATCCACCTGCTCGGTGTGGGCTCCTCCAGGGCTGCAGGAGATCTCTGCTCCCCCCTGGGCCTCCAGGGGCTGCAGGAGCACAGCTGCCTCACCAAGGGCTGCACCCCAGGCTGCCGGGGAATCTCGGCTCTGGCTCCTGGAGCAGCTCCTGCCTCTCCTCCTTCATTGACCCCGTGTCTGCAAAGCTGTTCCTCTGACACATTCTCACTCCTTTCTTCAGGCTGTGGTTGACAGTAATTTTTCCACCTTCTTAAATACATTATCCCAGAGGTGCTGCTGTCACTGGTGGATTTGCCCTTGGCCTGCAGAGACAACGCCTGTTTGGTATTGTCTCTGTTGGACATGGAGAAAGGTCCTGATAACTGCTCACCGGAGTACCCATTTCCAAACCTTTGCCATACAAACCCATACAGCAGTACCATTCTTAATGATCATACAGCATGATTTTGAATAGCAATATGTTTCTTGATGGGAGTATTAATTTCTATTTCATAATGATATTAATATACTTACTGAAAAAACTTCGTAAGAAAAAGTTTTCTTCTAACACAGATATGTCTCGTAATTGAGTAGCCTGCCATTCTACTGCAGTGATGCTTATGAGTAAACATCACTCAGAGGCATTGCCATCAGCGCCCATCACCATGCCACGTACATTAGGCCAATATCTGAATGTCGCGGTGCGGGAGCTACATGCCCCCAGCCCGGCGGCGGCGACAACAGGGGCGTGACAGATCCCCTCGGCAGACCCTGCACAATTCCAGCTGCTAGCGGAGTTCGGCGCAGATGAACAAAGAGGCAGCAGCACGGGTCCTGGGGTCGGAACAGGGGCAGCTTTATTTAGCTACACAACTCCCCGGATCCAAGGTCCCACAACCCTAAACCAAAGCCAGGCACTAACTTATAAACAGGGGCGGTCTTGGGAGAGGATACAATTTTTGACCAATCGGGAGGACTGAGGGTGGAACACAAAGTGGGGAAATACAATCTGTAAAGCAATAGAATATCTTAAGGGAGGGGAAAGACTTAAATAAACCAATGGGGTTTCAAAGGATACAAAACTGACACAGAAGGTTCTGGAGGGAAGGGCAGGTTTAGGGAAGGATTGACATCTGAGGAGGGGAGGAGCAGGGAAGGTTTTGGGGGAAAAAGGTAGGGATAAGAGAGATTGACAACTTAGCAGGGAGTGGCCAGGCAACAAACAAGAACTGTTAACCGAGCTGAATAGCAATAAGGGAGTGAGTCTAAATTTAGCAACATAAGGTACAAGATGGGGAACTTGTGCCACTCCAAAGGCAGGGGGAGAAAAACACAGAGGGATTTAAAAACCACAAATCAAGCAGTAAAATACACCAAATAAAGAAAATGAAAACAAAACACAACATCTGAATATCTCCATATCTGAATGGAGTCAAAAGGAGTATCATCATGATTGCACAGTTCTGCCGCCTACATATTATGTACTTTATTGATTTAACATACACGTCCTCATCTGTTACAATTTCTGATTTCTTTAGGGAGCAAATAACTCAATGGAGTTCTAATATTTTTGCATTTGAAGGGGACAAAATATAAGAATACAAGGCAGTACATAAAATACACTTTTACAGCTAATGCTCATAAGGCAGTCATGTAAGTTAGAAATACAGTGTGGTTGATGTTTAGTGTCTTTTAAAAAGCTCTATCTGCCCTACAAAAATGGATGAGACCATTTCCTAGAATGTATTAAGCGATGAATCTGTTTGAGATATAAATAAGTAGGAGACAAGTCCTTTAAAAGCTTGTTTTTGTAACCACCTTTTTTTCTATTTGTCTGTTCAGACAATGTGAGATTCTGTTGGACATACTGTGTTAATTAGATGTCGGGTTTTGTGGAAATGCATTCTGTTTTAGAAATGCAAATGGGCTTTCTGTAATGGTACAAATATCCAGTAAGAAATTACTTGTTGTATGATAGTGTAACTTCACATACACATCAGAGAAAGGAAAACATTTAATCTCTGAAAAAGGTTGTCTGGTTTCTCATTTAACTACCAATACAGAGAGACCATGTTATTGGATAAATACTACTTTGAGTTCATGGCATAACTGTTTATCAGCTGCATCTTGGATTGAGTATATATATATAAATCACATCAACCAAGTTGTTGTGATAAGAAAATTGTTTTAGTAACAATTTAAGCACAAAATTTTAGTCAAGAAGAATGTTAAGGTTCTTTCATTAATGAAGAAATTATATTTCTTAGAAAATAAATAGAGTTCACGGTTTTTTGCCTTCTCTGCATGATTAAATTGGTCAGTGAGAACTTTTGGCATAGAACTATGAGAAATAATAAATTTAAATACAAGTAGAGGATGCAATCTGCATTTCTTCCACTATGTTCTAATTTTGTTTTGATAATAACCATAATTAAACTATGTTCCAGCTGAGAGAGAATGAGACACTCAGTGAAGGCATCCATGAAAGCTATGGGTTTGTTACAAATACGCAATTAAAAGAAATAGAAACATTTCATGAATTTCTTCAGGAGGTAGTCAAGTATTCAAGCATGTCTTAATAAAGTAGAAAGTTGTCACATCATACAATGATCCCAGCCTAGAAAAAAGTTATTTGTATTAACACAAACTGAACAGAACTTGCCAGCCTTGTACAGAAGAATTTACAGACATTTATAAGGCAAGGGATACAAACCTGGATTAGCATATGATACATTTAATATACAGTTTGTACTAAAAAAATGTATCAAAGTGTTTTGTATGTATATTGAACATTGTAAGACATGGATGATTCCTGAAGAGCAGCTCTCAGTGATGGCAGCTACATTCCTTATAGTTATATAAATTCTGGAGATGTGTTTATAATTTCATTTTATTTCAAAACACAAAAAACCCATACAAAAATAACTTCTGTAAAACTAAACTACTTGGTTAATTCATTTGTTCATTAATTCATTCAGGCCTTATAAAATTTTCAGTTTTCTTCAACACTGTTAGAGATTGTTGAGTCTCTGAATTGTTCCTCACCTACTAGGAGTGCCATTTTCTCTATTATACCAACACAGATCAGGAGTTGCACTGGCTGCAGACTTGAGCAAGTGTGGTAGTAAATTGACTATTTTTCACTAGCTGATGGACAACTTTTATGCAAGATGTGTGCTCACTCCTGGCAGAAGTCCTGCATGTCACACTCACATGACAGGCTCACCCACAAAGTGCCAGGTCCTTCAGGACCAAGCAGTCTCCCTTCCTTTGCTCCTGTCAGTCTCCACATTTCTACCATCAGTTGCACCTGAGGTGATGAAGTGATGACTGAGGTGACAGTCGTGATCCTGAGGCTTGTCATGGCTGCCTGGCTCCTGGAGCCATGCCTGCTTGTCAGTGTGGTCCGTGCACGTGGAGGTCACACCAACTGAGATCTCTCTGGGAGCATCTGCTGCATGTTAATGCAAAGATCACCAGCTGGTCTGAGGGTCAAAGGACTGGGAATTTCTGGAACAAGTGGCAGTCTCACACATCCCAAGAAAAGGAGTGCAAGAACAAAGTACCCTAAATGGAGATTGCTGTGGAGGGCTGGAGATGGGTTAAATGTCCCACAGCCCTGGTTGCTACAGTGGTTGTGTTTTTCTGTGAAAGGTACAAAGGATACGAGGAGAAGACTCATAAACATGACTGGAAATGTGGTACATGTTAAGAACAGAACCTGAAAATAAACCAGCATCAGTGTATTGTGGCTATAACCAAAACTCCAGGAACAAGGAAAGAATGTATTTTTGATGACATTAAATGACATGGGTGTCCTGGACTTGCTGGCCTAGGAGCTCTTCTGGGTAAACAAGAACCATTATTAGACCTTTCTCAGACTGCATTGGCAAAAGGATGATCACCATTGTGCTAAGGAAATCCTTAGCACAATGGGTCCTTGCTGTACTTCTCAGGTGAGCTTTCTATGTGTTGAGAAGGCCAGGACTTTAGAGGCATGTTGCTCGTGTGAGAGGCACCTGCCATGTCTTCTCCTGTATAACAGATGTCCTGAAAGTACATTTTGTCTTTAGAGAAAGACACATCAGATGGTTTTGGCAGTTGCTTCTTCAGAGGAAGTCACTGTTGAGAAAGCAGACAGTAACATAAAAAATATTGTTCACTCTGTCTTTCCATAGCTTCTTATTTTGTTTCTTAGAGTTATTTCTACATTTAAAAACAGAAGGTTGCCCTGTTTCCCTGTTTGATTTCCTCTGCTACTTTTTTTTTTTTTCTTGAGTTGCTGAGAGGGTGAGAAATGGCAGGGACAAACTGCCACAACCCCTCAACAGTGATTCTCCAAGGAAGACTGGGTGGTTTTTTTAGATAAGGGCTGTGGGAGAGCTAAAAACAGACTGCAACCTTCTCTCTGTATTCCTTTGAAGTAAATGCCCCTCACTAGCTGACATGCTCCTTTTCACATTTTTCCCACCTGTAAAGCTCTTTCCTGAAACCTTATTGATTCCTTTGATTGGTTCTTGCAACTTTTATCTTTTTTCCTGCCTTTCTTCTGATACTACGTGCTTCTTGTTCTGCCTAAATGTCAGAACTCTAATGGAGCTCCAATGCAGAATAACTTCAGGTTATTGCAGTTATACTGATACAAATGTCATTATACTGAAAATACAGTTAGGCCCTTGCACTCTTAATTCACTAAATCTTGCTTTCCTCAAATTAACTTCCTTGCTTTCCTTGTTGGTGTTACAGGTTGTTTTTTAGAATTTAGTAGGTTATTTTAAGAAATTCCAAACCTACGAACTCTTTTCAATGAAGAGTTGAGTCTCAGTCTCTAGAAACAAAATTATTATGCTTCTAGATCAGCCACAGAGGAATTTTTCTCTGTTGATGACTGGGCAACTTAAAATCCTAACCTAAACCAGATTTCTGAAGTTGATACACCAGTTATATGAGATGGGATGAGTCAAGATGATAATACCCTCAGAGACTGGCCAAGATCTATTCCAGAAGTAGTTGTGCTTTTTTATACCCTTCTGAAAGTCTGCTTCAATTTTTCATGCTCCAGTGGTTAGTATCCTTTTAGTTTACTGTCTGGTTTTATGTGTGCTCTGTTTCTACCTGGTTTTTTTGCTCTGGCGTTGTTCATTAGCCTAAACTGCTATTGCACTTTTCCAGCACTTACTCTCTTTCATATTTATAGACATACATTACCTTTATAGGGACAAGTAAGTGCCTGTTCCATTTTCTGTCTCAACCTTTACTTTGTCACACTAACCCAGCCAAGTTCTGTCAGTCACCTTTTAATAGACAGGTTTTAGAGCATTTACATCATCTAGGTGACCTTTCTTTTCTTCTGTCCTAATTTGTAAAACCGTCTTGAATGTGACCTGTCTTTTGTGCATATGAGATTTTACTACTACCTTAAAATATTCACCTTAATCCAGTGTTCCTAGGATCAGAGTTGCCTTTTCTTGGCAGTATTCCACCAGAGGCTGAGTGTACTTGTATTGACTTGCCTGACTGGCTTAAATATTGCTAGCAGTGTAGCCACAGGGACACAGTGTTCATTAAAAGCTGAAAAAGCTAACTCAAAATCATGGGGAAATATTTAAGAGCTATCTCACACTGCTCTGCCTGCTGCAACAGTTACCAGGGCTGCATTACGTCAACCGGCTATGACCTGGATAGTGCAGGTATAAATGTCTTAAGTTATCATTTTTACTGATCCTAGTGTTAGTTCTTTACTATTATCCCTCATCTTTCACTACTAATCCATTAGTGATTTACTTTTTGTTCTGTTTTCCCCATCATCCAGACTCTAGGGCTATAAAGCCTGTTTTGATTACAGGCAAAACTGTACATGCAGACCTTAACAATATATCCTCTTCTTACAGAAATTTTGATAGTGACGGCAGTACTTCTTGGCTCACCTTCATTTTGAAAGTTTCCTCCCTGGACAAATCTTAGCTTTCTCATTCCATCTTCCTTGTTTTGATCTGCTTGTGTTTATCAGAGTCAAACAGATGCAGAAATAAGACAAGTGGGCTCTGCCTGCTACATAACTGGTTAAATATGTATAAGCTTCTCTCTTGTGTTCCTTTTCTTATTTTTAAGGTGGTAGCATCTATTCAAGCACTTATTCCCTATTTATCAGGAGCAATTTTATCCCTTTCAACTCAGAGAGTCACTGGTAGAATTTGCTCGGAGCTGGCTGAATGCTATGGGCATGTGATAAATTTTAGGGCTCATCAGCTGACCAGCTGAGTCTTTTCTGCCAGCCATACATTCTGTTCCTAGCATTTGTTTGATCTCAGAGTGAGCCTGTTCAGAAGTTTACAAATAAGAAGAAAAAAAAAAGAATTGTCTTCCAATACCAGCTGAGCTTCCCACGCTCTCTGATCATGGAATCAAATGGATATCACAGCACACGTGATGGGAGAAGTGCAAGTGGAGGTGCAGTCTGACACTGATCTGAACAGCAGCTGGTGCTTAGCACAGCCAAACCCCACTCAAGGAGGACACCTCAAGTTTTATAATTGCTGTGTGGATAGATCACAAGGCACATACTCCTTACCTGAAAACATTTTCCAAAAAACACAAATGTTTGACAAGACACTGTTCCTATGATTACCAATTGTTTTGAATAATCTGCAGAATGTCTATTTGGTCACAAGATGTGAGCAATGATGACTTAGATTGGGGAGACTTGACTCTAGTAACAACTTAACATCCACACCCCTGAAATCTCCTTTCACTATGTAAAAGAGAGTTCTTGTTCAGTCTTCTTTAAAGGACTCTTCACTATGCATACAAACATTTCATTTTATATTCAGTTCACTGGCTTGAATACAGAGAAGATAAAAATATGATTCAGTGAAAGCATTTATATGAATATGTAAAAATGGTTTTAGTTAAGTAGAGATAGATGGCTAATGAATAGTTATGTTAGTAAAATTCACAGCCTTATTGCATAATAGTTCTCAAAACTACAAAAAATACTTTTTTCCTTCTGTTTAATCAGCTTTTTGATGTAAAGCCAACACCTTTCACTCTGTTGTAAAAAAAAAAAAAAATCCTGCTATTCTAAAATATAAATCATGAACTACTGGTACACAAAAACTATTACGGATGCAGTTTATGTTGAAGGGGTATAAGGTTTACCTCAGGAAAAAAAATCATGGGCAATAAGCATTCAAAAAGAATCACAACAACCTGTAGAGTATGTAGCTGATGCTCCCAATTATTCTTTTTCTGCTGCTGCATTCCTACACTCCAGAGTACACCTCTCACCTTTACAGCCATCATCACACTACAAACATTGCTTGCACTGAAGAGAATCACTGTTTTGCCTGAAGCAAGGAACATAAGTGTTGCAAAACTGACTCCTCCTCTAATGGGGTGAGCATGTACAAGTACACAGAGTTGTATTTCTCCCAGAGCTGCCAGGCTGAATATTTTGCAGTCAGAGCTCTAGAGCTTACAGGCTTTTGCTTTGTTTATCTTTCTTTTGGGTCTTTCCCCCTCTTTCTTTCTGGATTTTTTCCTTCTTTAAATATATGAGACATACTTTGAAACGCTGGATTTTCAAGTCCTTTTTCAGGAAGCATTCATGAGCTGGCATGGGTCAACATACATTTCATTACCAGGCAAAAGTAAGTACTGCAGTTAAGTCTGTTCCTGCTGTATGTTTACCTTCCTGTAAAGGGTTTGGTGTTGTATGAAGGACAGAGTAAACTGTAGTTCTGTTAGCAGAAATTGGAAACTTACAGAAATAGGTTAAATCAGTTCAGCTTAATATGGTATGGTAAATATCATGTGGCTCACATTCTAAGAAAGAAAAAAAAGGATTTTTATTTGTAAGTTAGTGATCTCTCTTTCAAAATACTGATATAAGCTGTGGACACAAGAGATGCCACTCCTTCTGTATGCTTTTCTTTTAAGTGACAGTTGGACTGTGTTTATTATTTCAAAGCATTTTTAATCCACTTGATAGTATTAATTGCATAATATTTCATAATATATCAACGTATTTTATTATATTGATTTATATTTTATGCTCAGTAAATATACCTTATTTTTGTTATTCATTAATGAAAACATGCTCCTGGAACTCCTATAACTGCCATCATATCTTCCACCATCTGATGTTCCCTAGTAATTGTTTTATTCTTCCTGTGTTACACTCTCTTGTGTCTGCACATACATTCACTAGTTATCAGATTCTGTTTTGTGTTATTATCTTCCGAATGTGTTGGTATTGGCATAGACGGGCAGTGAAAGGCTGAAGAGAAATGGATCTGAGTGAGAATGGAGAGAAAGGCTGGTAAATGAGCAAGTAGTAAAGAAAACAATGAGCTTTGATCCAAAGAGCATCTTTTTAGCCAATTTTCCCTGCATTTTACTGAAACACTGTACCGTCAACGTCTGTGATGTTTTCACTATTCCAGCAGTCACCTGGGAATGCATTAATACCCTGGGAATGAATACAGTTTCCCTTGCTGTGAGTTCCCTCTAGAGAGCGCAGCAGCCTGCCAGACAGTTGTGTGGATTCTGTGTCCCTGTTACCAGCCTAAGATTCCTGCTGCAGAAACGCTCTGCTGCAGCTATCAGTCTTTTCTTCTGAGACTTGGCTTGCTTTTGTCGAGCTGCACTAGGCACTCTCCCAAGGCAGGCAGATGGATTGGCCAGGCAGCGAGCAAGTTTAGCAACAAGTAATGCTTGCACGCCCGCCTGGGGAAAGCAGCCATTTACCACGTGCGCGTTTCGCAGCCCCGAGCATCCACAGCGAGCCTGCAGCGAGGATGCTCGCCAGCCTCCTGTGGCAGCGTGCAGCCTGCTTAGAGCCCTGCACAAGGACCACCGTAAACCCCCACCATGGCCTGGAGCACGCAAACCGTGCAGGGAAACAAAATCTGGAGAAATGCAGTTAGCAAGGAGCAAAAAGACTGATAGGTAATCCTGGTATTTTGTTGTTGTTGCTGTTGTTAAAATTCACCTGGAAACCTGCCAGACTGAATTTTTATGTCAAAGGTGTGATGCTTTCAGAGGGAAGGTTTTCCAGTGGACTGAGTTGAGTAGGATAGGTCAGTCTCAGAATTTTCATCTTTATTTTTCGGAGGGAACCCCCTTCGGAAAAGGGGGGACCCCCTTCTGTAAAGTTTTTCAGCTGTTTACATTGTATTATCGTAATTTTTTGTTGCTCAGTAAAATATACCTTTTTAATGTGTTAAGTTTATGGCTCCATCTGCAATTATCATCCGTAGCAAGTGAAGTTCAGTTATCAGAAATGGGGGACAAAGGGGGCTTTTGAAATATGTGGCCTTCATTTAGAGATTGTGGAAGTTTGACTTCCACACAATTCTTACGGCAGTGAAGCAAATGGAATTCAGCCACTTCGTTCAGCTGTATCACTATTTGAGTTGAAACCTCTGCCCTCCCAGGTGGTTTTCTTCTCGAGAATCAGACATGGGTTAATGACAGACTCAGGACTAGAAATGCTTTTGTTCCTACTACCATCAATTTGTCTTGTTTGGAACTAATACTCTGGTATTTCCAGACACTCAAATTTACAAACTCTGTATTTTGTATATATTTACATACCCACCTGTACATATCAATATGTTTTTCATTCCTCAGGCAGGATTTTTTAGAGTTTTGTCACAAACTCTTGCTATGTAATACCCTTCTATCAAAGTTTTATGTTCCTCCCTGAAAACCTGAGTTTTCTGTGGCTTCAGCACCACTTTTGTCTCCCATTTATTTCTTCAGTACCACTGCCTTTCAGAGAGGTTGTAGGGTTGCTTCACAAGGTAAGATCAAAGCACAGCTCAGCCTATACCCAGAGTTTTTGGTTGTACTCTTAAATTGGACTAATCTAGTGCTCTAACAACTTTGCTTACAAAGACTTTCTCGCTGAACTTTTCCAGAGTGTTCTCCTACAGTTTTGGGGTGATGCCTTGTTTGGTCTCCGCTCTTGTTTATCTGTGATTGCTATCACATTTCTTCTTAGCTTAGCTCTCTGAATTAAAAATCTGTCATGTGAGTCTGTACTTGGGCTGCATGGGCAGTTAAGCTAAACTTAGTTGATCAGCCTTGAGGTTGATCTTAATTTTTTTGAAGAGTCAGCCCACATATTTTAATATAATTTACTCGTTTGTCAGCTGTACCTATGCTGCAATCCTCACTCTCACCCTAAGTTATCATTATAGATTTATTTAATTAAACATTATGAAGTCGAGGGTGCACAGTTTTTTACAAGCTAAATAATGAGAGAAGGAAGGTTTCTAAATGTTGGCCCTCCAACATTTTGTATTGTGTGGTCTCACTGAAGAGGTGATGACCTTGCTCTGAGACCTTGCTTTATCTGTCATAGATAGATACAGGTTGGTAATGGTTCTATTTACCATGAACTTTATTCCCTCTAAAAACTTACTTGTTAAAAAACTTTCATATCTAGCAGGCTATATTTACAACCACTTTTTAGCCCTGAAACTTTTTAACTTCCAGTAGAGCCACTGGTAATTCCCCTGCTTGCAGCATGTACTTGCCAAGTGCAGCTGTGGCTCTGCCTGACCCTTCCTCCACTGCACATACCCCACACCTAGCAGCAGCATATGACTAAGCAGGCAGAGTTGTTCTCTTTTCCTGCTGCACTCTAAATTAGTGAATTAAAAATGAGAAAGAATGAATGTTCAAAATAAGCGTTAAAATATCTCTGATGTTCAGGATTGCATTCAGGTTGAGTCCTATTGCCATTGTATATAATAGATTAGATTACCATTATGATCCCTCTAGATTTACAGATAATGATCTCTGAAAAGATCTCATTCAGCATGTTTCTTACATCTGATATTATTCGTTTTCCTTGTCTTAAGAAATTTTCTAATCTCCTGAATTTCAAACCCCTTACAACCTGAGGTAACCCAAGCTTTTTGGCATGGCAATTCTCTTTCCAAATTCATTGTTCCCTCAGGGCAAAGTCATTCCATATTAACAGTGCTTTTAAATTGTCACATTTCCACTTCTGGTGAACATGTGATACATAACATTCCCTGTGAGCAAGTATGTACTGGTCCATAAAAAGAGTCAATAAACTTGGCACCAATAATTTCTGAAAACTTTCAGAGCTCTAACTGGAGCAAGAACAATCAGGGGCAATCATGATATGAAAAATGGAGGGTTCAGAATTCACAACAGATCATCTGTTTGATGAATAGCACATTTTGGATGCTGCTGTATGGTGTGACCCTTCTTTCTTGGACGAAAGTGGAGATGGTCTTTGGAAAAGCAAAGACGACTTGCAGCCAAATCTACATCTGCTCTCAGCCTCATCCAAAAATTGGATTGCTGCTGTTGTTCTTTCTTCACCCCTCAACATTAGCTGGTAAATCACGGGAGCTCAACAAAGCCAATCAAAAAAGAGTAGGCGTTTCTTCAAAAAGGTAACTTTTGCTTAATCATGATGCAAAGAGAAAGTAAAGAACAATTCACTTCAGTGATTATAGGGCAAATTCTACCTACATTATGAAAGGTAGGTGGATCATGATTTTGTGAATACAGAATAAAAATGGAAAAAAAATAGAAGATATGTATTTTAAGAATAAAGATTAGTCTTTAAAACATTAGTGTATAAATTATTTATTTAGATGGGAATGCTAACTAAACTACCTTGCTAAACAGGTTCAGTGGTAAAGTCTGGGCATCTGAAGTTATAATCCTAATCTTGTCTTCAGGAAAAGCCCTACCTCACATGCCTTGTGTCATCTCTGTATTCGAATCATCAGATATCTGCTTAACATAGGTAACACAAAATTACCCCAAACTCCCTGTAATTATTACTGTTGTATGTTAAAATAGTATTTAAAAGTTCACTCCCTATATATATATAAAACTATATTATACAACAGTATGTTATTATATGCTGTTTCCTAGTTATTTCATGTCCAGTACCTCTCTTCATTCCTTGTTTGAGTGGCAGCAGTGTAGATTTCTGTTGTGATTTAGTCAGTTGAGGAGAGGAAGAGATAAGGCTACAACCAAGGGAGATGTTGGTCCCAATTAAAGAACAACTTTGGTGCCAGTTGGTGCAGGCTCCATTCCTCCAACTCCTGCTGGAAGACCTGACCCTCACAAGTCTCATGACCACTGTCACCAGAAGCCCTTCCCCCCATTCCAGCCTTACAACCCCCTTAGCCTAGAAATGTATCAGATCCACGAGGCCTTGGGTGACTCCACAGGAGTCACCATTTTGTCATGGTTGAGGCCGTACCCAGTGTGATGTCTGAACTCTGAACTTGCTGAAAACTTTGCCTTTTTCTTTGCCACAGAAGTACATGAAAGGCCCTCATAGATACACACAGCTATGTGTTATTTTTTTGTCTTTACAAAGACACAGGTGAAAGTGTATGAAGTGTTTAAATGCATGTGCATACATAGTTATGCTTCTTTATGCTGTACAAGGATTTTATTTATGAAGAGTGTGTATGAAATTGTTTAGTAAGAGATAATGAAATTAAGTGAAAATTTAATGTTAATAGAAAGTAAAATAAAAGGAAAGAACAGTTAAATGGTGTGGGAGTATGCCAGAGGAAGTGGGGGGACATGACAAGATCTGAATGTGCATTGGAGAGAAGGGTGAGCCTGTGAAGCTGTCCAGAAGATTGCCACCCAGCCTCAGGTCATCCAGACCTGTGAATCTGACCAAAAGGCCCTCTTCTTCTACCTTCAAACCATCCAGGTCACCTTGGGGCTGTCCTACAGCTTTCTCCTATTCTAGAAAAATATAGTTAATATTGCTTGCCAAAGTTGAAGGCCAGAAGTAAAAAATTAACTTCATGGGAACATGTTTGTAGGGACACCTGCATACCAAAATGCTTTCCTAGAAGACCATGTGCATTCAAGAGAAGATGGGTGGGCTGGGATTATGAAAACAAAAGTTTGTGTAAGGGGAGGTGAGACAACTCTTGTCTACATCTCAGTGTTCTAATATGTACTTGTAATACCATAAACGGGATTATGCTCCCTGTATTCCCTTACCCATATGTTGATGTGTTTCTGAAAACACAATCCTGGCTGAATACACAAAAGACACAATTTTTCTGTTAATTGTTTATATTCCTGCTTACAACCACAGGATTAAGAAAAAGTAAAACATCCAAAAACCCCAGCTTTGTAAGAAAGGAAATGGTGACAATAGGAGACAGGTCACAATCACCCCAGTGATCAATTGATAAATAAAGTTTTATTGAGCATTACTTAAATGTTGCCTAATTTGTTTTTCTGTGTGCATGTAGTAGCAGCATGTTGGTAGACTGCAGCATCTGTCAAAAGACATTTTCTATGTTCCTGGAGAACTGGGAAGCTTTGGGAGTTTAAGGCCTTTTCTGAAACAAGCAATACTGTTGTCTGAACATAAAACAGGTGGTCTCATGTCATGTAAATCAAGACTTACATATGTCTGTGAAAAAGTCCTTTAGAAGTAACAGATATTTGTTGGCTATTCTAAGCACAATAACAGCATTAAGCTCATTTTAATGGTTGAACATATTATCCAAGTGTGCCTGGACTGTGTGGCTGAAAGGCAGAATGGGTTCTCAAGGAGCTGAAGCTTTTAAAACCATTTTTCCTGCCTCAGTAATTACAGACCAAGGAGGGAATGGATGTTCTTAAATCAGCTTCCACACAAGCTGTTAAATTAAAATAATTTTCATGTCTTTGTTATTAGTAATGAGGTAGAATGTCACAGATTGTTTAAACACGGTGCTCAAAACCTAGACATGGGGATGTTTTAGAGCACACAGTTACCACTTGCTACATTGGTGTGTTATTGGAGTTTATAATAAAGGACTATAACCACAGCTTCTTCATTACTTTGCCAGAGTCAGAAGTGTGAGAAACATCCAAGCTGTGCAAGGAATTGGAAAACCTTGTCTGGTAATTGGTGTAAAATTAGAGTAAATATACCTCCACTCAGAAAAGAAGGCTGTGAGGATGTTTAGGAGAAAAGAAATATTTGATAGTGGTTATGAACAGATGTTCACAGGTATTAGTTGAAACTGTGAGAAAGGGTCAGATGTGCTACTTAATAGACTACAGTCATCAAGTATCAAGGGACATTCTAATCCAATGAGCTTTAGAAAGTGAACACTGCTGAGGACAAAATTAAGAAGTTTCCAGCAGTAAAAAGATGAGGGAAGAAACAGATATTTGTAAAGGGGTGTTGCTTGCCCTAGAAATTTAACAGCTGGATAAAAGCATCTCCAGTCCACAATGTTTAGCAGTTGGAGCCAGAGTGGGACAAAAAGAAGGATGGTAAACCACAGTTTTCACATCATGCTCCCCAGCAAACCTTACACCAAAATATCCCCACAAAACACCAGTTTGAACTTTACCAAACAGCTGTTCAAAGCCCCTGGAAGCCATAAGGCCAGTGGGAGGTGAGGTTAGCAGAAATACAATACCCAGACAGCTGGAATAATATTAATAGTGCTGCTGGGTAAGACATGGCATTATTCTTTGCAGCAAGTCCATTATTCATCCATATGCATATTGCTGGAATCTATAAACACTAAGTTGCTTCAACAACAGAGCTTTAACTGTTGACCAGCCGTGCATCTGGTCTTCAGTCCTGCAACTAGGAAAGCAAATCTTAAAATGGATGGAAATTCTTGTATTTGTCATACAGCCAGGAAGTTGGCATGGTTTTTGGAAACTTCTCCTGGGGTTACCAGTGGCAGTTTTCCTTTTCATTGACATGCCTGGAAGGTTTTGATCTCCATCTACCTCTGCACAAAACATTGTTGAATACCAGCTGGTTTGAGATTTATTAGTCCCATTCATATGGTGAGTTCTGGAGAATGGTAATAGCAATGAGCTCATTGCATCAACACAGTACAAACTGCCTTATGTGCCAGTAAACCAACCTCATATTGATAGAGGAAGCACTGAAATAAATACAAATGAAAGCAAGCATGTCTTATTTCACAGTGGAAAAGAGGTTGTGAATTTTATATGATGACCTGGAAGGTTCTGGTTTTAACAAAGCCACCATATAGTAAAGAATAAGTAGTAAAGGGAGTAACAAAATAATTTAAAGGACCCCTCCTTGAGCATAAATTACTAAACATCGCAAGTGGAGTAGGAGCTTTATTCTACAGCTTCTTTTCAAAAATATAATTTTTCCTCAAGGAGTTTGGGAATTACTAAGCCACATGTTAAAAGCATGGCTAAAAACATGGCCAGAGATGTGATCAGGTATGTCTCCCAAGCAGCTGGCCAAGCTGAAGTTTGGCAAAGCAGGACATCTCTAGGGTTATTGAGAGACACGTCACAGCCGTAAAGGGCTGTCCTTTCTCAAACCCTTTAAAGGAAAAGGGTGGGTAGTGCTCTGGCATTCCAGCCACCAGAACTAGATGAATAGTAAACTCTACTGAACACTAGAAAAAAAACAAGAAATAGAGAGGAAGATGGCCCATTCTAACCCTGGAAAAGGAGATATATTTTAACAAGGCTGCTTTTTGTTCATGGCTGCTCCAAATAACATAATAAACCCATCCTGGATTTGTCTGAAGTTACCCCAATGCAAACAGACATCCCAAAGAGCTTGTTCCTTGAGATGCCTTTACTGTCAGCTGAAACATATTTTGCCTCCTGGACTAGAGGGGAAAATTTATGTAGGTCTGAACAGCTGTGCTGGATCCTAGCTGCAAACTTGTTGAAGAGTGAGCCTGATAAATTATGTGTTGAGCTCGTTCAGCCATGGATGATAGGTTAGGAGTCATCTTGAGTTTATAAATCCAGTCTGCTAAGTAAGGTATAGGTGATCTGAAAGCTGGGAGTCCATCTTTTGTCTGAACAGGACCCATGTTTACTGCTGCACCATGTTCAGGGGAAGCCTTTGGGTAAGTGTAATCCCCTGCCTTTGTCATTGTCATACTGGGTAATTTAGGTTTGTTTCAGAAATTTCATCACATCTGGCATTTAACCAATGGGGTTTTTTTGTTGTTGTTGTGGTGGGGTTTTTTTGTTTTTTTTGTTTTTTTTTTTTGGTTTTGTTTTGTTTTGTTTTTTGAGGAAAACCCGTTGCGAGCTCTTCTTAGTACCCCTGCACATGTTCCTGTAAAGTTGAATTTCTGTTCTGGTTTTCCATTTTAGAAGGCAGCGTTGTCTGTATCTTGCAGCACAGCACAGAATCCAATGACTGACCAAGCTGACCAAGTAACACTGTACAGTGTTGTAGTAGTGTTGTTGGGGTTTCATGAGTTGTGTTAACACGCGGTTGCGTATCTGTTTTTTCTTCTCTTTTTTTTTTTTCCTATTTATATTTAAACTTTATTATTGATACCTCTTATTGAGTAATATGTAAATTTTGCAAGTATAAATTAATTTATAAAGTCCATGCATTTATAAATACTTACGCACACCTTACTGTATATATTTTAGTAATATTTACATGTCACCATAAGGGACTGGACCTTCAGTAGAAGAAGGCAGGCACAGCACCTGCCCTGTCCTACCTGTCTTGACCCTAGAATCTAAAAAAAGCAAGGGGAAAAGGGATGCAAAATGTTTTCTTTAGACAACAGAAGACATGGTCAGCAGTTTGTGTAGCCTGTTAGCAATTACTGTCTTCTGTGCAGATTTTTAACAGATCTTTTTTTAGCTGTACCATCTCTGTGTTGGTCACTTGATTATAAAGTGAAGTAAATCCATTACATGCAGCATGGAGATAAATAACGGCAACACAGGTTCCCACTGAAATGAAATATTCTGAAAACCAAAGTGCTCTGGTTTCCTTCTAAAGAAGGTAACAAGATTCAAGGACAGAAGAGCAGTAGTGATGCCAAATATCTGCACTTTGGTCAGGCTTTCAAGACAATTCCTTGAAATTTTCGTAAATTAGATAAAAATCCATAGTCTATATGAAACCACTGTGTAGGATGTCCAGTCCTTGGAAAATTATTTACAACTGGTTATCAGGGGGGCACTGTCTGAGAAAAGGGCTTGGCGTAGCAAAGCTCCTTGGTGTGGCAACTAATCTATATGTCATTAGTGACATGGATAGCATTTTACCATTGTATTAGGTAGTGGTGAAAGGAGACGGACTTCAGCTTAGTGGAGAAGAAGAAGAAGAGAAAAAAGTTATTTTTATATTATGCTTGCTGTATGGTTTCTGATAAATAAAACCTTGCTTAGTAGAAATAAGACTGAGGTGCTGCTCTGAAACAGATACACAACTGCACAAATACAGGACTGAGGTAACAAGGGTTCAGAAAGGAAGTTGGTATTGTGAGAGACTGGATTGCTAGTGTTTATTGTCTCAAATGATGCAGGTGCTGTAAGAGACCGGACTGTTGGTGCTAACAACTCAAACAATTGGTTGATTGCTTTGCTAGTAATGCACAGAAGGGTGTGCATGGTTGGGGCTGCAAGCTGGGTTCCCAGATAATGCAAGAGGCTGATAAAAGACAAATCCTGAGAGGGTGACAAGTCCTTCTTATCATGCTCCCTTAACAAATATTCAGCTGTGAAAACTCCTCTTCAAAGTACCCGGACAGCCACATGTAGGCTGAAGATGCTCGTCTTGGCTGATGGGCTGTTGTGGGCCATAACTGAGTCAACTGCAATGGTGAGAGACAGCTGCAACATTTTAGAAGATGCCAAAGACTCATGAAATGTCCCGTGATCCAGAGTTACATCATCCAGGGGAGGTACGGGGGGCGTTTCCACATAGCCTCAGCGTAATATAAAAGCCATGGACCTGGTGTTTTCTGGGTTCTTTCCCTCCACCATGTGATGGATACAGTCTGCAGCCATCTCCTGCACAAGACTGCGACCACTGAGAGGACCAGGAGAAGAGGGCCAGTGGGACCAGTGGAGTGGTGATATTTTTTTCTACTTGATCTGTTTCTCTGTTATTGTCTTTCTCCCCCTCCTCCTTTTTTTCCCCATTTTCTCTCTCTGTCTCCCTGACATTTACTGTTTAATAAAAGCTGTACTGTTGACTTCAGAATATGGTCTCATTTGCACCTTAATTTGGGCAGAGGGTCCTCTCTAATAATTTTAATAATCAAATCTTAACAGGTATAAATGAGGGATTTAACAGTACAAAAGAAGAACTGGAGTAAATAATGTCATCCTGCTGTGCAAAAAGTAAATACCATACCAGAATTTACAAATGGAAGTGTGGTTGAGAGAGTTGTGCAAAGTGTTTCTCTTATTCCCTTCAATATTTTCAAGGCCTCAGCTAAAATACTTTGTATTTCAGAGGCACAGTGCTTTAAAAAAGATAGATGGGGAGTCTGCAGCAGAATAAGAAGAGTTAGAGATCTGGAGACTGTGGCATATGAGAAAATTAATCGAGACTGCTACATTTAAATATGAAGAGAAGATATATTTAAAGTGTTCAAAGTAGTCTCTTAGCTCTGCAGAGAGACAGAAGCAGTCTGTTGTTCTCTTGCTTTTAGGCTGCAAAAGAAGTACTTGGGTTAAATTGTAACACGCAAGATATAGAATAGATATTAAGAACATTTCATTAATATAAATATTACAGCAGTAGTCTACATTGTCTAAGGACGTTTCAGAATTCCCCTAATTGGGTAGATGAAGCAAATCTAAGGAATTATATTGGCATTGTTGATCCCTCCTTGGTGCTCTTGGGGTCTAGATGACCTCCTGAAACTTCTTCTAGTCTGAATTACTGAGAAGTTTTTATGCATGAGATTGTTAGGTTTCACATTCTTTGAAAAGGGATGTACAAATATCTTTGATGTTTGTACTGTACCCAGCAAAGCAATTACATCTAGAGACTCTGGTGGTAGAAACTGTACAGTAATAATGATATCTAAGTAGCATGTTGTGTGGAAATATAACTGTAAAACTGATTTCCTGTGCTGTCTCTGATGTGGTGGGTTGACCTTGGCTGGCTGCTAGGTGCCCACCTAAGCCATGTTCCTCAGCTGGGTAGCGGCAGAGAGAAAATAACAGCAGGCTCATGGGTCAAGATAAAAACTGAGAGAATCATTCATCAGCTAGCATCACGAGCAGTTCAGGTAAATTAATTTATTGCTTGATAGCATGAGAGTAGAAAAATGAGAATAATAATAAAAAAACAAATCTAAAAAAAAAATTCCCTATTTCATTCTGCTTCTTAGGTTCAACTCTACTCTTTATTTCTCTGTCTTCACCCAAGTGATACAGGGAAACAAGGGATGGAGGTTGTAGTCAGCTCATCACACATTTTCTCTGCTGCTCCTTCTTTCTTTCTCCCATGGGAGGCAGTCCTCCTTGAGCTTCCCTAATGTTAGTACTTCCCATGGGTTGCAGTTCTCCACAAACTGCTCCAGTCTGGGTCTCCTCCCCAGGGTGCATTCCCTCAGGAACAGGCTGCTCCACTGTGGGCCCCTTGTGGGGTCACAGGTCCTGCCAGGAGCCTGCTCCAGTGGGGAATGCTCTGCTCTCCACAGGCCACAGGTCCTGCCAGGAGCCTGCTCCAGCTCAGGTTTCCCACAGGCTCACAGCCTCCTTCAGGCACATCCCCCTGCTCGGTGTGGGCTCCTCCAGGGCTGCAGGAGCAGCTGCCTCACCATTCACTGTCCTCTGTACGCCTGCAGAGTTGTTGCTCTCACATGGTCTCATTCCTCTCTCTGGCTGGAGGTGCTGCGGTTTTTGTTCCCTCTTCATAAATACATTTTCCCAGAGGTGCTGCTGCCATCACTGACCCTGCACTCACCTGTGGCCAGGAGTGGGTTCACCCTGTATCCATCTGGCATCGGCTTTGTTGGACATGGGGAAATTTCCTGGCAGCTGCTTACAGAGCACCCCCTGTAGCCACTCTGCTACCAAACTCTTGCCACACAAACCCAGTGCAATCATATTTCAGAATTACCTGGCAACATTTAAATTGTCTTGGCTTGTCTTTGTTGGAAACTGTGGCAGTGACTGGTATGGGTAAAAATCTTTTTTTGTGTGTTTCTTTTTGTTTTCTTAGTACATTATCTGTACTATGAATCAACCATGACATCCTCTAGTTTATGATTTTGATATGTTCTTGTCACTGTAATCACAAGCAAAATTTAAGTCTAGAATGATTGTTACTGTATCACATTTGTGGGGCAGTGTATCCTTTCAGAATACTGAGAAAGGAGGTACTCAGCTCAGCTGATTAGTAAGGTGTATCCCATTGAATTCAAGAGTCTCATGATGGCCAATCTGTTACAAAATGTTTTCATTAAAATGAATTTTTAGGCACTCTTTTAGACTCTGTTTAATTAGTAAGAATGTATTTACAGTATAATATTTATGTGCCACTGCTACTGGTAGCCATAGTTCAGAAGAAATTACAACTAGGTTTTATCCTGAAGAACTGTAAAACAAAAACTTTGCAAACCAGAGCAGTTTAGAGCAGATAGCAGATGGAAGTGGGAAGCTATTTACAGTACACAGTGATGTTACACAACAGTTTTTGGAAGAAATTGTGGAAAAGAGTCTTTCATTAACTAAAACTGTAAGAGGAATTGGCTACATTACACAACGCTAAAAACCAGCATATATTAGCCCCTGTGGACAGTTATATTAATGCAGTAATACTGATTTAAATGGTCAAATGAATTGATTCAGAACTAGCTGGTTTATATGTGAATGGCACTCATACTGACAGGTAGACAGGCCAGAAATATTTTGTGTTTCAGACACAAAAAATCTGAATATTATTTCACAACAACAGTCTAACTCAGGGATGAAGCTGATCAGTAAAGAGGTGCTTTTAAAGCAGATGGTGTTTTATGACACTCAGGTCTTTTGAAAGCATCACTTGACCCCATAAAACGCATGAAGGGGATAGTGCAGCTATTGAATTAGTGTGTTAGTATTTTGTTTGATAAACAAATTCTGAATTCAGTTACCAGTTATTTTGATTTTTTTATAAAAAGCATAGAGGCCTATTTAAACGATTTTATAATTCTTCTAAGATTGAACTCTTCTTTTTAAAACAAACTTCCATGATTCTTTGTTCTTGTCCTTGTGGCTCTTAATATAATTTTTAACCAGAAATTTTAACCAAAGTAATTGAGAAACTAGGGCATTCATTCTCATGGATTTTTAGAGATTCACCTCCAGGTCCTTTCTTTCTTTCAAATTTAACCTATATCTTTAATAATTTATATTTCAGTTGATTTCTCTTATCCACCAGAATAAAGGTACTATGATATCATTTTTTTCCAATTTGAAAGAAATATGAATAGCTATTCTGGAATCATTTCACTTCACATCACCAAGCAGTTAACAGGTGTTAATACCTAATATTAATGAAAATTAAATTGTTTCATTTCTTCTGTTAGTAGTTCCACTCCTCATAAATACACTGTTAACAGTAGCAAGGACCTTGGCTGTCAAATATTACAGTTGAATATTTCTGCTGCTGTACTATGTTCAGCATTTTGCTCTCTGGCTCATTTAATGTGTAATAACTCTTCAAGGAGGAATAGTTTGAACAGGCTGAGTTGAGATACAGAAGTTGAGGCTTGTCTGTAACTCAGTACTAATGGCATTGGATGGGGTTTGAGAGATGATCAGGGGATCCCTGAACTTTTTAATCTAATCATGCCTATTTTTACTGGAGCCCATGAGGCAGGTCCTGTAAAGAGAGGTAGACAAAGAGTGGACATACGTAATTAGCTGTGTCTGACTTCATTTCTGCAGTGCATTCTGTTACAGGCAAGGAGTCATGTAAGGAGGAAAATTTATTTTAATTTAGGAAGCACTGGTTGTTTTGCTGCTATGTTGTAGAAAATTAACTGTAATGGACTCTTTGCATCTCAAGAAGAGCTGGATTCCTATGTAAGGTTGTTAGGTGTGAGACAAGCTAGAGATGGGGCCCAGAGATGCATTAAAGTCACAGCGTATTGTGAAAGTCGGACAAGCATTGTTGTGAACATCTGGGAGGAACACGGAAAGAAATTTTAAAAAGATATTATCTTTAAAAAAGGTATTTTTAAAAATTATGTTCAAGTGGGTTTGAGAAATTGCTGCAAAGGAAAGCAATCCACAAAGCCTGGGACATAGAAATGGATGTGTCTCAGAGATTTTTATTCCTGATAAAAATTGGGTAGTCTAAGTCTGAGGGATGGAACAACCAGAAGGGTTTTGGAAGATGGCTAATGAATAATGAGGAGTGCTTTCATTTTTCTTTTTGTGAACTGAAGGGACAGTACAAAAGTATTTTTTCAGGGCAGTACAGAATTGTTGAAGGCAAAACTTTGACAAAGCAACTTACTTAAATTGTTTTCAAAGAAGCAGGATCAGGATATTTCAGAGGACCTCCCATTCAAGTGTTCATGTATGAGATATAAAATTAATTAAAGCACCATCAGAACAGGATAAGTTTTCTTATAAAAACGTGGAGAGAACTATTTCAGCAAAGCCAGGAGCTCTGTAGTTAAGGAAGAGAAGACTTGCATTCAGGTTCTTGATCTGAATCAAGAAACAGAAGGTCTTGAGCCTGTATTTTCTAGAATCTAATATTATGCTGTTTGAATATTTGGAAAAATATTCTTTCCTAAATGAAACAAACTTGTCATGATCTTTGTTTTCCTTCTTCAAAGCTGAATCTATAAAAGAACAGGGAAAGCGCCGCTTCAAGTTGCAGCCCTGCCAAAGAATCTCACTTCTTTACATCTGTTAACAGCTGTTCCTCCCATGCAGAACTCAGGTTTGAGTTCCATTCCACAGCATCCCAAAATACAACTCTGAGTGGTCCAGTGCCAAAATGTTGAAACATGGTCCTGCACAGTATACCGACTGACAGATCAGTGTACACCAAAATGCACCGTTCACTGTCACAGAATCACAGAATCAATTAGGTTGGAAAAGACATCATAGATAATCGAGTCTGTAGCAGGACATCTTGTCCCCACAACAAGAACTTATCTCTTGTTTGTTAACTCAAACAGGACAAACTGTCTTGTAGTGAGGTATTCTGGCACCATGGGGTTAACAGTGATCTGGCATCTGCCAAATGCCAATAAATATCTTACTGTCAGAAGAGATCTGAAAGATAAGTTGGATTTCTGACCGACAGACAACTCACTTTCCAAACTATAAAAGCTACACCAAAACTTTAACAAAGCAGAAACATTCTACACATTCCCTGGAAATGTGTGGAGTTTCTCGCCTGAGCAGTTACTCCTCTGGAGGCTGAGTAAAGGAATCTGTGTACATTATTGGTCTTTTGGTGGTAAGTTACATTAATCAATACTATTCAATTCACCCCTAATCAATGCTCTTTCTTTTTCTAGCTATAATATAGGTGCCACCTTAATTCTGTGCGCTCTTTTATGTTATGCTGTAATCTATTAGTAGTTCTTTTAATTTTATACTTTGCAGTAAGTAACTATGATTAAGATCTTTTGTCTGATATCTACGGTCTGTTTAATAAATAATTTATTTTGTAAATAGACCTGATTTGCTATACCTAGAACTTGTGTACCAGAGTGATTTCTTAAATTTAAGTGGTTGCCAGAAATCTGAAGGTAAGGCAGGGCTTATCTGAAGCTCCCTCTCATCTTGTGACAGAGTTCAGCCTATGACCCAGCACCACCGTGTCAACCAGACCTTGGCACTGAGTGCCATATTTGGACTTTCTAAACACCTGCATGGATGGTGGCACCACCATGTTCCCGGGCAGTCCATTCTAATATCTAATCACATTTCTGTAAAGAATTTCTTTGTAACACTCAACCTAAACCTCATCTGGAACAGCTTTAGACTATGTTCTCTTGATCTGTCAGCAATTTCCTGGTTGAAGATGCCAACCCCTGCCTGGATTACACCCTCCTTTCAGGCAGCTGTAGAGAGAAATAAGGTCTCCCCTGGGCCTCCTCTTCTCCAGGCTGAACACCACCAGCTCCCACAGCTGGTTCTGATAGGATATGTGTTCCAAACCCTTCTCCGGCCTTTCTCCAATGCCACTGAGCGGATCCTGGAAGCAAAGAAATGGTGAACACCTGCTTGCTGTTTCCTGAGTCATGTAAAAATTTATTTGCAAGTTCAGACTAGAATCCTGAAATGCTCCAGGAGGAGGAGGAACGTAGCACTTTTTCCTCCCTTTTCCTGTCCCTGCAGTGCAGGCTCAGATAAACAGCTGTATTGGTGTTCATCATTGTGTTGAAGAATGAAACCCCTAGCACTTGGAAGAGAGGTCACTGTAACCTGCATTCCTTGCGTAAACAATGTCTGAGTTGAGGATTGCTACCCTGTTACTGGGAGGCTGCTGCCTTGGTTCTGACCACTGGTAGTGGATAGTGCTCAACACAAACCTGAAATTTTCACTTTCTATATATGAGGAGTCCCAGCTTTGTGTGGGCTGTGCATCCAAAGACAGGTAGTCTAGAGCGTATGGACTAGATCTACAAATAGAAGATAATTTTTGCTGTGTCTGTAGGACTTTGTCCCCCCTGATAATTTTTTCCACCTGACCTTAAAACTTTCTTTTTCTGACTATGGGAAGACCCAATAGCCACAGCTTAAGAATCAACACCATGTTCCCAAATTTTTTTCTTATCCAGCTTTGGTCTTGTTATCCCATTGCATGGGAATCCTTACTGCTACCTGAGAAAAGTTGCTCTTTATGTCTTTAGTTGATTTTAATCCTCTCTGCAAAATCTCTCTCTGATTCCTTCAAATAACATCTAAGTGTTCCCAGCTCGTGAGAAGTGTGTGACTGTTCCCTGTGATTCAGGTAGCTGAGCGGAAGGTCAGCCAAGTTTAGAAGCTCTTTGACTTTGTGATGTACCCTTTTTACAACTCTTGCCTAGTAAGTCCATGGAAATCTGGTTATGTCTTCACAGTTGTACTAGGATTTACAGCATCAACTCTTTTCATTCAAAGAGCCATAAGGGATTATTGTTGCAGGTAATAACCAATAGTCATGAGTACCTGAAAAGATGTTTTTACTGTATTTCCACTCTTGTTTTTCTTTTCAGCTCACTGCGGTCAAGAGACTGCTGCTTACTAGGTCTAACAGGTCACTTAACTATGTAGGGACAACCTTAATGGATATAAACAAACAATTATCTATTTGAACAGGCATAATTTATTAATACTTTTATAGCAGGAAGTAAAAAACTAGTTTTTCATTGGCTTTAACATTTTACCTCTTGGCTACATCCTGATAGCCAGACGAAAACTTCACAGGTATTATCCTTTGTGTTTGCTTGAAACAAAGTGCTTTAAACAGATTGGATTTAAGTGTTATTGCATAAGAGTTCAAACCATTTCCACTTTCTCCCTTGTTCTTTGACTGATACTCATCTGATCTGTTCAAGGAGATAAAAAACCAACAAAAATAAATAGCTCTACGAAAAGGAAAGTGATTAGTTTTTGTTCCTTGAACTGATTCATTGATGATTTATGGGAGCACTGTAAATTATGCTAAGAGAAGTAGAAATACCTGGAGTTTATTGGTCAGGACTGCTGAAATTAGTCAAAGAGCTGGACCATATAAACTGACTTAACTGTTTAGCATCACCAGAAAAGATGAGAAGAAAATTACCCCCTACTACAAAATATTAACATTTTTTCCCCATGGGTTGTCATCTGTAGTTTATGAGTAGGCTGAAGCTTATTGTAACAATCACTGTCTGTAGAGAGAAGTTTTTTTTGAAAGTGGATGTCCATTACCTGAGCTGAACCCCTAGAGGTCAGAGCTGGAGTCATTCTGCATGTTAAAATCCTGTGCCCTATTTTGGTTTATACCTCATACCATACTTTAGGTGTTTTCCTCTGTTCTAATCCAAATAAGGAAAAAGTTAATATATTGTTTTATGAGAATAGCTTCAGACTGGTATAACTAGAATGATTGCCTCTCCCTTGCTCAAAATGTCTGATCTCTTTCCTAACTAATAATCTCAATCCTGTTGTGCTGCCAGAATAAAATAAGCACCTGTATTATTTAATCAGCCTCTTGAATGTGGAGCAGTCAATGTCCAATGACTGATGACTGGCAGCTCATTAACTCCCCTATTAGCTGCCTCATGGGAAAAATTAAAAGAGATTAAATCAACAAATTAAGGAGTTTGTTGCCGTTTATTCATTTCTGTATTTCAGCTCCATGATTTTAATGAGTTAGTTATGGACTTTTGCTTGCAACTCACATCCTCCTGCTATTGTCACTAGTGTAGGTTAAGCTGAAGCAAGAAACATTTTAGTAAATCAGTGTCATGCTAAGAACAGTTTCATCAGGTTTGATAAAGCATTGGTGGATTACAAACTCCTTCTGGTCCCCTCGGTTCTTTCTCCCTGGGAAGCCTCCCATGTTTAGCTTGGTGGGAGGCTGTCTTTCCAAGCGCTGTGAGACCCAGGCCCAGGTACCCTGGCTGGCAGGCCGGGCTGCTGATCTGGCAGTGCAGTCCTGCTCAGCTGCAGAGCAGCGTAAGGGTTAGTCCTGGCTTTGGTGGGGCCCGAAGGCCATATGAGCATTTCCCAGTAAGACAGTCCTGGCTTTGATGGGGCCCAAAGCCCGCGTGAGCATTTCCCGAGAAGGGTTGGTCCTGTCTTTGGTGGGGCCAGAGCCCGCATGAGTGTTTCCCAGTAAAGCATGAGTGTTTCCTGAGAAGGGTTAGTCCTGGCTTTGGTGGGGCCCAAAACCCTCATGAGCGTTTCCCAGTAAGGGTTAGTCCTGGCTTTGGTGCAGCCCAAAGCCAGCGTGAGCGTTTCCCAGTAGCTGGGACACAAACACAATGCAGGGCAGCAGCCACAGGCCTGCCAAGCGAGCGTTCCCTGTGGGGCAGATGACGCGTGTGCCCCTCTCCGCCTTTTGTTTCCCTGCTGTCTTGGTCCCCAGCTGTGCTGAAGGGATTTGTCTCAATAAGTTGGTCGTGCTTTCTTGGTTTGTTTTTTTTTTTTTTTTCTTTAGAGAATCTGTTAATGCAAACATGCTGGGGAATTTTGTGAAGCAGATATCTTGCCCTGTAATGCATCAGCTGAAATCGAGTGGCATGACTTGCACTGAAGCTCTCTTCCATGTTGCCTAAAATAGAAGGCAGAGTCAAAAATATGTAGACTCTGTTTCTCTGTGTTGATTTTACAGTCAAGCAGAGGCTGTATCTTTGTGTAGCTAGTTGAAGAATGCCACAGGCAAAGTGCATGATACAGCAATCCACTATGCCAGCAAAAGATAAAGATTGCAGGCATTTTTTTTTTTGCAGAAAGTGCAGTTTGTTCAAAAGTCCAGTCCAACCTGAAGATAGAGATCCCCTGGAGATGTTCTGAAATAATACTGATTTACAAGTATGCTTTCTGCTAGAAAACTATTCACTTACATAATCCTGAATCTCTAAAGCTTAAAAATACTCTGACACTTTACAACTGACCAGAATTCAAAAAGAAATTTGATGAGAAGAATGTATATTTAAACAACTGTATTGTTCTTTGAAAAAAGATATATCATAGTGAATCTTACAGGCTAGCTCTGAGGGCTGATCTTGTTCTATTTATAGAGAAAAATAAAATGAAAAATCATTCTATTCTGAAGATTTTTAGCTGTTCTTAAAATTTTACACTGGATATTTTTATGGGAAATAACTGATTTGCTTCTTAATTTAAGTATATTTAGGACTTTTTTAGTAGAAAAAAATGGCTCTTCACAAGCTTTTAAGGGGGCTTAGTACTAGAAAAGTTTCATCTTGTCCATGTCCTTGAGTGGTTTCAAATGTACATTGTTGTTTCTGTATTACATTCTCTAATCCTCTCAGCTCCCACAAAAATTGGACATGATCTAGCAGGCAGAAGCATTAGATGTAGGTGTAGTTCTTTTGAGTTCAGTGTAAGAACACAGACAAGCCAATTTTTTTTTTTTTTTTTTTTTTTTTTTTTGGCAGAATCAGGCTTTGCTGGATAAGAATAGGTCAAAGGATCTAATGCAGAATAGCTGAAATTTAGATTGCATCAGTTGTTTCTTAGTTTGATTTTGTTAAGCTATAACAAATCCAAATTGGAAAAGAATACTAAAGCTCTTCTTAAGCTATAGGGACCACTTTAAATCCCAAAGCATTATCTATTTGTAACAGTTCTTGAAGTTTTGAGTTACATTAATGATGTTAAGTTCAGAAAAACGCACAAAGACTGTAAAATCTCCAAAGACTGTAAGGTTTCTTACAGGTGTTCTCAAAAAATCTCTGGAGAGAGCAGTACTGACTGCATTTACTTCTGTCTGGTTAAATGTTGAAAATGAAAGAGAAAACAAAATCACACGGGCCAAAAATTATCATGGAGGTAAATGGAGGTGGGAAGCCAGTAATCATATGTGGTAGTTTGGGTCACACCATGGCTTAGAGCTCTTTGTACATAAAGCCTGGTTAGGTAGAAACCAGTAGGTAGCAAGTGGTGAGTAATGAAAGTAATGTTTACAGAGAGGAGACTATCGCTGACTCAGAACTGCTGAGACAACGAGCAGCTTCCAGGATAGCAACACCCTTTCAGTGCAGATGATGATTCTCCCCCAGATGAGTTATCAGGGATGATGACAAGGACTATCTGGTAGGCATCCATAGGAAGGAGCAGGGCACAGGCTGACCACTGACATGGCATATTCTTTGTGCTGATTGACAGGGGCAAAGCCTTCACTGCACTTCAGCCAGGAGATTTGGAGTCAGAGAAGGTTTCTGAAATCTGCCTGAGAACAGACTGTGGTAAAATCCGTTACTTCTGTCCTTTCTCTGGATAAAACAGATTATCTTGAGTTACTTGATTAAGTGCATGAAATGTATTAGCCTCAAATATGCAAATGGTACTGCATGTTCTGATTTTTTCCTTTTGTCCTTGAACTCTGTGACTGCCAGTAACTTGGGATTTGCTTACATAATAAGAATTAGAGTATGTGGAGTTGTTGGATAGAGCCCTACTGAGAGTACCCCATCAGAAGCTTAAGCTGTGGGCTAACTGCAGCTGACATAAAATTCATATTAGCCTAGAGTTACAAAATATTTCTGTATCTTGCTATTACCAAAAATTTATGTAATCTTAGAACTGAGTTTTAAATGCAGCATTTTCCCAACAAAATTATTTTCCAGTGTTTGAAATTAAACTATGAGGCAAGTACATTATTTAAGTGTTGGAATAAACAACCTAGGTGTTAATAAGTGTCCACTCTCTTTTGTGTTTAATGAAAAGAAGGACAGAGTTGAAAGGAAATACTTCAGTAGAAACTCATGCAAAAGCACTTCAGACTTTGTTAAGAAGCAGATTTAGGATCATATCCACTTAAAAATTATTTGCAAATTTTATTCAATATGGTAAAGCTCCCTTTGGTTTTGAGCTGGGTGTGTTATTTTACTATTTATTGTTTGTTCTTTTTTCTTTCACGTAAACACAGTACTAAAGCTATGTATGTAGGCAATTGCTTTTTAAGTATTTTCCACAGGTTTCTGTAATGAAGTTGAACAAGCAAAGCCTGAAAGGCCATCTGAAAACTTTGTATTTCTTTATAAACTAGTATCACCAGAAAAAAAGCTATTTTTTTACAATAATCTGTTCTCAAAAAAGCAGTGTGTTTGCTTGCTATTTTCATTTTGATGTAAATGTTTGTAGCTTCATGGGTTTTGTGAGAATTTTGTTTCTTGATCAAAAGAAACAAACCTGAGTATATAACTTGAAACTATATGTGAGAAATCAGATATTTCATTAAAAAAAAAAAACAAACCACTAAACATTTGCTTTTAAAGTTGCTGAAGATTTTTGACGGGGCTGAAGTGATAAACGTCTGGGCTAAAACCAGCTTTTGTAATAGAATACCAGATCTGAGAACCACAAAACCAAGAGTGTTTTAGCTACAGTGACAGAAATTCAGGCTGCTAATGCAAAATATACTGCCTACAGATCTTAGAACAGTGACGCAAATTGCTAACACACAGCAGCACACTGAGTTGGGTTTCAGCATTGTTTTTCACTTTATAAACGCAGATTTCAGTAAATGTTTGTGTTTTTCAAGGTTTTTGCACAAGAGTTCTTTCCATAGATGATTTGGTGAGCTCCCAAGTCACCTACTAATGTTGGGTAATGGGGGATCTCCATCACATAATTGGGTGGAAGGGGTGTAAGAAAACAGAGCATGTGGTGATAAAATCTGTTCTCAGATATTACAAGATGACTGAAGAATGTTGTGTATATAAAAGCTGTATTAAAGGAGATGTTGGAAGAAAATTATGCAGACAGCTTTGTACTGGCTAGACTAATTTAGAATATATGGGAAACTTCAGAACAGCTCTGAGCAGAATGAAATGTTGAAGCTGTTTGAGTTAGATTGACTGATACCTGTCTATATTCAAGTGCAGTAAATCTTAACCACTTTCAGTAAAACACCTTTTCTTTACAGATGGAAACTACAAAATTGAGAAGTGGGATTTAGAAAATAATTTTTAGGACCATACCTCAGTACATAATAGCACTGGCAATGAAAGGAAAGCTCTTGTGCAGGAGAGGGTTAGCTCTGAAATTCCTGAGGATGAGTGTTGGATCTGAATCTTCAATACTTGTTTAAATCAATGACTGAGATTGGATAATAACAAAAATTACTGTTTCAGCCAGAGGCTCATTAGTTGGAAACACAGACAAATTACTTCGACAAGCACAAGTCTAGGAGTGTTGACCTGATGTAGATGAATTGCTTCTAGTGGAATTAGAGGAGTGTTAATGATGTTATTCAAAGTTCTAGTGAAGATGTCAGAGTAATTTGTGAAGTTCTACTTGTTCTCATTCAAGGAAAATGGATTAAAATTTGATCAGGTGCAAAGAAAGTTTCTATTCGTACTATTCTGTTGACTTTCCTTAAAGAAGATATCACAAAAATGTTTTTAGCCTAGGAAAAAAATCCAAGAAGGAATAAAATCATAGAATGGTTGGTGTTGGAAAGAACCTTTTAAGATCACCAAGCTCCAATCCTCTGTACCGTGGGCAGGGATATCAAAGCTCCATCCATGCAATTGTCTGCCATCTGTGAAGTGGGTATTGTATCTTTCCATAACATGTTGTAGAGTGCAGAAACAATTCCAGGTGGAAGCTGTAACACTAAGGATAGAGAAGAAATGAAAATTTAATACTCTGATAGGAATCATAAACAAGCAGATGTAAAACAGAGATTAAACTTTAGGAAGAAATTGGAAGACTATTCTTTTCCTTAAAACAATTAGAGACCAGATCACTTTCCAATAACAACACAGTCAGAGCCAAAGAAGTATCTACTTTAAAAATAATCTTGAGTAGCAAAAATAATCTTGAGTAGCTAATTAAGAGGCTTTTGCAGTATGATTATTCATAATAGCAGGTGATTTGGCTGATTCAGGTGGTTTTGTCCAGCAACTGCTCCCAATTGTTGCCTCTGTGAGGGTGAATCTATAGAGTAGTCTGTGGATGACAAATCACAGATGTTACAGATCTGCCTTAACTAAAAAAAACTTTTTTTTGAAGACTAAACTGTGATACCAGTGTCAGCTCTTCGGAATTGTGTGGTTCAGCTATTATTTTGGTTGCCTTAGTGCATACTTTCATTGCACATCTAGGCAGTGGTCAGAGCTGACTCCTGTATGCATGCGTATTAGATTTTCTCACTTTAGAACCTTTGACATATCAGGGAAGAATATGTAAGTATGAACTATGGCTTTTTGAAGCTAGGGTGCTGCCTGTTGTGGGAAGAAAATCCTTTATGGCAGCTGGGGAGGCTGTGTTGCCCTTAAGCACTGCCTGCTGCTACAGTGGCTGGGCAACACCTGCAGGACAGGTCTGGCCAGTGTTCCTGATGATTTCTTGACTGCATTTACCAACGTGTGCAAGTGAGGGGTAAGTCCTTGGGATAAAAAGTGTAAGGGGTAAGTCCTTGGGATAAAAAGTGAGGAAAGGGGAAAGGCACAGGGGTATAATCACACCTTTCAAATGTCTCTTCATAGTTACCATCACCCATATTAGTGATAAGTATTACTGAGTTTCTAAAGCCCTGTTTTGTCAGCGTCTTGCTCAGGTCAGTACAGGTTACCACACTGATAAGTGGGAAAATTGCCTTGAACTTCCACTTTCCTTTTTATGCGCTATTGCTTTTCTTCCATGTGTTAACCTCTGCTAAATGTTTTGGGAACTTTGCTTAGAGAATGCGCCTGTCTAACTGCTAAAATAAATAGAGGGTTATGAAGAAGAAATGTTATAAATGTTTCTATAGCCCAGATCTGTACAATGGAGATAGTCTTTTCACATCATTATCTTAGTTTCTTACCCCATTTTTTAAAATGGGGTATCCCATAACATTCCTGGCCATGTCCAAAACTGTGGAAATTTGCAGTGTGCGCTCAGGGGGGAGTAGTGATTACATAAACACTTTTGGGGTTTACACACTTCCCACAGAACTCTTGGATCCCTTGTGTAGTAGTCTTTTCCAATAAAGAAAACTGTAATTAATCATCCAACATAGCAATATCCTACAGTTTAGTGGGACAGGTAGCTTGCCTGGCTTCTGCAGAGTGCCGTTTGACATTTTTTTGGCATATGCAAGTTCAGGAAGGGTTGGGTTGGGCAACTTTCCCCACAGCAGCCCTCAGAGTGCTGTATTGGTAGCTGGAAAGGTGCTGGTAACACAGCAGTGTTATGGCTACCACCAGGCAGGCTCACACAGCATCGAGGTTGCATCTCCAACATTCCCCCTCCATGGGACAGTACTCTGGGCACAGCAAAGAGCTTGGGAGGGGACACAGACAGTTGAACCAAGCTAACCAAGGAGATATTCTTTACCGTATTATCTGCTTGGAAGTAACACTAAGGCAAAGGAGAAGAAGAGTGAACAATAATTCTTGGGTTGTTTATTTTCCGGAGTAACCTCTATGCGTAGTGAGGGCCTACTTCCTAGACTGTAGCTGGACATAACCTTCTGATGGGAAATAGAGGATTAAACTGTTTGTTTTCCCTTGCTTCTCTGTGTAGGCTTCTGTTTTGCTTTGCTGAACTACCAAAGCTAGTGGCTCATTTAAGTAGGCAGCCTGGTGAGAACAAATACATTTATGTATTCTGTTCAAAAAGCTGAGCTACTTTTTCTGTATTCTCTGCTGTCTCCATTCATAAACCCTGAGAGAAACACAGAGTTTGAATTTACAGTGATCAGTCGTATAACTGGCTGAGTTTGATGTGGTGACTGAGTGCAGCTAGCAAATGCTTCTATAAAAGGGGAGGTCCTATTCACCCACTCCTCCCTCCACTTCTTTATTCCTACCTACCTGTGAGCACTACCACTTTCACACCATCTTTGGTGCTCACTGTACCACTTTTCAAACTGGTTTAACTTATTAGCCTGATAGAAGGCCTTTGCCAAGGCAGTTTGTCAATGTGGTTCTCAGCTGGCACATGGAGAAGTGGGAACGGATGTCCAGGAGCAAGGCATGTGAGGGAAATGAAACCTTCCACTTAATAATATACTTATAATATAATAAGTAATATGGTAACATAAAAGCATTGATCCACTCTTCCACATGGTCTCAAACACAAAATATGCTGCCCAGCAAGGAACTAGATGGATACAAAAGTTTGTCATGGTGCCAGAGATAGGTATGTTCATAATTTGTGCCAGGGCACAGCCCACAGTGCCCATATAAGCCAATGACAGTAACCAGGTTCAGCCATGAGTCCAGACAGACAGACAATCTGTAGAAATGAGGCATGTCAGCATTAAGCCAGGAGCTCTGGCTGAAGGGTCAGGGTCCAGACTGGTGGGGCACCTGGCCCAGCGCAGGCATGGCTGCAGCACAGCTCAGGTGGGGTCAGAATGAGGCCTCGGTTTCTAAGCCATTACAGAGAGAGATGGGGGAGCCCACCCCCTGCCTTCTTGGCAGGCCTTTCTGGAGGGGCTGTGTTCAAAGCTAGGCCCTTAGCCCATTACTGAAGCTGAGCCTGCGCTCAGGCACCCAACACTGCAGCTAGGGGGAAAGTAGAAGAGGAGTGCTCAGAAGTCTGGAAGCTTTCAAAGAACATGTATTACCTCAGAGCTAGAGCTGCAGTAAGAGAAGTTTTGATGGGTCAGGGGACAGAGTTTGCAGTACATTTTATCCTATCAGTGTCTGATTTTTTCTATTCTTCATACTGTAGAGAAGCAAATAGTACAGTAACTCTAAACAGTGTTTGCTTTCTCCAGAAACAAAAGGATGGTGTGTTTGGAGAAGAACAGGCACCTACAGTGGAATTTACCCACAGCATCTTTTATGGTAGCTCCTTCCACACACAGTTAATAGAAAGTTCCCGTAGCTGTGCACTCACTGTAGGCAGCCTTGCTCTCTGCTATGTATCAGTCAAGAGTGGGAAAGCTAGACCAGAGGATCCAGGATCTCCCTTTCACATATTCATTAACCAGCCATAAACAAACACCAGAGTATTTACAGGAATTCATAAGGGGCTGTGGTTCTCCTTCACATTCATAATGCCTTTAAAAAAACCCACATGTATAAAACAAAAGAAAACTGTTATGACCCACCTCCACAAAGGAGAGTAACCAAGGTTCTTGTTAATAATACATCCCTTGGGGAAGAGTGAATGATTGGTGTTTGCAAATTTATACATGTAGGGTTTATTTTAGAACAATTTAGTTGCAAAAGTAAAAGTTGGGATGTAGCCTTTTGGTTATTATTACCTATATGATAACATAAAAGCATAAAAATATCACTTAAGAATCATATATATGGGAAAGAAAGAAAAGGAGAGGACAGGAGTAGAAGATCTCACCACTTGAAGGCCTCACAATGAGCCTTGGTTGTTGGAATTTCCATATCTGCTTGTCACAGCCTTATCAAAGTGATGATTATGGACTGTATTTGTTGGGTGGTGGGAGTAATCTCAAGAAAAATCCACAGAACAAAATCTACTGGGTTTATATCAGTTTAGGTTCAGGTGAGAATGCCCAAGTACCTCCTCTGGGATGAGGAGTTTCACACTGAATGATGTAATGTTGTGGATCATGGGGATACTCTGGGTGGTTTTGTCACCTTCTAAGTTGTTACAGCACCTGTGATGTCAGCACAGTTGAGTCCATCATGGCCCATCAGCAGAGATTAATACCTTCAGGCTGCAGTGGGCACTTCCTGACAGAAGAGTTATCACAGTGAATTCCCTTGAGTAAGGACAAAGAGACAGGGCTCACCTCAGGGGTTTGTCTTTCTGTGTCTCCTTCAGCACCCAGCTGTAGCCTGAGAGGGGCTGTGCTGTCCTCTGCACCGGGTGCTTACTTAGCACATCAGCAGCCATCAGAATCCCAGTCTCTCTTCCAGTATCATTCTGGACACATTCTTCTCCTCAGGCCTGAGCTGATTGGACAATAGTATACACCCTTTATCTTCTCTCAAGTCCAAATTCCAATTAATAGGTGTATTTGGGGAAGGGTGGGCTTCAGTGGTTGCAGATGAGCAGCTTCTCCTTTGCAGTCTGCAATAGTGAGCAAGTCCTTCAATGATTTTAGCAATGTTTAAGCCATTAACTGTTTCAGTCTCTCACAAACACATAGGTTTGAAAAATTCTGGTTCTGTCTTTCACTCAATTGGCATATACATGACTGTGACATGGTTAATGAGTGATGAATAATTCGTAATGATATTTAAAGAAAAATGTGGTCTAACACCAGCTTACATTTAAAATGTCCTGGCCTTTCAAAAGAATGTACTTGTCATCATAACATAGTGGAATTATTCTCTTACGTAAATTGAAATAATGTACTTGGTCTTTAAAAATGTCTTTGGGTGATCAGAGCTCTCTGTTGATGAATTTTTACAGAAGATTTTCTAATATTCTAATATAATAATATTTGTTCTGCTTTAACATATTAGAACTGTATTTGGTCCACATTAAAAAAGGGCAAGGTTTTAAAATCCCACTGTCGTTACTTTGTAAATAATTATGCTGCTCTCCGTCAGCAGTCTTGACCTAGTCTTAGAGAATATCCCTGATGTAATTCTTCCTTTATGCTGCCTGCCATCCTGAGTCAGTACGATTGATTCCAGAACAACATTCTGTCCCAGTATCCTGCATGTCAGCCAAGGTTAGATAGGGATGGGAGAAAAAAAAGTCATACTTGAGTCATTCTTTTCAGTCTACATGTATAGGTTGATAAATCCTTTTTTGTTACAATTAGAAAACACATAATTTTTCTGCTACACAGGAATAAAATCAAAATATATCTCTAAGGAAGACACATTTTAGAGGTTATATAATTTTTTAAAGTTTATAAATGATGCTTCTCATATTAAATCTTATTTATTAAGTAATATGTAAATGTGTGTAGTTCAAAAGAATTCCCTTCTCACTCAGATCCAGTTTAAGATTATGTCAACTGCTAAATGTGGAGCAGTGAGACTAGATTGGTAGTGCCTGCTTCAAGTCTACCAGACATTTTAAATTAAATTTAAAACAGAGCCACTTTTTTTTAATACTTCTAAGGATGAAAATATACTTGCTTCTTCAAATTCACTGTCCCTGTGCATGAGATTTGAATGTATGGGCAAAGGCAGTTTTTTCTGTTCTGGATTTTGTAAGATTCCTGGAAGACAAATTTAGAAGACCTCCTGAATGTGGTGAAGATGTCTGCCTCCAATTACACAGGAATACCTCTAATTAGAGGTATACTAACCTCTGGGTGGTTTTCTGCAATTTTCCCTTTGTTCCTCTTCCTCCTCATATAAGTAAGAATCCAAAGGGGTTTGATCATCATCTCTCATTGTCTAACTCAACTCACCCCATTCTACAGTGGTGAAGTAACTCCTCGCTTTGAAGTACAGAGTCTTTGATTTTGCTTTTGTCAATTAGCAACAAAGCATTTTTCATAATCTTTAAATACCCTTTCTAAACCAATTCAAAATACCTGTTGACCGCTGCCTCTAAATTGTTCCTCTAAACTGACAATCAGATTTGACATGATACTATCATGGCACTCAGCACCTTTTTTTGCCTGAATCATGAGCAAGTGTCTCAGCCACACCACCCAGGATGCAAAAGGCAAAGGCAGGGACAAGGAGAATGAAGAAGCATCTGCCACAGGAGATCAGGTTCGAGGACATCTAAAGAACCTGAAGGTAACCAGGTCCATGGGGCCTGATGATACGTCTATGTGGGTCCTGAGGGAACTGGCGGATGAAGTGTCTAAGCCAATGGCCATCATACTTGGGAAGTAGTGACAGTTCAGTAAAGTTCCTACTGCCTGTAAAAAAAAGAGAAGCATAACCTGGAGGTTGGTGGGGGAAAGGGAAGAGCCTGGAAACTACAGGCTGGCCAGTCTCACCTCAGTGTCCAGCAAGATCATGGAGCTGATTCTCATGGAAGTTGTGCTAAAGTACATGGAAAATACAGAGGGGACTTGTGACAGTCAGCAAGGCTTCAGTAAGGGCAAATAACACCTGACAAATTTGGTGCCCTTCTACATGGGTTTAATGATGCTGGTGGATAAGGGAAGAGGACTGGCACAACAGCTTCTGCCTGGAGTTGTGGAAAGCATTTGACACTGTTCCCCACAATGTCCTTGTCTCAGAACATGGATTTGGTGGAAGGACCATTCAGTGGATAAGGAACTGAAAGGATCAACTGCTCAATATCCAGATGGAGACCAGTGACAAGTGGTGTCCCTCAGGGGTCAGTGTTGGGACCAGCACTGTTCAACATCTTGGTTGGTGACAGGGACAGGGGGATTGAGGGCACCCTCAGCAAGTTCACTGATGACACCGAGGTGTGTGGTGTGATCCCCTCTGGAGGGAAGGGAGCCATCCAGAGGGACTGGACAGGCTGGAGAGATGGGACTGTGGGGACCTCATGAACCAGTGCACCAATCCAGGTGCAGGACAAGGCCAAGTGCCAGGTTCCTACACCTGGATTGGGGAAATGCCATGCACAAACACAGGCTGGGTATGAACAGCCCCAGAGCAGCCCTGCCCAGAAGGGCTTGGGGCTGCTGTGGGTGAGAGGCTGCACATGCCCCGGCCATGGCACTGCCAGCCCAGAGAGCCAAACGTGTCCTGGGCTGCATCCAGAGCCCCGTGGGCAGCAGGGCAGGGAGGGGATTCTGCCCCTCTGCTCTGCTCTGCTGAGACCCACCTGGAGCACTGCATCCAGAGCTGGGCTCCAGCACGGGAGGGACAGGGACCTGCTGGAGTCAGCCCAGAGGAGAGAGATAAGATGTTTCAGGGGATGGAGAACCATTCTCATGAAGACAAGCTGTAAGAGTTGGAGTTTTCAACTGGGAGAAAAGAAGGCTCTGGAGTGAACCTGATAATGCCTCTCAGTACGTAAAGGGTCTGTAACAAAACTGGAGAGGGACATTTCACAAGGGTTTGTAGTGACATGATAAGGAAGAATGGCTTCAGGCTGAGAGAGGGTTGCTTTCAATTACATATGGAAAGAAATCCTGTACTGTGAGGAAAATGAAACACTAGCACAGGTTGCCCAGAGAAGCTGTGGATGCCTCATCCGTGGCAGTGTTCAAGGTCAGGGGCTTTGAGTAACCTGGTCTGGTGGAAAGTGTCCCTGCCGATGGCAGAGGGTTGGAACAGGATAATTTATGAGCAGCAACAATATCTGCAGTTCTTCCTTTTTTCTGTGTGTAAGTATGAGTTGCTCCAGTTTTAAATTCCATTGGGTCAGGAAAAGAGGGTGATGCATAGAGGACTGGTGAACAATGATCTGAGAAGAATGTAATGACTTTATGGAGACTTCATATGCTTATGTCTGTGAAGTGCAATTATTACAGATAGGATTTTGTGAATTTTCTGTGTGCATTCATGAAGCTTTGAAGGACCTGTGAGAAGAACAAACCTGAAGACAATCAAGTGTCTTAACATCTTTCAACAAAGCATTTGAGGGTTGTGCTTTCTCTTTAACAATGCACTTCAAAGATTCTGCCAGAATGACACACTTGTGTAGTAGTCAGGTCTTGGAATTAAATAAGAAAAAAAGAGCACTGATGGAAAAAACTTTTTTTGGATTAAGGACCAGTAATGGTGTACTTGTCAGGTGGTGTTCTCACTGGAACAGTCTCAGGTCCTGAAGATTTATCTGAGAGAAGCCGAGGCCCTTGCTTGCTGTCAGGGAATGATGGGACTTAGAGAAATGGCATGTGTAAATGGACTTTTTAGAATGAGACAATCCAAGAACCATTGCTTTCAAAGCATGCAGATGCTGGTCCAGTGCTTAAGAGGAAAAGCTGAAGCCATGGAAAGACTTAATTCAAAGAAAGAATATTTCCTTGAATTCAGTCTCCTCCTATACTTGAGCACACTGGTTTTGTGAACTTAATAGCATCTGCAGATAGACCATATAATTTTTCAGGTGTTGGAGTATTAGTAATGGAGTATTAATCTGCGAAGGTGAAAGGTCCTTCTGGGCCTTATTTCATGCATTCTGAATTAGTTATTCTGCCCTTTTAGAGATGTTTCTGGGTGTTCCTCCTGACCCAGAAGTCAGTTGGTATCATTTGACCACAAGGTACTCATTAAAGGTTTGGAGCTATTTTACCATTGACAAGCTCTGATCCTATAACTTCTCCTGTGGCAATCATGCTCAGCTTCATCCGCTAACTCTGCATTTCTGTGATCATTGCTGTCCTATTATCACTCTTTTTTCCAACATTACCAGCTGAGCCAGACATTTTGTTAAATGTAGCTGTTCTCTGAAGAAGTCCTGACAACATTGCATCATACTCTGGTAACTTACAAGCTACTCGGAACAGTTGGTTATGTACTCCAGCTTTGTTATATACTCCATGAAGCCATGAGATTTACATATTTCATATTTCAAGACTCAGGACTGGAGTCTTCCCGTAGGCTGTGATGCTATCTTATTCCCATGCAGAGGTTTACAGTCAAGAAATGAATGTTCTAACCTTGATTCCTGCTGCCTGTGCTCATCTCTGCTTTCGTATGGAATGACTCCATATTCTGATGACAGCTTCTTACCAGTTACCTGGTTACCCTGTCAGGTCATTTAGGGCCTACTGATATTGTCCATAAAATCTACTTGATACAAGCCTGGATAAAATACTGGAAATCAGCTGAATGCCTTGCAGTCTGTGAAAGGACAGTAAAGTGCAATGGCCATGGCTGTTTGTGTCTCCTGACATCTAAGCTGTTGCCAAGCCTAAAATTAACTTTGGTTATGGAGCAGTAATCTATGAGGAAAAGATCATGCTTAAATTTTGCAGCACCATAACTGTCCTTGCTCTTTTACCTGGTCTTGAGACTCTAAATCTGCTCTCTTCACCCCTTGCAAGTTTTTTTTATCTTCCTCCTCCTACCCATATTTTCATGGCTACAGACAGAAAAGAGATAGAGCCAGATAGCCAGAACAGGCTTTACTGCCTTCACATCTCAAAACCCAAAGGACATACTGCATGTAGGTGTCAAAGTTTCAGCATCAGGGGTGGCCTCTGTGAGAAAAGGTATGGGACTTCCCTGTGCCAAACACAGCTGGCTCCACAGTGGGCCCACCATAGGACACCACTGAGCCCATCAGCCAAGCTGGGAGCACCTCTGTGAAAGCTTATTTAAGAGAGGATAAAACATTGCATGGCAGTGTGAGGAGTAATGGAAAAAAGTGAGGAAACAGCAGTGTGAGCACCAGCATGTGAGAAGGGAGGAGGCGCTCTGGGCATCAGAGCAGGTGTTCTTTTGCATCCCGTGGGAGAGACCATGTTGGGGCACATACTCACACAGCAGCCAGAGAAGAAACCTGCGCTGGCACAGGTTGGCTTTTCCTAACTGAACCATGCTGGAGCAGTTCTTGAGGGACTGTAGCCCTACGGAAGGACCTGTGCTGGTGCAGGAGAACAGTACATGGCAACAGCACAGGAAGGAAGGAATAACAGAGATGAACTAGTGCGTATTGACCACAACCCCCCTGGTCCAACTTAGTGGTGGGGAGTAAATGACTCCACAAATGAAGGAGTGAAGTTGAGGCTGGCAAAATGATATGAGGAAGAAGGTATTATTTTAATTTTGTCTTTGTCTCTTCTCATTATCCAAATGTATTAAATTGGCAATAAATTAAATTAAAATAAATTATATTAAATTAAATTAATTTACCCATATTTTATCTATTTTGCTTGAGATTATAATTGGTGGGTGATTTCCCTCTCTTTTTCTCAACTTACCAGTTTTTTAATATTGCCTCCTGTCTCGTTGAAGAGGGGCATAAGAGTGGATGTCTGGTTGTTTGGCAACCGACCAAGACTCCCCATCTCATTTTTAAAAAAGGCTTTTTCATTGGTTTGATTTCAGTCTTTCTTTGATTAGCAAAAGGCCTTTAGTAAAAGGCCTTCATTTCTATGTGAAAGAACATTCTCTGCTTAAGATGCAGTCTAATGGGGCACACAGAACATTTGGCTGTATCTGAACGAGATTTTACTCCAATAGCTTGTGGCAGCAGGGCTTCTTTTTTTTTTTTTTTTTTTTTTTTTGCATCTTTTTCTTTTTCTATTTTCCCCTTTTTTATTGCTGTCCAGACTTTTCCTATTAGTGGGGGTTTTTTGCTGCAAGATCAAATGAGTGGCTTCTATAATAGCTGGCAAGTCATTAGAGACCCAATGACATCCATATTTCCCCTTTTCAGTCCTTACGCTATGTAATCCAAGTGCTAATGCCCTGCATCTTCCTCCACTGTTCCTAGCACAAACAATTGGTGCTGCCCTGTCTTCCATAGGATCCTGCTGGCCTGTCTTTAATGCAGCTCGTGATGCATTGTCTCAAAGCCAGGACTTCCTTTCCCAGGCAGTGTGATGATAGTAGTGTTTGAGTGAAGAGTTTATGCTTGCAGCGTGGAATGCCTTACAAGAAAAGATGGCATGATATGACAGGGTCCCTGGCCTCCATCTGAAACAAATCTTTGGAGAAAGCATGGGGCAAAGCTGCCAGTCCTTGTTTTTCTAACCGACATCCTTCACTTGGCCAGAGCATCTCTGACAGCCTTGCATGTGTCTGCTTGCTAGAGCACGTGTTTTTCCATAGTGACTCAAAACACATACAGGAAGACTTGCAGTTGAGATTTCACTGTAAGAGCATGACTAGGCATGGTGCTAGCACTGATCAGGTGCTCAGGAACCACTGACTCAGGAGGGTGCCCCGTCCTTTCTGGCATCCTTAAGGGTGCCTTCCTTCCAGAGCTGTAATCTATCTCACTGTCTTGAATCTTTGTCCTTCAAATTAGGTGATAATGAAACAGGCTCCCTGCAGCTCTGCTTCTTTTCATGGTTGGCTTTTCATGATGGTTCCAGAGGTAAGGGGATTTCTTTGTGTGTGAGGCAAAGGATGGGTAGGAGCCAATAAGCTCAGTGGTGTTAGTATGTCTTGCCAGAAGGAGGAAGGAGTGTCCCATCTGGATGAATTTAGCTGGTAATTGTACCTCACTGTTTTTGAATTACATACCTAGATGAGTTGATATCTGTGGAAGATTTATTTGAAACACAGTGAAAGGATACCTGGAGCTGAGTGAGCTCTGCCTCCTGGGGACATATTTACAGACCTTCTTGTGTTCTTCTCCATCACATTACAGTGATGAATTCATGCATCTTATAGGCTCAAGGACATTAACTAGAGTTCTTTCTCTCCGTTCCTCTTCCAGTTGTCGTGTACTGACATTTGTTACACTCATTGTCTCTAGTTTTGCACTTTTACCTAGTCCATTTATGGACTGTAGGCACTGATGTCCACATAGAAGGTAGCATTTTCAAAACCTGAACCTATCTGCACAGATGTCTTAAATAAAGTAAGGCAGGTGCTGTAATCCAGCTGGATTTGTGTTATCTTTATCTCCAGCCCCGAAATGACGTGTTGTAGCACTGTGCAGGAGGATGGTGCTGTAGAAAGTATAGTAAGCACTGGGCACTCAAGAGGTTTTACTGATTGGTGCTCTCAGAGACTGTGTTGAACGTGCAGAGGCTTGTCTCTCTTCTAAATATGAGTGCCAGAAACCCTCTGGTACTTCAAATGCAGAAAAAGACTGGGAATCCTCCCATTACAGAATTTCTTCTCTTGTTGGCAGTACAAAATGTTCCCTTTTTACATAATTATGAAACTCTGTAGTGTTTATACATAAGCAAAGAATTACACCCTTTTTGACAATGAGCAGCAGGCCTATCCACTCTATAGATTGTTTTACTGCTTTTCTTTCTTCTCCTTCTTTCTTAAATCAAAACCTTATCCAGTCCCTCAGTAAGCTTCCATTTTAGCCTGACAGACTTAGTTCATTAATCTTCCTGCTGTGGTCTGGAAAATATCCCCAGACTCATTCCCAGATGTTTTGTTCACTTTTGTATCCAAAATGTGCACCCATTTGGTGAATCTAAAATTTTAACCCAATCATGTGTACTTTCTATTTGCAGTGACATTACAAACTGCATGTTTTCAAGATCACTTTCAAACTCAGTGCATAAATAGCTTCACTAAATCATTAAATTTGCCAATTTGAATTGTCCCAATTTGTCTGCTAAATTTATCCATCACCACCACTATCACCACACAAACACATACTGGTTTCATTTTCATATTAGTTTGTGTCTCTGCAGGGAGGACGAGAGGTAATTAGCTTGTCTTGGAGGACCAAGACTACTTTAATGAACATTCATGTGTTTGCTAAGGAGGTCCACTGGAGGAAGACCGAGCCCCCATTTTGAAACTCTGTCAAGTTTTCATTCACAGAGTAGTTGTTTCCTTATGGGGAACACATGGTCTGCAAAAATATCTTCACACTATGATGTGGTCCACAAACACTCACTTAGTACTGAAGTAGAAAAAGTCTAGTGTTTGTCCATGATCTAGAAATTAGTTTTTCTGGCAACTGGACCCTGAAAAATGCTGGTATCATGTTAAAGGTGAATGCTCTCTTATTTTAAAATCCTTCATTCTTATTTATGCTGTTTATTACTTTGATTTACTTTCTTACTCCTTCAGAACAATGGAAGATATTTTAGAATGCTTTAAAATATCCTTGTCTTCTTCATCACAACACCTCTGTCTGGTTAATGGCTTTTAGAAAGCTGTATGTTCTGAATAACGTGTAAATGATATATGACATGTAATTTCATCTTTTTAGTTGCTGTAGCAACATCACAGTAAACTATGCATTAGTCAGTAGTCCAGACCAGCAAATGTCTTGTTTCTAAAGGGTAGCTTGCACATTATGAAGACTATTAGAAATGAATGCTGAAACAGATAATTGACTATATAAGCAATTCCAGCAGAAGGCTGTGCCCACGAGAAAGCATTACATTGAATAGTTTCAGAACTGAATCTGTTTGCTGAGCTCCATATATAAATCTTACAAACATCCCTTGCCTCTCTTTTCATGCATGTACATATAGCAGTTCTGTATACGTGCAGTGAAAAAACCCCATGCTTCAAAGGCAGGTAAATCAAGCCCAAGGACCAGAGTTCTTTGTGATGACCTGTGTATCTCTGTCCTACAGCTGAAATACTCAGTTATGTGATGTCACTGTGTTTGCCATGGACCTTCTGTTCCTGTGTACAATATGATGACATGATCAGGTCTGCCTTAAGCAGAGGTGAAAGGGGAGAAGTGCAGCAGACAAATAAGTACCTCAGATCTTTTCAGGGGAGTGAAATATTGCTGCTGTGGTCGCTTGCTGTTTTCCACTTGGAGGAATAGGTTATTGCTTTCCTCATTCCCTTCCCCAGGATAAACTTTGAGCCATTTTTCTATGTTTGCTAATCTTCTGCACCTTGCTATTTACTCATTGATGGTTTAAAGTTTACTTTTGGAGTTTATGTATTTCAGATATTGTTCTTTGTTACTTTCATTTTGCTCAGCTCATTGTGGGGATTCATTAACAGGCTGTTGGTAAGTAGTTTACAGACCGTGGATTGGGTCAGTTTGCCCCCCATTTCTCATAATTGCTTTTCATGCCTGACTTTGCTTTGTAACCTCTGTCCTTATTCTCTGTCCTTATTCATGCATCAGACCAGGTTTGTATTCTTCTAGACTGGATCATTGTGCCATAATTAAATATTTCATCGTATCAGAATAACTGCATGTTACTATTCTATATAAAATTCTACAGAAAAAGAGAAGGAAAAACTTAAATAAATTTAAAAAATTAATTATTGACCTAAACAAGCTCTGCAAAACATGCAGGTAGACCAAGAAAATTTCTAAGTAAGCCTCAGATGCTTCAGTACTGCAGACTTGCAAAGTCAGGACAGCTTACTGCCTGTTGTCACCAATTGCTATAGTGTGTTTACAGACCCACAGGGCTACAGTAGAAGACTGCTATACCATTAGAGAAAAATGGAATTGAATTTGAGGTGCAGTTTGATCCTAGACCACAGGTGCTGTGATGTAAAATATCTGTAAACACAAATAAAGAAAGAGGAATTCTAACATTAAATCAATATGTGGAAAACCAATTGCTGATAATTTGAACTGGCATGAATTGTTCCATTTGTCAAGTAAACTCAAGATAGCTATGGCAATTATTCAAAGTGTGGCCAGTCTTGAAAGAAAAGTATTGAAGCTGTTGTTCTCTTGGTAAACCATTACACAAATAATTGCTTCTATAATAGTTAACTTCTGTGATCTACCATTCTTCAGAATGAGAAAGAGGTTGATTATTTGAAAAGAATTTCGTTAGCTTAAAATCTTGCTTGAAATGCCATTCTAATTAGCAAATACTTTACAGTTTTGTTTTCAAGAATGATATTGAATGTGTTATTATGTGTGCAGTTTTCACACGGCTTCTTTCATAATTTGTGAGGCATTTTCTTGCATCTCATTTTTGCTCTTGTTTGAAGGTGTATTGCTACTTATTATGCTGGAATCATTCCAGTTAATGTTGGCATAAGTGTCAGTGAGATCAGGGGGATATCCTTGATCTTCTATCAAACTGTAATTTTGGTTTTATTTAATTGTGTGAGGTTTTCAGGCATTCTGTTTCATTGAAAACTGTTAATTTGACTTTCATGGGGTTTTTATATTTTGCCCAGTGAAGTAGTAAGCTGCTGTGTAGAAGTCAGGTGTCAGATGTATATCTTCTGCTAATGCTAAATTCAGTGAGATTTGTCTGTATATACTGAATATGGACAATGCAAAACAGAAGAGATTACTGTGTCTATGGGGTTGCTATAGAAGATAAAATAAATATTTAACTTAGATGACTGCTTGCCATATTTTTATTACTGGCCATGGTTAGGGATAAGATAATGATTTGAAAAAGTGCAGTAATTTACAAAAGAAGGATGCATATGAATTTTTTTTTCTGCAACATAGTAGTGTTAAGGGATTGATTAAAAACAAAGTTCATTACTGCTGATTCTTTACGTGATAATTACAAAGTTTAGTTGACTTAATTGACTGTGGTTGCCAACCACCAGTGTAATTTCTGTATCCTTCTTTCCATGGAAAAATCATGGGCTTTCATTCATAGACACTGAAAGATTGAGCTAAAACAGAAATAAATCAAATCAAGGCTTTGCACTGTACAGGGGAAAACATGAAGGCACCAATGTCTTTTGTTTTGGAATTAATTTTATTTTGTGATTCAAAGCTGGAGATCTTTTTCAAGATTCATGGAAAATTTTAGTACTGAATTTGGTATTCAGCATTAAGAGTGGACTCTGGCAATGTCATGGAAGTAGTAAATCTGTAATTAATAGAGTTTCTGAAGAAATTAAATGTATGTGTTCACTGTGTATATTTCTGGTAATTTTTTTCCTATTCTATTCAGGGTTGCCATTTTTTGTTGTCAGTAACACTGATTTTGACAGAAATAGTTGCTGCAGACACTTTTGCAGGTTATATACATAGTCTTACAGGCTACTCAGGCTTCTTGCAGTGTCACTTCAATGCTGGAGTCTGTCTGAGCTCCAGTTGGTGCACCCGCTCCTCTTGTACAAGAGTACTTCAAATCCAGTGCTTCTTTTGTCACATGGGTTGTAATATCTAGCTTAATTGTAAAGAGAGTGTATAAGACAGACCTTATCAAAATTAAAATTTTTCTCCTTCAAATATACATCTAAGATCAGATATCCTGATCTTGCCTCACACTAATCTTAATTATAAGTAGTTTAGATAAGATCCATATTTTCCTGGTAGTCTCATTATTAGGTATCAGTATAATCAAGCAGAATAGAAGCAGATGATTTTAAATAATGACCTAGAACGTCTAGAAAGACTGGCTCTATTTAGCATGCTGAAAACATGTCTAGTTCCTACCAACAGTATAGCTCCTCTTTTCCCAGTTAAAAAATACGTTCATTATTTAGGAGCACTCAGGACACAAAGTAATTTTTTATTGTGTCCTTGAGATTTGCAGATCAGTCACTGGGACCTGTATCATAGAATCACAGAATCCCTGAGGCTGGAAAATACCTCCAGCATCATCAAGTCCAACCATATGTAAAATTGTAGCAATAATAAAGCACAAATCTCCCCCTCACGTACCAGTCTCCTACAGCTCTTTCTTTGGCAGCCCCAGCTGTCTCACAAGCTGGAGACCTGCTTCCCTCTGGACAGCATTAACAGCAGGAGCTGCAGGAGGGATTTAATCTGTACCCACCTGCTGAGCCTTTGTTCCCGGCCCTTGCTGCAGCTTTTCCTCCCACATGTACAACCTGTAACACAGTGGAATAGAATCAATATTTGGGATCTAAAGTCGGCAGAATTTTTGGACAAGTGAAAACAAACCTAATTAATATCTTTTCAGGACTGTATATGCTATATGATAAAGATATGCTTTATCAGGCAATAAAAGCTCTTTGTTTCATCATTATATATGATGAAGTAGTTATTATAGGAATTAGCTTTAATTGAAGCTCAGTTACCTATCTCTCTGTGTTGGTATATAGATCAATATATCTTCATCTAAGATTATATACCCTGATCTTGCATCACAGCAATCTTATTAACAAGAATTTTAGATAAGATCCATATTTTTCCTGGTAGTCTCATTAATAAGAATATGAGCATATTCAAGCAGAATAGAAGATAATAACTTTTTGAATAATGACCTGGAATGTCTAGAATCATACATATCATATGTATGTACATATCAATACATGCATCTTGGGTGAGTCCTATTTCATCCCTTTTTTCTCGTCATCTTTAAATAAAACCATGGTTAGCAGGATCCTGGTATTTCCAAGGATTTTAGGAAGGTGAGGCACCCAGTGACTTCAGTACTTTGTCTCTAGTGATGCTGCCTTCATTTAAAAGTAACTTATTTTTTCCTCTTAGAGGCCTGTTCACGTTTTTGTTCATATTTTCTGTGTACCATCTCTCTATAGCAAAGAAGAATGCTTGAAATGTCAAATGTCATGGTAATAAAAATGAATTATGTTATGAAATATCAAGTTTGTTTGTTCATAGGTATTTTATGTAATTCCGTGGTCACTTATTTGGCAAACATCTAGATTCAGAGCTGAAGGAGTTCCTGCACTGAGACAGTACTCTTCTGCATAATCTTCAGTAATTTTTTAAGAAAAAATAGATTAAACTGAATGGGTCAGTGCATTTGTGACCTAATCCCATATTGGTTGCATAAAGCCTAAAGCAAATATTTTGCAAATTTAAAAACAACAATTATTGCGTCTATATGTAATATTTTAGACAGAACATTATTCAGCTCTGTGCTTTAAGCCAGTCTTCTTTTCTGCTGTGTGAAGGTCGGAAGTTTGTATCTACAGCACAGAATTCCCTGCTACTGAGATTTACTTTTTCATGCCATTTTTTTAGGCTACAATCAACCTCAGCTCTTAGTGTCAAGTATACTTTTTTATCCACATCTGCGTTCTACATGTCTTTTCTTGCTCTTTTCTCCCATAGCTTCCTTAACTTGATCTGCTGTTTGGCTTTCAGAGTTCTCTTTGTTTACATGATTTGTTTGAGCCAGTAAGGCATTGGGATAACCCAGACAAGCTGGTGGTTTTTTGTCATTCTTACCTCTTTGATGCACATCACCCTGTGATGGAGCAGGGCTGCTGCTGTCCTGCAAAGCAGTGAGGATTGGTGAGACCAGGCAGACAAATGTTCTGTGACTGTACAGGGTTTTGGTTCTTTATAGTCACAGAGTAGAAGAAAATACTTTCTTTATTACCTCATGGCCATAGAATTTATTGCAAATTTGCTTTACACTGCTGATGTACATATATCTGAGGGCTTCCTTTCCTGGATGTGTAAATCATTAACAGAAGTCTGTGTGTGGTCACTAGTCAGCTTATGGTTTAAGTAAATAGTGCTTACTTTTATCTAGGCACGTGGATACAGCAAAGCATAAAACTGTTGAAGGTTCGAATTCAGCAATGCCTCTTCTCTAGCTGCAAAAATGACACCTGGAATTTTATATTTTATGCACACAGTAATGGTTCAAAATACAAAGACTCCTTTTCCTTACAGAAAAATCCAGCTACTGAAAACAGCTACTGCATAGAATCTGCTTAAACTAAAATTCTTTTCCTGCTTCCCCCTCTTCTTCTGCAGTCAGTGCACTCAGGCTCTCTATTTCTTTGAAGAGCATTTAAGCACCTTGTCTTCACCCTTGAGGGCTGTTCAGCCCTGCTGCAGTTACCCAAAAACCCCATCCCTAACCTGTGACTCTGCGCTTTTGTGCTATCCTGTGTCAAGATCGTTGTTACTGTTCTTTCCATCTAATACATTTAGGTCAACATAAACTTTGTCTTTCACTTCTTTCCACAGCATAAAAAAAAATTTAAGGGACAAGTTAATACTTCATCTTGCTGGGACAGGCAATGAAGGCTTAAATTTGTAATGAGTTTTGTGATACTCAGGTTTATTTCTTTTGTAGAAGTTTTTGTGAAACACTCAGTGTCATCGTTGTTGGCTTCCAAGAATACTTTCATCAACAGTTACTTCTTCTACAAGTTATTCCAAACCCCTTAGTTTGTGATTTTCTACTTGATCCTTCTCAGTTTTTAAGGTGTTAGCTAGAGGAATGCATCTCAACCTGAAGTTTGAAAAATAAAGTGTAAAAATGCAACATTATACGTAAAGTATTTTTGTTAGCAGGTCATTTAAGAATAGTATGCTGTGCAAAAACAGCTTGCATGAGTTCACTCATCCTTAAAAACCTAATTGTACATCATCCTAAAAACAGACTGCAAAAGGTGGTAAGTTTTTTTAATGAAAGATTATGTTTTTACTTCATCTTTCTTTTTTTAAACAGGAAAAAGTACATACAGTATTAAAATTAAAAAATACATATAGCCATAAAAGCTGGGATAAATAAAATAGCCTTCCAAGTTTTATTTTCAGCTGTATTCAATGTATTTAATTCACTGTGCCATCACAGGAGATGAAAATAATGGTAATTTCTGTACAGTTGATGAGGTGTGAGAGAAGCTGTGAAGATTTTGTGAAATTTGGCAGGGAAAATTGTAAGCTGTATTGACTTTTTTTATTTTTGTATTGGAATTACCTCCATGGAGTTGAAATCAGCTGTTTACTAAAGGAGATGTACATTTTCTCCACTTACTTGTATTAAAAGTTCCTTATTTATCTGAATAAGAGCAAGCATCTGAAAAATCAGACCAGCTTTTGCAATAAGTGCCTTTTCAGAAGATATAGCATAGAAAAATGCAACCAGAGAATGGAAAGAATAAGTACATAGTTACTGACATTCAAAAATAGGGAAGGTAAATATTTCAAGAGAGGAATCCCAAGAGATCGTCTTGGTCTATTTACTGTGATGAAGGGGGCACTCTAAGAATTTGCACTCAGGTTTTCATTTCAGTTGTTTGTGTACAAAAGTGGGGAGGTTAATATTTTTATCTTCAAATCAGTTTAATCACTGAAAGTACTACTGGAGCTCTGCTGCATTATAATATTAGAAATTCTCTAAGCCTATTTCCAGAGTTACTGCATATAAACAGCATGGTTTTATTTTAAAATAAAGATCTTACTTTTCCCATGTTCTACAATGCATTCTGAGTCAGAGTGGAAATTGTTTAGTGTTTCCCAAGCATTCACTAGGTACTTATATATTCATGTAGTGTGAGCAAGAAGGCATTGCATTCCCCATGCAAGCACAAAAACAACATCAGTGGAGCTTGCAAGGCTTATGCCTTGCATAACCAAAAACAAAAAAAGGAAAAAAGGGTGGGAAAGCATAGAAGAATTTCAAAACCTTGCTGTATTTTCTGTTGCTGAGTAAGGGCAACGTGGTATCTTTCTCTACACATCAGCCTTGATCGTATCCATCCTTGAGGAAGTAACATCAGCCTCTCGCCACCATGAAGAGAATTATGGATGTGTTCACTGGGCCTTGGGGAGATATCTCCAGCCTTAGGGGATAAGAACAATGAACTGATAATTTGTTATTGTTATAACTGCATTCATTTCAATAGCTGTAAAGCTGAACAGTTGTTGACAGTGATGTTATTAAACAGGCAGTCTCTTTATAACCGGCCAGGAGGCCGTGTGGCACCTCCTCTAACAGGAGACAGTGACCTTAAGAGGAGCACACTAGAATTGGGAACATGCAGCTCTCATGAAAATTACAAAGAAAAATGCATTGCCACCTATGATAATCTTTATCAACTGTAATGACAGGCAGCTGCATCAGACAAAGCTCTTTCTAGTCTTGCCGATTTCAGAATTACTTTTTCCCCAAGCGCAAAATGTTCTTGAACTATTTCTTCTGCACACAAAGTTTGAATAGGTTTTGTTTTAGCCGTGGATTGTTGTAGTTTTTTCCTGTTCTTTCTTCTGCAGTTTTTGGAATGTTCATCCCAAACATGGCTAGAGAAGGCTGATAATATTACAGCAGTCAAAATGTGTAATCCTTTCCCGAGCCTATAACAAAATTCCTGATTTAAAAGCTATTTCATTAGCAGCCATTTGCCCTGAGTATGTGAGCCCACAGGCTGGCTCACAGTCTTTGATGAACCCCTACTGAGACCACCTAGCTTATTTGCATCTAAGTGGATTTCTAACTGCATCCATACACAGACAACATGAACAAAAGGAAGTCGAAGCACGCAGTGTAACAAGGCACATAATTCATATGACTTGGTAATTGTCTCACACAGAACTGGTTTTTTTAGTGTTGTGGTGGGGTTTAAATCTGTTCGCTGTCCCAGCTGACAGTTCTATGGAAGCTGATGATTTTTTTATTTTTTTTTTTAATGTAACAACACTTATTCCAGAAAAATTAAACAAAATTATAATTTCAAGTTAGGACTGTTTTGAAGAAACAGCAGTAGCTCATTAGAATTCATTTTCATTATTTATTTCAATTATGTTTCCTTTTATAGAAATACAGACATTCATATTATGTTGGTGCTGGCATACCCTTTTTCATGTAGGTCAAGTGCTTTGTTGCTTTTTTTTCCTAGATTGTTCACACTTAGCCAAATGTGAGTGAAGGAACTGTCCTTTTCATTTCACACTTTTCATTTGCTTCCAAGATGGAGAAAGGGCAACAAACATCATAGAATTAATATGTGATTACTGCATGAGAAAGACAGCCTAAAATTCAGAAGAGTGCTCCAAGAAAGTAAAGGGTTTGGATTACAACCAGACAGTGACAATGGGAAGGTAGAGCTATAAACAGAAAGGAAAAATACAGGCCATCATTTTGATGGCAGCATTCCAGTCAGGAACTGCAGGGAAGTCACTGGGAGGATGAGGGCAGGCTCTGCATGGTAGGTAACAGAGGCATATGTTGAAACAAGACAGGTTCTCACTGAGTATCAGGTACTGCTCGTTCACCCTAAGGACTGTCAGGTGGTGGAACATGCTGCCTCAGAGACATCGTGCAGTACCCATCCTTTGAGATTTTCCTGCTGTGAACAGATAAACCCAGAGCAATATATTCTGGTCTCATGGGTAAGTGCCTTCAGCAGAGGATGGATTAGAGATCCTCCTGCTTGAATTATTCTTTTATTCTGTGAGTTTGTGCTGTTCTACTAAACCCTAGTAAGTCCCATGAAATTTAGGTGGCACTGCTGGGTCTTTCTGCTTTTGTTTTCAATTTTTAGTGCATTTTTTTACAATCTGCTTCCATACAAACAGAGTACTTTTCTATGTTCAGCATTTCCTGAATTAAATTATTCCTGTGTGCATGTCCCACACAATTGCATCTGCTTTTTTAATCCCTCATTAGCAGGGCTCTCAGTAAGAACTAGTTCGTACTTAGCTGATCTTTTCAGTCTTGGCAATAAGATTTACCTGTCATATCTGACTTAGTGTAATTCGACACGTGCAGGTGAATATATGGATGTCATGCTTCTTAACCCTGCAGGTTTGTTTACTCAAACATTTAAGCTGCAAATGTTCACAGTATTTCATGGAGTTCTAAACAAACATGTACTTGGTTTTCCACATTCCACATTAAACAGCTGTTGTAAATCTAGAGTTAAGGTCACCGAGCTTTTTTGGCTTTCTTACCTGTGTTCAGACAAACAATATTGACTGCCCTTCAAGAACATTTTTAGAACATGTTTTTAGGACATTTCTTTTGGAAAGAAAGTTAAACAAATACATGCTTCTGCAAGTCTAATTTGATAAACAGAAATAGTTGGCTAATTTCAGGATGGCAACACCACGAGTCCTTATATGCAAACTTCCAGTGTTTAATATGCAACTTGTGAAATATCAATTAATTGCCAAGTATTTGATTTCTCTCTAAAAAAAATTACAAATGTAACTAATTTGGTCATTTTTCCCCTACCACAGTCTTTTCTTTCTCAGCCTCCCGTTCCTTCTGCATGCTCACATGTACAGACACACACAACAGGAGGCAGTTTTCCTTTTATCTTTGTCGTCCACAATTCTGCTACAGCATGGCCTTTCTTCTTTCTCCACAAGGTCTTTTCTTGATCCTCTTTCATTCTCCCTCCATGTTGTATTCTGCGTTCATCTGAATAGACAACTCCATCTGTCATGACTGCCAAAGAATCTAGAACTCCAAACCTTTCCTTCTGACTTTTGTCCAAACAAAACTACTGGGCTGTCTCTTTGACATTTCTTTGTGAATTTGTCACCAGCAGAGCAAGCTAGGCAAGGCCCAAAGACAGTTCCGATTCAGTCATGTGAATTTCTTTGTTTTCTATGTTCTTCCTTAATTTCTGTAGCTGTCTCAGCCACCCTGCCAATTAAACAGCAAGTAATTTTTCACATCTGCATTCAGATCCAGTGCATCGTGCACATTCTTTTGCATTACTGTTCTAAAGTATTGTGTTTCCCTCCCTCAGATCTCTTCATGTATTTTACGCTAAGCTGCCACTAAAATAAAGAGAAAATTTGAGTAACAATCAAGCAAACCTCATTCCTTCCCATCCAAGTACCTTAAAGATGAACCTGTAGTTAGACTCTGTCCTGGTTATACTTTTTTTCTGTCACTTTAGCATTCTTAGTCAGAATGTAAAAAAGAGGACTAGAAAACAATTCTAGCCCAGATAAGTACATGCCTTAAGAAATAAGATATTTGGGACTGATTTTCCTAGAACAAGATGATAATTTAACTTATGCCTCCTGGTTTCTAGGCAAATGACCACATAAGTCTATTCTTATCCAAATGGGACAATAATTTGGAGTCCACGTTTTTTAAAAGCCTAAGCCCTCTTTACTCAGGTGGCAACCCATAAAAAGAGAACTGCATGACCAGAGTGAAAGAGACATTATTACAGACTTACCAGAAAAAAATAAATTAAACTTAAAAATAATTATGGGATATTTGGAACATGAAACTCCTATTGGTTTACTAGGGATGTGAAGTTAACTGATCTCACAATCTATAGGCCCATTCCTTGAAATATTTTTTTATACTGTTGTCTAGTATAAAAGTAGATAAAGTTCCCAAGCTAATGCAAATAATTTTTTTTCCAAAAATTGTGAAATGAACAGAACAGAGATCTCTAATTAGTATTTCTACTGATGTGAAAGGAAGATTGTGCAGAATTTATTTAACATGAGGTTCCTTTTGACAAAAACCTGTTAGACTGTCAATGTATGTATGCTGGCCATTCAAGCCAACTTGAGTAGAAAGAACCTATTGACATAAGTTTATCACCAACCCAGCCATAGCCTTTCTGTCTCTTGGCCAGTGAAGTATAATAGAGGATATCAGGAAGAAGGAAGCTAATGTTAAAGTGGCAAGGTGAAATAACTTCTTAGAAAATCAAGCATTTTTAGTTCCCTGCATGGAAAAACATGTTTTTTTCTTCCAGGCTGGTCTCAGCTTTAATCATGTGTTATTGACGCATTTCAGAGCTTAACTTCTGTTGAGTCAGTATTTCAAAATTGTAACTAAGAGAGCTTTTGTTCTCACAAAATTACAGACTTACTATATTCAAGGGCACAAAGTGTTATCAGTGGCCAAGAAGTATTCAGTGCAGCTGAGGGTGTAAGGGATAAGCAATGTCCCAAGCCACTCATCATACCCTGACACCATCAGGAAAGGTTAATACCACTGTGTAGAGTGGAATTATTTGAAAACAATTTTGTTTCCTACCAACTGTCTGTGATTCAAACCTCATCTCCTGGCTTGAGAAGAGGGATGGTACATTAATCATTACAACAACTAGGATGAGTATTTTCTTCCTCTATGCTGCCATGGTAGAGCTGGCAGAGAACCCATTTCCTCAATTCACAATTTCCTTAGTCAGTGTACTGCTTTTGTGTGAGAAGGGTTTCGTAGCAGGGGGTGACAGGTGGGATTGCATCTTCTGTGAGAAGCTGGCAGAAGCTTCTCCCACATCCAACAGAGCTAATGCTGGACGTATCCAAGAGGGGCTCACCACTGGCCAAGGCTGAGCCCCCAGCAACAGTGGCTGCACTTCTGGGGTGAAAACTGCAGCACACAAGAAGTGAGGGAGAGAGAGAGAGAGAGAGAGAGAGAGAGAGAGAGAGAGAGGAGTGAGAATGTGTGAGAGGAACAGCTCTGCAGACACAGGGTCAGTGAAGGAGGAGGGGCAGGAGCTGCTCCAGGAGCCAGAGCAGAGATTCCCCGGCAGCCTGGGGTGCAGCCCTTGGTGAGGCAGCTGTGCCCCTGCAGCCCCTGGAGGCCCAGGGGGGAGCAGAGATCTCCTGCAGCCCTGGAGGAGCCCACACCGAGCAGGTGGATGTGCCTGAAGGAGGCTGCGACCCCATGGGAAGCCTGAGCTGGAGCAGGCTCCTGGCAGGACCTGTGGCCTGTGGAGAGAGCAGAGCAGCCCCACTGGAGCAGGATCCTGGCACAACCTGTGACCGCACAAGGGGCCCACAGTGGAGCAGCCTGTTCCCGAGGGAATGCACCCTGGGGGGGAGACCCAGACTGGAGCAGTTCATTAAGAACTGCAGCCCATGGGAAACAGTCGTGTTGAGTAGGAGAAGTTTGTGGAGGATTGTCTCCTCTGGGAGAGACCCCACAGGAGAAGGGGAAGCACATGAGGAGTCTTTCCTGTGTGATGAACTGACCACAACCCCCACTCCCTACCCACCTACCCTGGTGGGGAGGGCAGGGGGGAAGTAGAGAAATTGAGAGTAAATCTGAACCTGGGTAGAAGGGACGGGCTGTGGGAAGTGCTTTAAGCTTTGCACTTATTTCTTATTATCTTACTCTTAATTGATGGGTACTGTATTGAACTCATTTCCAAAAGTCGAGGCTATTTCACCTGTGGGGGTAACTGGTAAATTATCTCTTCCTGACTTACCTGGACCCAGGAGCCTTTCCTTGTGTTTTCTCTTCCCTGACCAGTTGACAGAGCAGGAGAGTGACAGAGCAGCTTTGGGGGCACCCAGCATACATCAGGACCAACAGCACAGTCAGGTGTTCCACCCAGATGTCATAATCTAGTATACTTTTGATCAAAGAAGGAGGGACCTTGGCTGGGTTTTAGCGTCAAACATAGTTGTATAACTTAAGCTGCAGGAAAAGCAGACCTGCATATCTTGTAAATGCTATAAAGGAAAAGAGTCATGTTCCTCAGCAATAATATGTGTGCTGTCAGTCTAGGATTTTTATAAAATTATTATCATTAAGACGTTCTGGAATATAGTTTCATTGCAATCAGTGAAAATGACACTCGAATAGAAATGCCAAGCATGTAGCTCTTGTTAGGGGTTACCAACCTGAATGCTAATGGAGAGAGAGAAAAAAATACCAAGAAATGACAAAGCTTTTATTTTCCATGCAGTTAGCCAAACACAAACAGATGAACTTTCTGCAGAATGACAGTTTGTTCCCAGGTTGAGAATTTATGTGACTTACTTAATGGTTTGGCTGTAAAGTCAAAAATAAAGTGGTTTGTAAAGGAATTCAATCATTGGCTGATGCCTTTGTTAGGAGCAGATTTCCTCTAAAAAGGGAATCAGATTTTGACTAATGGAAAAAGATCATATAAAATAAAATAGGAGATTCAGGATTAGAACCAGAATTTTGTGATCCTTTGTGTCAGTTCTTATAGATATACACCAGTGGAAAATGAGCACTGCAGAGCTCTAAAGCAACATTCTTCTCACAGTTGGCCTGATTATCTCTCCCTTTCTCACTCAATGGAATTAGTTGTATATTTTCAGCTTTATTTTTCAAGTGTTGTCCTGAAGGGTTTGACAGCCTCAGACTAAAGCACCTGGTATTCTGTCTGGAGCTCCCTAGAAGAAAAAAACATGGGCATACTACAATAAGTCCAGAAAAGGATGTCTAAGGTAATAAAGAGATGGAATCATTCTACCAGAAAAACAGAACTTTCAGGAGAACTTCATCAATGGGTGAATGGGGCAGTGAAGTAGATTAAGCCAGGCTCTTCCCAGTGGCATCCAGGGAAAGGACAAGAAATAGCATGAACAGTAGTAGAGGAAAATGCACTTATATACAAGAAAAAACTTATCTGCTGTGTGGGCAGTCAAACATGGGCAAGGTCTGTCCAGAGAGATTGTGGAATTTCTGTCCTTGAAGATAATCAAAGCCCAGCTGGACATGAGACTGCTCTACCTGACCCTGCTTTGAACACTGCAGGGGACTAGACATTCTCCAAAGGTCTTCTAACTTCATCCATTCTGTGAATCCTTGAAATGTTTGCTAAAATTTCTGCCACGTGGACTTTTTTTAGTTATTTACAACAAAATCACTACTACCAGTAATTCATCTCAAGAATAATCTGAAGTCCTCAAAGTATCTTGGAAACATTAATTTCAATCAACTTGGAAACGATAAGTGTAGTTAAAAATATACACATCTCAGTGAGATGCCCACCCATTTTGCAGATGAACAAGATGTCAGAGACTTAGCTACTGGAAGGGATGGGAGTAAAACCCTGGAGCTGAGTTCTAATTCTCCCTATTTATCAGCAGAACATATGCGTTCTTGCTGGTACTCCCTTCTGTCTTAAACTCCAGGATGGTATCTGGAAGGATTGGTGTCCACCACAATGGTCTGCTCTCAATTTTTTCCCCTCCTTTTATGTGGAGTTTGTGTGCAGTTTTGTGTACCAAAACTTGAACTTCCACAGTGGAAACTGCAAATAATGCCAGGTCTTATGAAGCAGCAGCAGCAGCACATGTCTAAACTGAGACTCTACTTTCAAAGGTTTTGAACCAATGAAGGTTCCTACCAATTTCAGTTGCAGACAGCGTGGAGAATTGTATCTCATTTTAACATTTGCTGTCTATTTCTGCAGCTGGTTTTTAACATAGTTATTGATATTATTGGTGCAGCAGTGCATTCTGCTGGTGGTTTACATCTCCATTTGATGCATTTACCCCGTAATCTGTAGTATTTTCCCTGTCATGTTAGTAAAAGAACAAATTATTTCCCATCCCTTTTAGTTTCTAGTAAAGAATTGATTGTATATATTTAATGCACTAAGTGGCAAAAATGCAAGTATTCAGTGACATAAAACTGATTTCAGGTTAAAGTGTATACTAGTGAATTTAATTCCGTAGCAAAACAGACTCGGAGAGCCTGCTCCTAAGCCTTCATATTCCTGAAGAATAAAGGGTTATACTTTGTTTAGTAGTATGGTGGTTACTGTGTACTTGTTGATTTGGAGATTTTCTGGTTTTCTATACTGTTGTATACATATAATTGTGTAACTCTTCTGGGTATACACAGGTTAAAAAAGTAAGGACTCTTGCTCAAGTTAGGGGTTTTGAGACCTAAAAAAGAGTCTGTGACCTTTTCCTTTCATATGCATCTATGCATGCATCAGTGTTTGCAAGCACCTGTTTCATCTTTCAGGGAATTAACTTTGTGTATGTGATTAAAGAGCTGATCAGTAAGAGTGGGAAACTGAAATAGTGGAGCAGATTTTGAAATCCAGGGTGCATCAACAACTTGCAGAACCACTGTTCTTTTTCACCTCTGGAGGAGGAATGTTACAGAAATCTCTATTAAAAGCACTGTCCCCTTGATTTCTTTTTCATATCAGACAATAAGTAGGCTGTGAGCAGTAGCTAAATGTTGCCATGTTTATTTAACCTTCCAAAGCTGGAGTCTATCTCTTATCTGGATAGAGTAACGTATCATTCTGACTGCACTTACAGCTTCCTTGAAGGGCAGCAACATATCCATACACGGGGTTAGTGCTGAGTGTTCGGATCTGTACGCCTGTGGCTGACTCTCATTCTGCATGATTTTGGGTGTCTGTGCATCCAGAGGAGCTCAAACTGTGGTCCAGAATAGAAAAGTGAAGTAGGCTGTAGGCTTCTGAACCAGTTTAAGAACACCACAGAGGTGGCTGTTGAACTGAAAATATTCTTATTGTATTTGTTACTCAGAAGCATTTATCTGTAAGAATAATTGATTTGTATTGTTGAACATAGTTTTTGTATCAATCAAAATACTATATAGAACATGGCTATGCAAATGTTGAAATGCAGATGGGACTCTGAAAATGAAGTAAAAATCAGCTTTAAGAAAGCTGAGTTTAAAAAGCAGAAAACTGGTATTTACAACACAATGGAATTTCATTACTCACTTGGTCTACTTATTTTTAAAATGTAAGCTCACATCTAGAGATTTCAAATTGCCTGTTACCCATACATACTGTCCCCAACAGGTTTGCCCTCTTAATGTTCTATTGCTATTTGTGTCTTGAAAGACCATCTTGAGCTAACCTCAAAACCTGTTCTTCATCCAGACAGCAGCTTTGCAAACTGAGCTCCCTACTGCACCTATGACAAAACTCTGTAGGGCACAAGGAAAATTGCCTCTTCTGTGCACTTTTCTGGCTGGTTCTTAGAGCCTTAGTGTTTTCTGTGAGCTCAAGTCCAGAGAAGAGCAACTGAGTCAGTGAAGGGTCTAGAGAGTAAATCCTGTGAGGAGCATCTGAGGGAGATGGGGGTGTTTATGCTGGAGAAAAGGAGGCTCAAGTAGGACCTTATCACTCTCTGCAACTCCCTGAAAGGTGAGTGTAGCCAGGTGAGGGTCAGCCTCTCCTCCCAGGCAGGAAGTGATAGGACAAGGTGAAATTGTCTCAAATTGTGCCAGTGGAGGGCCAGGATGGACACCAAGAAGAATTTTTTCATGGGAAGAGTTGTCAGGCATTGGAACAGGCTGTTCAGGGAGTTGCTGAAGTTGCTCAAGAAATGACTGGATGTGGCACTCAGTGCTGTGGTCTGGTTGATGAGGTGGATATCAGTCACAGGTGAGACTGGATGATCTCAGAGTTCTTCTCTGAGTTCCCTCACGTTTGTTTCGTTCTGAGTGCTGGTGTTCGTCACCCAAGACTGGTTTAGTGACAACCTTGTCAGAGGTGTAACCATCTGCAGGAAGCCCAGATTTCAAGTGGAAGCAAACCTTAAGGAAGATAGAAACCTGAATAGTTATTGCTCAAGGTTTCTACCATGTGCAGTTTAAAAAAAAAAAAAAAAATTAAGTCTGGTGCCAGGATTTTAACAGTGTCAGATCATATATTCAACATACTGTCAAAGGGGCAAATCAAAGATTAAATTAAAAGGAATTCAAAACATGACTGTGCTCTTCCCATGATTTTTTCTTTAAATTATATAAAATATGCTGTGACCTAGGGCATGAAGCCAAGCAGAGTCAGACTTATGAACATAAAGGCATCACTGAAAAAATATCTTGAAAAGATGCAGGTAACAATAATGACTAAAGGGTGGATCCAAGTTTCAATAGAAATTACTTTTATATCAACGGAAAAGGTCAGCCTTTATGTAAGCAAGTATTTAAAAGCTTTGCTGTTATTACCTAAAGTAATACCCACAGTTACAGCATTTTTCCCCCTGCTATTTCATAAATGTCAGCATAAGGTTTTTATTCCAGGGATTGTAGAAGAAATATAGTGGATTACACACAAAATGAATGTTTTTACCATTTGAAATATTATTGGGTAACTGAGTGCCTACAAAAAAACCCTAAAAATTAAAGTTGATTGTGTTGGGATGTAAAACAAAATGGTTTGATGTGGAGACAGATAGGCATGCCAGCCCTCTCCCTTGGAGAGGTATCCCTTGATTGGGCTATGATAAGATCTTCTCAAACCCTCCTGGACTGAGAAATCCTCCTTGGTCATGGTGAGTTCCCAGCATGTTTTGGAACCCCATGTAGATTTGTTTTGGACTGATTGGTTTTACCCCTTTGTACCACCTCCACTCGTCCCCATTAAACCCCCAGTTTCTGCCCTGTTCAGGGGGGAGCTGCTGTCACTGGCGTCCTTTGCAGGGTGCTGGGATAAAGGCTGCCTCTGCGGAACAACCACACGGTGCTCCTGTCTCTTTGTCCCTGTGTTGCCCAGGGTACACCTCGAAAGGCAGAGCTGAAATCCCTAAGAGCTGAAACCACTGCTGAGAGCTGAGCTGCCTGCCCCTTGCTGAGGTTACCCTGCGGCTGAAGGACTGCCTGAGACCCCTAGAAAGTTGTCTCTTGTGGGATCTCTCTCTGGGAAAGTTATGGCATCCACGTCAGGCCATCAGAGCCCCGACCGGCTGCCTCAACACGTTTATGGTAATTATAGAGGCTGATAATTGATTTCTAGTGATTTAAATTACCATCCTTAAAATTATATCTGTTCTTACTAAAGTTTCTGAGTTTGCTGCAGTGTACCATTTAGTCCACACTACAGAGGACAAGCATGAATGTTTTTGTTGTTTATTCGTTTTGTTTTATTCCTTGTAGATATTAAATACTTCTAAAATAAATGTCATTGCTATTTCAGACTTACTAACTTCAAACTTGGGTGGGGGCAGGGGGAATTATGATTTTGTGAGACAGCCTTTGTAGGATTAAAAGATACAGAACTGACATTTCAGATACTTGGGCATAAAAAAATTTAATCTTTCTTTACCTGAGGTTATTGAAACTTTTTAATTTTGGTTTCAGTTTCTTTTAGGCAAAACTCAGATGCTTTTTCTTGCAATTAGCTCTGAAAGGATCACTCTGAAAGTGTCACAATACCCACCTTCCACCTTCCTCTTTGGCCACTGAGTTGAATGTGGGTTTATAATCTTGAAGAAGCACGCTATTTCAAAGACAGAGGACGCCAGCATTGACTCCAGTGTTCCAAGGTTAAGTCATACACAGTGTAATGAGGCCCATAAAAACTTGGTAATTACTGTACACACCATAGATCCAATCTGAGACTTTGTGCAAATTAGAAATTTCACAGCCACTGAAGCTGTACAGTACAGAATAATTGCCGAAAATCAAATGTAGCCTGATGCTTTGATAAATTGCACTCACCAAAATTTCTTAATTTTATTCTTTTTTCACCAAATAACAGAAGCATACTGGAGAAAAGTGTTAAAATAGATTTTGGTCTAGTGTAGAATATATTTTTTATCCTTGAAATATTTTCTTCTTCAAATGGTTAAGTAGCTGTTTCTTCATTATTTAACCAAGTGTGCAAACTCCTGAGAGGACCAGGGCAAACTGGTACATTTATGTTAATCTAGTTGGGCACAATTTTGATACAGCAGAGGTAAGAGAGAAGCATTTTATTGTCTGAAACTAAACACTATCCATGCTCTGAAACCTAATATCCCATAGATAGTTGGTCTATTTGTGAAGCTAATTTTTGCATTTTGCTGTACCATGAAGCTTCCTCTTTCTTTGCAAAATTAGTTTCTTCAAATAGATTCTTAACACATTTTAATTTATGGTTAGAAATGCAAATATTACCATTCATCGGTAGGAGACAGTGCTGTCATTGCAGCTCCTAAGGAGCTGAGCAAATGAGTTAATGAGTGAATTGGTTAATGAATGAATTCATTAATGAATTTACCTTTAACCTCCAGAGATTGCAGTGTTACTCATTATTCTGTAAACAAATGCATGAAAATCTCACAGTCTGCAACCTCAGGGTCATTTCCTTATACTTCAGAACAAAGGAAGAATCTAAGCCACAGTTCACCATAGCTGAGACTCTCCAAAGCTTAGCATACTGAGTTGAAGATGGGGAGTAGAGCAGGTTAGTGCTATACTTCACTCAGTTTATAGATTCATCATGAAGGAATCATAAGGGCAATTTTTACTCCTGATCAAAGGGTGAATTTAATTCCCTCAGAATGCATATTTCTTTTAGGAACATCAGTATTCTTCCACTGCTAATTTTTTTTTTTTTATGACAATCTGTGTAGAACTTAACAAGGTTGTGATAGAGCAGTATTGATACTGGTTTAGCATGTAGAAGAGTTCACAGTAGCTTGAATATTTGACTTCCTGTAAAGAGACTCTCCTCATGAGGACATTGGACATTAGAGATAAATGCAGCCTGTCTAAACTCCTGTAGAGAATAATCTGTTTATAAAATGTGTTAGATGCAACTCTGCTCAGGAGGTAGGTATCTGAGTAGATCCATAAAATGACACCAAGATGAGATCTAGATATGATAAAGATACCTCTCTGCATATCCACATATTTCAGTATTAAAGGGGGTATAATGCTTTTAAGAATGTCAAAAGATAATTCTTTTAAGATCAGCACACTGAAGGCTGAAGGTTTACAAGTGTTTTGTTCCCATTATTGTCAGCAATTTCTCTCAAATTGGTTTTATATTTACCAGGATAACACTTCTCATTCCTTTAGCTAACCAGTGTGCCACTTACCTGTACATGGCACCAGTGGTGGTCTTTAGCATGCAGCCACAAAGCTCTCTTGCCAGCAAGCTGAAGCTTAGGGAATATGTTTGAGAAATGTTCATGCTTACAAATGATAGGACATTGAGTGTTTTTATTAGTTTAATTGGCATAGTTATTTTTGGTAATTGCATCCTTTCACAGAATAACTATACAGCCACTTAAACAATTCAATTGTAAGTATACAATAAGTCTCAGAAAAACACAAAGAAACAGTTACTTTTACAATCTCATACTGAGGACCTCCTGAAAAAGAGAGCACTGAAACAGAAAACAATTGTTATTCTCTGCTCCCACTGTTAATACTGTTAATTGCTAAGCATATTTTTGATTGAAGAAGAAAATTCACTCCCGTGCAGCCAGGTTCTTTCTTTTAGAGTCTTACCACAGTCATAAAGCTTTGAAGAGAGACTCCAGACCCAGACTCAGCCAAAATGGGCTGTCCCACAGGAGGGAATAAAGAAACTGCTCTATAGCTATGGTCACAGCTTTTTTCAGCATTGCCCCACTGATGCTTGCAGGTATTAGGATACAGGAGATGCTTCTCCTCCATCCTACCCCACAGCCTGAGTTCACCAAGAAAAAGCTATTGGGGGTCAGCATCCAGGGGGTGGAGCTTTGCATGGGATCATGGAATACATTCAAAATTACAGCTTCAGCTGACCTTCTACTGCCTGGTCCCAACAGATTATTTCTTCTTTCCCACTTCTGTGTCATTCCTCGTAGTCTTATTGCCTCTAAACCTCTCACACTTATGTCCATTATTGCATTCTCTTTACTGCAGCCAAAGTCATGTTCCTTTGTTTTCTCTAAATTTTTCTTAATTTCTGTCTCTGCAAAAAAACTCCTCACCTCTACACCAGCATTTTCCCCCAGAAATGTCAAAATAGTAAGATCTTCATGCATTACTCATTGGAATTCTGTGTATAAATTAAAATTATCAGGAATTTTTCATCATAACATGATTTTGTTGAAAAATTGGAAAACCTACAAATATTTGATTAGATTTCAGAAAATATGCTACTGGAAAACTGCAAAACAAGATGCTTTATGTGATTTGATGATACTTGTTCATTTTGGAATTTTGAAAATTTTAATTCATTGACTTTGGTTGAAAAAGAATTTGTGACATTCCAAAATGAATTTTCTAAAACTGATGATTCATAGGCAGTTTCCAGTTTAGGGGATATCTTGACAATATTTTACCAATAAAATAATCTTTAGTCTTAACCCAAAAACATGCCAGTTTGACCTGCTTTTTAGATCCCTTTTTTCCATGCTGTGTTATTAATTGGCTACTTACATTTTCAGTTCTTATGAGCAGGAACTCTTCTTTGTACAATACCCGAGACAGCAGGATTCTGTCTCTGTTCTCAGGACTGTCACAATAAATATGATTTGAATAATGGTTGTTTGATGTAGAAATACTTGGATGAGAGTCATTGGTCTGGTTACAGCAGAAGGTTAAGGTTTACTTTATCATGATCCTTTCCAGTTGGTGATATGATGAAGCCAGCACTTGCAGCACTTGCAGTCACATGTGGGGACACACCACTAGTTCATAATACCACTTCCTGACAAAGGAAGTAATGAAAGCAGAATAAAATTTTCTGGAAGGATAGAATTGTATGTTTTGATGTAGTTCAAAGTAGTAGAAGATTCTGTTTAGCCAATCTTGAGTCAAACAGTGTACCCAGCATGCACACTCTTGAACAGATTTCTGTCCTCTCTAAAGCAGGAACCATTCATAGATCTTTGTCTTTAAACTACATTTCACCTTATGCCATGGTTGAGTAACTGCAAACATTTATTTCTGCCATATTCAGCTGCACGTTATTGATGCCCTTTTAAATATGCACATAAAAAACCCCCTGTTTATCACCCTCAATTAAATCTGTTCCTCTGTAATGGGACAATGTCTAGCTGCCAAATAACTTCATGCTATTTTTATTGCTCTCATTAGCTTTACTGAAATGGAGCCAAACAAAAGAATACCCTGGTAACTGAGTAATACATCTTCCCACCTGGTCTCTGGGAGATACAGACCATTCTTATTGTTAGTTAGAAAATACTCTGTTTTGTTTCAAATTGTTTACAGACAGATTTTGTTAGAAAAACAATGATGAAGCTAGTGTTTTCAAAGTTAGTTGCCTAATGTATAAGTAGTTTTTTTGCTCTGGCAGAAGTTGCCCATCAAAATTCTTTCTTCACAAAATAGTGTATTTGGAGTGGAAGGCAGAGAGCAGGTTATTAAACAAATTATGGGTTTTTTGGTAAAACATTGCATGTTGGTGCGCTAGGATCAGCTCAATCAGGCAGCCCCATAGATGTGAGGCTGCTGTAGGTCCCTAATCTCAGTCTCTGCCTGTAGCAAAGCTGAGCAGCTGCTCCCAGTGGTTGGGTACATGGGCACAAAACCCACACAGGGACCATGCACATCAACAATGCCCTAATGTGTAAATGTACATATATGTGTGTGCATTTGCACATAAATAAATGGATCACCCCAGTAGCTACTTGTGGATGTTTAGCTGACCTAGTAGCTGGTCCCACATCCTCTTGCTCTCCCCACATGTGTGGGATCTGCATTTGTACCTGGGGGTTTGCAATCTGGTTCTCTCTTCACTGGCTAATCCAGTTGAGAGTTCACTGGCCTCTGAACTCAGAGCAGTTCACCCAGGCAGGAGATAGAAATAGGGTGCAATGAGATTATAGGGTAGACTACAATAATCAGGTACACATTTCAGTCTGACAAGCCACAAGTTTACATGGAACTGAACTGTTAATTACCCTTATTTCCCATTCTTATCTCTCCGCAGTCCACTTCGAACCTTTCCTTTTCTCCACAAAACCTTTCTTCCACTGCATCCCTAGTGTTCTGCCTCCTTCAGTCAGTGAGAATGAGATTTGTTTGGTGGGCTACACACAAAGACAATGGTCTGACTGTGCTTTGGTAGTCAGGTGTGGCTCATTCCCTGTGCTCGATTTTCACTGATGAGACTGCTAGAGTTCCTCCCCCAGCCCTCTCAGCTTTTATGTGCAGATATTGATTAGCCTTTAAACAAGTAGTCTAGAACAGTCTGTGAGTAAATTTAAACTGCATCCAAAGCTCATTGCTACAAAGTTTTGTTTGAAATATATAAAGGAAAGCATGATCAGTATTTTACCACTGTCTCTATCACTCTCAATGTTTAAATGTACTTACTTCAAGTGTCAGTATCTAAACCTAATACAGAGTGACCTCTTTTTATGCTTTAGGAATAAAGTAGTGATACTTTCAGAAATATACTATTCTTGGAATTTTTGTTTTTCAACTTTTCAAGTAATCTGATATTCATGAAAGAGAGCCATAAAAAGCTTCCTCACATACATGTATCCCGAGGTAGAGAATTCGATTTTATACTTTATGACTATGCTGTATATCAGAAATACCTAAATTTACTATAAGAAGATAGTGATTGTGGAGTTGGGCTTGATAGTTGGTAGAGATGACATATTTCAAGTTCCAATGTAAGTCAGAATGTAAGTTCTAATGTAAGTTCTAGCTTTCAGTCTCTACAATTTTACTCTTTAGAACTTACGATTTTCTTTTCTGTAAGAGACTGCTGTAAAAATAAATCCTGAAATTACAGCTAAAGCTACAAACCTTCAGGGAAGAAAACTGAATATTCAGGAAATGTGAGACTTGTAGAGAAAGATTACTACTGTTAGCTAAAGCATTAGCTTTGTTTTTGTGGGAAAACAAAGGCAGTAGAGGTTATAGAAAATAAAAGAAAAATGGTAGAAAATTATCAGGTCTTAGTTTTTGTTACACTTCTACTATGAGTCTGTTGGGCATTCTTTACCTTGGTTCCTCATCTGCAAAGTAGGGATAATGGTAATTTCTTCTTCTCTTGGCTTTTTTCCATCAGTTTAGGTAGTGAGAGTCTTAAGAAAAGTTTAGACTCAGTTCTGTGAAATCAATAAGAATTAAGAGCATAAATACTATGATGGAGATGTAAGGGTCTAAACTATTTGCAAGAATCTGCGGGTTTGTGATTTTCCTTTTTCAAAATTGACTTAAGTCTTTCAGACTGAGAAACATATCTCCATGGGTGAGGCAATTTGTTTTGTTCATTATCACATCTTGACTGCTAATAAAAGGAAGAACTGCCAAGGGTTGTTAGGGGGTGACTTACAAGAGAAATTTCAGAAAAATATATTATAAGCCCTTATATAGAATTTTCAGGTGAAATCTAAAAGTCCTTGTCACCACTCCCATTTTATGCAACACAGAAATACGAAGTCCCAAATCCCAATAAATTAACTGAATATCTAGGTTCATAGCCAGTAGCAGGTAATAGGCTTCCTCACAAAGTACACCACAGAACCTAAGTGCTTAAAGTTGTCAGGTGGAATCAGTCACAAGAAATTCAGATCATAGACATGCCTGAAGTCTTCATTTTCTCTGGAGCCTGTATATCACCCTGAAGGCACTGCTCAGTGCCTGAGGGATTCAGAGACATCCGATTAGGGCTCATTCAGAGAGGGAAAGCAGAACTCTGGTCACACTGCACATCTGCAGCTTTTAATTTGCAGTATTATCCCAACCATCACCGTCGAACATAAATGCATCTGGCTGTGATGCTTTGGCCATGGCTAGGAGCATGTATCCCTGTTGGCATTTGTGATCTCTCTGTGGGAGGACAGACTCCTGCCATGTCCACAGTACAGCTGAATGTTCTAGATGGTCTAACAGACTCTCACATTCTTGCTTTATTGAGTTCCTTTTTTATATTTTGTTTCATACAGCTGTAATTCAGCCTTTCAAATGGTAATGAACTATGGTGTTTTGAGAGCTCCTTAAACTGTCTTCCCCCAGGCCTGAAAGATGAACATTGTTTATCATCATGACTAATGGAAATGCCAGACTTTTTCAGTAGAGATTGGTAAAGTATTTTTGGCTTTTGATTTCTTTAGCCACAGAAGCAGAAATTGTGTTGCACATAATGTCATTGCCAGTGGCTGATACACAGTTGTTCCTGTTCCTGCAAGCCTGAAAATGTTGCAGATAGAAAATTTTTCCATCTGTGCAGAACTGAGTAAAGACTTCTCTGTCAGTCTCAAGAAATTTATCCATCAGCAGAGCCAGGAAAGAAAGAAAAGAATGCAAGAACTAAAAGTCAATTAGGACAAGGACATGTTTCTCTCAACTCTGCTTCACAGCACCTGATTTAAGTCCTGGTGTTTAGCTTTCATCTTCATCTAGTAGCATTGTCAGCACAGTTTTCAAACCTACAATTTCCTTATATTACTTATTCCAGGGCAGAATTATTTTACAGGAATATCTAATTCTTCTGTGCATTCTAAAACACCAGTAATAGTTTCCATTTCCATCAAGGAGCACTGCATTCTGGCATGTGATGTGCAGCTGTTGAATACAATCTAACAGCTGTGTTAAAAGGCAGAAATTCAGATAGAATGTCAGAATGCAATAACTTGGTTGGAATTAAATCAAGACTTTCAAAAGGAGACATATGATCTTTTAATTACCAGTTACTCAACCCTTGGTTTTGGATCACATTGTGGCAAATCAATGTCCACTGCATCCCTTATGAAAGAATGCATTCAGTCCTAAAAGAGAGACATTACCTCATATCATCTTCAATAACGCTAATAACCCTTTTATGAAAACATTTTCATGTCATAAATAGGGAAGATGCACTTTAGATACAGTTATGACAAAGTGAGTATTACCTTTTTATTGAGCAAGTATTTTCAAAAAAAAAACCAAGATATCTCTCCAGAGGCCATCTCCCTGATTGAGTCACAGATGCTGAATTGCAAGCAACCGTGGAAACATTCTTGTTTTGCATATATTATTTTCCCTCTTTTGATGCTTATCTCTTTTTATGTTTGCACATGACAACCACACTTGCATGGAGTTCAAAGCCAATTCTTTAAATCACCATCATAAGACAGTCTCTATGTCATGTTCATAGCTGTGTTCTAAAATCTGTTTTGTTCTTTTCTCCCTAGTGTAGGTTACCAGAACTGTAGATAGAGCTTAGTCTGACACTGATAGATCCATATTCCCTCCCTATATCCCTCTTGTTCTTTCACACAGCCACATTAGAGAACTGGTTCACAATCATCTCATTTTCAAAAGCTCCAGAGAAAAAATACTTTTGTTTTAATGCATTAATTTCTTGCTCTCACTATTAATTTGGTTCTTTAGATCTTCAGTTTACAAAATCATCCCATTTTCCTTGAAGAGTGTTCTGATAAAGATCCTTCTTGATGATGCCTGTCTTTTGTTGTATTAAAAAATTTCATTCTTTCAGCCGGTGTAATCGGTTCCTCTTTCTGTCAATTCTTCACATAGAAAGATACATACATAAAACTGAAAAAAAAGTAATCATGGTAATAGTTCTGTATCCATATGAGTCTTAGCTTTAAAGTACATTGTCTTGCAAGTGTTCCAACTATTTTTAGAAGTAGTAAAATACTGTAAATATTATCATATGTACATGAAATAGTTACTGTTTGTAGTTTGATTATTTCACCTTCACCTGAGAAAAATGGGTCTTTTATGAGCCTAGTCATCTGGGTTCCTCATTATATAGCCCCATTTCTATGGGGCTATATAATTATTTTTGGGTAATTTCTGAAGTTAAACTCTGATGTTTGTGTCTGTCACTTGTTTACAGTAATAAAAACTGCATGTGTTTACACCAAACTGGAATTTATATTTAAGTAGTTCTCTCTTCACTGTCTTTATATGCACAAAATGCTCTGAGTGAGTTTAAAACTAACCCAGATGTAATTTTCTAGCCTGTAGCTGAGTTACATGCCTGAAACACGCCTAGCTATTCAGAAGTGGCATATGGGCATGTAGCCAACTGTTGTTCTCTTCCACATTATCAACAGTAAACATGTTTTAAACTTAGCTGCATTAACTGATACTTCACTTGGCTTTGTGATTGAAAAACGTTTGTATGATGATGTATTATAGTTTCTTGATGTATAAAATTAATTGCGTACTGAAAAATTAGTCATCTGATGAACCACAAAGGATTTTTCCTCACCAAGGACGCAGCTTGTTCCCATGCTATGCTACACGGAACGGGTTGCAAGCATACATATACCTGTGAATGTGCCAGGGGTAGGAGTGGAAAGCTGAGATAAGGAACTCCCTATTTAGGCAGTAAATTCTTCTTCTTTAGTTTCGAAGGCTGAGGTTGGCTATCGAGAATCCAACAGCTGACTGCAGTCATCTCCAAGAGGGGATTGTACTGGTGGGAGAAGCAGGAGGTTTGCTTTAAAGTTGGTATGTCATTTCTTCAGGATAAGCAAACAGATTTAGCAGCAACAGGGACTCCAGAGGACCCAGAGTTGTAACCTGAATTCTGAGGACATCTAGTGGTGCGAGCCCATGCAGGGACTGGGTCTTGGTCCGAGCTGGTGACCACTTGAAAATCTGTATTTCAGCTGAAATTTACTACAAAATGAAATACAGTAAAAACAATTGGTTGCATGCACTGAAAGAGTAACACTCTTCAGCTCAAGGGATCCTGAATTCAACACTGACAGTCCTAAATATTGTGAAGTTTTGAGGTTGGATCAAAAATCATGAATTTGTAAATGAATGTCAGACCTTTTCTATTTGCCGTCTGTTTTCAGCACTTTCAGAGTTCAAATATGTTGAACCACCTATTTGCATTAGTAGGGGTAAAAGTATATTTTAGTTGCTAAAAGGCTGCTTTCTTAGGTTAATTAATTAATCTAGAAGTTAGAACTCTAAGATAAGAACCCAGTATCCTAAGATGCCAAAGAAATATGCAAGGTTTGTTAATTCTAAGAAATTGTAATCCTAGCACTGCTAATCATTCAAAGACATCTAGGAAGGCCTACCTGCTTCTCCGAGATTCCAGTTTTCAGCTTCCAAAGTGGAATTGTTGGTGTTGCCTCACCTTTTTGAGGTAGAACAAGAATCAATTGCCTGCAATTCAAAAAGGACTTTGATCAAGTCATGCGATACGTCTTACATGCTGCGCATTGTTTCTGACTGTTCCGTGATGGCGTGTTTTTCAGTGAGCCCTTGATTTGATACTTCCTCTTGAGGAGAGACAGGCATCATGAAAGAGAGGCTCATTTCACCAGTTCTAATTATTTTGCAGCTCGCTCTGACTACAGTAGGTCTGACTGGTAAGTACAACGCTTCCTGTTATTTTCTTTAAGACACTTTCTTTCGAAAAGTCTGAGGCGTTACCCAATCTAGCCTGACCACCACTGGAGCATGTACCTCTTTAAATTACTCTCTTCTGTAGTTTGGTATGGCAATTTTGAAAATGGCTGGAGTTGTCTTTTCTTTTTATATGATTAATTTAAAGATTGGTGACAGTACTGAAACCTTATATTCACTTTATGCCTGTCACCTTCTTGGGAGTTAGCATATGAATAGTTACACTATTTGAGATAATTACGTGGAACTTTATGAAATGAGATAAGCTTAGGTTAAAAGGTCACATGCTTGTTGTTTTAAAATGAATGTAAATATATGGTCTGTATTCTTGGTGTAAGTTAATGAGAAGTAGTCTTAATAAGAAATAGTCTAAATGTATTTGGATTAACAGGGAATGTTGGAACAATGAATTAATACATTCAGGTTGCCAGTACCCAAAAAATTCCATCTAACCCATTGATTTCCTTCTTCTTGTAATTTTCTGACCTATAATTTACCCCAAATATACACAAAGAATGTAATTTCAGTTCTGTTGCAAAGTTGAAATTTAATCTTAAAATGATCTGAAGATACAAAATTTTATTGTTTATGGGGACAAACCCTAAAGGTCATATATTTATTTCCCATCTTCGTAGTTTAATTTTGAGATAAATATACCATTTCAAGTTTAGGTAGAAAATAAATGCTCATGTTAAAAAGCAAAATCATTTTACTAGCTGTTTTAGAAGTTTGAGGTAAAGTGTATATACTTTTTTGAGAATATTGATCCTTTTCCCAGTCAGAATTATTTGCTCAATTCAGTCCACACTTTCATGTAATTTTATTGTCTTCAAAAAAGGAATGCTTCGTTGATTTATCATTCAACAATAGCATCCAAAAAAGCATTGCCCACTTCTAATTTAACTAGTTGGATCTTTGCACTTCTCTAGGTCAATCATATCCTGGAAAACCTCAGATAGTAAGATGTCGTTCTCTAGAAAAGGAAACCTTTTCATGTTGGTGGAAGCCTGGCTCAGATGGAGGACTCCCTAACAATTACACCCTGTTCTACAGCAAGGACAGGTAACAAGTGGTGCATATGTACTCTGTAAGTGATTAAGTGATGGTTATAACAGACCAAGAGAATGACAACATTAATTTATGAAGTTGTTTTTATGAATCCATTTTTACCTTAGATAGACAACAGTTGTTGTCATATTTTCTTCCCTTGTTGGAAGAAAACGTGACCACTGACATCCCCAAATCTTCAGCCTGTCCCTCCTGAAACTCATCTACCAAAAATCCCACTTGTCTGAAGATGTGCTGGAAACAAAGGCATGTTTGCCTATCTTTTTGGGAAGCACACAGCTTTCAGCTGAAAAGCACTGAAGCATAAGAGCACCACAGGGCAGCAGATCTCCCATCACCCCAGCCGCGGAGCAAAGCAGGGCATTGGTCACCTCCCTGGGGACAGGGACAGGCTGAGGCCAGGGTGGGCCAGGACATCAGCTCATGGGCTGGGCAGGCTCAGGGAGCTGTGACTGGGAAAGGCAGGGCTGTGTGGAGCTGGAGACCAGCTGAACTGGGGTCCTGGGACCCAGGTCCCCATGGAGAGGCTGGGAAGGGGCAGTGAGGGCTGGTGGGGCCCTTGAGGCCCTGCCAAGGAGCTTTTCCATTTCCATGCACACCAAAGCCCCCTTCTGGACTCTGGTCATTTTTTCTCCTGTTGGTTTTCTGGTTCCCAAAGTGCAATGAAATCAGACATGGGTATCACATCTCAAAAGTTAATATTTTGGTAAATCCTCAACTCCCTCATCCTGCTCAGGAATGAAGTGTATATGTTTGGCAACTTTACTTGATCTGTCCATCTTTCTTTAGCTTTGTACTTTCTTCCTGAAAACAGTTTTTGAACAGGGACAAGTAAGCAGGGATTTTGAGAGACTAAATTTTTTTTATAAATCCAGGGAGATGTAGAATAGGTAAGATAAATCCTCAGAAATCCCTTCTACATTTAAACATTCCAAATCACTAAGGAGAAAAATATGCAGTCTTTAATGAAGTTACCACACACAATGATTATTTGAGAACTTTTATTTTATGAAAGCCCAGATGTTTTTGTCTTGATCAAAAAGTTTAATGAACATTTTAATTCATACCTGTCACTGCCCAGAGCCATTCTGCTTAGAGAAGGATAGGAGTGCTTATCCATTTATTAAACCTGCTGAACCCAGGCTCTGCCAAACATTTAAGACCTGGGCCACAATTGGCTTTCTAGGCTCATTTTTTGTTAGGTACAGACCCCTTTCTCCCATCTTTTCTTTGTGAACTGTATCAAAACTGCCTGGAAAATAAGAAACCTTATTACTGATGATACATAAAGCATAATAGTAGAATTAATTTTTATTCTTGTTCCACATCAGCTGATGCTTTGGGTTTGTATAGTTTTTCTCACCTGAGGTAGGTTGTGAATACATCACCTAGGCCAGCTTTGAGCACAAAACAATCCCTCTCCTAAAGAATCCAAAGACCCATAAAAAGGCAATAGTTACTGACTGTGAAGTAATTTTTTGATATGTTTGTGATGATGATCATGTTAAAAAGCAAATAAATTGACATCATGAAGGTCGTTGTCTTTTGTGCGACCACACAGCACATACAGGACAACCAAGGGATCAGACCCAGCCAAGAGAGATTTAGGAATGGCAGGTCCTGCTTGATCTCCTTTTATGAACAGGTGACCCTTTCAGGAGAGGCTGTGGATGTAGTCTGCCTGAACTTCACCAAAACCTTTGACAATGTCTCCCACAGCATTCTCTTGGAAAGTCTGGCAGCCCATGGCTTGGACAGGAGCACCCTTTGCAGTTAAGAACTGGCTGATGGCTGGGCCTAGGGAGTGGTGGTGAACTGTGCTGCATCCACCTGCAGTTGGTCACTAGTGGTGTCCTTAAGGAATCAGTGCTGGGGCCAGTCCTGCCTGATATCTTTATTGATGATCTGGATGATAGGATTGATAGGGCCCTTAGTCAGTTTGCATATGACACCAGGCTGGGCAGGAGTTTTGATCTGTTGGAGGCCAGGAAGACTCTGCAGAGAGATTTGCATTGAGGCCGATGGTGTGAGAAGCAGCCAGGCCAAGTGCCAGGTCCTGTCCTTGGTCACAATAACCTCATGCAACACCAGGCTGGAGTAGAGTGGCTGGAATGTGGCTCAGCAGAGAAGGACCTGGGAATGAACCTGAGCCATTGTGTACCCAGGTGGCCAAGAAGGCCAGTGACATCCAGCCTGTGTCAGCAATAATGTGGCCAGAAGGACCAAGACGGTGATGTCCCCCTGTACTCGGCACTGGTAAGGCCTAAATCCTGTGTGCAGTTCTGGGCCCCTCACTGCAAGAAAGACATTGAGGTGCTGGAACATGACCAGAGAAGGGCAACAGAAATGGGGAAGGGTCTGGAGCACGAGTCCTGTAAGAAGCAGGTGAAGGATCTGGGGATGTTTATCCTGAAGAAAAGAAGGCTCAGGGATCACCTTACCACTCTACAACTCCCTGAAACGAGGCTGTACTCATGTGTGGGTCAGTCTCTTCTCTGAGGGCATAGTGACAGGACAAGAGGAAACAGCCTTAAGCTGCACTAGAGGAGGTTCAGGCTGGACCTCAGGAAGAATTTCTTCACTGAAAGGATGGGTAGGCATTGGAATGGGCTGCCCAGGGAGGTGGGCAGTCAGCATTTCTGGAGGTGTTCAGGAAACTACTGGACATGGCACTTGGTGCTATGGTCTGGATGACAAGATGGTCAAAGCTTGACTGGACTATCTTAGAGGTCTTTTCCAACCTAAATGATTCTCTGACCTTGCTGAAAACAAACTAATCAATAAAAGAACTCTCTGCCATAGGGTCCATAAGTTTAATTTCTAGGGGTAGTATGCAAAGATATTTAACAACTTACCTAATTGAAGTAAATATTTTTCATTTCCCTCTTACTTGCTTATAAATATTGTTAAAATTTCTTTGTTCTGTCTCTGAAAATTTCTGTTTCTGTTCTTTTGTTGATTTATTCCTATGTATAAACAAAGGGGCGAAAGCATTCATCAAAACAACTGCAGTAAAAATGTAAATGAAGCATTTATGGCAATGGCATTTGACATGTACCAAATGTTTCCAAGAGATGGGATTATAGATATATATAAAATAATTTTTTATATATATGTATATATATATTCATTTTTTTACATTTACTAATATTATATATCTCTATAAGTTCTTTTTGTGATTATGTGTATGTATATATATATATATATATATATATATATATATATAATTTCAGATTTCTCTGTTGAATCTAGTCCATTGCTAGAATATTATCTGCTTTGCTTCATTTTCTAACTTTTTAAATCATTTTGTTTCAGTGAAGAAAAAATATATGAATGTCCAGACTACCTAACATCAGGTCCAAATTCCTGCTACTTTGATAAAAACCATACTAATCCCTGGACAACATATATTATCACCGTAATGGCAACAAATGAGATTGGAAGTAACAGCTCAGATCCTCAGCATGTGGATGTAACTTCCATAGGTAAAACCAAATAATGAAATGGAAGAGAAACTAGTTGGAGATATGTGCAGTTTTTAATCCCAGAATAGGTAGTGGTGAAAGATTACTTTCCTCAGGATGTGAAACTTCCTATTGAGAAGTGTTTGTTTACAGATAATCTAAAATATGCATGTTAAATGTATGCGAAAACTGTGTTTTAATTCTAAATTAAGTATCTGCATACTTGATTGTAGGAATTTCATGTATGAGTATGTAAAAATTTTAACTTTAACTGAAAAATTTGCTTCAGTTTCTAGTTGTCTGCAGTATTTTAATTAGACTCAGTGTAGATTATAAAATTTTCAAATTAGGCTAAGCCACCAAATATTTCAAATGTAAAAATCTTTTTAACTGCTGGCATTGCAGTCTTGGAAGGGTAAAAATAACTGCCTGAGCATTGTGCAGACTTTTTGTAGTACTTTATACTCCTGACTCCATTCTACTTTCTGCACACACATAATATACCATTTTAATTAAAATATACCTAGTGTTTCTAGCAGTGAAATAGCTGACATTTTAGTTTTGCAGGAGTGGCCTTACAAAATAATGATTTGTATTTCCTTAGCTTGACAAATTTACTCTTGACTTGAGCAAAGTAAGATTTGCTGATACTGTTGGAAATCAGGAGCTAGTTAAACTCATTGAGGAGAAAGAAAAAATAAAAGACTTCTTCATTATCCTTTTACAGTGCTGAATTATCTGAAATTAACATACAAAACAATAAAGGAGGTGTTTTTTTCTGAGAGAAATTTAAATGGCACACTTTTCCTTCATTTATACAGTTCAACCAGATGCTCCTGTGAACCTCTCTCTAGAAACAAACACATCTGCTAACCTGTCATACCTTTGGGCAAAATGGTCTCCACCCCCATTAGCTGATGCCAACTCTAATTCGCATGTGTATCACTATGAGCTACGACTAAAGCCTGAGGAAAAGGAAGAGTGGGAGGTGAGGAAAAAAATTATTTATTTTCTGAATGTTCTATGCAGTGAATTCTCTTGTCTCAGTTTAATTGGTTCTATAAAAATGTAAGAACAGAAAAATTATTGTAACCAGATCTGATTAAAGAAAGAAAAATAATGGAGTGGTCTGTAGAGACTGTGAAATTTAAGATATTTACATAATTATCCTAGTGTTATGTATGACAAAACCCAGTTATCATCATCTTCTTCAACATGATCAGTTGAAGGCACCTGCCCCTCAGAAATTCTGTTGTGACCTCCTCACATTTAGCCATTTCTGACGTTCCCCACCTGTTGCCATATTTCTACTGAATCAGCTTCAGTACTGCTGCAGTTAAGTTTTCAGGACAAAATGTCATTCTTGAACATAGAGTCATGTGTCCTAAATGCTGCCTAGTTTGTTGATGCCTTAATGATGGAGAATGCTATGCATTTTGAAATAGTTCTGAGGAGAAATTAGAAGGGTCTGAGAAACTCACTTGAAGCCACTCAGAAGAATTTCAGTGGGGTTTATATGTGCACTGGATGACTTGTAATGCTCCTTGCCTTATGGATCTGATGATGTATTAGGAAGTCTACAATTCAATATTTTCTTGAATATCAGAATCAGCAGTGATTTTTTTTTTTTTTTTTTTTTTTTGCTAAATCACTACTTTTGCTTCTTGGTAATTGATATCTTATAAATACCCAGATTAAATCCCTGACTTTCAGAAATCGGTAACTCATGCCTGTTCCTTTATGGTTTATTCGTTGAAGTGGTCCAATTCTTTATTATTTTCCCAGTCCATTTTCTTTTACAGACAGTATCTGTCGGAATGCAGACACACTATGAGGTGAGCAGCCTGAAAGCTGGGGTGAAGTACATTGTTCAGGTGCGTTGCATGCTAGACCTCGGAGAATGGAGTGAGTGGAGCTCAGAAAGAAGCATTCAGATCCCCAAAGGTGAGTGGATGATTGCTGCTCTGTAAATTGCTTTTAAAGTAGCAGGTTCAATGCTGTGAAGGTGTCTAAATGCCCGTCCTGAAAACCTGGCCTCTCACACAGATACTTTGTAGTGCTCAGTGAATTTTACCATACTTTCTGTGTAATTGCTTTGTTAATCTTGTTGATCTGGTCAGGATCCTCTGCTGAAACTGGCTATGATAAACAGGGTGGGATTTACTAGGAAGTCACTTCTGATACAGGCATGCCTAAATAATTTATTGTCCCTGTCCCTTTATTTAGAAATCTTGTTAATTTTACCTGTAGCTATAAATATCAGGTAATGTTTTTTGTGTAAGAGCCTGGACTGAAAGCCCTGATGACACTTACAGATACTATTACATGGAAGTCACTATCTGTGTTTTACTGGATTTGAGTAGACACACTAAATATGTATCAATCATATCTTGTTGCCAGACACTTTAGCCTAGTTGTCTCAAAACTTCTTCAGTTACTGCTTGTGTTATTCATTATTTCACACGGACATTGTTGAAGTATTCTTAATAGAAAAATAGTTTTAAATGTCCCATTTTCAGATCTACCTTAAGCATTTAGAAATTTGGAAAATCAAATATCTCTGCTGTACATAGTAGAAAATATATATTATTGATGTAATAGGGATATTTTTGCCACAAATACATAACTGCAAAAGTTTCAATGACTTCCGGGTTTTGACAAGCATCATCCTCTTCAAAATTTAAGCATTTTTCTCTGCCCAGTTCTTAAGTGCTGTTCTTGAAACTATAAAAACTTGCTCAGGAGCAATCATGCAAGTAGCCTGAGTAATGAACATAAAAACATTACAGTGAAATATGAGAGCTACTTCTTTGTATATTTTGAGTACTTCAGAAGAAAATTACTGGCAGGAACACCAACAAATAGACATACATTTACGTTCTTAATTTTTTAGCTGTAATCAAAAGAAGATGACAGCATACCTTTCAAACAAACACAATAGTCTTAAAACACATCTTTTGTGAAAAAAAAAATTGATTTTGTATGCAGTGGTTTAATTCCAGCTGGCAACACACCAGCACACAGCTGCTCACTCGTATGTCCCCATGGTGGAATGAGGGGAAGAATCAAAGGTAAAATCTGTGGGTTGGGATAAGAACAGTTCAATAATTAAAACAAAGTAAAATGTAATAGTAATAATAATAATAATTGTAGATGATGATGATGATGATGATGATGATGATGATGATCATGATGATAAAAAAAGGGGGAAAAAATATGGACAATATATTTGCTCACCCACTGCTGATCAATGCCAGACTCCATTTCTGAATCCTGATGGGCACTGGTTCTGGGTAACTCCTAAGTTTGTATGCTGGGGTGATGTTCTATGGAGTGGAGTGTCCCCTTGGTCAGGTCACCTGTCCTGTCTATAGGACCTCCAGCCTTTTTCTTCTGTTTTGTATCTCTTCACTGACAGAGCGAGAGACACAAAAATGTCCTTGATTTAGGATAAACATGACTTAGTGACGAAATAGCCCTATAATATGAAAATTATTTTCATATTGTATCCAAACCACAGCACCATACCAGTTACTGAGAAGAAATTATCTCTATCATAGCTGAAACCAGAACACCATAGAAAATACATTGGACAGTAGAATGGATTTCAAATAATTTTATAGAGCCTGCTATGACAGTATTTCAACTTTCCTTACGAGATTTTGGGGCGGAAGAAAGCCACAGGCAAACCAAAACTGTTCTTCAGTGCAGCTGCAGTAAGAAAGAATTCTCAATCCAGAATCTGAATTCTGAATCTGAATTCTGATGGCTGAAAGTAGCAAATCATTGCCCTAAGCAGCAAATGGTCCTTCCTTTCCTGTGCCACTACGAAGCAAAACTTTTTCTTTTTTCCTGTTCCTGATTTTCTGTTTTCCTGTTTTCCTGTTTTCCTGTTCTCTGCTTGACATTGTTTTACAAATTCAAGGTGGACCTAACGGATTAAACTTACTGATTGGTTAATTTCTTGATCTCTTACAGAACGGTTACCTCCTGAAAAGCCTATAATAATAAAGTGCCGTTCTCCTGAAAAAGAAACATTTACTTGTTGGTGGAAACCTGCTTCAGATGGAGGACTCTTGACCAAACACACTTTGCTTTACAGCAAAGAGGGGTAATAAGTGCTGTATAGTTATTCAGTGTTTTGTTGGAAGGACCTGGAAAATCAGTCCTCATTGGTTTCTTATTTTGGGAGATGCCATTTTCTGTAGTTCATGGTTTTGTCCAGTGGCATGTTATGGCATCACACTAAAGCATCGACATGTCTAAGATTGAAATGTTTAATCTTGGTCTCTTTATAATGGCAGGTATATAATTACTGTGAATTCTGTCTTTTCATTGCTCATCAACAATGTATTAATAAACAATACAACTGCACAGTCCTAAAACTCTTCAACCACCCAATCTTAGAAATAAAACTTTCCAAAATTAGCAGATACTAAAACTTTTATCTCCTGATAAGACTTGTTTTGCACTAGTATTCGTAAGACATGAATCCTCCTGGTTTCTGTAGTAATCTTTCCTTGGAACTCAGAAAAAGTGCTAAACATTCATTTTAAAGAAAGTGTCAGTCAGTCTTGTGAACCTTTTTTAGGTCCTTTTTAGTTCACTTAGTACTGCTCTACCTTGCAATTACCTAAATAGATGCTAAACTCTGTAACTGTCAGCTGAGACCCCACTCTTGGTGTAAAAAGACAGGCCCTGGTCCAGCCAGGTATGGCAGAGTAAGAGGTCCACATCCACAGCTTTTTCTTTTGTTATTGTGCATCTAGGAAGAGCATGAAAACAAAGACTACATACTCAAATTTTCTCTCCAACCCCTCCTCTGACTTTGGAAAGTGTGGGTATGGATGTGAAGGAGAGCACAAAGGTTTTTTTTTTTTTTTTAATGATCAAGAGATGAAAGACCAAATAAATTCTGAAAGCATATTAGTGTAATATGCAGAATTCCTGTAAGTGTCAGATGAACATTGGAAATACATAGTATTTAATAGATAGGTTAGAGGACTTCAGCAATCACTTCTACTCAGTCTCTGGAATATGTAGGGGCTATGGGCTGTGCAGTGGACAGTGGCTTTCAGAGAAGGAAGAGCTGTGCTGTACTAGCCCAGAGCTGCATCTGCAATAGCCTAAATCCTTCAGGCTTTGTGGTGTTTACTTTGTGGGGAAAATGCTGAGTACAGTCTCTGGGATTGTCCAATGACTCTCTAGTCTGGAAGAAGTTTTCTGATTTTCTTCACATTGCCAGGTGTGAAAAATCAGATCCAGCCCTAAATAACGCTGAAGTACTAGTAACCAAAATCAGGTGTTTTAGTCTGTGTAACCTAATCACTGGGATTCTTTCATTTCAGAGAAGAAAAAGTTTATGAATGTCCAGATTACAAAACTGCAGGCCCCAATTCGTGCTACTTCGATAAAAAGCACACCTCTTTCTGGACCATATACAATATTACTGTGAGGGCAACTAATGAAATGGGAAGTAATGTCTCTGATCCTCATTATGTGGATGTGACTTACATAGGTAAGAGTTAAAAAGTAGCTTCTGTGGAACCAAATTATTCAGAATCATGGGTTTTGACACAAGAATTTTAATTTCAGCTCTCCTCATATGTAGTATTATATCCAAGTTAAAAACTTATACAAATAAGGTATTCCTTAGTGTAATAACAAATCAATATTCATCCCTTTGCCATCTTATTTTCAGAAGAAGCCAAAAATGCTAAAAGCTTAAACATTATGTTTAGATAAACATTTATTGGTTTTCCATATTTCTTGTAGTCAAACCCTAAGAAACATCATCCAGCTAAAATCTTTTTTCCACTGTACAAGCAACAGAAATCAATCTGATCTTTTAACTAATAATACTTAAATCTGATTACCCAAAAGTAGTTTCCAGACCCAAGAGAAACTGCATTAGTGCTTTTTATAGCAGTGTACTGATAATCTCTTTCTCAGACTTTTTCTACAGAGTGACTGTGGACAAGTAATTAGGGTTTTATCTAAGAGAACGGAACATTATCCTTGATAACCATTTTGTTGTCAAGGATCTGGCTGCCAGGAGTCTGGCAACTGGAAAAAGGCTGTTGGATAAATGGCTTTATATTTTACCTCAAAGTGATGACCTGATGAATCTTAGATCGGACAGTGGTAAAATACATGCACAATATGCAGAAGCTCTACCTCAGAACTGAGGAAGATGCAAGTCTGACTGTAGAAGAAACCTGTGTTCTGTTTCAGTTTATTTTTGAAATACAGACAGAGCTTTAATATGCTGTTTTGGTTTACTTTTACATGTCCTTACTTAAAAGTGTAGGGGTCATGCAGTTGTGTTTTCTGAATGTAAAAGATGGAGGGGACAAGTTTCATTAGCTGCATCCATGTTTTCAGTGTTCCTAAATATTTGTGCCAAGCTTTGATAAGATTATGGTAGAACACAACTTTCATAACATAACATTAAATATGTTAACTTTGAAATACAGTTGTGGGGTAAAGTAACAATAAATGGAAATGTAAGAAGAAATAATTTTGATGATAAATGGTCAAGGCAAATCTCAACATGAATTCAGCATACTTACTGCTGTTTAGGGGTGTTTTAAAATTCATAAATCCATACTTACTTTATCTGAAAACTCTTGATTTCTATATCCCAGTAGCAGTTCTAAATTACCAGACCCAATGGAGATGGCAATCCTTCACTCACATAATTTTATATTTCTTCCTAAGCTGCAAGGAAAAAGGTCCCTTAGATTCTTATTGAAAGTTCTTTTATTTCAACAGTACAGCCAGATCCTCCTGTGAATATAACTCTGGAATTAAAAAAGTCAATAAACAGAAAACCATATCTGGTCCTGACATGGTCTCCACCCCCACTGGCTGATGTCAGATCTGGATGGCTTACCCTTGAATACGAATTGCGACTAAAGCCTGAGGAAGGAGAGGAATGGGAGGTAAGAATGTCACAAGTTTTTGCTAGATAATGTTTTCTGACCAGCTCCATTTTGTCAGCCAGGTCCCACACCTGAATGTAATGAAGCAGATAATCTAAATAGTTAATAATTTTTCAAAAGTACTTGTGTGATGTATGATTGCCTGCTGGTATCTCAGATGCTGCTGTACAATAGCAGGTGATAAAGTATTTGTTTCTAATTGTGGTCATTATTTATTAATAATATTGGCATTGTAGTTTAAATTGTTCCTTCTCATTTATCACGTTTCTTTCATGATAATTTGCTCTTAACCACAGGCACTCCTTAGATAACAGAAAGCTCAGTGACATTACAAAAAATAATTTAAATTTATATAAATAACCATTAGGTAGTAACTGTAGTGGCCACACAACAATAATATTTTTTTATGGCCAGGATCTACAACTTAAACAGCTGAATGGCAAATTAAAGACTCCAGCTATTGCTATTTGACTCCATCCCCTTCTTGTCTACACAACTTCCAAACCACCTCTGTATCTCCTCCTGCCTTCCCCCTCCCACTGCACTTCCCTCTGGCCATTGCAAGGCCTACTTTGTATTACCCTGTGCATTTCCACAATTCCACATTCCCTCTTCCTCTCTGCATTTTCTTTCTCCATCTCTGTTTCTTCCTCCCTCATTCATCTCAGCCTCCTCCTCTTCCTGTCACCATTGCAGTTCCTACCATTACCACAGCCTCTCTCCTATTTGCCATAATTTCATTATGTTTTTACAGCAGTTTAATTTGCACTGTATACCAGAGCCAGATCTCATTCCCACCTGCTAGAAAGCTAAACCATAGATATAAAATAAAGTTACCATTATTCCATACCTGCTCAACAATTATTAGGCAAAGATATCCAGAATCATTCTATATTCCCATCTTGATTACCAAAACCTTAGCTGTGACATTTATTTTATTTCCAGACTATTTTTGTTGGACAGCAAACACAATGCAAAATGTTTAGTTTAAATCCTGGAAAGAGGTACATTGTACAGATTCACTGCAAACCAGACCACCATGGATTGTGGAGTGAGTGGAGCCCAGAAATGTATATTGAGATCCCTACTGGTGAGTGGCCAGGCATCCCTTCCGTAATTGTTATTACATGCAAGTCCATGTTATATTTTTTGTTAGCTGTTTGTGGCACCCATGCAGATCCCTTAGTTTCCCTAGGACAGACAAGAACATCATTGCTGAGGTAACCAAATGCTTATCATCCCTCCACCCCGATACCTTTCCCCTTCATTACTTTATGATAAAGTTAAGAGGGTGAATAATTTCTTTTCTTATTTAAACCATGTCCTTTATGTCTGTTGCCTCATTTGTTCTCTTTATGGTAGTTTTTAATTAAAAGAACACTGGCAACTGCATTACAACTGTGACAGACAACAGAGCGACTGCCTTCAGATAGTAACAGCTCTTCATTATTCTTTATCTGGAATTAATATTAAATAAGCACTTCAGTATAAAAAGTGTTACATTACAATAAAAATCCTTAAAAATATGTAATCCTAGGTCACTTTACCCAGCATTTAATTAATTGTATGATATGTATTTAATAATGAAATGACTACAGGTTTGGTACAACTGGATTTGAAACCAATCTGTATGATTGGCTGTGACAAAATATTCCTCTCCATGCATTTTTGTATGATTTTTTCAAGACAGTTTATTTCCTGTGCAGTACCATTAGTAAAAATTATATTCATTATTTGATATTACAGGGATTGTTGAGATCCATCTGTGCTGCTGAAGACCTCTGTTCAATAATAAATTTGGCCATTTAGGCCAATTTTTAAAATAAAAGTAATTTGTGAGGTTTTTTGTATGCTGATTATGCATATGCTATATGTGTGTCCATTAATAATTCTGTTTTTTTCTTAGACTTTAGAGTAAAAGATATGGTTGTGTGGATCATTGTTGGTGTCCTGTCATCTCTTATATGTTTAATCATGAGCTGGATAATGATTATGAAAGGGTACAGGTAAGCCACCAATTTCAAAATTGCACGGAGTCCAAGATCAGAGAAAATTTTTCAAAAACAGACTTCTAATATTTGATTCAATTTCCTGTAGTATTTGCCTTAGCTTATAAACTATTAGTTATAGGTTGACTTAATTTGCTAATGATAAAGCATGTTTCTGCTCCTTATGGAAAACAGGCTAAATTCTCAGTTAGTAAAGATCTGTCTCTGTTAGATCTGACTAGTCTCGGTTGATCATGTAATATTCATCAAACATTACTTGGAGTATCCCTTTTCCTGCAGGAGACATGTCTTTGGGTTTTGTCATAATTTCCTAAAGTAAACAAGGTTATCTTATGAGATTGTCTTTCTGGCAGCCTCTCTATCAATTTCCCAAATGATTTCTTAGAATCCTAGCTAATTTCAACCAAATTTGAAAGAGAAAGGTATTGCAAAGATTATTGCTTTTGTACAAGTCTGACAAAAAATACTGGCTGAGTAGAAGAAAGGCATAGAAACTGTGGCGGAAAAGCCATTCTGTTTAGCAGTAGTCAGATGACAATCAAACATGCACAGACAGCACTACTGACCCTCCTGGACTGTGCCTCACTTCACTGTTTCTTGGCCAATGATGAATTTACAATGGTGTTAGAGAACTGGAGGTTCAGGGTCAGAGGACAATTAAAAGAACAGTAGTAATTTTACTTTTCCAGTTGAATAATTTTGTATTACTGGTGTTTTTTATAATACAGCTGAAGGTACTTTATGAGCTGCAATTGGATTTGTCAATTACCCAGCTTGAGAGGCAGACAGGAGACAGAGGTCCAGCTGGGACATATAAGACATGGGAGAAGTGTTTAAAATCTCAGTCATATTCTGAGTAAATGGGAGAACAAATAGTGAGGTAGTATCTGTATTTACACCTGGTATGTTTGCTCTGGGTTTTTTTTAGAATGATGGCCTTTATCCTGCCACCAGTTCCAGGACCAAAGATAAAAGGCATAGATACACATCTGCTGGAGGTGAGTACCACAGCCAACAACAAAAGAATTCACCATGACTCACTATTCCAACTTACGTACTAGCAAACATAGTTACCACAGTAAAGTTTAAAACTGCTTCAGCTAGTCAATGTTGGAAATAAGCAGCACTTTCCAGTTAAACATGTGGAGGATATGTGTGAGTCAAAGTTTTGTCTTTCACTTGTAACAGGAGTTTAAGAACAGGGTGTGTGACTTCCCTGTTTCCTGGGACATAAGGAAATGCCTCTGTGAACTTCCTAGTAGTTCTTATGGAAGATGCTCTCCACGGTCTCTTGCTGTGCTGCAGAGACAGGACATGTCTACACTGCAACTCTCCTCCACTTCCTTCTTGTTAAACTCAGGAGACCCGTACCTGCCAAAAGCTCCCTGCTCCTCCCACATTACAAATATGAATTTTATGTTTCTCTCCCCGCTGAGGAAACTCAGGAATTTTTCTTCCCTTCTTTCAATATTTTCTGCAGCAGTAGAAATCAGTTTTATGTCTAGCAATGTAACCATCAAAGTGTTTGTACATCAAATATGTATATTGTTCACAATTGTTCTAGTCATATAATCCCTAAGTTGACAATGAAAAATTATATCTTCTTCATTATACCTTCAGACAGGAAAATCTGAAGAATTACTGAGTGCTCTTGGTTGCCATGGTTTCCCTCCAACATCAGACTGTGATGAACTACTGATAGAATATCTGGAGGTAGAGGACAGTGAGGATCAGCAACTCATGCCAAGTCATGACACTCCCAGTAAAAATACAAAAATTATACTCAAGGAAACAGATAGTGACTCAGGCAGAGGGAGCTGTGATAGCCCTTCTCTCCTCCCTGTGAAGTGCAGGGAATCCCGCAGCCTTCCATCTACTCTTCAAACACAAGATGTAAGAGCTAAAGAGAAGAAGGGGGGGAAAGGGAGCTGGGACACTCAGTGTGCGACACTCCCTTGTGAGAGCATAAAGCCGTGCACATGGCTGGCAGCTCAGTTACCCAGTAATCAGGCTGCTATGTTTGCCTACCACAGCACTGTGGAGGCATTCAAGATAACACTGAACACCACAAATGTGAACATTTCACCAGTTTTGGTGGGAAATGAAGAAAATCGTCAGTCACTGTATCCTATTGCTGAAACTGTGTATGATGACCTGGAAAAGATAAGTGAGATGGAGTATTCCAAAACTGACCAAACCACAGTGCAGGTCAGACAAAACGAACATAGTAACAAGTCACCTTTCCTGAATCCGAAACTAATGGACTATGTAGAAGTTCATAAAGTCAGACAAGATGAGGAGCCAACACTATTACTGAAACATAAAGAAAACAGTGGTAAGACCAAAAAATGCACTGTTCCAGGAACCAGCAAAGAATACACCAAGGTCTCAACAGTTGTGGACCATCATATTTTAGTATTACTGCCAGATCAGCGCGGCCAGAACACACCTGTATCTCAAGAACCTGTGGCAGAAACATCTCAGAACCCTCAGCAGAGTCAAGCTGAGAAGAATACAAGCTACAGCACAACAACTCCAAGTGACCCCAGAAGAGACACCAGTGGATCAGACTACATGGATCCATCTTCCTTTATGCCCTCCTTTAAATAACCTTTTAGTACAGCACATACTTAGTAGTTACACATAGTAAAACAAAATCACATAGCAAACAGTTCTTTAGAAAAGCCTGGCCTCCTATGTGCATTGTACAGGTAATAAAATATTCTGTGAGTTGAAGTAATAGTCGTGGACATAAATCCTGGATCATTAGCACACATTTCTGACACAGTGAAATGAGGAAATGGGTCTTGTCTGTCACAAAAAATGCATTGTAAAATAATTATTCAGTTCCACAAAACTTGGTTGATGAAGCCTGAGGAAATACCACAGATTCAACAAAGATGAAACCCATTGGTATGGGTCAGTCAGCAAACCATAGTGATCTGAGCAGTTCCTGCATTAGATAAATCATTGCACAACTGTATTCTTACCTACAATGTGTTTTCTTCTGAATGCATTCTGACACTGCATTAAGTTTTCTTTATCTTTTTTTCTCAGTCCTTGAGAAAAAGGAGCTCTTGCACATGACAAATCTCATATAAAAGCGAATGTATTCTACAAATGGCAGCGAAATAACAAATTATTCTAAACATATTTTTGCTTTTTTTCAATGTGACAGAAAACTGCATCCCATTTATATCCTAGTCCAGACAAACCAAAATGAAAAAGAACATATAAGGATAACATATGATATACTGCCTTACTGTATATAATACACAATTTTACTTTAATATAAGCCCATATGTTTAACTATGTATTTTTAAAGGCTATTTTTCTATTACCAAAAAAAGAGCAAAATAAAATATTTTTTAATTTCCCAATGTTATTTAGCTGCCTAGGAACTTTTCTCTTTCCTTCTGCTGAGGCAGTAACAAGTAAAGCTATAATTTCTATACAAAGCATAAAATTAAACTTTATAATTAAGAATATGGAGACATTTTTAAACTATATTTCTAATATATTACAGATATATTACTATTTGATTGTAAATTATTTGTTTCACAGGTTTTTTTATTACCTGTAATTATAGAATTAAAATAGAGTTTAGGTTTTGAGACCCGAGGTTCTTTCCCTTTGAATTTGTACTCTGATGCCAATTGTAAATGACATGGGGCTCTCCTGTATCCTGCACTTTTCTCTGAGCCTGGAAGTAAAGTTTGAAGTCAGATTTTTCATGATGAATTTATGAACATTAGTTTTGAAATCTGCCTCCAAGGTCTGATTCAGACCTCCACTGAAAAAGCAGTGGGAATGAGGAGATGAGTCCATGTACTTGGGCTGGTCATGTGTCCCCAGAACAGCAGTGGGAACAGTAAGGGTCCATTATATCCCATGTAACTGAAGACAGAATTAAAATGATACTGTATTGGCTGTAAAATTGCTCTGGCCTTCCTTCTTGAAACAAAAGTTTAGTTGACTCCAGAAAAGTATGACCATGTGATGACTGGTTAAAAGTGGGCCAAGTATTTAGCCAGAATCTCTAGCTTCAGGGGAAACTGGAAACTTAAGGTGAGGTAATGATCCTGTACCTGTGGAGGAGAGTGTATTTGATAGATGGGCTCTCTTTTGTTAGTCTCCTTCCTGAACAGCTTTACTTCCGTGCATATTTTTTATGCACTGAGCAAGCCTTCCTGCAGTATTACGTACCTGCTTCAGAGCCAGGAAAAAGAGAATTTCAGATTTTGAAGGTCCCAGAATGCCATATCTAATTCAGCAAATCAGATTCTCACCCTTTACCTTCAAAGCCATGGAACTGCTCAAGCACAGATTGGTAGAACCACCTAGCCTTTGCACAGGCAGGACATTAGAACTTAACTAATTATCTGTGTGTCTATAAACATACATGCTAGTGTAGACTGTAACATTAGGGTGGCATCAGATTTAGAGCCTGTCCTCTACACAGGCAGCTGCCCACTTTCAGGGTCTGATCAGAGCAGTCTGGATGCTTCACTGAAGGTGTGGAAAGGTATCCTGGATTCCTAATTCAACCGCTTATTTAACACATGAAGGCATGAAGGGGCTACTCCACGTATCAAACATAAAACTGTTCAGTTATAGTTAATTGAACAATTTTACTGTAGATACTCCATCTGTAGTATAGTATATCTTAACAGACTTCCAGAGATGCTAGAAGTACTGCAAAGAAACTCTTTGAGTTATGAGGAAACTTGTGTGTGTGGAAGCATGTAAGCTGACAACACACTGTGTCTGACAGTGTTTCATTAACCCTGCGGTTTTCTGACTAAATCTGACAGAGCTAACAGGATCAGACACATTCCTCTTTCTTTATACAGATAGCTCTATCTGTGTTGTTTCCTACACCTAATGATGTGCATAAAGATATGCTGCTACAGGCCTTTTGGGATGTATCTAGTAATGCACAGAAGCTGTACTATCTCATCAAGCCTAGAGCCTAAAGATGGTCCTTATAAAGTAGACTTCTTGGGTTAGAACACTGATGTACAACAGCAACAGGCTGTTCCCGCCGTATCTTTTTACCTGAAGTTACTTTTCACCTGAAGCAAACAGACACAACAGTTAGCAGATTTTAAATGTATGATTCATTCTGCTTAACGGTAGGCATGTGTGCCTCCAATAATCCACACAGAAGGAGAGTCAAGGAGTTTCTCTGCGTTGTCATAAATGAATACTGAAACTGTAAAATAGCTGTAGCCTAAATTGCTTCATGTGGTGTTGAGCATCTCCCACCTTTGCTGATTAATGTCTCAATATGCCAAATCATCATGGCTCCCTGTGAAAAGGGGCAGTCAGCTACAGTGGAAAAGCTGCATTTGCTTGCTGCTTTGAAGTTTTGGGGGATTTACAGGCTAAATGTAATTTGAACGCATTGTCATAAATGTATTTAATACTTGAAGAGGAACAAATGTGCAGATAGATTAATTTTCCCTTCAGTTTTTATATTTTCCAAAACACCTTGTTCTTCTCAGTGGCAGAGCTTCTGAAAGTGACCTTAAACACCTGAAAGTACATTAAAAAAATAAAATACTAGTGTTCTGTAAAATCAAAATAACTTTCATCAAAGTGTTTGGTCCTTTGTTCAAATATTTTTTTTTCTGTTTGCAACAATATTTTTGCTTGCAGGTCTTTAAGCTTTTCATTAGGAAGTACTGAGTTTTTGCAGCAGTTTCTACAGAGTCAAACAGTGTAAAATTATGGCACACCAGTGGGGAAAAACAGGCTCCTGATACATCTTTTGATATCCAGAGGGATGAACAGAATTTACCCCAGGAACAGTGATCAGCCCTCTAACTCTTGCACCATTAGTCAAATGTTTCACTTAGAATAATTATTTCAAGAATGTGAATGATGTTTTCAATGTCAAAGTTATCCACGTGTCATTTATAGTGTGAACTTTGTAATAGCATAAAAGCCCCAAAAGGTAGCATAAAGACTCTTCTACGTAATTAGTTTTACAGAATTCCTAAAACTGAACATACATATTTAATTACCTTTCCTTCTGACTCAGACTGATTTGATTAACATTTTTTCTTCAGTATTGGCAAATATGATTCATTACCATACAGTTGTTTACTAGATATTTTTTTTAGCAGAGACATATTTGATGTACAGTTTCAGTATTTCTGTGTAATATTTCAGACTTTAGAAGAAATACAAACTAATGAATTGGCAAGTGCTCACAAAACTCAGTATCACACATGATGAGGACTTTAGCTTTGGTCTTGATGATATTATGTAACTACAAAGATTATTTAATAAAAATGCAGTGAATTGACCTGATATTATATTAGTAAGAGGATGTATGTTTTTATGAAACAAACTGTAAAACAAATATGTAATGATGATTTATGTCAAACCAGTGAATTCTGTAGTATATCTGTCTGTGTGTCTATGTTTAAATGGCTGAAAAGTAGACAGCTGCTTTAAATGTCATTCGAGTATCCAAAGTGTAGTAGCAGCAGGTGTTCAAAATGAATAAGCAGAATTTTTTTGTGCTCTCTGAAGAATTGTATATATGGGGTTTACATCATGAAGCCTGTAAGTGTATTTTGTAATTTCATGACAACTATAAACTGATCTGAAGGTGTTGTGCAAGGAAACTGAAGTCCTGTAAGCCAGTTGATAAACATCAGACATCTTCTACAAAGCCATAAAGAAAAATGAAGTGAAAAAAAGCATCCTGAGATCAAGCATCACATTCTCAAATAATTGCTACCTCAGAGATTTTTTTTGCTCCCTTTAAAAGGCAAAAAGAAAAGGCTTTTTTTGCTTCATGTGTAAATTTGTGAGTCATTCTGTCAAGAATTTTAAAATTTTATTTGTAAATTCAAATTATTTTTGTTAACAAACAGCTTGTCATGGAATCAAAACTTGTGTGGCAGTGGTAGTGTGAGGACAGAATATTCGAGATGTGCAGCAAAATTCAATGGTTTTTATATGGGGGGGGGGGGGGGGGGATTTAAAAAAACTGCTAAAAAACAAAGTAAAGAAAATTCCACTTTGTAAGAATATCCTTGGTGCCCAGATGGACAGTCAAGTATCGGTCCCATTCCTGACCTGAAAAGTTTTTTGCCACTATTTGTATTTCCAGGTCACTAGGACTGATTGAGCCAATTTTCCAGAGGTGCTTTCATTCTGGATCTCTGCTATGGAACTTGGTATTTATCAATACTTTCTATTTAGAATTACCTGTTTTCAGCTGAGTTCCTAGGAAGCAAACCTTTCACCTGCCCTGCTGTCAGCTATCTCAAACAGTCTCACTAAAATCAGGCTCCAGTTCCTGTGGGTGTGAAAAAATTGACTGAATTACAATAATTTTAACAACCTCAGCCTTGAAAACCATTTTGAAACAAATCAGGGATTTTCTTCATTTTTCTGGTGTATGTCCAGCAGAAAAATAAAGATAAATGAATGCCTAAATGCATAATACATGGGGATATAAAGAGCTTAAATATCATAGAAGCATGGAGCAGTTTAGGTTGGAAAAGACCTATACGGTCATGGAGTCCAAATGTTAACCCGGTCCTGCCAAGTCCACCAGTAAGTGACAGGGAGAGGGACAAGACTGCTGCATGTGACAGAATGGAAAAGGAGTACAGTCACTATGGGATGATACATGGTAGATGATGAGGGGGAAAATGCATTTTGACTACAGCTGAAAAGACGGGGGGAAGACAAGAGAATGGAAGGGAAAGAATCAAATATGAAAATAGACAGTAAAAAATAAGCACTAGCAGAACTGAGAGGAATGATAAATTAGTTGGGGGAAAAAAGGAAGAGAAGAAAATACTTTAATATCAAAAGTGGGAATGTGCACAGTTACCTGATACAGTTCACAAAAGCAGTAAAGCCTTATTGTTGACAAAATGCTGAAATCAGCTACTATGGATCAGCTGTTTCATAAGAGCAGAAAAAGTCCTATACATGAGATGTGGTCATTCCTTTTCTGCCAGTTATGGGGTTTTTCTTCCCCCTATCTGACATTGGTCCCAGGCAAAAACAAAGCTTGAAGAGTCAGGCTCAGCATCTGATCTGACACTGCATTTCCTACGTTCCTAAGGGGAAAAAAAAAATCAAGAGAAGTAAATGCATCACACTGCTTTTATGAACAACCTTCTGATTTTCACACAGATATACAGGTGAGATTTCTTTATCCATTTACATTGTCCCACATATATGTCTACCATTGTTAAGCATTGTTCTGTTTTTATTTAGTATATATACTGCAATGACCTAGAAGCTCCAAGAGAAAAAATACTTTGGGGATATTACTAAGCAGCCTCTTGGCATTTCTGGGCATTGTTTTAGTTTGTACCTGTGACAATGTATCTGTTAATACTTTCCTTAGTTGGAAAGTCTCTATGTTGGTAATAAATTCTGAAAATTACCAAGTTAGGTTTAAAATACATCTCTTCACTATGTTACATTTTTAAGAGGCACTATTATATGTGTTGGAAGTAGTTAAGAAAAATACCTGTATTAGTTGTGTGGCCTCTTAGAGTGCTGATATGCTAAAAGCTGATCTTATATTCAAGATGTTGGTGCATAGAGCAGTTAGACATAAAAAAAGTCTTTTTTTTATATATTCCTCTTTTTGGAAGGTTTATTGTCCTTTTCTACTCAGTCATGCTGCTTGTCTTGGATCTTGACATTATTTAACTATTTTTTTAACAATGCTGCTTTTGGATCTATTTTTGTGAGCTGCTGAGTACCTTCACCTCATTTTGACATCAATAAACATTGAAAGAATTCATTTCAGTTCCTGCAATGGTTAGTTTTAGAGACTTACAGCACTGAGTAGAATTTTTAGAGGATGCTGGAAATCATTGTACAAGTGACTTGTAGAAAATATCCTATCAGTAGGATGCAAAAATATACATGTCTAGAAAAAGGCAGATTTTTCTACAGACAGATCTATAATGATGTCATATAATATTTTTTAATATTCATAATGCTGTAGACTACTCTTAATTCTCTTCCCTTTGTCTTTCATTCCGAAAGGGAGAGGAAACTACTGCTCAGCTATATTTAGAAAAAGCTTCTGGGCTGCTTTAGTGTTGTTTATTTTTCATTTTGGAAAGTATTTTTGTCTATTCTGACTACAAAAACAGTTCCTCTGATATAATACAACCATCAGTTCTTATATATGTGTTATGTTGCTCAGAGATATTCAGCATTACCTAGGCTTCTGAAACCTTTTGTTTTTTTTGTGTATGTTTTAGTCATTGTGTAAGATATAGCAGTACTGAGAGCACTGTTATGAAAAAGTACAGCCCAGAAAAAAACGTGTTAATCATTAACTAATTGTGTTTGTTCAGAATTCTGATGTGCTACTAAGTGGGGGTAAAAGTCTCTGGAACTCCCTTGCCTTTAATTGTGCCAGCAGACTCTCAAAGGAACAAAAATTGCGCCTTCTGAATAATATCCAGAATAAACAGTATATTTTCAGCAGAGAAAGAGATGACCCAATACTTAGAGCAAACTTATTTCCATTTGCATAAACCATTTCATTGGTAGATTTGCAATACAGCATTTTTTCCACTACAATTTCAGAATTTGTATGCAATGTGGAACATGAGAGGTTATTGCAGTGTCATTACTGTAGCAACAGAATGACTTTAAGCACAATTATTCTATGAACCAGATCCAAATTTTTTTGTAAATTTCTAAAATACAAGAAGCTGTAAGAATTAGATTTCATATGTTGTATGTATATTCTTTGGAGAATACTGGTATAAAAGTAGTTGCTCAGGAATTCTTCATTGTTTCTAAGTGTATCTAAAGGAAAATGCTTTCAAATACATTTTTAAGTTGTTAATATTGAAAATGCTGGCTTTACTAAAATCTGTTAGTGTTTTCACTTGTAAGATCAATATCATTATGAGGCCCGTAGCTTTCTGATGAATTTTTTGATCTTTTGTCATTGTAAAATCTCTTTGCAGTGATGTTCGCATTTCAGTTTAATAAAAGTTCGTGAATAAAATTCCCAGATTTTGCATTTTTTCATGATATGCAACACTTCTACCATATAATATATAGAAAAGAAAAGGAAAATCCAGGCATCTAAGACACTCTGTAGAGCAGGATCCTGCTGTCCTCCATGGGGAAAGCTCAATGATATATATTTAACCAGTTTTGGTGCACTGAGCAATTGAACAAGATAACACAGATGGCTCACATACCAGGTCACAACTTTTATGTTTCTTTATGGCTCTTCATGTTTAAATCATATTTATCATTGAAATTCAGGGATTTGTTTAGCAAAGGTAAAGTTTGATCAAGAAAGGTTGAGAGTTGGGGGGGTCCTAAAGTGTGTAAGCACTGCCCTGGTTACTAGAGAGTATTAATCTCTGACATTTTGCTCCAACACTGGGCAGTTTTCCTGCAAAACTAGGGCTGCCCCCCAGGCTACCTGTGGTCAGCCTTCTGCCTTAGGAGCAGGATCATCAAAAGCACTGTGAAATACCTCTCACTGGCAAATGTGTTTACTTACACTGCGTGCCAATTTCCATTCCCGGAAATGCCACCTGACCCTTGATCCTTAAGTATTACAAGGATGTTCTGGTTTGGGCTGGTGCAGAGTTAATTTTCCCCACAGCAGCTCGGACTGTGTTTTGGATCTGTGCTGAACACAGTGATGATAATAGAGATGTCTTTGTTGTTGCTGAGCAGAGCTTACACAGAGCCAAGGCCTTTTCTGGGTGTGTGAGAGGCTGGAAGGAGACACAGCTGGCACAGGTGACCCCAGCTGACCAAAGGGATATTCCAGACCATGTGACATCATGCTCAGTGTGAAGTACTGAGTAAAGACAGGGCATTTGGAGCGATGGCATTTGCCTTCCCAAGTCACCATTACATATGACAGGCCTTGCTCCCCTGGAGGTGGCCAAACTCCTGCCTGACCGTGGGACATGGTGAATTAATTCCTTTTGCTTTGCTTGTATGTGTGGGTTTTGCTTTTCCTATCAAACCCTCTTTATCTCAGCCCAAGAGTTTTCCAGCTTTTACCCTTCCCTTCCTCTCCCCATTCCCACTGGTGGGGGACTGAGTGCATGGTTGCCCGGGGCTGATGGCTGATGGCAGGTAATGGAGAAAGGAAATACAGCTTCCGCTGTTTTGACAAAACCAAAACAAGGGAATAAATGGGTCATCAGCACAGAGAGGTTATCCCTCTCATCTTACCTGCCGCTTTCTCCCCATCCGCGCAGATGTATTTAACATAACACAATTGACAGAATTGCAGATTGGGTTAGGTTGAAGGGCACCACAGTGGGTCATCTGGTCCAAAATCCCTGCTCAAGCATCACCCCAGGGGACACAGCAGAGGAATGCATCCAGACAGTGCTTGAGTATCTTCTGTGAGGGAGACAGTCTTCTTTACTGTGTGTTTGATTGTGGTCTTCCCCTGCTTGATCACATGCAGTGATTATTCTCATGTAAAGATTTTTCTCATGTTCAGGTGGAATTCTCTGTGCATCAGTTTCTGCCTGCTGCCTCATGTCCTGCTGCCTGGTACCACTGAACAGAGCCTGGTCCATGCTCTGACCCCTCCCTGCAGACACTGACAGACAGGGATGAGGTCCCCTCGGGATGAGGTCCCCTCTCAGTTATCCCTTTTCAAGGATGAACAGGATCGATTCTCTCAGCCTTTCCTCATAAGAGAGATGCTCCAGTCCCTTGATCACCTTTGTAGCTCTCTGCTGGACCCACTCCAGGAGCTCCATGTCTCTGTTGTGCTCCAGAGACCAGCACTGAGCACAGACTCCAGGTGAGACCTCACTAGAGCTGAGAGGCAGGGCAGGATCACCTCCCTGGAATTTCTGGCCGTGCTCTTCCAAAGGCATCCCAGGATTCTGTCGGCCTTCCTGGCCACAGGGCCACAGCCGGCTCATGCACAGTTTGGTGTCCACCAAACCAGGACCCCCAGGTCCTGCTCCACGGAGCTGCTTTCCAGCAGGTTGGGCCCAGCCTGCGCTGGTACCCAGGGTTGTTCCTCCCCAGGTGCATTTTCCTGTGTGGAATTTCAGAGTCCTTCTCTGATCACTTCTCCAACCTATCGAGGCTCTTCTGAAGGCCTCATGTCAAGCTGTGTCAGAAGAAGACTCGGGATGGGAAGCGCAGGGTGACATTAAGGGGACAGCACGCGATGACACACCAGAAGAACAGCACGGGATGACTCCGGGGGACAGCATGGGATGACATCAGGGGAATGGCATGCGGTGACACCGGGGGGACAGCCCCGCACGTGTGGGGGCGGTGCCGCTGCCGGGGCGGGCGGACATGGCGGGGCGGCTGAGGCGGCTCGGCGGCGGTGAGGGAGCGGCGCGGGGGGCGCGGGGGGCGCGGGCCGCGGGGCCGGGCCCGCCGGGGCCCACACCGCTCCGTGCAGCTCGGGAGGGATGGCAGCACCGGGCCTGTACGCGGGGTGGAAGCACTTTCGTGGGAAGGGTTCCAAGGGTAAAACTTCCCTAACTCATGGGTTTTCAACTACTCTTTTGAGACTGGACTCTTGTGGATTCTATATTCATTAGTGCTGTAAGTGGTTGTAAGGGAAGTGATGTTGTGTCATTAATTTCAGGAAACTTTCTTTTTCGGTCATTTACATTTCACGTGTCTTAGAAATTGGTTAAAACCTTTGGCTTTTAAAAACAAATGTGTAACTCTTAGTAGATAGTGTTCTAGGTGCAGAAGTAGAGTATCTTGAAATAATTCCTTGCAGAATCACAGGATGGGTCAGGCAGGAAGGGCACACGGTGGGTCCAGCCTCCCTGCTCCAGCAGGGCCATCCCAGAGCACTTGGCACAAGATTGCGTCCAGAGGGCTCTTGAATATCTCCATGGGGGAGACTCCACAACCTCTGTGTGCAATCAGTGCCTCTTTCTGGCATGAATTGAATTGCAATGGGCAGTTCAATGAAAAGCAGGACGGTGTGATGTTCCCAGGATTTTGGAGCAAGGATGGAAGATGCAACTGGAGCTGTCAGGGCCCTAAGCACAGCTTGCGTCCCCTGAACAGCCTCCCCAGGGCTGTACCCCTTGCGCAGGAGCCCTGTTTGATCTCTGCCCTGAGCCGTCAGTCCCTGCCTCAGCTGAGCCTTGAGCCTTGCCACCAGCCCCGCGCTGTCTCTGTCTCCTGGATGGACCTTGCATTTCTTCTGTAGCCTTGTGTCCAGCCTCTGGCCCCACCTGCTGCTCCTGCCTGGGCTCCCTCAGTGGACCCTGGACCTGACTTAGCTCCATTTATGTGGGGTGTTCTTGGTGAACCCTGCTTTGCCCACCTCGTTCAGGTCTGTTGAACCTCTGCCCTGCTCCCTGGGAGCACTGCCCATGCTGCAGACACCCTGGGTACCTGAGTGTAGAGCATTCAGGCCACTATGCAGACATTAACTTATATTAGAAACCGGTTTTATTTTTAAAATAAAAAATATTTTTTTGTCAAAATAGAAGTCCATGTGAAACTGAAAACTTGAGTTTTAATGGATGCAACATAAACAACTTTCTTTTAAAATTACGTATATTCTGCCTCTTACTTATTTTTCCCCAAAGAAAACTTCTCAGACCAAAACAACTGTCCAAAACTTTCTGTGATTGTAGCTTGTGTGTTCATTGAACAAGCTTATTGAGCAAATCTTTTAGGTTTGTAGTTTGCCAAGTGTTTCATAATTCTCTTACTATTTTATAGTTGCCTTTATGCAGCAGAAATGGAGAAGTTCTGTCTCCACACAAGCAAAAATGCCTCCTTGTGATTTTGTACCTGAAAAATATGAAGTAAGTCATGCATACTACGCTGAATTTAAATAAGGCTTCATTACTGGGTTTGGGTGATAGGTTCATCTGCTAAATATGATTATAAAATTTGCTTCTTTGGGCACAGCCCAACTGCTACAGCTAGAATATAACCTGGAGATGTACCTGTGTGACAAATCTGTAATTTGAAAACATTTAAGACAGAGGCATGTGCAGAACAGCAGCCTTATTTCAAAAAGCTGAGTTTCAGAGGTTTGTAGAACAGCCTTCTAGGTGCCAGAATCTGTTATGATCTTAATCCTGTAGACAGCTGTGTAACCTATGTGCTCCACAACAACTCCATGAGTCTGGATCCTTAGAAGGCATGGATGGATACTGACTGTTTTATTCCACTCAGTCCTATCCATATGAACGTGTGCAGGAGATCCGTGAACAAAATATTGCACCGTCACTGCGAACGTATTACAAGAAGCCACTGCTGCTGCACCAGGGACACATGCAGTGGTTGTTTGATCATGAGGGACGAAGATACCTTGATCTCTTTGCTGGAATTGTCACTGTCAGTGTTGGACACTGTCACCCGTAAGTATGTTGCTTTTTGATTTATGGTATAAAATACAGGAAGAGATACCTATGCTTGTTTTGTTCTTCATTAATCTGCAGCACTGTGAGCCTAAAACCAGAATATAATTTACTGAATTGACATGTGTCACAGTTCAGTTTCTGCTACATTTTGAAAAATTCATTAATTTGGTCTACTTGTTCCTCCATCTGGCACACAGTGCAGCATCTGCGTTTGCAGAATCAATAGCACAGAGGTATGTGCATGTATGATTGAGGAGTCTGTGTGGAATTCAATCCCTTTGTCTCTCCCTTGCTACATGCAGAAAGGTAACTATGGCTACCCAGAAGCAGCTGGCTCGCCTGTGGCATACCACCAACATCTACATGTACCCAGCAATCCACGAGTATGCGGAGAAGCTAACTTCTCTTTTTCCAGATCCACTGAAGGTAAATTGCTTCTGACAGGAGCAGGGGCTGGTGAAGTGGGTCTCTGTTTATAAGAAGTATTTATTAAATAATTGAGAGCTATAATACCTCTAGAGAGAAAATCTGTATGGGGAATACAGACTGTCAGTTAAAGAGCATGAGGGTCCTCAGGGCCTTTTCTTTAGACCAGCTGTAGACAAGCATAATATCCCCAATTTCTGTTCTGTTTGCTTTCTCCCTTCACCTGTCACTGTGAAGAGGCATTGCAGGCTTAAAAATTACTTTAGAGAAACAAAGAAGGTGTTTACTATTCTTACATATAGCTGGTCTTAATTTTCTTGATCTCATGAAAATCCACAGTGAAAATTGTTTGACAGTATTTTGTGTAGTATATATAAATGTTTACCAACATCTAAATAGCTAAACCACAAAAATGTCATGTTTCATATTTACTGAAATGGTAAGAAAAATAATTTTTGTTTTCAGGTAAAATAAATTGGTGATAAAATGAAATTGGGCTAGCAGAAGAGCATGAAGCGAGTGCAATCTTAAAAATGGAAGGAGAGTAAAAAAAAATTTAAATGTCCTGCTCAGTTTGACCCAAAACTTTAATTTCTTTCCATCAGAAATCCATCTTAGGAAATCCTGTAAACTGAAACCTTTTGAGATTTTTCTGTACCCACATCACTTGGATCTTTGTTCTCATCTATAGTGTAAGGGTAATGCTAATTTTATTGTGGTGAGGTCACCCTGTGGCAGTGCCAGGCTAGAATTCATTGTGTTACTAAGGAACGTGGTCTGATGCCGAAGAAGAAGGAGGTGTTTTTGTGCTGTACTGATCCCAAGTGTTCTCCCACAGGTGGTTTACCTCACCAACAGTGGGTCAGAAGCCAATGATTTAGCTATGTTCATGGCAAGGCTACACACTGGTAACTTCGACATCATCTCTCTCAGGTAATGCCGGCGGAGTTTCACAAAACTACTCTGTGTGTGGTATCACTCTCTACGTGCCTAAAACCAGAAATAAGTGAGAACTCCTTTACCCCAGATCTGCAGAAGAGAATGCTGTAAAATTACTTTATTTGACAAAAAGGAGTAAACCAGGAGCTGAAGTTTTCATACAGCATGTTAGGACTAGTTTGCAATAAAAATGCAACCTGCAATTTTTGCTTGTGTTACCTAGAAAATGATCTGATGTCTGTATTCAGGGTGTGCTTTGGTAGACTTTTATTCATGACCAGACCAAGACTGAGCAACTGCTTCATTCTTCCTCCATTTCCCTTCTGCAGTGCCCCCGTGTGTGGGGTGCAAAGGTACCTCTGGAACAGCAGTGCAGTGAACCTCAGCAGGGAACTCCTGTGCCTGGGAGCTGATTTCTGTTTTGTTTGCTTTGCTGCCTTGTTATTCTATCAGGGCCCTGAACCACAGTTCACTGCGCAGGTACACAAACAGCTCTTCTGGCTTAATGGCAGGGATGGATGTGGGCTGAACACCAGTGCACTGTAAACACCAGCGTAAACAGTTCACTTTACTGGGCAGCCCAGGGCACCTCAAATATTAGAATAAAAGGCCATGTTAATGAAGAGCTGTATTTTTCTGTTACTGTGTTCAACAGAACATTGGGTACCTACCTTGCTTGTGTGTCCTCACTAACAAATTTGATTTGTATATGAAATTGACAGCAAATCAGCACCTAGTTTGATGACTGGCAACGCTAGCTGGAGACAGAAGCTGTTTCCAAGATTCAAAAGACAGAGATGTTTGCTCTGTAGGAATCAGGTGCTACAGCAGAACTTCATGAGGCACTGGCTGAATTACTGTTAGTTCCAATGATTATATTCATCTCCTCTCAAATATTTCTTCACAGTTTTTATATTTGAAATAGCAGAGTCAAAAGGCAGAGCGAAAAATTGCAGTAGAAATCTTCTTTGTCTCAGTGCGGCAGTGCACATTTTCTTCAACATTTTATATCTCAGAAGCATGCCTTCTCAGAACTGATATTCCTCCAGACAGTTACTGGAAATGAGTGATGTTGATCTGCTTTGTTTTTTTGAACAGAGGAGGATACCACGGAGGCAGCCCTTACACGCTGGGTTTGACATCCCTGACTCCTTATAAGCATGGTGTTGCCAATGGCTTTGGCTGTACAACTGTGAGATTAACTAAGAGTTTATTTGAGTGTTTCAGCAATGCTGAAATATGTTTGCTATGTTTTCTGCTCTCAAGCCCTTTATGGCCACTAATCAAAACTGCAGTATAGCAGTTTCTGCTGTGTAAATTCAACAAGAGCCAGAGTCCCCTTTTCTTCTATGGATAGTTTCTTAGGCTTATTTGCAGTTAGGACAGCCATAACACAAGTGATCTGTGATTTGCAGTTCTTTAGTCATGCTTGATGTTTGCATGGGAGTCTGTGTAAGGAGCAAAATAATGTTCTGAACCCCTTTTTTCAAGTTTGTTTTGTTGGCAGATCTGTGCAAAGCTGTTTTCAGATGGTCTGGAGCAGATCCTTCACTATAATGAATGGGAATCCTATTTCAGCAAGACAGGAGACACATCTGTTAAGGAGATCCACTGAGGTTAAATGGCAGCATGCTATGTCCCTGCCCTTGGGCAGATTGGAGTAGCTTTCTGTCTAGAAGCTGCTATTGCTGACTCCAGTAGTTACAGGTGACAGCTCAGCCACATTATTAACCATAGGAAGGCTCATCTACAGCAGCTTCCCAGCCTGTCTCAGTGAGTGTCTGAACTCGTGGAATTTCATAAGCAGCAAGGATTAGAAAGCTGGAGTTGTCTCTATTAGATCTGACTGTCTCACTCTACTTTGCAGATTTTGTTCATATTTCAGATTACTGAAATACTACCAGCAACTCTTTAAATGCTGCCATTACCTTTAGATAACCAAAATCCTGACTAAGAATGAAAAAAGGAATAAAAAATCAGTTGAGTGGCTATTGCTGGAACAGTCTAAACTTTTTGGTTTCAAAACTGCCTTGGTTATTTGGTGTTACCCCCAAGTGTTCTTCACACAAGGTCTTTGAACTGTTTGCCCCTTGACTCTTAACAGCTGTTTTTCTGTTTTGCCATTACTCATTAGATCAAAAGGTCTCTTAGAAAGGTGTCATCAAATCTGTAGCTATTTCTCTTATGCCTGACAGACAATGTTACCAGATGTTTTTCGTGGTCCATGGGGAGGCAGCAATTGTAGAGATTCTCCAGTGCAAACTGTTCGAAAATGCAGCTGTACTGAAGGTTGGTCCATGACAAAAATTTTTGGATTACAAAATACTAGAGGGCTGTGAAAATAGGTTATAATTACCTCCTCAAGCAAAGTAGATTTCTGATTAGGTTTTGCAAGGCTGACTCAAAAAAAAATATTGCAGAGAATCTCAGGACGCTGCATCCCAATGGGAAAAATCTGGGGCAGATGACACCATGTTCTCAGATTTCTTCTTGAAATCCCAGTGGTTTTTTCCAGTATTTGCCATGATCAGCTCTGGAAGCTGTGGAACTCACTTCAGCACATCTGGAAGAACAGAAGTGTTGATGGTTTTTTTGTGGTTTCTAAAGTTCTGACAGCTTTCCATCATTAATATTGGAATAAGGCAAATAGTAAGGACAGTCAGCAATAGGTGGAGGCAAGATGTTCCATACAAAACACAGTGTGAAATCTCCTCTACTGCTCTGCAGCTAACAACAATTCCAATCAGTTTTTCTACTGTTTCAACAAGCACTTTTTACTATTTTAATTCATATTCTCACATAACAGAATGGTTTGTTTTTAGTTCTGCTGTCCCTGGTGTACGACAGGATTAGCCATACTAATTGCTCTGTTCTTTATTTAAGCAGAGACTGTATTCTCCAGAATCCTCCCACCTGCACTAACCATGGAGTACACATTTACGAGAAGAGACTCTCTCCTTTAATGTTTAGCTTTTTACTGCTCATTTGAGAGGTGGTATTTACCACGCAGTCATACAACACTTGTTGCTTAGATGCATAGTTTCACGTTTTGAAGCCAATTTTGTGTCATATTAAGTAAATTCCTTTCAAACTATTTCCCCTGTAAACAGGTGCATGTCTTGCAAAAGACCAGTACATTGAACAGTTCAAAGATACTCTGAATACCTCAGTGCCCAAGACAGTTGCTGGATTTATTGCTGAACCAATACAAGTAGGTAGTTTTTAATTTCTCAGTTGTGATAGCACAAGTAGTCTGAAATAAATACTCAAATCTGATATTCTTTAGCTGCAGCCTGAACATAGATGTTTGCTGAGTCTTACTATGATTTTGTAATGCTTTAAACACCTTAAATGTTTGAAAGATTGGATGCACGGCCTTCAGATTTCAGCTTTTGTCACTGACTTCAATGGAACTAGAATTTTTCTTGTGAAATTAAACACAGAATCATGATTAAACATACACATTTTTTGCTGCATCTAATAGTGAGTGTGATGCATGCTATGGTTTGGTTTCTATTATCTCCTTTCAATTTTCATTAGTATTTCTGTAAACTTTTAACTCAACCCCCTTCTTTAGTCATGTTGTCCACTATATTTTTAACACCTGTCCAGCAACTGATGGCCACAGGATTCGTTCTCCTAATGTTTCACCCTACATTCATAATTGCTTTATATGTGGTTCTTCAACAGGAAAAATTGAGAACTTATCCCATGCAAGAGAAACAATGTGAGAACTGTGTCTGCAAGGGAAAACTGCAGCATTTCGCTGGTTTTTGCTATTTTCTAAGTATTTACATACTTGAGTCTAAAAAGCTATTCTGGTCCAGGTGCAGGGTAAAATTGAATTTCTGAGGCAAATGCAAACTGTCCAGGTGAAAAGACTTCGAGGAGGCAGTGTTCTAAACAAATTAACCAAAGAAGGAATATGAATTCTCTGGTCAACTTCATCAGAAAACATTTCCTGGGTTTTGCTGTGTGTAAATTTTCACAGTCCTTTTTTTCAGCAGTTTATTGTTAATTGACTTGATCTTACAAGGATCATGGCCTCGCAAACATTCCTGCCAGCACAACTAGCGGAACAGCAGGCAGCACTGTGGAATGGTAATGTGTGAACAGGGGCTTTCTGAAGTGATTTCATTGCTGGAGCCAGAAGCTTGTAACAGCCAGTCCTGCTGTTACCTGAGGGCTGCTAGGTTTTTTTTTTCTCAAGTAGAATTCCTGTTTCTTTGTTTTGTTCCTGAAAACATTGTATTTCTTTCTTGGCAGGGTGTTAATGGAGCTGTTCAGTACCCAAGAAATTTCTTAAAGGAAGCTTATCAGCTTATACGGGAAAGAGGAGGCCTTTGCATTTCAGATGAAGTAAGTCAGATTTTTTTACATAAGATTTCTAGAGTAGGGTACCTCTGAAAGTTATCATAAAAAATCCAGGTGAAGCCTGGAAATAATCTAAGTGAAATGCAATATATTTCATAGCTTAAGTTTAACATAGTGTTAAACTGCATCTTTCCAGGCATAGGAGCCTCCCAGTTTTTACTGCCGTTTTTCTCATTTTGGGCAAAGGTAATATTTGTAGCAGACTTCAGTCCTTATCTTCTGGGAGCAGTAAATTTACACAAATATGCAACAAATAGCAACAAGTAGCAACAAATGCTACTTGTGATGGAAGATTTGTCAAAATAACCCTTCCTTTTATGAGTATTGTTGACAGACATAGAATACAGAAGAGACTTGATTGCTGTACCTCTGCAAATGTTTTAGTAATAGAATTTTCTTAGCTAAAACAATATTAAAATAGTATCAAATGCTTCAAATATTTTTACATTTCCTCTCCACTTTGAAATGAACACTGCATCTTATTTGTGCATCTCACCAGGCTTAAGACATGATGATATGTTATCACATGAAAGAAAAACCCAATTACAATAAATAGCATTTTGTGTAGAACCATCTGAATAAGGGTCCTAATATAAGTTGACTCCAGATATAGTTGCTGTTTAATGCAAATTAGTAACAACTGAAACACAAGAAAAGGAACTATATCATAAAGTGTGAGAAAGTGATGAGCGTTTCTCTGAATTTTTCCTTTGAAAGGTACAGACAGGGTTTGGACGGACAGGCAGCCATTTCTGGGGGTTTCAAACACATGGTGTAGTCCCTGACATCGTTACTTTGGCAAAAGGAATTGGTAATGGCTTCCCAATGGCAGCTGTTGTTACAACAAAAGGTATAAGTGTTCTGTTCCACTATGATCTAACACAAAGTAATTACAAAATATAATACAAAATAATTACTGGTGGAGAGATGTGTGTTTAAAAAGCTGAATGTTACTTAAACCTTTATCTTAATCTATCTTTTGACAAATTAATTGGATCCTCATTGCTTCACTTGTTTCACCACATGTGCTGTATCAGTACAGAGTTGTATTTAAATGGGTTTAGTTGTATAACTGAAGCAGGAATGAACATGTGAGTGGTTTGTAGAGCTGGTAAAGGAGCCTGTAAATCCTCACTGAATTCACTGTTTTATGGATAAATATACTATGAATAAATACGGATGTTACCCAGCTGCTTGATTCCTACAAATGGCAGGCTCAGTCTAGTGAGGAAAATCTGTAGATAGCAGGTGAGAGCGTATGTTAGAAGTATGACTTTTAAGGTAAGTTTTGTTTAAGTATCTGCTAGGCAGTATAGTTTTTGGAAATACTCATATTTTGCACAGACTGCTTTCAGGAAATGTTGCTGTGTTGTCTCCAGCAGAATCGGAGTTGAACCACGGCAAATGAAATTGCTGTTACAGTAACAAATGCTTAAAGCAATTTGGTACAGTTACCAAACAAGACGCAGGAGGCTAGCAAGATGATCAGAGGGGCAGGGCACCTCTCCTAAAAGGAAAGGCTGAGAGAATTGGGATTGCTCAACCTGTAGAAAGCTTTGGGGTGACCTATTTTGTCCTTCCAGTGTAAGAAAAATGGAGAGGAACTTTTTAGAAGAGCATGGAGTAACAGGACAAGGAGGAATGGCTTTGAACTGAAAGATATTAGGTTGAGATTAGATATGAGGAAAAAAACCTTTACTATGAGGGTGGTGAGGCACTGGCACAGGTTGCCCAGAGAAGCTGTGGGTGTCCCATCCCTGGAAGTGCTCAAGGTCAGGCTGGATGGGGCTGGGAGCAACCCAGTCTGGTGGAAGGTGTTCCTGGCCATGGCAGAGGGGCTGGAACTGGATGATCTTTAAGGTCCCTTCCAACCCAAACCATTCTCTGATTCTATGATTCTGTGATTCTATGAACTGAAGGAGTAACCAGTGTTGTTCTTTTTCTTTTAGAGGTTGCAAGTTCCTTGGCTCAAAACCTTCACTTTAATACGTTTGGAGGAAACCCTTTGGCCTGTGTAGTTGGAGCTGCAGTTCTTGATGTAGGGAGACTATTACATGAATTTATCTGTACCACAAGGTCTTTGTATCAAAAGATGAAAGTTGCACATATAAGTTTCTATGTGGGCAATTTTTAAAATAACTAAATGAAGTGCATAACCATATGCATGTGCATGGCCAGTGTGTCCCATATACAGTAAAAAATCCTGATTAATTTAATTGCAAAAATTTTCAGATCTCTAGAAGGAGTAGGAGTCCTATAATTATGACTTCAGAATTATCTTTATCATCTTTATATCCCTTGGGTTCTCTACTTTGTTAAAAAAATTGTAGGAGAGTACTTACTCAAAAGCCTTAGCTAATTCTTTCATAGCACTACACAAATCCACAGCTAAGAAAATCTATTTTCTGGCATACATGCTTAGCAAAATTTTACTTTATGCTTTATGCATAAGGCTTTATGCTTACTTTATGCTTTTACCTTATGCTTAAAAAAACCTTAATGACCAGACAGTTACAAATACCTAAAGTCAGAAATCCTTCTGGAAAAAAAAAATTACCTCATGAAAAAGGAAATAGAAAAACGTGCAACATATTTCACTTATTATCCAGTAGAAAATCAGTCAGTGGGTAGTAGGTCACTAGTACAAATCAATTTGTCTTGATTATGCACAGAACATTCATTCCTGAAGCTCACTTCATTACAGCAGACACTGATTCTATTCATGTTATTTTCCTGAGTGGCTTGGGGGGTTTAAGCTATTAATAAGATGGATGATTGTATAAAGAACCCATGTTTTGGGGTTTTTTGACTGTGAAATAACTTGGAGCCTGGCTCTGAAATAATTCCAGGGAAATTGTTAGAGTCAGGAAGAATAAAATGGAGTTGAGAGAAAAAGAAAAAAAATAAATTAGAAACAGCTAATTTATCTTCTGTAATTATTTTTAAATGTAATTTTTCTAAATGCAGATGTTAAGTTCATCTAATGGTTTGTGTGTAGGTGCCAGTATGTGCCTGCAAATAAGAACTCTGATTAAGGAAGACAGTGCAAAGAATGAAGAAAATATTGTTATTAAAAACCATGTTGTTGCTAAATATAATATTCAAGCTGTTCCCTGCCTAGTGCACACAGATAAGCCTAGTCAAATTGTGTTCTTCTCATGATACTGAAAAAAATATTCTTGTAAGATTTTGAAAATAATCCTTCTGGTCAGGTATTTTCCAGTTATGAGTACATGTGAGCAGGAATTACTGGATTAAATGTAAGTATTAAGAAAAATGTGAAAAGTGCCACAGAAATATCAAAGTATTATGTACAATTGTATTCTGATGTTGTTAAGAGGATTTTAAGAGAAGGAAAATGTGAGCAGTGAGGTAGTCAAGGAACAGAGCAAGGAAGTGAGATAAAGTGTCAAGTTCAATGGGGATTAACAGAATGTGTTGAAAGCTTTTCCTGCAACACTGTCATGGTACTTCATTTTAAGCAGGCTATTGAAGAAGATGGTCTACAAAAAAATAGCGAGGATGTGGGGACATACATGCTGCTGGAGTTGGCTAAACTACGGGATAAATTCGAGATTGTTGGAGATGTCCGTGGCAAGGGACTTATGATTGGAGTAGAAATGGTGACAGATAAGGTTAGTGACTTCATTCCTTTCAATTTACAGTGCCATTGAAGGTTTTATCACATTTTATTTTACTTGAAATAATAGAAATATTTCCTGTCAAAAGGCAGACAGTGCAGTGGGAAAACATTGCTCTGGCTAAAAATGAGCCAGAACATTCCATCATTCCGCTGTTTCACAAGCTTTGAGTAAACAGTGACATGTGCCTTAACTGCACAGGCTCAGGAGAGCAGGTAAGTTGTGCAGATGTACTTTTCAGCTAGAGTTGGGATTTATTGGAGACTGGAATATACATCTTTGTCGTTTAGAATATCTGAGTGAAGTTTAGTATCTCCTTTCCTTAGGACAGCCGACGCCCTCTTCCAGCTGAAGAAATCAATCAGATCTGGGAGGACTGTAAAGACCTGGGGGTTTTGATTGGCAGAGGAGGGCTCTACAGTCAGGTACTGAACCTCTGGTTCTAAAAAAAGCTTATTTTCTATCCTTGTGAACTACATCCTTGCTTCTCTCAAGCTAAGTTAATTTAGTTTAGTAAATAAATGTTTAATGTTGCTTATTTTAAAACTGGAAAGGAATAGAAATATGATTATTTTCAAATATTCTGAACAAACTCAAACCTTATCCCTCAGAGGGACAACTTCCCCTAGAAAACCAAGGTACTACAGTCTATGCAATTTAGAACTCAGCAATACTCAGGACTAAGTCTTTGCACCGTTTAGGTTATCACCTGACACATCAGTACAAAGCTGGTAGTTCTTGGAGTCTGGGGACCTGGTAATGTTCTAATTCTGTGGTAATTGAAGGGGGAAAAAATGGTGTTGACAGCAAGTTCAGCAACAGCACAGAAGAGAGACTTGGATGTGAAGGCCGTGAGCCCACACTAGCTGACAGTGTACTCCATGCTGTCACCAGGACACTGCTCCAGCTCCCTGCAGCACTCAGTTAATTGCAGAGAATTGCCTCAGGGCTGGTCCACTCAGTGAAGCCCTCTGACACAAAGGAGGCAGCTTCCATGTGAGATGGATGGAGGGTAGCTGAAATAAATGAGACACTGTGTCTGTCACCTCATCAGTTCTTCTGTAAGTCACAGACCAGGAGGCAGGTAGTGAGTTGAAGCTCAGTGCAGTAGAATCTCATTCTGTCTGATAAGAGGGCTGTTTACCTGTCAGTGTTTGCTTCAGCACGGGCTGTGGGTGGGAAAGCCCATTACTCTGCTCTTCCTGTATTAAGTCCCGTGGCGTGATGTCAGAAAAATCTGAAATTTAAGATTCTTATGGAAAATAAACACTCTTGGAAACATGGATCGAACATTCAGATTTCAGAGACTATGTTCTTGACAAGTGTAGCTTGACAAGTGTAGCTGCACATATAACCCTTCCTGATCAACATCCTTTCCAGCTATAGCACCCTAACTACAATATAGTATTTAGTGATTCATTCATAATGCATTCTCTTAAAAGCCTTTAAAACAGCCTATAATAAAAGAGCAAATCGGCCGACACAATGCAAGAGCCTACCACTCTCAGCCCATACTACTTTTCCCTGTGGTGGAGCTGCAAGAAAGGAAAATACATCTGTCTCCATTATTTCTTCGTACAAATCCATCTGAGATTTTACTCTGTCTCTGTCTGCCGAAACAGAGCTGCAGACACGACCTACTCTACTTAGGTCTTTTGTGGAGGCAGTTAGGTTATCAAGAGGGGGTCATGAGTCAGATGCAATTCAGTGCAGTCAAGTTCAAAATTGCTCCACTTCAGAGTACATTTATCATAAGCCTCAGTGCCTGCACTGCTGTTCTCCTTTTTTCCTCACCTTTTTGGGGTGGGAATGCTGACCCAGATAGGCTGCTTGAAACCATATTCTTTCCATACAATTTGAGCATTCCTTTTTCTTTTTGTTCTCTCTCCTCAGACATTCAGAATTAAGCCTCCTATGTGCATTACTAAGGAGGACGTTGACTTCGCTGTGGAAGTATTTCATACTGCTTTACAGAGACACGTGGAAAGAGCAGCTGCAAAACAGAATTGATTGGTTTCCTTACATGAGAGGCACACACAATTCCTGATACTTGTGACCTAGACTGGGCACTAATCTACCCTAGAAAATAAAATCACAGTCTGACAATTACATGTTTGTTCAGTATCATAAGAGCATTCTGACAGATACAGTGTTCAACAAAGGATATGGTGCAATCTGTTTTATAAATCTGCAGTTCAGTTCTACAGTACTGATTTGTATGAGCTGCACACCTATTTTGCCATTATCAAAAAAACCCTGACTGGATTAACAGCGTATCAAATGGGCAGGCAGGCAGGCATATGTTCTTCTTTTTTCTGTGAAAATCCTATCAAAATCAGTAATTTTTAGAAAGAGTGACAGAAAGAGTTGGGAAAGAAATTTCAGAGTTAAAACTGTTTACCCTGCCTACAAGATCACACTGTAATTAGAGCATTACAAAAAGTTTGCAGACAGTTGAGATGTTTCTAATTACAGTAATTATTTTTATCATGGGGATAAGAAATCCAGTCATCACTCTCCAAAATACACTTCTATTTTCCTCATGTTGCTTTTGGGATTGCACAGCACACCCATTAATCATTTTGTAAAGGTGCAAACTCTGGAAGGTGGAATAAAACGTTCTTTCTTACATAATCACTTTTTAATGTATAAGGCCACTGCTTTCTTCAGTTTCCAATAAAAAAACAGATGTTGTGAACAGTCAGCAAGAACTGTACATTTATAATTTTATTTCAATTTTAATATTGGAAAAATTCCTTGACCCAATAAAGTATCATGTCAGGTTGGGGGAGGAGAATATTCTGCCAGTATTTCAGAGGAACTTTGGTAGCAGAGCATCAGTACCTCTCCAAATCTTACTCCATGGGCTCTAAACAATATTGTACAGCCTTTGCTGAGCACTGCCTTATCCAACTCCATTCATAACTCCTGTGTACAAAGAAATTCCACTCCAAAGTCAGGTGCTTGTTATCCCACCTTTTTATTTCCTACTAAGATCAGGCAGATTATGGCTTTAAACAGAAGCATAGTGTCTTTCCTTAGCAATCAGAACAAATTAATTCATTCGTGTCACTCATTTATTTCTCCCTCACTTAGTGCACAAGGCTGTTCCACTAGACATTTTTTCCCCAACACCTGCCATGGAGGAAGATGTGCAAAACAAATAGGAATTGTCAAAACTGGTTAAACAGCTTTGTCATCTAACTTCTTCCCTTCCATCTGCTGCTCAATGTAATTAAGTAATCTGAGGATGGCAGAAGAAAAGCCCGTATTTTGGCAGTGCTTCATATTTGATAGAGGATCAAGAATGAAAGAATATTCTGAGTTGGAAGGCATCCACTAGGATCATCAAGCCTAGCTCTTAAGTGAACAGCCCATAGAGGGATCAAATCCATGACCTGGGTGTTCTTAGCACCAGGTTCTCACCAACAGAGCACAGGCCCTGCTACTGGCTACTCACCTGACCTGAGCCCTCTCAAAAGAAAATCAACAGCACACATGTCAAAATAATTTATTATTTCCTCTGTGTGTTAATAATCCATGCAGGTTCTACAGGAACACAGGGTGAACAGCTTTGAGTTACTATTTCCCCACCTATGGTGTGAAAGCTGCTTCGGGGTACAGGGCTTTAGACAAGGTGGCTTGGTGGAAGGAACACGCACCTGTGCCATGACACCAAACCACTCTGTGATAAAAGGAAGGCTTTTAAAAACAGAAGACAGCACAGAGTCTTCCACAAGATAGTACTCCTTTTGTGCATCTTCATTTTTTTCCTACATTGGTACTTGCCTTCTTTGTTTAACTCCAGACACATGCAGTGTGCATGTTTCAGTTCTTTGAGAGCGTTAATGTACAATTCTGAAGACTGTCCCTATAGCAAAGTTCTATCTGTTTTTACGTTTCTCTTTTTTGTTTTTGGTGTTCACAGCTCCATTTACAGTCAATGTTGTTGTTGCTCTTGCATGTCCTGTGACTTTCAGGTGTTCAAACAATTTATTTCGGGATGGAAATGCACAGTTGCAGGTTACACAGTGGATAGGAACTTCACTCTACAATGAGGGGAAAAAAAAACCCAGAATGCTTCACATTCGTATTGAACATGTCACCAGTGCAATATACCAATTTCTTGCACACAGTTTCTCCTTGGCAATGAAGCAGGAATAAGCTGTTTCTATCATCAATATTTCATTATTCATTAACAATTAAACACGTATCTTTAAAAAAATAATTGCAAATATAACTTCAAGATATTTCAAAGGGCTTTAAGTAAAATCAAGAATGGAAGCCTTGCAAATCTAACTCAAAGTAAAGGATAGTTTTGATATCACCTGACCATACAGGTAATGCTTTGGGCTCAGAGATGCAGTGAATTTAATATGTCTTAGCTGTAGTTATTACAGAGTTTTGCTCTCTGGCAAACATCAATACTGAGAAAGATGCAAACAGAACTGCCTGTCACCTGCTGGGTGACAACAGCTCTGTCCCCAGCTGTTTAATTTATTTGAACTGCCTTGCACATAGAACTTCACCAGCTCTCCTAGAAATGAAGCTGAGTCTTGCATTTCTCTGTGAGGACAAGAGCTGAAGTTTCAGTTCTATCAAAAGCACAGCGGCAGAATTGGTGGACTGGAGGTGACCAAAAAACAGCCTTCTTTGTAGTTATACAACCCCCACCTTTCAGCTCTCCTGTAAAGACAGGCTGAGAAAGATGAAGAGAAGGTTCCAGGGAGAATTCAATGCAGCCTTCCTGTGCCTTAAGGGGGCTAACATATAGGAGAGAGAGTGACTTTTTATACAGGCAGAGTGACAGGAAAACAGGCAATAATCTTAAACTGACAGAGGGCAGATCTAGATTACACATTATGAAGAAATTCTTTACTGTAAGGGTGATAAGGCACTGGCATAGAGAAGTAGTGGAAGTTGCATCCCTGGGAAGTGCCCAAGGTCAGGCTGGATGGGGCTTTCAGCAATGTGGTCTACAAACTAGACTTCAAGGTCCCTTCCAACCTATGAGTCTACTTTAAATAGCGTAAGTAATTTGACATACCATTGTTGAGCTCTCTGAAGACACCTTAGCAGACTTTTTTGCTTCCTTGGCCTTTTTGCCTTTAGGCTTAGTGCTGCTAACAGACAAAGAGGAACCAAAATCAGTGCACAGGAACATTTAGTATTTACAAGCTTCTGATGTCTTCCAGTTTTCAATGTCTCTGGTGCTTTCCCCTGTTCTTGCTTCATGCAACAAAATGTATCTCCAGAAAAAAAAATTAATTTATACAGTTAATTGTTAATCTCAGAATGTTGAATCAGCTCCTGAGAAGTGATATGGCAGCAATCTGCAGTCAAATACCACTTCCAGAGAAGTTCCTACATGCTTTGTTTAGTATTGTACTTATTCAAACCAGTTTTGGTGAGCAGCCCCCAGAGTCCACATTTGAGAGTAAATGTAGCCTTGTTTGACAGTATCAAACATGACACAGAATGACACAGTGACTGCAATGTTGCAACCCAACACACCTTTTTGCTTCACTTTTTGTTTCATTCTCTTGGCTGACATCATCCATAATGCCTATGTCCTCCGGCATAGCACATCTTTGGCCATCATTTAACTCCTCTGTTGAGCCACTGCCCTTCTCCGTGCTGCTGGGCACTTCCTTTTGTTCAACTGTTTCTTCATCAGCACTTTGATCAAAAGAGTCCTCATAACTCTGTCCAAACAAAAAAAAATCCAAGTTCAATACTTTCAGTTCGTTAGTGACTATGTTTATAGTATTATACTCATTTACCTCAAACATGGGTGGGTTGGGAGGAGAGAAAGCCATGGACCCTCTTAATTTTACTGTGTGTTTTCACTGAGACTGTAACATGTAAAACCTTAGTTCTCCTGTTTTGAAAGATGAGGCCACCTGTGGTGAAGGGAAGAAACACCAATAAAACAGCCTCTGAAACTACACAGGAGGAGAATGAAGGTAGCTTTTAATTGCACACAGGGTTCATGGTTCTGACTACCATTTCTTATTTCACAGGGAGTGGTTTGGCTTATAACTTTGCAAAGTGCACAGTCTTAGCTACCTGAAAAAAAACTTGGCTAATTCTAACTTCAGGAAAAGGAGATAAAACCCACAGAGATTCCCAGTACTCCACAATGCTTGGCAAAGGATGAAGGTGAGGATTTCCCAGCACAAGACTGCAGCTCAAGCAATGCAAGAGTGGCACCTACTGTCCAGGCTGTAGCAAACTGATGGAACAGAGCCATGGTGACTATGTGCCACCTCTGCAGTGAGAACAGGCCTTCTGGTCTCAAACATAGGAGGAAAGAGTTAACTGAAGCCTCATGGCCTGCACAGAAACATGAAGGTCCAGCCAATACTCAGACTATTCCACTGGACCAGCCAATGTGAAGCCAGGAAGCTTCAGCTCCTTGAAAGACTCAGAAAACTTTCTTAAGAACAAGACATAATGATGTAGTGGGAGAGGTCAGAAAAGGTGAACAAAGAATAGGAAATCAGATGGGAAAGCATGGAAAAGGCATGACCTGGTACAGACAGCTCACACACTGGAACAAGGCTAGATCTGAGGAGTAAGTAACTGAAAATGATGAGGTTTGAGGAAGGCAGATAGAGGAACATGCTGACTATGACACCCCTGCCACTCAAGCCTGAAGCAGCTTGCTCTTGGTGAATTTCACCTGCTGATGTCAGCACAGATCTGTGATATCACACACAGACTCAGATCCTGGAGTACAACAGATTGGTGTTACTTTTGTTTACAGTTCAAGAGAAAGGTGGAATTGATGTGTTCACTCCAACAGATAGAGTGCCAGCAGGAAACCAATACTGTGGCAGTCTTTTTGACCCTATCTGAATTAGAGATTAAAAAACAATGCATTATACAAAGTCCTACAACTAAAGCCAGAAGTGGCCACCAAACTGAGCTCTTAATGCAGCAAGGCCACTCCTGGTCTTACTGATCAATTCCTTGCATTCTCCCTCTCTGCCCGTTTCCATCTGTTTTTCTTATACTTCAGACTACAGCCTTTTTAGAGTCAGCACCACATGTTAACATCTGCACTACCAGAACAAAGTGAGGCCTATGATGTTATAATCATAAAATATGATTATAATAAGTCTACTAAAAGTTATGCTGGTGGCAAAAAAATACTAAAAATATTTTTAAATAGTTTTCAAATTCTGTGGAATTTCAAGTTCTATTTTGCAGGACAGAGAAATAATTTGTCAGAAGTTAAATGCCAGTTTTGGCTTCTTAAGAAAACTGGGTTGTAACGTTCCCAGAGCAGGATTACGGCTACATACCTTCATTGTTTTCTGCTTCCTCCTTTGTTTCTTTGAGAGTCTGTGAAGATAATTTTAAAATTACCCTTTTTTGACAGAAAAACCCCAAAACCTAGTAGGATATTTAAAAAAATACCAAGCTTTTCTAAAAGCTTTTTTTTACTAAAAAAAGTACCAAGTACTTTTCCTTATCCTCTTAACACAGTATTAGGTAGCCACAAAAAGAAAGTTACTCATGCCAGAAATAAAACAATAGGTCTCCCAAACTACTCACTGCATTTAGTAAAACATTTGTTCTGCTCAGACTGAACCCAAATATACTAGTGAGATAGTTTGGATTATGCTCTGGCTGTTTAAAAAATTAAGTAGTGTAACAATTCTGATTTTGAACACACTCATTTTCTATTTATGCCAGCAATCAATTGACAATAAGTACAAAATCAATAAGTACTAGCTCTGTGGAAGTCCCTGTGCTTGAAAAATAACAAACCCTTCTTTTCCTTAACATATAACTTTAGGCAGCAGTAAGTCTGTTGTTTTATGGCACTTGAATGTAGCCATGCAAAGGCATGTGTTTTACTGGAACTCTGATGCTAAGAAGTATTTCAAATTGCACAATACTCAGAGCAATGCAGTGGCAAATCATCAGCAGCTCCATCTGAAGGACACTAAGACTTAGTAAATCATGAGTCATGATAAAATTAAAAACAATTTGAAGTACTTCTGTTTGGGTATGTCTTCTGTTTCTTCCTCCTCTTTGGTCTGTATTCCATCTGCATCATCCGAAGACACAGGAAATTTCCCTTCCTCCTCTTCCAATTGCTGTCGTAACAGTGATACCATCTCTCGATGCTTCTTTGATTTTTCGTGATTCTTCATGCTGTGAAGACCAGATTGTTACTGCAGGTTGTTCTGAGCAAACATAGTTGTACTTACATATAAATTAACAACAGGCCCATTAGCCAGCACTACTAAGTATGGAAAATTCTGCACTGACAATGTCTTTATTGGAAGGACAACACTCATCACTATGTGAAGTTAAAAATTCTCTAAAATGCAGTTTTAAATTATTTAAAACCCAACACCTCCACCCCCAAATCCCCAACCACAAATACTTACGCTTTCTCAGTTTTAAAGAATTTGTCACAAGCAGGGCAGTACAGACCATCAACAAGTTCAGCTTCTTCAGTTTCATCATTCAGTTTGTCTGAAGAGATCAGCGGGGATCAGAGAGACAAAGTCAGATGAGCAATTTTTGAACAAGATTCTCTTTAAGCCCCAGAAAATAGTCACAGCACTGACAATCAATTTCTCCAGTACTAGTGACACACAAACAGCTCAAGATCATCTCACCAAATCAGACATTAGTATAAATTAACAGCTGCAGCTTGTTCGAAGGAAAACACCAGAGAGGGACAGACTCTAGCCCAGCATCCTCAGAGGGAGGGAGTGAGTTACATTATAGTCAGAGCTGTGAATCTGAGGCTGTGAGCCACACTCATACTGCAGTGACTCAGTATATATCACCTCCCCACACACCATACCTTCAATGCTTTTTGTCTCCTGTTCTTCTAATTCATCTTCACCACCTGATCCATCTCCAAATTCCTTTTCATATTGTGCCTCCATCTCTTGCAGCTCTCTCTCCAGATCTGACATAGTTATCCAGCTCTGCTCTTTGTACTGCTCAGCAAGCCTGCAAGCAGAATACAGTAACTTCTACACTGTGACCCTGGGATGGGAACCACAAAAACAATGTTACTGAAAGATAACTTCTACTTAAAGATAACTCTTCTTGGGCATCTCAGGAGGAAAAGTTCTGAACATATTATGATGGAGCAAACAATTGGAAATCTGAGCAATCTGAGTTAATTTGTGATGTCAATGGGCACCTCTGCACTGCAAGCAGAGATATTAACATAGGTGGGTCCTGGTTGAATTTCAGGCAGAACATGCGGTACAGCATGGTCAATATGAAGCTGACAGCAAGGAAGTCATCTCCATCCTACTCTAAGATCCAAACTTATAGTAAAACAGGGCACCCCTGATGAAGGGAATGATTGGTATCTGACTTTATTGATTCAGAAGGCTGAACAATTGCTTTATTAAACTACATTATATTACATTATACTATACTATAACTATACTACAAAGATTACTAAAGAAAACTCATTATGTCTCCTGACAGTCAGGACACAGCTTTTTTAATTGGCCAAGGAAATAAAACAATCTTCAGTAGAATTCAATTGACAAATCACTTCAGGTAAACAATCTTCTTAACACATTCTACACGTGCAAAACAACAGGAGCAGCAAGTAGAGGTAAGATTTGTTTTTCTCTTCTTCTCTCTGTGTTTTTCTAGGAAAAAACTCAGAGAGAGAGAATTATGTCTCTCTGTTCAGAGAACGCAAATGCCACACAAACTCACAAAAAATACAGCACAACAAAATCCACAAGCACATTACTCCTTGACTGTGTGCTATGGGAATGCACCATCTCAGTTTTCCCAATTTAAGTGTACCCCAATTTACCAAATACGGCATCACAGGACAGTTGAATTTTGCTCCAGCTGGCTTCTGGCCTCAGAATTATCAAGCCATTGTCAGTAAATGCATAACCCTACTTTACTGCCCCTAAAGGGTGAAAGTACCTAGGTATATACAGAAAAACAGTATATAATATACTCCATTTATGTTATTACATGATTTTAATCAATATGCCATTATTTTGCAAGTGCACTCTTAATAAGAATTTAAGCTCTCTCCTCATATGTGCAGGCAAACAGTTCTTCCAGTTGAAAAAATAAATTGTGGCTATAGTCGGGAGACCACCTCTTCCTATTTTGGCAAAAAAGCCAAACTTTGACCGTGCATTTATTCCAAGGAAAGGGTCCTTTCCAAAGAATTAAGACGGAAGACAAAGCTAAGCTCATTATCTCCTCTTTCTTCTTAGCAGATACAGCTCCAAGGCAGACGAAGGTGATCTAAGTCCAGGTTGCTCTCCCTTATTCTACAAATTACATTCTTTTTTCTTTAAAAGCAAATAGTTAACTATTAGATTTTATTTCCCCAGCTAAATAAAAGCACACTGGGTTCTGTGCTATTACAGCCAGTTACTCACAGCACGCAGATAACCATTCCCCAGTTATCTTAGATCTCTGCAAGTCAGTACAATGCAGAAACCTGAGTTTTAAAAAGCTCAGACTTGAGACCAAACTTAGTACCTAAAATTTTCAAGGATGTTTAAAAGAGCAAGTGGAGCTACTATTAGAATCTAATTGTACCCTCATGAATAATTTCTTCAAGTTAAAAAAAATAATTGTTCCACATGTACATACTTGGCTTGTTTTAGCTTCTGTTGCCTCCGAAATTCCTCTGCTTTCCTACTTTTTTCTGCATTTTGTTCTTCTACAAGTTTTCTGTGGGCCTGTACTCTTTTATCCCTTTTACGAATAAAGGCAACTAGCTGACGGATCAGTTCATTCCTCTCTTTCCTTGCTTTCTCTCTTGTTTTCTTATTCTCTTTTTCCATAGCTCGTTTCTCCCAGCGGTTTGAGGCTTGTCGTGTGTCATACTCTTCTTTCCAAGCAAAGTTTTTTTGAGTACAGAAACTCTGCCAATATGCATAGAAAGGGTGGACTACCTATAAGAAAAAACAAAATGAAGTCACTTGTAGAGGAAAGTCAGAAAAAACAGAGAAATAATTCGGAGCTTTTGTAACAGTTTTTTTTCTGAACTTCTATACAGGCCACAGTTTTGCCTCAGAGCAATGAAGATTCAGAGAAATTTTTAACGTCATCCTTGAAGTTTGAAAGCACATCAATTCCACAACCTGATCTAAACTATTACAAACTGCAACTTCTAAAATATCCCCCTGAAGGATTGGATCATGCTGACACTAGTGTACAGTTACTTAAATGTACTGTATTTCTTCTGTCAAACTGAAAAGCACAATCAGAATCACACATGCTGCCTGCAAGCTGGTACTTACCTAAGAACATTAAACACACACTCCACATTAAACCACACCAGAGGTCAGCCACATATTTGCACAGCATAAAAAAAGCAGCAAAACAAATACATAATGCTATTTCTTCCTTGTATACTCTCTCTGCTTCTCGAGCAAGACAGAAATTAATAGCGCTCAATGATACAACAGCAAGAAGCTGTGACTTGCACAGTTTAAGAAATGTGAAGATACACTTACTGCTGTTTTGTTAGCAAACTACATGACTGTAGGCCAAAATTATGCCCCCCAGCTTACACATTAAAATAAAAAGTAAGTGATCATTACTTATTCACTTATTCTCTTCCTACTACTCATGTAGGACTAATAACGTGGCATCATAATGACTCTGTTCTTTTTCTCTGTCCAAATAATTATTGTCCTGCATTTTGTATATTCAGCAATCAAGATATGCCTAAACTCCCTTCTTACACTACTTGCCCCATCAATCTTACTTTTTATCACTCACTCCTATATGCCAAACTCCTCATGTTTTGGGATACCTCATAGAAGCATTTAACCTCATGGCTTAATGTTTTCTTCTAATGAGTCCTCTTCTTCTTCTGTCATTTTTATTCACAGGAACTACAACTATCGTTGTTCTTCACAGGAAAAACTCAACAATAACTTCCAGTGGCCTGTCTACATGTGAAGTTCATGGCTATGCCTTCTGGCAGGTAAGTCACTACAGTTTTTCTCTGCTATCACAAAAGATAACCAATAAACATTCATATTTCATCCAATAACCTAAGTAATATTAGACTACCTACCTCAGATTTCTGATTCAGAAGAGGATACTTCTGTGCAAAAGGATGCACACCCATCAACTCATGACAGGGATCATCCTCCCCTTCACCAGATGTATAAGGTGGGACTCTCCCCATTCTCAGCAGCTACCTTAACAACCTGCACATGTCTGGCACTCACCAGCAGCTTGCTGAACTCCCAGGTGGATCTTGTTTTGCCGATTACTTATACTTGGAGCTCATAATTTTTTTTGACCTGCAAGTGTTCTCTTCCCATGAATGCCTGTGAACCCATGGCCTTAAGAATATCTTTCCTGGCTGCCTGGCTCTGATCAAGCTGCCTCTCATGCTTCTTGTGAATTCATAAAGTAGACCAAACCAGAGAGCATTCACATCACAGATTTTAAAGCCTTTGTATAGTTTTTGCAGCTCTCTTCTAGAACTCTTCTCCCATTATATTCCTACTGCATAGAGAAGTGAGCACTGCAATGCTGGAATCCTCTGACAGTGTAATCTCTTTGTCTGAATATAAGACAACAGGGAAAATTACCATTCTAATTAACAGAAGCTATTTCCTATAAAATACCCTATGAATCCCTAGGGGGAAAAAAAGTGAGCACTCCACTGTCAGAAGAGCATGAACTAGGCAGATATCAAAGCACGTTGAATCAGAATCAGTCCTTTTTGCAGTTATTAACTGACATAAGCATTAAAGCTATTTTGAATCTATAGTTGTATCTGTCCCATGGCCTCAAAACAAGCAGTTTTCAAAAGACGTTTCAAGATAACCATATTAAAAGACATATTTTAGCTGGTCCAGAGATACTATGTATTCTCCCTGGGAAACATTTCCATTTGTTAAGCCATCCTGTAACTTCTCCCGACATCCAAACACCCTTTCTGGCACTTCTTAAGAAGTTTGACTTGTAACTTTTGTTTCAAATTCCAGACAAGTTTTGTACCAATGAAGCTACTAACTTTTAACGTATGAATCCGTTCAAATTTCATAAATAATTAGCCGTACGGAGAAAGTGATAGGGAGAAGTACCATACTAGAAGCAACATTTGAGTGCACTTCATACTGTGCAGTTATTCCCTAGGAAAAGTGTTATCACCTCATTATTTAATTTTAATACAGAATTACTGGTAACCTTAAAAAAAAAAACCCTAAGTCTGATAGATTATAACAAACAGCTGGCAAACCAGATTACAAGAATTCAAGTAATACAAGTACCCATACACTTTCTTTTCTTTCTTCACAGAGAAAAGCATGCAATTTTTTCTGAATCAAATCTGACTACAAGCTAATTGCAAATGCCAATGTAATCATAATGGCAGCTCACACTGCCAGTCAACATCACATCTACTTTCTAAAGGCTGTGCTACACACTAAGTGCTATGCAGTTTGCCTGTATGAGGCAAAATACTACATGTTACAGGAAAAAAAAAATTAGCTCAGTAACCCTGTCTGTAACATAAGTTGTGTTAAGTACTGGTAATTAAGTACTGGTAAACTACTCTCATCAGAAAGCAAAGAAAACATCCATTCTTTTGCTTTATAGGTCTTGCACTAAACTTAAGTTCCACTGGCATAATTGATGGTTGGCCCTGTGAAGCATCATCTGACAACTCGCCCAGCAGGCCTGGCTAATACTAGAGTCCAACAGGAAGTATCAATTTTAATTCACATAAATATGAATCAGACCACAAGCACTTCCTCTGCAGTAATGGTCTACAATAGTGGAAAATAACCACAGAGGCATGGTATTCACCTCAGAGATCAGCAGGCACCCCTCCTTCGAGACAAAGTTATGGTTTAACTCTGTTACCTGCAGCTCAGTTTTACACTTGCCCTTACCGTATCATAGTCACTATGGGAATATCCAAACATAGGGAATTCTTCAATATCTTCCTGTGTCATATATTCCAACTCTTCCTTTGCAATCTTCTCAAAAACTTGTCGATAGACTGTAAAGAATCCCTGAAACAAACAAACAAACAAGCAAACAAATAAATAAATAAACCTTTTGCATGGCTCAATAATAGATGTACAAATGCTCAGGTGCAGTGTATTTTCGAGAAACAATGCCACACTGCAAGAGCAACTCAAAACCAGGATAAAGGCCTTGTAAGCACTTGCTTGAGGTACAAGACCCTTCTAAACAAAGTTCCACTATCCCTCATGCCTTTTATTTCCACCTTCCTCACACTGTCACTGTCTCTCTCACGCGTGTAAGTAAACACCAATTTTAAAAGAAAGAAAGTTTCCATATGCTGGAGATGGTGATAAGTTTCTAGTTACGCAGGATCAAGTTTTGTGGATGTTCCAGACATAAAATTCACTATTAAATATCCTATATTTTTCTAAATTAGTATGTTACTAACTGACTACTAGTACAGTAACAGAAGGACAGGTAAGTATTTCCTCTGGTGGATGTTTTTCTAATCACCTGGAGCTTTTCAATTTATTAAATATTATGAGTGAGTATTTTAAAATCCAATGGGAAATTCAAAAATCCAATAGGGAATTCAATTATAGTAAGCACAACTTCCCCCAAAGTCTATTGTTACACTGCTTTTCTGTAGTTTTCAGCATTCTAGCATGATAAAGGTATTTCTAAACAAACAGATGGTATTGCAAAGGCCTGGAATGCTTCACTATATAAGATAAATAAACAATATGCACATATCTGTAGTTGTACGGCATAGTTGGACATTTTGATTAAGTAACTGTTGAACAACATGCAAGAATTAAAGCCACCTTATACATCCAGTTTTAAGTTTTGTCTAGGATTTGCGTAAGCTGTGCTAAGAATTCTACATATAACTTTAGCACAAAACAAATGCTAACATTGAAACTTAAGCTGATTAATTAAAGATTAATTGATTCCTTACCTTTTCATCATCCCCATATCCAGAGTAACAGCTAACAGTGAAGTAGTGCAGCAGATCTAAGCTATCATCTTGATAGTCTCCATCAACTCCTCCTTTCAGCAGAGCCTCCCTGTGATTATCATACCTGGAAAAAATTCACAGCATCAAGGATGTAGAGACACAGAACACCCCTCAGTGCTGATAAACAGAGTATACCTATCACATCACTGTATATCTTAACCCACTGTCCATAATTTGTCTCTCATATCCAAAGACTTCAGAGAGAAAAAACATGACAGACCCAGTATAGATATTCCCTCTCGATCTTTATTTTACTTACTACTATTTTATCTGCAATATCTATAGCTGGCTCCTCAAGAGCCAGCAACCAGTCAATTGCATTTGAGAAAGAAGCCTCACCAAACTTCCAGAAAGGGGCAGGGCATTATTTAAATCACCCAATACTTGCATGCACTCAAAAAAAAAACCCCAAATCATAACATAAGCACAAAAAAACGTGAAAAACACTCCTGTATTTTCACGGAGGACAAACTCAGGATAGGTGGGTTTGGCTGTGTAAGCTGGTAGATGCTTCAGCCCATGTGAAAAACAAGCTACACAGAACATTTGGAATAGCGATCCCTTAGTGATGTGTATGTGCATATTTCAAATTAGGACTGAACACCTGTATGCACTGCCTAAGGCCTGACGGCTGCCCAGAGCTGCGGTGAAAAGCCGCCCGGTGCTCGGGGAGGAGGAAGCAGGCCAAGCCCGGCTGCTCGCAGGGCGCTGCTCGGGCCCAGCACGCCTCCAGCTCCCGCACGCCACGAGGAAGGTGAGGGTGCGGAGCCGTGCCCCTCCTGCACGGCTCTAACTCTGGCAAAGCCTAAAACCAGTCGGCTGCCCCTGCCCACGGCTGCCCCTGCCCACGGCTGCCCGCGCTGACTCGCGGCGAGGCCCAGGAGCAGCACGGGACAAGTCCTGGCACAGCCAGGGCTAATAAAGCCTCTGCCAGGCCAAGCGCCGCTCACCAGGCCCGTTCCTGTGGGTCGCTGAGCACGTCGTACGCCGCCTGGATCAACTTGAACTGCTCCGCTGCCTCCTCCGCGTTCTCGAGGTTTTTATCTGCAGGACAATTTAACGAAACCGTGTCAGCGGCGGTCAGGCTCGGCGGCAGCAGCCGCCCCGCCGCCCCCGGCACCGAGCCAGGCGACAGCGCGGTGCCCCCGCGCCGCGCGGGGCCGGGGCCGGGCCCGGGCCGTACCCGGGTGCCAGCGCAGCGCCAGCCGGCGGTACGCCCGCTTCAGCTCCTCCTCGGCGGCGTCGCGCCTCACGCCCAGCACCTCGTAGTGGCACTTCATGGCGATGGCGGCGGCGGCCGGTGGGGCGGGGATACCGGGACACAGGGCACCGCCGCCCCGCGCCGGGAGGGGCGAGACCGGCAGGGGAGGAGCGAGGCGGGAGGGGAGGGAGCGAGGCGCGGTGTCAGCCGGCTGCCGGCGGCACGTGGGGAGCGCTTGTCCCCGGCCCACGGCCGGGATCGGGCGCTGCAATCACGCGGTTTCGGAGTAACCGGATACCTTGTGCTGGAATTCACGGAATCAATGGGAGTGGAAAAGATCTCCGAGATCATCGAGTCCTGCCTGTGACCCGACAGCACTGTGTCAACAACTTAGTGCTACGTCCAGCCTTTTCTTAAACATCTCCAGGGACGGTGACTCCCCCCTCCCTCGGCAGCCCATTACAATGTCACCCTTTCTTTTCTTTCACCTTTCTGTCACCTATTCATTCTGTGAAGAAATTACTCGTAATGTCCGGCGCTAACGTGTCCTGGCACGGCTTAAGGCTGTGTCCTCTTGTCCTACTGCCAGTTGCCTCAGAGAAAAATCTGACCCCAGCCCGGCCACCCTTTCCTTTCAGGGAGCTGAAGAGTGCAATGAAGTCTCCGCTGAGGCTCCTCATTTCCAGGGTAAGTACACCTGCTTCTCTTCAGACCTGTGCTCCAGGTTTTATTGTGCTTCACAGCTTGGTTTCCCTTTTCTGAACTTGCTCCACCACCTCAAAGTCCTTCCCGAACTGAGGAGCTCAGACCTGAACACAGGACTCAAGGTGTGACTGCACTAGTGCTGAACACAGGAGAACAATAGCTTCCCTGCTGGCCACATTATTTCTGAAATTGATATTTCTGATTCCTGTGGGTGTTGAGGAGCCCAGAGGCACAGCCAGCACAGCGCGCATTCTCAAGGTAGATTTTTTTTTTACACCTATGCTCTTCAGAGAATTTAGGGTTGGTCCAAGTAGTTTTCCTTCTCTAGGTCATGTTTGTATCAGTGGGCACTACATGAACTGAGCTTTGGATCAGACAGCAAAATCTGAATGTCCTAATCTCAGTGTTTAATCCAAACATGGCAAGTTGAACATGAGTCAGCAGTGCCCTGGCAGCCAGGAGGGCCAACCCTGTCCTGGGGGCATCGGGCACAGCATCAACAGCCGGGCAAGGGAGGGGATTGTCCCGCTCTGCTCTGCACTGGGGTGGCCTCAAGTGTTGACGGCAGTTTTGGGTCACCTCAGCATAAAGAAGGATATAAAGCTAGTGGAGTTTATCAGGAGGAGTGCAGCTTAGATGGAGAGAGGTCACAGCAACTGAGGTCACATGGCTTGTTCAGCTTGGAGAGGAGGCTGAGGGGGGCCTCCTTCCAATACACATCTTTGTCACAGGAGGTTTGTCTGGAATAGTCAATTTTCATCACAGTAGCAGGTAGGGAGCTGTGTTATGCCTCCTTCCAGTACACATCTTTGTCACAGGAATAGTCTGGAATAGTCAATTTTCATCACAGTAGCAGGTAGGGAGCTGTGTTATGGATTTGGGCTGAAAACACAAATGTTGTGTTGATAGTAATAGAAAAGCTTGCATTATTGCTGAGCAGTGCTCAGACTCACAGCCGTTTTTGCTTCTCACCCCACCCACCAGAGAGGTGCACAAGAAACTGAAAGGGGATGCAGCCAGGGCAGCTGACCCCAGCTGACTGCAGGGCTATCCTACACAACATGGCACCATGCTCAGCATACAAAGCTGGAGGAAGAAGGGGGCAACATTCAGTGACACATTTGTCCTCCTGAGTCACTGTTACATGTGAACCCAGCTTTCCTGGCAGGTAAATACCTGCCTACCCACAGGACATAGTAGATAAATTCCTTGATTTGTTTTGCTTTCTGTGCATGGCTTTTGCTTTTGTTCTTTGCTAAACAGTCTTCATCTCAGCTCACAACTTTTCACTTCTACCCTTCCAATTCTCTTCCCCACCCTACCAAGGAAGAGTGAGCAGGCAGCTCTCTGGGGCTGAGTTGCCAGCTGGGGTTAAACAAGTGTGTCAGGGAAGTTCCAGTTGGACACCAATGTTCTTTACACAGGTCAGTTCCCAGGGAAGTGGTCATGGCACCAAGCCTGTCAAGAGTTAAAGAGGGTCTGTATGACCTAGTCATATGGCTTAGTGTTACATAGTTCTGCAAGGAGTTACATTGGACTCAATTATACTGATGGGGGGTCCTTTCCAACTCAACTGTGTCTATGTATTAGACCATGTGAACTGAGCACATGCCTATATTCACCAGTCTTTCTTTCCAATCATACAGCACACAGACCACTTTGCTGCAGAAGTTATACAGGATTTCCCTCACCCTGCTGGGTGGGATGATACTTAGAATTTAACAGGTCAGCTTCCTCTCCAGCCTGTTGTGTCCTTTCAGCATTAAGATGCTGGAAATTGAAAAAGAGGTATCAAGCAGAAACAGGGCATGGGCAAGACTTTGAAACACAAAAAAGTCTGGGGGAGTACAGAACTAGTGAGTGGAACCAGGTCAGGAGGTCAGGAACTATCAACTGTATTCTGTATGTAATAAAGAAACAGCCCCAGAGAAGTTGTTCAGAACAGTTTTGGATGACCCATCCCTGGAAATGTTTAAGGCCAGGCTGAATGAGATGCCATGTTATTTCTGAAAACTCAGAATCCCAGAAGACAATAAAAGAATGCAAACTCAATCTTTATAAAGAAATGTATGTTTTGTTCACTTAAAATTGAAATTCAGACATGTTTGTCTCTACAATGTAAATTCAAATATTTACAATATTCGGTTGATATTGTATGAAGTTTCATTCCTTGTAACATCTACGCAGATCCTTCAGTTCTGAATAGCTTTTTTTGCTTTTTCCTCTGAATCTTGCGTAGCTTCTTCTTATCTTTGACAATTGGCTTTGACTCTGGTTTCACAAGCTGTATTTCCACTGGCTTATCTTCAGCTGGAGTTTCAAAGACTACTTCAGTAGGATCTTCTTCAACAAGGACCTTAGTCCCTTTTTTCTTTATCTTTTGCACTTCTTTCACTTGCTGCTTCTCTCTAAACTTAGCTGCCACTGACAATCTTATCAGCCGGCGATGCTATAAAAATAAGAATTTAAATTTCATCATGTTTCAAATAAGCACGATGGAAGAAATCTGGTATTAAAGAAATTAATTTCTTTAATGCTAATTTCTCTGCTTAATGGCAGAGACCCTCAGTGTAACGTCATCTTTTCAGTGGCATGACTTCTGCACTCACTTCATCATTACAAAACTACTCTGCTCTCAAACTGTCACCAGTTCAGGGCACTACAAAGGGTCATGGGGAAAGGCATACTTGATGCTCCCACACAGAATGACTGCAAGGCTGGTTTTCAAATTAGTTGCTAAATTAAAGAGAACACAAGGACACAGCTGCTTACCATATTTGGGGACTGGTAATGAGGATTTTCATAGAGAGTTGGTCCTCCAAAGCTACCTTGGAAGATTTTTATGAGGTTCAGGACAAAACGAGGCCCAATTTCTACTAGAGATGCATCTTCTTCTATTATCTGCAATAAAAAGAAAATTTTCTCAATTTCTTACAGATTCAATCAAAGCATATGACCTTGCAGGGACCTTGTGTACATATGGTAATACACAAGTGAATTTAAATTCAAGATAAGGTACTTGATTAGGTAGATTTGTATAAAACCAGTTATGTACATTAAGCAGTTCTTTGAAATTCAAGCAAGCTTTTGGAGTACTCTGTATTTGTCAATTCCTTCTACAGAAACTTAAACTCTAGATGACTTTGGGTCAAAGCAGCAATTTAGGTTAAGGCACAGTTTAGGCCTTGGGTAGTATGTCCTGCTACCAAGACAGAATCACAACAGAATGCAAGTTCAGTGAACCACATCTCACCAGAGATATGGGAAAAGGTTCTCATTTCAGGACACTGAATCTGCAAGCACTAGGGGCTGGCATGTCCTGATAACAATAATAATGATTCTTATTTTATTTAATGGATTTGATATCAAGTTACTCCACTGACCTCCTCTTGAAGAGCTAGAGAGACCACTCACCTGGTAATTGCGAAACCAGATCCTTTCATCAGTGACGGTGAAGGTGAAAACATGATCAACAAAAGGCTGGCTTTTGGGGTGGTACTGTGGTGTACCAAATATCTGTAATAAAAGGGCAGTGTTTCTGAACATCTGCAGTTTACGAGGTCAAACAAAAATGGCTCATTTTAAACTCCTTTTAATTTACTAAGTTCCCAAACCGAGATTACATTTCATAACCCAAAACTTAAGAAATGTGTCTGAGTTGTGCTAAGAATATGATCCTAATCCTTTGTGATATTTTCAAAGTTCAGAAGTGTAAAACTGCTACTTGAAAAAAAACCACTTGAGATTATTAAGTATGTTGCCAAAACACATCTCCAGTGAAGAAACACTAGAACTATAGACTGACCTGAATAAACAATTCTTTTAGCAGGGCATAGTGTGGCTCCCGGTCAAATATCTACAAAAAATAAAAATGTTATTTTACATACAAGGCTAAATGCAATAGTCATGCAAAAACAATAAGAACAGACCCAAATGAAATAAAACCTATACTTACTGGATCAAAAGACAAAAGGGGTCTTGAGCCCCTTAGGCAATTTCCTGTCATCTTCAATTCAGCCAGTGTGTGAACTACAGTGATTTTAAGAAAAGTTATTACTTACAGAAAAAGTTTTGGACAGAACAGCAATAATACAAACACAATAATGTCCACCAGCTTACCATTCTGCACCAAGAATTTAGCAGATGGTCCCTGTGGTGTGTTTGAAAGCCTTCAGAGGGCAAGTGGTGGGGAAGAGAGAAAGAAAAATGTTAACAGCAGCCAGAATACATGCTGGATTTCCACACTACACCCCAACCAGTTATTCCTGCATTGAAGTAATTTCTGTCACTTTTACAGCTGTACTGACTTCCTTTAACGTAAACATAGCTTCTTTATGCTCATAAACACTTGTTTTCTAAATAATTTTGTAAAATCCTTCTGGGAAGAGTCTCCAAAAGCTGTTCATGCATTGTAAATTTGCACTATCCACAGAAGTGCAATATTAGAAGAAATTTAACTAAGCAGAAGTATTTCATGCATCTTCACTATTACAGTAGGAAGCTTCAGCTAGAACTGAAGCATTTGCAGCTATAAACAGCAATATAACAAAACATAACATTTCCTTACCACACGTAGAGATCCTGTTTCTTTTTGGCTTCAAAAAAGATGCACTTATTGCAGTTTTTCATTTCACACACCTACACAAGACACATCAAATTAGCTGCTTACAAACATCCTGAAGACATTTTGATAACTTTCCACATTCATCTCTCCCCTCTCCAAAATGCATGTTCAAAAGCAAAGATCTTGTCTTATTAAATGACATCTACTGATACCCAAATTTTGGTCTGGCTTATTTTTTAAATTTCACATACTCACTACAAGGAGTAATAACCTCATTAAAGCTACAAACAACATGATAAGCTGTCCAGGATACAAACACAAGAGCAGGAGCTGAGACATTAGGTTCTAGATTCAGAAATATCAAATGTCCTACTACATTTGGGCTGGCTGCATATTTGTGTCCTGCACTGTTCAAGCATAAGCTGTACTACACTTCTTACCTACACAGAAAAGCACATTATGCTGTATTCCCTCATAATGAAAATCTGTATTTAATTAAAACTTTCATTCTGGTTTTATTAATCAAAAGTCAACTTTTGGCTTTTTGGGTATCAATATTTTGGTATAATTTTCACCTATGAAGTAACATTTTGAACTTGGCTGCCCTTTTCCTTGCATACTGATTTTCCATAGAAAATAAAATAAAATAAAGAAACACAAAGATAAATCCTGAATTACCTCATTGATTACAAATAACTGGTCTTTACGGTCCATTTTAGTATCTGGAAGACAAAAACAACATTTACAAGGCTGGAAAACCAATTTAATACAAGAGATTATTTTAACAGTCAGGTTTTTTACAAAAACTTTACGAGTTTATAAATTAAAAGGTAATTATCAAATTGTTTCTGTCATGTTATGGCATATGTAAACATAGCAACAAAAGTAACTGTGCAGGTTCAGGACTGATGGCATAGGATTCACTTCCCAGAAAATAATATGATACAAAAATTGCTGTACTTCTTGGCTCAAAAGGTATTTGTTTAAGATACAAATTTCATCAAAACTCTTCTGTACCACATTTTAAAAAAATAAAAGAACAGGGCTTTTGGCTTAAAAGTATTCTCAAAATATAAGTTAGGAATGATGTTCAACCCCCACCTGCTTTAGAGTGAGGCATCAATGTCCTTAAGTCCTGCATTAGGTGTCTGGTTCTGAAATTAATTCCACGAGAGGAGAATATCAGCACTCGCTCCTTGTTTTTCCATTTGCCCTAGGAAAAAAGACACAGCAGTCACGTGGGAAGCTTTTAGCCTTAATACTGTTATAACGCAGCAAAAATAAAAAGTTTCCACAGTGAATACAAAAAGACACAGCAAGAACCTTCATTTTTACCTGCCCAAGCAGGCAGAGCCACGCTCTCAGCAGGAGTGGAGACTTCCCTAGAGAGCAGGGGGGCACAGCTTTTACAGCAGGAACCGTGTCATCCTGATCCACAGCGTGCTCCCAGGCACAGACAGCCCTGCACTCCCACACAACTACTAAAACGCCACGTCCATCGCTTATTTTCCTGCAAAATGGGCTCAGGGACCGCCCCAGAGCACAGCCCAGCCTCTCCTGTCGACAAGCGTATTGCGAAATCTTTGTGTTTACACGCAGTGCTTTGCCTTTTTCCTACCAGCAAGCAATTACCGAAACCTTCTCCGCATGATTCCTAAATGGAACAGTTTCCACACAGCTTCTCTACATAACAGAATTGCCCAACTCTTTCAATTACTTCTGAGACTGAGGTAACACATCTTACCGACATCGACCAGGGCAGCGCTTTTCGCGTATTCTCACGAAAAAAACCGCACCGCCACGTTCCCTTTTACTTGTACCTTGTATCACAAAAGACTACGAATAAATGCCTCTGTCCCGGCTGGGCCGTGACCCCTCAGACAACGCGAGCCGCGGGCCGAGCGGCGGTACCTGGGACACGGGCGGCGGGATGCTGTATTCCTGCGGCGGCCTGCTGCTCTCCCTGGGGCTGCTCTCCCTGGGGCCGCCCTCGGGCGCCGCCTCGCCCGCGCTCGGGGCGCTCCTGGCGCGCTTGGCCTTCCCCGCGGCCAGCGCCGCACGCTTCCTCTTGGCCGCCATCCGCCCGCACGCCATGCCGCGCTCGCCGCCCGCCCGCTCCGCCTCCCCGGTCACGTTTCCTGCGCTCGCATTTCCTGTGCTGGCGACGCTGTGATCTCACTTCCTGCGCTCCCGTTCGCAGTGCCCGCTCCCGCTTCCCGCGCTCCCGTTCGCAGTGCCCGCTCCCGCTTCCCGCGCTCCCGTTCGCAGTGCCCGCTCCCGCTTCCCGCGCTCCCGCCGCCCGGCCATGCCGTTCTCGGCGCAGCCGCCCGCCAGCGGCGAGCGCTACGCGCTGTCCGCCAGCCTGGACAATGCCCGGCACCTGTCCAGCCTCCTGCGGGCCGTGCACTTCCAGGACCACGCCACCTGCCTCGCCACGGCCAGCGGGCTGCGCGTCACCGTGGAGGATGCCAAGTGTATCCAGGCCAACGCCTTCATCCAGGTACGGGGAGGGCAGGGCAGCTGCAGACCTTGCACGGGCCCCGGTTACCGCCGCTGTCGCAGCACCGGGAGGACAAGGAGTGACAGGACAGGGTCCAGCGGAGGCCACAAAGATGATTAAAGAGCATCTCTTGTGAGGAGAGCACGCAGGAGCTGGGTCTGTTTAGTCTGGAGAAGAGCAAACTGAGAGTCTCATTAATGCACATAAATATCTCAAACATGGGTGCCAGGAAGATGGTGCCAGACTCCTTTCTGTGGTGACCGGTGACAGAAAAGAGAGCAATGAGCGTAAAATAAACCACCAAAGTTTCACCTCAACGCGAGGAAGCACTTCTTTACACTTAGGGTGCTAGAGCACTGGAACAGAATGCCAGGGAGGTTTTGGAGTTTCCCTCACTGCAGACATTCAAACCCCGCCTGGATGTGTTCCTGTGTCACCTGCTCCAGGTGACCCTGCCTTGGCAGAGGGGTTGGAGTGGATAATCTCCAGAGGTCCCTTTCAACCCCACCAATTCCATGTGCTCACCTGCAGAGAGGGGGAGACTTTGCTGGAAGCAAGGCCTGAGCTGGCATGTAGGAAGGGCCATGGTGAGGCTGCCCTTGTTTATGAGTGTCCATGCTTCTGGAATTCCGAATCCTGCACCAGTACATCCATGAACACCTGACATTGTAGCGGGTTTGCACCCTCGTGTAATGTACTGGTGCCTGCCAAACTCATGGCTCCTTCTGGCCATGCTGTGCTTAGGTGCACAAGCAAGGGCTTGCAGTATCCCTCTTTAAGTGTTTTTATAGCTCATCCCAAAGCTAATAGGTTGGATTTTTGTGAGCTGTGAAAGAGTACAGATTCACAGACACTTGATTATGCAGAGCACCCCAGGATGAGGTTTTCCCTCTGGGCTGCCAAGAAAATATGACATTACTTGTCCAAAAGCAGTTCGTGCCACCCTGCTTTATTTCTGAGACAGTGTTCTCGTGGGCGCCACAAAGCAGTGAGTGTCAGTGACAGACAGGATAGCATGGAGCTATCCCCATCAGGCTAGTCAAAGGTAGGATTCAGCACATATTTCAGAGTGGTGAAGTCACTGTTCTGTTCTGTTCTTAAGTACTAGTATTGGGAATGTTTATTCATGCTCTGAGCGAGCATAAAAAAGTATTGTTACTGGAGAAGGGTGACACATTGTACAGTTCCATGAATGTTTCTAGCTCCAGAAGTAAGCAGCTCCAGTTTTGCTGTTTGTGGGTTGTACTGAAACCATAATAGATAATTTAGGGTTTCATGTTTGTGTCATCTTACCTTGTTTTAAGTGTGGTTTGCTTGTGTTTTCCTAGTTTGAGGATGAAGACCCATTTTTCTATAATCAATGCTGTGTTGCATGTAGAAATCTCTTTGTGTTGCACTGATTTCTGGATGGGAAACCCTGAAGTTTAAACTGTAAGATAATTGCAGAAACTCCCAACTTTTCATCTCTTTGCTTTAACTTACAGGCAGAAATTTTTCAGGAGTTTTCCGTTCAGGAGGAGTCTGTGATGTTCCGGATCAGTTTGTCTGTTCTTCTGGACTGCCTCACCATTTTTGGAAGCAGCTCCTTGCCAGGTGTGGTGTGGTTCCATGAATCCACAGAAGGCTGTGTGGGTGCTGCAGGACGTGTACTCACGTGGCATCCTTCTGGGCAGTTCTTCCTTGCAGCTCTGTGTTGAACTCCTCATTCCTCTACGGTTTTGGTTGTGGCTGACCTAAAGATCCAAATCAAGTGTACGAAAGAGCAAAATCACAGGATTTTGGGAAACCGGCGGTTCAGGTGGTGATAACCTGCAACAGGAGGTGTGACCACAGCATGAGCTCAGCTGCATTAACTTCAGTTTGGGTTGCACAAGTAACAGGAGTAGTAAGGAAAGATGGTGTGAGCCAGAGAGAACCACAGGACCATGAGGATTTTCCAATTCCTCTAAACTGTAGCGTGTCTTAATTGTCGCAGCTGGTGTGTGAAATTATTTGGATTTGAGTTGTCTACACACAACTAATTTAATTTTACCTGCATAACCGTTAGCATTTCAGAGGGTATCTAGGAGGCAGCGCTAAAATTGATCTGTGGCCCGTGTGCCAGAAAAATGTGAGTTTTTTAATGTGATCAAATGACCTAGCTATGGTCTCTACAGAATATATTTCATTCTCTTTTTCAGGAACATCGACGGCCCTTAGATTGTGTTACCGTGGCTATGGGGATCCCCTGATGCTGTTCTTGGAAGAAGGAGGAGTAGTAACAGTATGCAAAATCAACACTCAAGAACCTGAGGAGTTGTTAGATTTTGATTTCTGCAGTACAAATGTTGTTAATAAAATTATCCTGCAGTCGGAGGGACTGCGAGAAGCATTTGCTGAACTGGATATGACCAGTGAAGTTCTGCAGATTACCATGTCTCCTGATAAACCCTACTTCAGGTACTAGAAATGGCTTTTAACTCAATTGTTTGTGCTTGGCTGCCTTGGTAAGGAGTGGAAGAGAGGGTGGAGAGAGGGGAACTATTTTAGAATACTGGTTCATTTCAGGAAGAATTGCAATAATATGGCAAAGGACAGTATGTTCTCTAACATAGTAATGAGTATTTTGACAACTTCATAAATGTGACACTGGTGTAGACAGTTTAGCATTTTTAATTAAATAAGTGAAACAAACAGCAGTGTTTTGTGAAACAGTCATGAGATATGTACAATGACTCATTTTGATGAGTTTTTACGGACCTCTCATCAGGTATTTTGAGATGGTGCTTTTTGTCTTCCAGGTTATCCACTTTTGGAAATGCTGGAAGTGCACATCTAGACTACCCTAGGGACTCTGATTTGATGGAAGCATTCCACTGTAACCAGACCCAGACAAACAGGTTAGAAAGTGACTGATGCCCTGTGCCAGGTCATGCATTCTTGATGGGAAGTTTAAAAACTGCTTTTGCATTTCTGTAACATTTATTTTATTAGTATGGGGGGCAAAAATATTCCCATCTGATAAAAGGCTGTGTCTGTAATCAAAAGCTAAGTGCTGACAATGACAGTTTAATGTTGTTACCAGGGAAACACCAAATAAGCATGTTCCTTATTGTTTTTTTGTTTAGTCTGGGTCTTTATTCATGACTAATGTTTCAGCTCCTCTTTGCACAATGTATTGTTTTCATGTTACTGAAATAATATATAATAATAATATTTTCTCCTGCAGATACAAGATTTCTTTGCTTAAACCATCCACAAAGGCACTGGCTTTGTCTTGTAAAGTGTCCATTCGAACAGATGCTCAAGGATTTCTTTCACTGCAGTATATGATTAGGAATGAAGATGGACAGATCTGTTTTGTGGAGTACTATTGTTGTCCTGATGAGAACATCACTGAAGCAGAACTGTAGGTGTGTAGGTGTGCTGGCATCTGTAATATATTTTTGGTTATATAAAATATTATATTTTTTTACAAAACTAAATGAAAGCTGTAAAGTTTGATGGAGTTAATATTGTCTTTATTTTTTAACTCTGGACTAAGAAGGGTGAAGATTTTAATTTTCTTCTACTGCAAACATTTCTTAACCTTGATTCAAACTGAAACTGAAAAAGCAGAAAGGGGAGTTGATGTCCTATAGACCCTGCTTCCAACACAGATTTTAAAGTACTGTTTGTGTAATACATTGATACTTTTTGCAGTGTTCTCCAAGAATTTTTGTTTGTGTTATGTTTTTTTGTCTTTGGCTTCTAGTAAGCAATTACACAGGGGAAAATCTGAATACTAGTTGTATATTAGCCAGATGACTTTCAGTGACTTAAAACCACATTTGTCTTGAAAGAGAACAACATTTTCAAACTCTTAATAGTAGCAGGTGGTTTCTTGCTGGCAAATGCTGCTATGTTTTGTCAGTGAAGGCACTAGGCTTCTCCTCATCTTGATTAATTCTTAATATAACTCAATTCCTTGGAATTTCATCTGACAGCAATTTACCATTTTGTCTGCAAACTGATGTTGAATTGGTAAATTGATGTAGAAGCCAGGATTTACTTACTCATTACTCTTAACTGTTCTGGCAACATCATTGCTTTGGGTCAGGAGTTTGTTACACATCTGCAAGAATGCTGCAGCTGATCTGTTTCTGTGTATTCACGTCCCTGTTCCTACTCAGTTGCTCTCTGCTAGTGGTGTTAAGAATCCTAAGAGAGAAAAGTTCCCTATTGAAAATTTTTTATGAAATTGGTTTGCCTTCTCAGTGGCGTTTTTCAGCAACGGGAATCGCTGCTAAACTGCAGCAGGGGAATATCTGCCTGTGTCCATGGAGTGGTATTCAAATCACTGCTAAAAAGGGGCTGATCTCATGCTCACTGAAAAGAGAGTGTGGTTCCTGGGCAGTTTTCTGCAGTGTCCCACCTCCAGAGCAGCAGATGGGTTTTTTTAGGTCAAAAGTCCACTTGTCCTTGCACACCAACCAACCTGCTCAGAATGGGAAGTACCTGGGAGCAGCCAGGCACTGGACTGGATGCAGAGACTGAGCCCTGCCTGCCTCTCTGCTGTGGGATGTGACCAAAAAGTCAGCATCTGCAGGTGGTTTCTGCAGCTTTAGACTCTGGTCAAGTTTTGTTGTCTGTCAGATGAGGTCTTGCTTTGTTTTCTATGGAAAACAGTGTGTTCATATGTTACCAAATTGATTGCTCCACAGTTCAACAGAATCCTTTGGGTTCAAGTTTAAAATGTTTTTGTGAATGATTTTTCACCTCTTGCTTATGCCAGAAAGAGTATACTTTTGGAGTACACAGTGTTATCTGTTCATTTTGGTTGTTTTTTGTGCAAATCATCCATTTATTGCAATAAAGTTTACAATAAAGTTGTTTGAAATTTATAAACAATTACAAATTTTTGAACTACAAGGCTGACATAGATACCTAATATTCTACATTACTCTTATTCACTGGGGTTTTTTTCCAAACTGAAGTATACCCAAGACAAGTATAAATGAACTTCCTTCTGGCTTACTGTGTCAATTTCTTCAATGAAAAAAAGGGTTATGGTCTCATTGGGAATTAGTAATATTATCCCTGACTACTGAGTATCAAGGATGATTTACCTAATCCCTGGGTGACAGGATAAAAATGAAGTAGAACACACCACTTTCTTGGTGTGATTTATTTTAGAATATCCAGGTTTCTTGTATTGTGTTCAGGAATTGTGGCTTAACATTTGAATATTTATATAATTGCCTACAGATGTATTGTGTTCTTGAAATAGTACTTTTAATGATTTCTTCTATGGCCTACCAACAGTAATTATGGAAGTAATACCCACAGAAGTTAGAACACCACAAAATACCAGAAAATAACTTGCATTTAATAAATATTAGGTGTTAAAGACACATTTGGTTTGTGCAGGAGTTAATGTCTGTACTCCAAATGGGCTGAGTCTGGGCTCCCAGAGGTAGGGAGGTGCTTGTGCACTTTTGACTTCATGGATATGGGTTTAGGGAGACAAGAACATGGGAAAGCTGGGCTACAGACTTGGTGCTGAACGGCAGTGAATTAATTTAGGATCCATCTGTGAAGTATTCAATTACATTTCTGCATTCAAGCACAGTAAAATAAAAAGGGTGAAGATGAAGATGATGACTGGGAGGGCACTGTATATTTTTGACCTAGTAAGTTACTTAAATTCTGCAGATATCCACTGCTGCATTTCCACTGTAGCATTCCTGCTACACTTCGCATGGATCCAGAACTCAGGTTACCTTTGGTGCATTTTATCTCTGCTATTTAACAAGACCTTTCCCCTTGCAGACTACAGGAAACCTGCAGCAGAAGAAATGTTCAGCTCATGTTTTTTTCTTTTAGTACTGTCACAGGAGAGGCTTGTCATAACTCAGATTTTGCCCATCTGCTTTCTTAAAATGGTGCATGCAAGTACTCAGAATTACTTATCTTGTAAAGTAAATCAGTTCCTGGGGTGGGAGCTGTCACCAGTGCCTTGCCCCTGGGTTCAGCTGTGGTAGGTGATGCCTGGCAGCTCTGATGGGCAGCACTGGGGGCTGTGGGCATCCCACATCCAGAGGCCACAAAACCGGCAAGTGATTTTCCCTCCAATTATTTTGATTTGTTATTTTCAGAGTAGGAACTGACCTCAGGTTTTCAAGAAGGCACTTTGATTCTACCAGAAAACTACTGCAAATAGGCTTTGGGTCCCCACCAGACTCTGAAGATTCTAGAAGTCAAAATAATGCCTTTGACTCCTGACAGTCTTTATGCAACAAAACACCAACAGTGCTGGTGCTAGTGTTATAACCTGCCTTCCAACATGTTGAATTTTTGTGTCTCTTTGGCTTTCTACAATGATTGGGATCTGTAAAGCACAAAATTCTCCAGGGGGAATTCAGTTCTATACCTCTGTTTCAAAGTTAGTGTTGGGAAAGAATCAGTGGTTTAGTTTTTATTTAGTTTAGTTGTTTAATATTTATTTACACATGGATTTACAAGGAAATAGTACTCTCGTGTACTTGACTACATGAGTCTTCAGTGAGGTTAGTGGAGCAGCTGGAAAAGCTGAGGTAAGCCATATGCTGTTTCCTGTAGGTGTCTGTTTTTAACCTCATTTTATAGCAGCTTGAAGAATCCAGCAGGTGGGTCTTACCAAAATAAATACTTAGAAACTGTGTGTAGTAGCACTAAGCAGTGCTTTTGCTGAACAGTAACATTAAAGAATACTGACATTAAACTGAACAAATAACAGAATTATTTTTAAAATGCTGCTATTACTGAATAGTTGCTTGATGACTTCTTGTTGAGAGAAAAACTTATTTTTATGTGAATCTCTGTTTGAGGGTGCCAGGACTGCTTAGGTATAAATGGAAGAGGTAACAGGTGGGTTGAGCCTCTTTCTACCCTGCTTCTGCCCTTAGCTGGGTCTAAGGGTAACAGGGCAGTGCATTTTTTATAGCATTGCTATAGCTAATTGCAAGGGCTCTTCCAGGCAGAGAGCGTGCGAGGAAGATGCAGTCAGGTGCCCCACACACAGCTCTGGTTTCTGTGGAGTAATAGACTCTCACAGAAGTGAGAACTGGGCTTGAATGTCCACCACAACTGTGAACACGTCAGTCTGTGTAAGTATTCTGAGGAATGCATCCAAGGGAGTCTAGAAAGAGCTGCATTGCCCAGGAAAAGCTTCTGTTTTGTAATACCATTGAAAATCTGAGCAGAGAGACAATGGGAATTTCACTCCCACTTTCACCCCCACTGCATCAGTGTTTAAGGTGGGGTAGTGGGTGGAGGGCTGTGTCTGTGTGTGGATTAAAACTCTCAGTGGAAAACTGAACAGCCTCCTGCCCCTTCTGGTTCAGATGGGACCATGGAGTTGACCAAAAAGGAGCAAGTGAGCAGAAAGCTGGAGGTCTGAGATAAGAAATCTGCCTGAACATATGTTTGCATTTTACCCCATAAATGCCAGTGGAGTGCAGTAATGGGTTTGTCACATAAGGGATGCATGGAACGACTCCACCTAATTAGGCACTTGCACCCCTTATCAAACAGAAGGAGACTTAATCCATGGAACAGAAAGCATCAAACAAGCCCTAAGTTATGTCCAGATGTTGGAAAGATAAATTACTTGTTGGCAAAATTGCCTTGTTAAGCTTCAGTGATCTCATACCTAGGGGGAGGTTAACAAAGTTTGGGAAGAAGGATAGTAGGTAGACACAAAGAATGCAGAGCTTTAAAGCCAAAAGGACCTACAGCAGAACTCCCAAGATAAGGAAGAAACGAATAAGGCCAACTCAGCAACTGTGCTGAAACTGACTGCTTAGTGGGTAAAAAGAACTTCAGCAGGGAGAAATCATGACAGAGTGACTCATGGCCCACCATGTCAAAAGAGGATGAAGACTGAGGGTTGCAGACTAATTAGCATAAGAACTGACAGAATCATTAACTGACAGAAGCCAGAACATTAATTAGTAAGAGAACAGTCTCCTGTCGCCTTGAACGTCAATGCCTATGTTTGCTAATGTTGAGGGATGCATCTGGTGCAGGCAGCTGTGTTTGCAAGCTGAATTCGAGGTTCAGGTTGAGCTCTGGGTGAGAGCCAAGAGAAAGACAAGGGGCTGCCTTTGATTGTTAACAAAGGGCACAAAGCCCGGTGAGACCAGCCAGGGTGAGTGGACACTGGGAGACACAGCAGTTGCAGGCATTTGGATAACAAGAGAGATGAGATGGGTGCTGCCAGCTAGGTGAATTGACACGGAGAGAGTGGCATGTGCCGACTGGAGAGGAAGAGCTACACTTGCACCTGGGTAGAGAGAGTGGAAAATTCCCTGGGGCTCCTTTTTGGGGGTCCCTCCTCGGAGGCATCAGCACGAGCTGTTTCTGTGTAAGTGCACTGTGAATAAATGGCTTTGTGGAACAAGACCTCTGAGACTCCATGGGGAGCCTGGGGTGGAGCCAGCAAGGTAACCTGCTCTGGAGTGTTTGGGGCTGTCCCAGGTGTGAAAGTCTGGCACTGGGAGTGTGACTGCCAGAGAGGCTCAACAATGGTCAGACTGGGGAGTTTCCTTAACACAACAGTGTATAAATAGTAAAAAGTTTTGAGAGTTAGTGTGCTTGATTTGTGGAACACCACTGAGCACCCAGGCTTGTGCCACTGGAATAAATAATCAGTGTTTCTCTTGAGTGTGTAATTAGTTGCTTGTTGCACACTGGAAAATGAATCTGATTTTTTCTGGACAACAAGCTGGCCAAACACTTTTGCTCTCATAATAAACTAACCACTGGCATGAGACAAGTTCTGGAGGAGCTGGGGTATATCCAGGCTGCAGCTGTGAGCAGTCACTCTCCAGAGCTGACCAAAGCTCCCAGAAGAGTTGTCAGAGAGTCATGGGCTACGCAGAGCTGCACGCCCTCCTCTTCCTCCATGCTGCAACCCAGCCTGGGTGATCCCAGACTTTAATTAAGCAGATATTCGCAAGGGAACACGGTGCCAGACACTCACCAGCCAAAGCATCTGAGGACAAAAGCATCTGCCAGCCTGTTCCTCGCCAGTTGTAGGGTGAGGAATTCTTCATGTGGCAGCAAGGGCAGGAATTTTAGAGACACTGAAAACCACACAGCCACCCTGAGGCAGCGCAGGGCTCCGCACAGTGTAGGGGACAATGCAGAAGCAGCACAACCAGGGGAGCACCTGCCCTCCCCACTGAGTCCTTCCTGCAGGCGCCTGGCTCTGAAACACTTCACATGTGTGCTGCCTCTGCAACATCTGTCCAGCTGTGCTCACACCCAGCTGCGGCCCCACCAACTGCCGAACGCAGCTTTTTTTGGGAGCTGCACTTTGAACAGACAATCTCTTTCCAGGAATGGGGCAGTGCAGACCTTTGTGCTTTGAGTTGTCACTCCCCACTGTTCCAGCTGTGAGGGAGGCTCTGAGGGGAAGGAATGCCAGGTTGCTTTCTCAGGAATGTTTTGAGTTTTTTCTTTTTGTCTGGAAAATGCAGTTTAATCCAGCACCCCCTTACTTCCCAGACTCTTTGGGGGATGACTCCTGGTGAGCAGTAGAGTGTTGACAGAGAAGCCCGGGCCCAGCCACCACTGAGGAGCATTTTGGCTAATCCCAAAGGAAAGGTGACTGTAGCGGAGCAACAGCTTCCCATACAGGCACAGTGGTGTTTTGATGCAGGCCATGTCAGTCTCCTGAGGGTCACAGGGTGCAGGGTACCAGCTGCAGCATCCTCCCCGGGCAGGGTTAACACCAGTGCACTGTGAGTGTGCAGGGCCAGCCAGGCAGGCAGGAGCAGACAGACAGACACCCCTGGGCTCCAGCCCTGAGCTCCTTGCAGGAGATGATGTCACTGAGATGTGCCTGTTTCCAATCTCCAGCTGCTGGTAGGAGGTCCCATTACCAACTGTCTGAGCATTTCAGGCTGTTGGAAAATGTACAAAGAGGGCCAACACTGTGAATCTGGAGAGATCAGCATGAGAGCAGGCTTTTAAAATAATACTGAAAGCCCGGTGATTGCATTAACCTGTGTTAAACTCATCAATTAAGAGTCTGCCAGGGCAGCCAAAGGTTTGGAAATACCTACAAATCCATTGCCATAAAATGCCCCAGGAGCTACGGGTGGTACAACAAAACAGACCCTCCCAAAGCCACCTGTAGGAGCGGGGACTGGCATCAGCAGGGCTAAAAGCAAGCTGATTTTTGCTGCTTCTGTAAAGGCAAAAAATGGTCATCACAGGAGTCATATGTTAGTGACAGTCCATGCTGCCTGCCACCATTGTGTCTGATGTGACAGAGCCTGTCATTTCTCCAAGAAGACTTTTTGTCACACAGCACTGAAACCTGGGGAATCTAATTAACAGCTGTTGGGCAAAGGCACATGACTTTCTTGCCAGCAGCAGACTTGACTGGTAGATCTGTTCTGTAGTTACAAAAATTTTAACTCAGGCTTCCTCAAATTAGTAGACACTAAATCACTGATTTTTATTCAGCTGCAGCCAAGATGGGTTTTAAGGAAATGACTGTTGAGGAGAATGAATTTGTTACTGCCCTAAGAACACAGATACAAAACCAAAACAAAGTATGGTTTCTAGTCTGTGCTTCGTGTCTCTGTTACTTATGCTCAAAAGGATTGTGAAAGATCCAAACAGAGGAGGAGGCAGGGATGAAGAAAAGCATTTGAAACCACTTCTGTGAAATGCTCTGCTGAGAGCTGGGGAGCACCCACGAGCATGCACAGTGACCCATAGCTGCAGAACCAAGTGGTGTTGTAGATGAAGGTTTCAAGGTACTCAAACTCTTGTACTGTGCTTTGACATTAAATTCAGTGCTTTTAGTGGCAGACCAAACCTACAGTTAATAGATTTAGAGTTGACAGATTTAGATTACTGAACTGTCCTACACATCTTGCACCAATTGCTGTTTGCTTGAAAAAATTTTCTGTGTTACAGCTGTGCCTGCAGGGTACAATATCTGCTGGGTACATCACATCTGCCCGTGCTGCTCTGAAACCTGCACACCAAACTCTCCCAGAGTTTTTCCACACAGTTCCCCCACAGGCACACTGCCCTGCAGCCTGGGTCCCAAGCAGCAGACTGAGGCCCTGACCCCCAGACATCCACAGCCACAGGAGGCTGCCTCTGCTCCAGGACCTGCCCTGCACTGGGAGGCCTGACCACGCCACCTGAGACAGTGATTCTTCCCTGCAGCACTTGTGTCTCTGCCACATTTGAGAGCAGATTGCCTCTGCCTTCTGTCTGCCTCTTGCTCAGATGAGGGCTGGCACTGGTATGAAGAAAACCCCAGGATACTTTGGTGTGGCTGACCTAAGCAAGAGCCTCCCTGGGGAAGGTCAGGCAGGCAAAAGGGCCATGAGCCCACTGTTCTAGTGCCATGAGTCAGCTGTCCTCCCCTGTCCCATGTGGTACTCCAGCCTCTTGGCTTATCCTCCTGCACACTCCAGGCTGGTACCCCTGGTACCCTGCCAGACCCCTCCAGAGAGCAGATTTGTGATGTAAACACAATATACAGACTGCAGCTGTAGTTTATGTAGCTCTGAAGCACCCAGCATTAAAATCATACCCCACCTGCCTCTTTCCCCCAGCCAGCTACTCTCAGGCAAACTCATGGAACGTGAAGTGGGCTTCAACACCTCTGTATAATGACATGGCATTTGCCAAGGGATTTCTTGCCAGCTTCTCCACTGGCCCTTTCTTGGCTGCTTCTCCTGGGGCCCTGTGTGTGGCTTGCTGCAGCACAGAGCAGCGTGGTCTTCCCTGGGCTTTTGCTGTCTTATGCTGACACGCAGCACATCACATCGCTGTGGAGCTGCCCTGAGGAGAGGTGGGAAGGCAACCAGCAGGCAATTCTGCCATCCCTGAGCCCCCTGCTCAGCCAGCAAGGGGCAAGATTGGCTCTCTACCCGTGAGGCTCAGCAGGAAGTCTGCTATGCAACCTGCCCAGGAAGGCAGACTCCTCTCAGAGGATATTGACCCCTATGCTCGGATGTTGGTTATGCTTCACTGTGTGCTGCCACAGCCAAAAGGTCTGTCCAGCAAGGACATGTGGCACACTGCAAAAGGTTATCCTCTGACTGCTGCTGAAATCTTCTGCATTTTCACCCTCCACCATCTTCTCACGTTGATTTGGGTTGGCATAAGAAGGGTCCCTTGAGAGCAGATGATAAATAACCAGGGCAACACCTGCTTACAGGAACTTGCCCTTAGTTTTCACAGCAAGAGAAAGGGACAAAAAGGGAGAAGAGACGGTAAAAGGCAATGGGGCTGACTGTGTAACTAAGTTTAAAAAGCAGACATGCATATACACTTAGATATACCCTCACTGTAGTTCTGTGTGTGAAGTGCTAAGTGACAGAGAACCACCGGTTTTGAAGAACTGTGGGACATCGCTGATGTGTGCTGCAGCTCTAAGGTATTTTAAACTTTTCTGGAATAAATCCAGTGGCAAATGGGAAACCTGTATTACCTCTAGCAGGATGTCCATGTGAGAAATGTCTCCAAACTTAGCAATGAGATAGAAGGCATCATCTGCAAAACTGACTGTGTGGGGTTCGGACTGGATTTATTTCACACAACAGATCAAAACAGTTAATAATGAAGATGCAATTTCAGGCATGAAAACCTGGTTCTTGCATCATCGATTTAAACAGAAGATCTAGAACACATCTGTACTATGTTAGGACAGTGTAGTGAGATTTCCCTCAATACAAAAAGTAAATGAAGACAAAAATGAAAAAAAAAATTGGAAATAGTTTATTTGCTGCATGAGGAAACTTCTTGTAAATTACATATAAAGAAACTTGTTATGCTGTAGTATATAATTTCCAATAATCCACAAAGATAATTGTAATAAATATACAAACCAAACCAAAGTAGAAGACTAAATCCATCAGGCAACCTACAAAATGGTTCATCAAGTTTTATACTTGCAGCATTAGCATGCTTAAAATTTTGTTCTTTTTGAAGTGATGCAGCAACATTTTTTTCACATTTCTTTGGAGCATTTTCAAAGCTGTCTAACTATAAAATACTGTTCCAAATTAGACGGCATTAGTTAAACCACTCAAGAAAAGTAACACCAAGGTCTAACTGATGCACAGGTGGTGTTTTTCTTTTTGTTTTTAAAATCCATTTAGCTTTGCCAGAGTTAGGAATTATCTGATATAAGTGCACTGTGAGTTCAGTCAGCCTGAGGCACTGCTGACTCCTGTCATATCATGACTCTATATAAACTTCATAGATTATATAGCTCTGAAAGATTTCTCTATTAATAGAGACATATCCCCATAGAATAAAAAAAAAAACCACAATACCATATTGAAGCCGCAAGCTTGTTAAAATGGTTGTACCCTCAAGTGCAGTGTGTGCTTAAAACATTTTTCCATGGTTTCATTCTATTCCACATCAGGCATTTTCATTTGACTTTAAATGCAGAAGTGCTGATACAGGCTTTATTAATGCCTGTAGCCTCTAGAAACAACATACAGAATTTTTGGACACCTCCTGCTGTTGTCTACCTATTATTTCTATATTTTTTTTGGAACAGCAGGCTGAATTTTACACTTAACTGCTCTGGACTACACTGACAGACAGGTGTACTATTCCATACAAATTTCTTACAAACTGAAAACACTTCACTATGCTTCACTATTACTGAGTACTTGGGGGTATAAAAAGAAACTCTCTAAGACACAATTACCTAAAAATATTTGTTAATAAGCTTAATGCAAATATTATGTAGAAAAAATGGTTTCGTTACAAAAAAATTCATTAGAGGGCCAGTAAAAATATACTGCAGAGAAGATCTTTACAAAAGTGAGGTTAGGAAGTATGAGGCATTGACATTCACTGTAAACATCCTGTGTTCACTAGAATCCCTTGTCTAAAAGTATATGACCTGGTTTTGTTCCTGAGCTTCATGGCCAATGCTTGCATAGACAGCTAAACCTATCATAAAGGGCTGTTTATAGAGACAGTTCTGTTTGTATGTAACTTCAATAAACTAATGCTTTTACCTTTTGAAATAGTTTCAATCCATTAGTAAAGGAAACTATGAAGCATGGTATGGGTTTTGTGTACTCAGTGCATTGGGTGAATTGGGGCAGCTACATTTTAGTGTGTCAGTCTTAAATAACATTGCACCAGGAAGTGTAGCTGTTTGACATTCTGGCTCAGCGTAAATATCTACTCCTGCTCGCTGCTGCAAGGTTCACTTCTGCTCAGCCACAGGCTGCATATGGCAACACGTCAGCACTCCGAGAGCTGCAGCATCAAACACACCCAGTAACGAGATGCAGCTTATAATCAGTACAGAAGACCTCACAGAGAATTTCACCTTTACCCAGGCAACACCAGTGCCTTCCTCCAGGTTAACCTGCTGCTGTTGGAGGAAGCTGGAAAAGTACTCACAGGGTAAACACAACATGGAGTGGCCTATGTAAAAAGTCTGAAGAACATACTTGCATTTTGGGTATGAGAAGCAGGCATGTGTTTAGCTACTGCACATGGAAATGCACATGGAAGTGGTACAGACAGACAAATATATCCCCCTCACAAATAGCACAGTAACACAAAAGCAGCAAATTGCCAATCTGAAATCTTATGTTAAGGCAAATCTAGATAAAAGAATCATAACAGGGTTAATAAAAATAGGGAGTTTTCCTTGGCTCTTTTGTTTACTTTTTCTGCGATTGGCTTTTACACATTGACAAAATTTGTTTAAGCACTTTCTGGACATCTTCATCCATTTGACCCTAGACAAAGGGAGAGAGAAAAAAAAGATGTTTGAATGAATGCAGCTTCAGTCTTTAAGAACATTGCCAATCTATTTTTCAGGTATATTAATTAGATCAATTTCCCAAGTGGAAGCAGTGCTAAAATTGAACTGTCATACCTTACGGGAGGGATGTCTAAGTGAAAACATGCAAAATTCTTGCTAGATCTGCAGAAGACACACCTTCAGTTAATATACTAACACTGAGTGACTGACAACATATAACCATACCTGCACAGCATAGAGAAGGTGCATCCTGTAAACTGAGACAATTTCCTGGTGTTGTTTCTTTGTTTCCTAAAAAACAGTTAAGCAGAAAGGCACAGAGCATTCAGAACTATTGAACTCAGAACTCCCCAAGTAGATTCTGACCGGGGAGAATTCAAACCATAGTCTTATGTAATGCATGGAAAACAAGTTCAGCCAGTGTTGTGTCACCAGGCACTCAACATTTGCTTGGAAGCAAATCCATGAAAATGCTGTACTTCTACCTACCCCAGTAAAAGAGCTGGTGATATCATCAGTTTTAACAAGTGCTGAGGTGCAAAGGTGTGGAATGAGCACATACTCTATTTCCAAGCGTATCAGCAACCAGAATTGAAGAAAGACAACAGTACTCTGACAAACCAACTCTCAGCCACAACTCAGCTCTTCCCTGAAGGCAGTGGCCCTCATGCCTTAGGATTTTAGCATTTATATTTTTCAGATCCTGTACTGCTTTAGGGTACAACTCTAAACTCCATAGCCTGTCAGCTACTGTTCTCCCGTTTTATTCAAACAAAACAATTCCTCTCAAGGACACCCTACTGCCCCATGCCCCAAAAAGTATAAACAAAAGTGATTTGGGGAGAGAGGCAAACTGGGGGTATATGACTTCATTACCTGAACTGTAATTGGACTATTAATCCCCAACACATAAATGGACCAAACTTAGAATTGTCTGAAAAACTCTTGACCATCTTCCACCTTGGGTATAGTCCCTTTGGGGAGGCTTTGTCTGCCCTTAATGTATCTGAAGGCCCTTCACTAAATAGAACTGCTTTTATTCTCTTAATTCTGTCTGGCCTCTGTTTTTAGGTGAGCCAAAAAAAGGCATCAACCACTGGCAGAGCTGATGCCCTCCCAGGTGAAAGGAGGTGCTTACAAAGGTTTTATCCTGTAAAACCCTGGCCTGATGAACACCACCCAGTCCTTTTCAATGATCACAGACTGCCACAACTCAGAAGCCACCTTTCCAAAGGTACATGAAGCTGTCAGAAAGCTAACCTACAAGAAGGAAAGAGTGTTTCTGTCCTGTTTTAAGTGTTACCTGCTTTCCCAGTGTGCTGTATACCTTTGCACTTTTACACTACTTTGCTGATCCTAATTAGTGGGAGACAAAGGGTTCTTTCAGACATGGAGGACTGGAATAACAAAGTCTGGGCCTTCACACTGACAGGATGCTCTGCCTACTACGTCTCTTGCCGCAAGGGAATTTTTCTGGCACACTGAGCCCTCCTTTTTTCTGCTGGGAAAGGCAGGAAGCAGACACCACTTAGCATGTCAGTCTGGGAATCCTCCTTTCAGAGGCACTCCAGAGCCCTCAACAAAGGCCTCCAGTGGACATTACTTTCTTTTCATGCTCAACAGTGGATAAAGTGCTCCTGTGGGCAGGCAAGCTCTAGGAAATATCAATTATGACTCAACCCAGCTTAGAAGACTGGACCTTTCATGCACAAACCACAAAATTTAAAAAAAAAAAAAATCTGTAAGGCATTCAGAATTTCAGAGACTAAACTATGTTCCCCATAAAAAGATGCATTTGCTTGACTTGAAACCTCATATTTTCTTCCAAAAAGCTTAACACCCCAAAACAACTTCAGCTGATGAATGTTCTTGAAAATCCTCTGCAAACTGATCATACTTTTCCACAAATTAAGGTCTGAGCAGCAGGTGTGGTCACTCCATTTTACTACAAAAAATCTGTTTCTCAACTGGTCTGAGAAAAATATGTGGAAAACCAGCTTTCTTTAGTTATGCTCTTTCTAAAGTGCTATTCACGACTTGCAAACTCCTACAAGTTTCAGAGAAACAGAAATTACAGATTTTTTGGATGAAGATTCTTTTCCATGTACTCACTGTCTGTACTCTATTTTAAATAAGGCAGAGTGAAGAATAGTACATGTTTCTTTGGAAAACTGGGACTCATGTTAGGTCTACAAATCTTCACACTTACAGTCAGTTGGTTTTGCAACTGCTTCACTTGTTGCTGTAACACCTCCAGCTGCTGGCTTTGTCTTTTGGGGGCACTGGTTGAGTAGGAGAGCTGAGAAAGGCTGTTCAACGCTTCTTTTAATTTGCTAATTTCCTTGGACATTTCATTGATCTAGGGAGGCAAAACACAGGTTTTCACTAAAAGATGCTATGCATACTATTTCTGTGTGTCTTATCTTTGAGTTATTTGTGACTTAAATCTAACAAGTGGGAAAAACCAAATTGTAAATAAACTCTATGGACAAACAGAGATGTCATGTAAACAAAGGGTTGCAATGCTCCTCTATTCCCCATGCTAGTCCAGTCTATTCAAACTGCACTCCTTGTTCTGAACATCAGCAATATTTAACAAGAAGGGCTGCATTTACCACCTTTACAAATTCTATTGCAAATTCTGTTACAAATTCTGAACCAAACACAGGCCAGCTATTCACAGCTACCAAAATGCATAGCTCTGTATAAAGGAATTTGTGGTGATGGATATGGTAGCTGCAGGGGAAAATTATTCAAATCATGGTATGGTTGAGATTATGTAGTAATATGCCACCAGTGAATTTTTGCTCCTTCCTGATATATTGTTTTCTTGTCTCCTCTGGAATATCTTCCTGCTGTAAATCTCACTTTGACTTCAGCTGCCTGAATAGTGCAAACTCAACCTAAGCAGAACTTAAAAGAGGTAAATTGAAAGATTGTGTCTATCTCCACAGGGGAGGGGAGAGAAACCAACTGCAAAGCCAAACACAGAGAAAACTCCTTTGCCTTCGATACCTGCATTTTCAGAGGGGGAAATGCACTCAGAAGATACTTGAACCAACATTGTTAGGGCACTCGTACACCAAACACGCTTTGCACTCTGAACTCACACTACCCCTCCACTGTACTGAGTCACCTACCTTTTTGTCTTTATCTTCTTCTAGCTTTGATGAGTTCTTCATTTCAGTAAGAGCTTCTTGAACTTGGTGGTACTTGTGCTGGAGATCGGTCACCTCCCGTTCCTTTGCTTCGAGCAGAGTGTGCATACCTTCTTTCGCTTCTTTCAAGTGCAAAATTTCATTTCTCAGCTTCATGGCATCTAGGGATATATTTTCCTTCTCTCGGATTACATCCTTCAGTTTGGATGACAGAGCACTAATTTCACTCTCTAGTGAGGACTGGAGCTTTTCATATGTGGCCTTGGGTACCATGGCTTCATTAATTGCAGCTTTTTCTTCCAGTAACTCCTTTTCCAAGTTTCTTAATTCGCTTTCCTTGTTGCTAAGCAGTCGTTTGAGCTCATTTATTTCTTCCTCCATCTCCTTTATGGTATTTCTGAGTGCATTGATTACCTGACGGTGTTCAGTAATTGGCAAAGAGTTTTGCTTCTGAATTTCTAACAGTTGCTTGAGTTCTTCTGATTCATCTAACACTTTTGTGTACTGGGATTTCATTTCTGATAACTCATTTTCTGCTTTGTATTTCAAAGAATTTGTTACCTCCATCAGTTTCTCATGTTCATCTCTAGGAATGTAGTCTGAAGCTATATCATCTAGAGTTTTTTTCTTCCTATAGTCTTCAAGCTCTGTTTGTGCTTCCTTGTATAACTGAGACAATTCACTGAGTTGCTTGTTGAGCTCTTCTATTGTTTTGTGCATCACATCTTTCCTTTCTCCAGCTTCAGCACTAGATTCTAACTGCATCTGATTTGTCAGCTTGGCCTGTAGCCTTTTAATTTCCTCTTGCCCTTCCCTGTACCTCTCAATCAGCAATGCTTTCTCTTGATTAATGTTATCAATAACTGAACAATATGAATTCTTCATTTCCTCACACTCTTCCACAGACAATTTGCCTGCCACCTTCTGCTCCCTGTCTTCAAACTTTTTCTGGAGCTCTCTCACTTTTTCTTTTTGTCTTTCGCTTTCCTCCAACGCTTTCTTCAACTCTTGCTTAAGTGCTTCAACTTCTCCATATGTAACCTTCAACACACTCAGATCAGAACTGGTTTCTTCACTTTCAGAGGAAACAAGACCTGGCTTCTTTTGCCTTTGTATATTCAAAATCTCTTTCACAGCTTCCTCATGCCTGTTTTGAGTTTCTTCGAATTTCAAATTAAGGTCAGAACCATTTTCTGAAATGTCTGGGCTATTTAAATGATCTGTTTCTGGGACTCTAGACTGGACTTGAGTTTCCAGAGGCTTTCTTTTGGCTTCAGAATTCTCTAATTTTCTCTGCACATCCTTTAAGTCTTCCTGGAGGTACTTTATTTTTACTTCTCTGGGGCTTGTCAATTTTTCTTGGATTTGAGTGGCATTTAATGTAGGCTTCAGCTCCTGTGCCAAGAACTCGTTCTGTCTCTCTGCTGTTTGCTCAAACTGTGTTTGGGATGAGTAAGATTCTACAGTTGAATCCCCTTCTTTAGGTGTTCTTTCCTGTTCAAAAAAACCCACCAACAATTGAACAATAAAACCAAGTACATGATTCTAATTTTTTTAGAACAGAGTAAGCAAGGAAGTATTGCTACATCCTATAGAGACAGATGATGAAAGAGCCATGGAAGAAAATTCTAGAAAAGTTAAAAACTCAGCTGGTCCCGTTTAGTCATCTACAGTGAGAGAAGGCAGTGAGTGCCAAGCTTCTCTGAAAGCCTGGGCTGAACTCCATAAGCTAATAATCAAAGCTATGCAAATTAAAATTCTTCTAGCACAGCTGTTAACAACATATTTTAGAATGTAGTTATCATAATAAACAAAGTTATTCAGTAATTTATGGGAAAAGAGAGAAGATCAAAACACTGATTTAATCCTTTGGGGCAGAGTCTTTCCAAGATCTTACCCACAAGCTCATTAAAAGATCTTCACAGTACAACTCTTTAAAACAGTAAGCAGCTCTTTGTTCTGCCTAGCAGATTAAGAGAGCATCAGAACATCACAAAAATATGCCACCTGTAATTTGTCCTGCAGCTCCTTATTGTGCAATGTCAGAGAGGCAATTTTTGCTTGCATCAACAGAAGTAGATCTTGTTGGTCAGCTTCAGAACTCACATCCAATAAACTATCAGCACCTTCAGAGGAAAAAAAAATATTCAAAAGGTTTCAAAAAGCTGAAATGCCATTTAGTTAGTTATTCAGACATTTAAACAGCTTGTTCCCATGACTACTAAATGCAATGAGCAAGCAAACTGTTCCTACAAACTCCCCAAAAATGTGTTAGGTTAACGCAATAGAATCAGGATGTTTTGGTGGGGAGCTGCTTGTGGAATTACAAAATGTCACTCTCAGTACTTAGTGTGTCTCATGTCCCAAGTAGAAAGGTACAGAGGTTTTCAGCACTTCATGCCACCTAAAACACCTAATGAGACAAGGATTAATTGTGTACCTGTTGTGCTGTCACTCAGTCTGTCTTTATTATCCCTGTGCAAGGAGCTGAATTCCTCCTGTTAAGACATCAAAAGAAAACATTTTCACAGAAAGCAGGTGTAAAGCTGGACAGTTCAGCAAAAACAACTATAGACAGTATAGATTCTGCTGGATAAAGCCTGTCCAAATGGATGTTTTTTATTTTTTGGGTCTTGTTTAATGGTAGCATGTGTCCAGTATTTCAAAGTGTGCTAAAGCCATTCAAGTTCCATTGCCCAATTCCCATTAAGTACTAATGAAACACAGGCAGCTATCTTGTAAATAGTTTGAAAGACTGCAGACACTGTGATAAGTAGTAGCAACACACTGACAGGTGTTTAAAAAAATCTTCAGCAACACAAGGTAAGATCAGACAGAACATACTCAACCCTTTCACTGACATCTTTTGGTAAAATGGTCTGTTTTTACACTGCCCAATTCCATGCACTTTGCTGATATTAGAACTTGAACTCTTGGAACATAACCATACTTCTAAACACTAACTCACCTATGATTATTTATATGAACATATTTTTCACACATTAAAGTAATCTTTACACTTGTTTTATGAATTGCATTGAAATAGATTTGGATTAATTTTTGTTCCTAGAATTCAGGCAATTAAGTCAAAGGAGACTCTGCAGTCATCAAAATAGAACGTCAAGCAAAACAGACCCTGTACTTTCCTTCCATAAGCTCAAAAGAATGGAACACTGATACCTTGCACACTTGATCAGCAAAGAAAGCCTGTCCTTTTCCAGTCATGGGAGTTGAAGTTGATGAGTGTGGAGATGACAAATCATTAACCTGCAAAAAATTTTATATAAATAGGTATGTACACATACATGCACATACAGGTACCTCCCTAGCATGTGCCCATATTCATATTTATGTATATATGTGTATATCTATACATCTATACCTATACACACACACACATACATACATATATATATATATATGTGCATACACATACATTAAAGAGTACTTTTACCTGCACTAATATAAGTCACAATTCCAGATTACTTTCAGAGAATAGACCTAATTATTTAGTGACCTTCTGAGTCATTATTACATAAGAAGTGTAGCTGTTACATAGGTTACATTCTGGTTTAAGATTAAACCTAACTATTAAATAGACTTATACAGAATCAAAATGCAGTCAAGTATTTTATTTTGATATGCATATATGCCCATAATAATATATACCCATATATATGTATAACTAAAATATAAAGAACTCATCATTTACTTATTGAAATCAGCGAAAAGGACAACTTTAGTTCGAAGAAGTAATTGTACAGTAAAATTTGTACAAGTTATATCTTGGACCATGCAGTATTTTAAGCAATTTTGCTTAGTTAATCTAAGCAACATGAGCTTTCATGGTGTCATCCTAATGTCAGGAACAGCACTCATGGTAAGACAGGCATATAAAATAACAGTGACAGAGAAAATCCTGTCCACATAACTCTAATAATATTCAAAATGCTCTATATCCCCTCAAAGCATCTCAAAATTTGTCTTTTCTTTACCTGAATAGGACTGATAGGAGGAGGTGGGGCTTTGCGTTTTTTTGGAGTTCCACTTCTTTCTGAACTTAATTTAGAGCCTTGATCATGCTGAAAGTTTCACCAGCCAGAAAAGGTAGGTTTGTTAGTTTGGTTAGTAAAGTCTGAGCAAGTTGTTTTATTAAAAAAAAAAAAAAAAAAAATCCCACATTCATATCAACTTTAGCAGCTCATGCAGTGTCTTTTTTCCCCTGGGTAAAGACCACATCTCTACTAACACAAAGATATCAAACATGCCTGACAATAAGGATCTGCACCCTTGTAAACCATGCTTCAGTGAAAACAAACAAGATTTAGTGAAAAAGCAGAAGCTGACAATAGGTTTAGCACCAGTGACCTTCAAACACTTCCATTCACACACAGCCCAGTCATGCCGTTCTTCACAGCTACCATCTTTCCTCTCCTCCAGCTTCTGCCTCAGCTCCCCAAAAAACCCACCTCTGCACTCAGAGAAGGAATGACCAATGCATTGCACCCTTGTCTACTTCCCAGCCACCAGCAGGTCTACAAGGTCTACTTGCACTCCAAGATATGACACTGAATAAAAAATGTAAGAAACTAATTTAATCGCCTAAATCTGCCATGATTCTCATAGGAAGGGGTCTCCAACAATACCAGGGATAAACTTTGATTTTTTGTTTTAGGAAGAGAGAACTTCTATAGATCTTCTTTTCTGCAATTCAAAGAGCCAAGCTCCTGCACTACACATGAGGAAAGCAGGAATCACGCCGGCACACATGCACATACACACTTGCCCTCCTTTCCTCCCCTCACCAAGGGTGCTGGCTGCTGTTACACAGAGAAGCCAAGTCTAAAAGTAGTGTTCCTGAAACACATTTCTTACCTAAGCAAGGAAAACCTTTCACATTACATAGTAGTCATGGCAACCTGTCTCACAGTGACACTTACTAGTGCTTCCGTTACTGTTTTTTGTTATGTTACAAGTCTAGAGAGTCAGAGCATTTTCAAAACCAAAAGGACAAATACCTGCTTCACTTTTGTTGGAGACTTTGCCTCTGTGGAACAGAAAAGAAGTGGAATAAAGATAAGTTATTAAAGAAATAATTACTTTCCATTCTTAACCCACCTCTCTGCCCTGCTTCCCATACCATAGACAAATGGTTTGGTTTTAGAATTCCTGTCTGAAACCTGAAAAATACAATTTTCAAATTCCATTTCAATCACATTCTTTCTCTGCTCCTGTCTGGTTTCATTTTGAGACAAAATCTGAAGAATCATGACAATTCTTATTCTGGTCTTGCACCATGCTTGTGTACTAGGTTTCCTCCTTTAGAAATCCCTTGTAGTTTGGCCATAAAATGCTCTGCCTGCTTTAGTTTGCCTTCTCCAACCCCTCTTCTTTTAGTTGCCTTCTCCAACCCCTCTACTGACGGGTTTTATGTATAAAAGAGAATCCATTGCAAATTGTATGCAAAATTTCACGAGGCTGCTACATCAACTTGTCTTTCTCCAAAATACCTCTTTTTGGCCTGCTCACGGTTTTATCCCATTTAAATATTACCATCTACGGCAAAGAGACTTCCCAGTTTTTGGGAAGTCTCAGCCAGATAATCTTGAAAATGGCTTTTGCAACATTTCAGGCTACCCTTTTAAGTAAATTTGCTCAGAGCTAAATCAAGAAGTGACAAACTGCAGGTCAGCCTCTCTCACATACCCACGTCCTGCGATATCTTTGATGACAGGAGATTCTGGATCCCTGTGTTCTCAGAGAGCTTGGCATAATGCAGAGCATTCTGTCCAAAGACATCTACTAAACTGACATCTGCACCTCTCCTAAGGAGAGCTTCCACCATGTTAAGGTTACTAGCTTCACAAGCCATCATCAAAGCAGTTCTGAACAAGAGAAAAAAAAAAACAAAGAAACAAAACACAAACAGCAAGTGTTAAGGCATTCTCTTTAGCAGCTCGTTTCTTCAGGGAAAAAAAAATACTGTGATTGTTATTGTGCAATGAAGTCCAAATGTCCATCAGCATGTTTATTGGTACATAAAGTGATTTCTCTTTCTCCTTACAAACAAACACTTGCCAGCTCTTCCTCCTCTTCCTCATACACTCCAGCTGCAAATACAGGTCTGCAAACATTTCTAAATACGGCTTCCTGAGGCTGAGAGGAGAGTCATAGATAGAAATGGCTGCAGGGTAAAGTCAGACAAACAAATTGCTACACTCTGATTACAGTGGTGGTACAACATGAGAACGTTTACTTCATTCCTGCTCTCCTCCACATGTTGTGTTCGAGACAAAGAGACAAACAGATTTCAGTCAAAAAGATAATTAAATCTAAAAGATCTTTGGTGAGTCCAAGAGATGAGTTTAGACCTCAAACCCTGTGCTACTGTTAGCCTAAAAAAAAAAAGAAAAAAAAAGGAGTTCATGACAGCACAAACAATTCCCTTTCCAACAGAGGGCGGCTGCATAGAGACAGCTCCTAGAGAAAGCATAGCATACAGAAGGAATCTTTTCCTAACAGGTCATATCTGCTTTCCTCAGTTATTTGAAGGGGTCATAGGAGACATACAGAATAATTACAAACACACAGAAAACCTCACCTTTCAAGCATACTCTAATAGTGCCTTCCTGCTCAGGCATAGTTCTCCTTTCTCAGCACGAAAACATGTCTAATAGGTTGGCCAAGTTTACTGCCAAACACATTCCTCAGCGCAGATACAATGCTGAAAAGTTACTACAGTGATAATATTTGCTAACTATTAAGACAACAGTTTCACTAATGAATTAAACATACTCCCTCTAATGGGTGAGTCACTTGGAAAAGTGACACTGTTGCAGTACTGTGCTAAAAGTAGTGGTGAGTGATAACTTGGATAACACCTCCAGAGTCACAGGGATGGTTTTAGATTACCAAAATAATTCACTTAGTCTGGACATGATAGAAATCTGGAGATGCCATTTTCCAAGGCTATCCCTCTCTTCTCTCAGTGAAGTTTCTCTTGTTTTAGTAAAATCTTAACTACTTCTGGGAACATGAGGTGCAGGAGTAGTCACTCCCCTCACCACAATTAAACCAGCACATTCCACGTTACAAAGTTTTGTTGCTTCTACATACAGTACTATCTCAAAAAAAAAATACAAAAATGGGAGTCATATCTGTGACAGAAACCCCTTCATCCAATTAAAGCAGAAAGTCTTAACACTGTCTGCTGATTAAACACTAGGAGAGTGAGGGGGAAGGCAGAGGCCCCAGAGTGTGCAGCACCTCAGGTTCAAAGCACCAACGAGGCCATGAAAACCGACAGAAAACAAAGCGGTTTTCTTCAGACAACTGAAATAAAGAGCGTTCTAATGAACTTTGGACTGATAAAAAACAAGTTAGAGCCCAGTCTTATATTCACAGGTGCCACCAGAGAACAGAATCAGCATTGTGTCACACAGAATAATCAAAATTGCTATGAAGTGTAAGTGCCAAGTCTTGTCAGTATCCTACTTTACCTCCACAATTTAACTGGCTGTTTATAAAATAGTCCATAATTTTCTAAGACTCTTGATCTTTGTCAGTATCATCAGAACAACTGTATTTTTCACTACAAGAATGTTGCTTTTGAAGAAGTTGTCTGATACAAGCACTATCTCTTAATGCAGAAAAATTTCAAATTGGCACCCTCTAAAAAAACAGCATCTCCACTGTAGAGATTTACTGTATTTTTTTCTTGCTGCTGCGGCTGCATTATGGCAGAAAAAGCAACCCACACGGATTTCACTCACAAGTAGCAGTTTTAAGGATTTAAGTTGGAGGTGTTAACTGATTCCAAGAAGAGAGCAGCATTTTAAACTGGAATACTGAGAAAATGCTGTGTGGGCGAGTGCTATCAATCATATTTGCACAGGAATCATTTAAATGCTCTGGTATCCCAAGGGAAATCTTACAGGCAGATTAGTTTTATAGCAACACAGTTTCTCTTTCATCTTTTACTTCAGTCAGAATTCTGTAAGTCTTCTCAACAATCAGGATATGCTGTCTAGTACAGAAAGCATTATTTCACCTTACACCAACTATTTTGGGAAGGATTTGAGAAGAAATCTTCATTTGACAGTCAGCTTTGATGAAGAATCAACAAGTTAACCTGCTGTACCTTCCATTTTTATCCCTGGTGTTGATGTCTGCTCCGTGATCAAGAAGGTATTTGCAGACTTCTGTATGACCATTTTGTACTGCAAGCAGCAGAGGTATGTTCCCATCCTAGAAATGCATATAAAGAAACTATGAACAGTATTCCGTCCACTTACAAAAATGCGCTGAGATTTAAAGTCAGCTACAAATTTCACCTTTACATAGCAGAAATGAGGTGCTATTAGCACATTTGTCCTGGGTACCATAAACATAGCTGAGTGTGTTATAATTCCTTTCTTATCTGTTGGGGATGATGCAAAACACAGGGAGTAGGAACTTGCTTTTGTACTCCCTTTGCTGTTTGCTCAATGCTAAAACACAATTACTTTGAAAATACAAAATATCTTTCTGTAGTTCCACAACAAAAAAATGGTAATTTTAACTAAGTATTAAGCAAAAATACATTTCATAAAGTCATGGCATAACACAGTTGGAAGACACCTTTAGAGGTATCTGGGGGTTCTCCCACTTCTTTCTCAATCCAAAGCTAGGCAAACTTCAAGTTTCAGCACAATGCTCAGAGACTTCTCTGTTCACATTTCCAAAGGTAAAGGCACAGCTTTAGGCACCAGTTCCAGTGTTTGACCACCTTCAAGGTAAGGTTATTTTTTTACTAGTAGCTAACTGGAATTTCCCAATTAGGTCCACTACCCAAATTCTGACCATTCCTTATAATTTTGTCATGCACCTCTGAGGCTGGTCTCTCTCTTTCCTATACCTAGGCATGATGTAGCTCAAAACATTTTTAAGCTACTCCTACAGGCTTAAGACTGAATAAACCTTTTATACCTTTAAAATGCATCTCCTGAAATCTCAGATCAGATGTCAATGTCTGTGACATATTTGTTTTTGCTAGAAAGACCAGATATAGACCAAAGCCAAAACCAAACAAGTCTGAGTATCTTTATCACTTCCTGCCTGGCCTGTGCTTTACAGATCCCTTCCTTTTGTCATTAGGTTTTCTATCAGGCAGTTGCATCATTCCCAAAACCAGACCTGGTTGGTTGTAGACATTTCACAGTAGTGTCTCTGAGCCTTTGGAATTTGTGAGGTATGTTTGTTCCCCTCAGGTGTGTCATGCTCTGATTGGGCTTTGTGAGCATTTTCCAGCCCTTGGCCACATACTGAGCCTTTTCCAAAGCCTCCTGGGGACAATGGAAACACTTTTAATTATGTTTTGAATGTGTAAGAATTGTTCTAGCTACCTGTGCCAATGTCTCAACAATCAGCAAATCCTTCCACTACGGTATCAGATTGTGAATGTGTGCTTGCTTCCTCACCTCTGCAATGGCAAGCTGCAAAAGGAATTTCCTCCAGCAGAGAAACCCTGAAGGTGTGAGCACAGCATTGCCTTGAACTACTGCACCCGAGATGGAGCACGGTAAGGCATGGAATGAGGGTGATAAAAGCTCTGAAGTGTCTGCAGTACACACAGGAGAGGAGGTACGTACCAAATCTTTGATGTTAATGGGACATTTGTGCTCACACAGGAGTTGAACTACCTGAAGGCACCCACATGCAGCTACAAGAAAATAAAATTAAATTTAAACAACAAGACAATTGTGAAAGTTCATTAAACCCCAATTTCAAAATTTGTGTCCCACACTTCCACTTGCAATACTGCAGCATTACAGTGGGGTACAAAAAAAAATTCTAGGCTGATAAGCTAGGAATATCAAGCACAACAAAACAGTACAAAATTTCATCAAAGAAATTACCTGCATAATGTAAAGCTGTTTTCCCAGAATTGTCCGTGCTGTCGGCTGGGCATTTGCTCTGCACAATTCAATAAGGAGAAGGAAAAAAAGCAATTAGAGAAATACAAAGAAAATAAAACATAGGGTTTATATAGACAGAGTGCTTAACATCTTTGCCAAAAGATTTATGTGCTGTTTCAGAGAAGAACACTGAAGGAAGGTACAGCTTCTCTCTCTACCAATCTGGTATTTCCTGTCTTCACACCAACTTATATTGAAGCCATAGGAAATCCTCATGGTTAAGAGAACTCTCCCTAAACAAGGTTATAGTTTCAGAATAATTTAAGTCAGTAAATAAAATAGTAAGTAAGTAAGTAAATCAATAAAATCTCTCCTTTGCCGCAGATTTTTTTTTCTTTTTAACATTAGCATAAAAGCTAAAGCAACCACATCCTAATGTCCTAAGGCAATGTGTCCTGCATTATTTCATAGAACCATGTCATGGCTTGGATTAGAAGAGACCTTAAAGATCGTCTTGTTCCAACTCCCTGCCATGGGCAGGGACACATTCTGCTAGACCAGGCTGCTCAATGCCCCGTCCAACGTGTCCTTGAACACTGCCAGGGATCATGGGGCATCCACAACTTCTCCAGTCAACCTGTGCCAGTGCCTTACATAAAGAATTTCTTCCTAACACCAAACCTAAACCTACCCTCCTGCAGTTTGAGCCATTGCCACTTGTCCTATCACAACATACCCATGTAAAAACCCACTTTGGTTTTCTTGTGTGGCCCCTTTAGATACTGAAAAGCAGCTCCAAGGCCTCCTGGGATCCTTCTCTTCTCCAGGTTAAACACCACAGTCTCAGCCTTTCCTCACAGCAGTGCTCCATCCCTCTTAATGCCTTAAGTTTTAGCTTTCATATTATCCAGAGTTTGTACTGCATTAGTTCATAACTATGAACTCCATATAAAGTGTTTGCAAGTTCTCTTCACAGTTTAGTTAGACAAAACAATCCTTTTCCAAGGATTTCCAAGGTGCCCAAGAATACCACTGCAGCTTCAGGCCTAAAAAGTACAAACAACAGCAAATTGAAGAGAGCAATCTGGGAGGATGGGACTTCATAACCTGAAACTGTAATGGGACAATTAACTCCGATATGTAAATGGATCAAAACTTACAAAAGTGAAAACTTGTGACCCATCATCCATCTTGGGTGTAGCCTTGGCCAGGCTCTTGTACTGACCAAGGGGTATCCTTTGAAGGCCTTTCTAATGAATACCTAACTTTATTCCTGTAACATTTTCCAGCCTCTCTTCTTGGTAGCCTCTCAAGGCACCACTCTGATCACCTTCATGGTCCTGTTCTGCACTGGCTCCAGCAGGTCCCTGTCCCTGCTGTGCTGGGAGCCCAGCTCTGGATGCAGTGCTCCAGGTGGGTCTCAGCAGAGCAGAGCAGAGGGGCAGAATCCCCTCCCTGCCCTGCTGCCCACAGGGCTCTGGATGCAGCCCAGGACACATTTGGCTCTCTGAGCTGACCCAGGTGCAGCACCAGCACTTGGCCTTGTCAAAGCTCATGAGGTTCCCATGGGCTCACTGTCAAATGCAATAGGGGTTCATTAACATTTTTAAAAATAAGCACCAACAATTGAGTTATATGTTGTTGTATTACAATTATCAGATGCTACGTATCAAACTAGGCTTCAAAGCAATAAATAGTAATGAAAAAATAATCCGAACCCTTATCAAGGCTCATCTTAGCACAGAAGATTTTTGTTTTAGTTACAGCAAAGAGAGAGTATTATAGAAACCTAGGTTTATTTGGGTTGAGAATAGCCATCATATCATCAAATCCAACTATTAACCCAGTACTGCCAAGTTAATCACTAAGACATGTCTCACATCTACACATCTCCTAAATCCCTCCAGGTGAAGAAATTTTCCTAATATCCAAGTTAAAGCTCCCTGGGTGCAAGTTGAGGCTATTTCTTCTTTTCTCATTGTGATATGGTCTACCCTAAGCTCCTTTTCTCCAGGCTAAATGCCACCAGCTCCCTCAGCTGCTCCTCTCAGGAGTGGTTCTCTAAACCCTTCACAAGTTTCAAAGCTTTTTGTTGGAGAGTTGCTAGAAAACAAACATTGTAACTTTTGACTTCTACATGCAGCACTGTCTCCAACACACTTGTGTTTATCTAGGAAAACAGGGTCACACAGACCATTACATCCTGTAACAAAAATGTCATGATTCTGCCCGTGTAAAATAATTACTCAGCCTATTTTAGCTCAACACTGGTTAGACATTCCTTGCACACACATTTTGGTTCACAGAAGATAATCCTAAAAGCATGAATTACTGGAGAATATTACCACAGGTGTGCACTTAGGAACGTGTTTATAAACCTGCATATTGAAATGAAAGCAGAAAAACACCAACGAGAACAGCCTGTGGTAGCGGCAGGGAGGTGGAAGGGCAGCAGCTCCTGGGGCTAAGCACGGCCAGCTCCGAGCCTGCGATGCCAGCAGCGACGGCCTGATGGCGACCGGGATCGTGGCTGGGAAAACCCTTCCCCTCCGGCCCGGGAGCAGCAGGGCAGAGCGCCTGCAAGGGCTGTGGAGGTGGGAATCCGTGAAATGCACCCCGTGTCTCAGAGACACGGAGAGACGTCAGCCACCGGACAGATGGAGAGCCCGGAGGCAGCCAGGGAAAAACAGTCTGGAGGTTGGGACACAGGATCCATTCTCTTTCTGCACCATCGCGTTCCAGCGGGGTTGTTAATCATTATTTCATCTGCATTCTCAGTCTGTATTCATTATTTTATCTGAGACCTGATAACTCCAAACTTAGAAAAATCTGTTCTGTTTCTTTGATCACCACCATGAAAACTTACCTGTAGTTGTGAAATAGAGTTGAGATGGACAGTGTCTGCTTACTAACACTCATCTTCAACACAATGAGATTTTTCTGTTCATCTCCACTTTTGTTTTCCTTATTTTCTCTCCCCATTCTTTCAACTCCCTTTCTAATCCCTCACTGTCCTTTACCTCATTTCATTGAAGATTTGATTATTTCCACAATATTTTTGGATCTAAACTACTTTGTTTTCATCTCTTTTTTACTTTAAACTTGAAAACATTTCTATGGTGAACAGACAGAAAGTATTCCAGTGGAACATTATCAGAATCCCCTCAGTAGTGAAAAACCTTTTCCCCCGTAACTCTTAATCCACCTAATTCCAAGTCATCAAACCACAAAGACAAAACACAGGAAGTTAAACTGAAGTTACCACCTACTTGAAACCCAACCATGTCAGAGCAGCTGGATATGGAAAACTGTATTTGCAGACCACTTAGGGAAGATACACTGTTTTCTATCATCCATTCACAGTGCCTGAAAGGTCCTCAAACTCTTTATGTTTAAACTCTTGATGCACCTCTCTTGATGCCAAGGAGATAGAATAGTATAGAAGTGAGGTGCAGATTATTAGCATAAAATGAGTCTAATGGAAGCAAATGAAAATTTCAAAAATCAAAATTTATTTGATTTTTCTTTTACCTGAAGTAACCTCTTAACACAATCAGGATGGCTGTTCTTTGCTGCAAGATGTAAAGCACTGTGCCCTAAAACAATAAAAGCAAAGCAAATTAATTATTCAATCATGCCAAAGCACAGGAATAAAATCTTCCACGTCAAAGGAAAAATCTTGAATTACCTGTCTTGTTCCTATCACAACACATAAAAAGTAAGGGTAGAGAAAATAAAGTGAAAAGCTACATCAAGCAGAATGTCTTTACTACCTGTTGTTCACGCAAGTAACAGAATAATCTTAAAGTCTTAATTCATATAAGGGAGTGACACAAACATTGTGTCAGACTACACCTAAGAAAAAGCAAGTCTAAGATTGTACATTACATTCTGTTTCTTAGAGAACAATTTTCCAGAATTACACAGCCTCCCTTGTACACAGATGTCTGTCGGTGTCATGATTTTTGCTGTCTGGCAATGAAAACATACCCAGCATCAAGAGCAAAACCTGCCAAATTCATCATTTACAACTATATTAAGTTTGTGTCACCCACAAACTTAATAGAATACTCAAACACAGGCCTACTTTGGTTTGCACCTCACAGATTTCCTACTCCCTATTTCCTGCCACAGGTTTATATTTCACTGAATTCATGATGATTTACTGATTATGGATTTATGACGAAACACAGAAGTCTCTCCTCTAGCTTCATCTTACAGAGCATCTGAAAAATTGATGACAGGACCACCACCAAAGAAGAAATTACCCAAACAACTAGGAAAAGAAGGACCCAGGATTTAGTACTCAATAAAGACAAAGACACTTGTGACAGGAAGGTCTCATTGCAAATGGTGTGACTTTCACATAGAAGGATTTCACTAAAGAGTACTGGGCTGACGCTCTCAGGTGAAAGTAGGCAGGCTATCCTTTACTACTCAAGTGACCAATACATCATCAGGCAAGGTGAAGCATGAATTTGGAATTATTGTCTGCATCAGGTACATATATTCCCTTAACATTACATAAAATATGAATGCTTCTTGCACTATCACAGACACTTCTTTATACAGAGGGGCAAATGATTCCCACATATGACAGAGATTCCCTCAGGCTGCAATAAGTGGCAAAGCAGAACTCCTGAGCCCAGCAATTACAGATCATTAATGGAAAGACAGAATGCTGACAGGTCATCCAGGTGGCTCAGCCAGAGAAAATGCTGGGCACAGATTCTGAAGATGTGTCAACCGAAATCTATTAAGAAGAGTTTGCCAGTTTCAAATTCAGCTCCCATCATTCTCCTAGCATAGCAGTAATTAAGCACAGGACTTTTGAGAACTGAGACATCATACTTAATAGCTCTCCACTCTGTTTTGGCCTGTATCAGCTGTTTTCACTGTGTCATAATCCTGAAGAAATGTCTTAGTGCAACTCCTGTAAAGTTAATGGGATTAATAGCTTGGACAAACATGAAAGTAAAACTGAAGATCTTGATGCAACCTGTAATAATAAGAAGAGGTGGGGAAGATTTTTTTTTTCTTCTTTTTTCACTTAAAAATAACAATTTTAAAAATTGAGCAAATATTTTATATCTAGAGCTCACTACAAATGCTGAAATTTATAGTATTAGGACAAAAGTTTTTAAGGACTTTAGATTCTGAATTCTCTGTGCAGGAAAGCAAATATGCCCAAACCTGCAAGTGTTACAACTGCTTTTCCTACAGCGTTTGTGGGGAAAAGCAAAGTTGTCAAATCTGTGTTTTCACTCTGCACATCAATAACTACATAAGCAAACTGAGTGTATCATGCTACTTGTATAGAGAGACATACCTGCACCATCTTGGGCTGTCACATCTGCACCATGTGTCACCATGATCCTGAGGCACTCTGCATGCCCTTTCGTGGCTGCCAGGTGAAAACTGAAAGAGAGCATTTACATGTCTTTTATTATTATTATTAAAATATCTTTTCTCTTTCATTCACTAACTGCACACTGGCAAGTTCTTTCCTCCCTGTCCTTAGATCTTCTGGCATCCTTCCATTTCCTCCCAGGAAGATAACAGCTCTGGAAGTGAGATGGCACATCAGAAATACTTTGTAGTCATACTTCCATACTGCAGGTCAGATAATGTGTTCATTTTGGGACTCTCATTACAAGAAAGATGTTGATGTGCTGGAACACGTCCAGAGAAGGGTAACGAGGCTGGCAAAGTTTTAGAGAACAAGTTCTTTGAGGAGCAGCAGAAGGAGCTGGGGATGTTTAGTCTGGAGAAAAGGAGGTTCAGGAGGGACCTCCTCATGACTCTCTACAGCTGCCTGACAGGAGGGTGCAGCCAGCTGAGGGTTGGTCTCTTCTCCCAGGTAACTCAGGATGGGATGAGAGGAAATGGCCTCAAGATGCACCAGGGGAGGTTAGATTGGACAGGTGGAAAAATGTCTTGACTGAAAGGGTTGTGAAGCACTGGAAAAAGCGCCCCAGGGAGATGGTGATGTTACCATCCCTGGAAGGCTCCTGGACATATTTAAGAGACAGGCAGATGTGCCACAGGTGGGGGAACACTGTAGAGTGGTGGGCATGGGTTGCTGGGTTAATGGTTGGACTCAATGATCTTAGAGGTCTTTTCCAAATTGAACAACTCCATGATTCTATGATTTTACACAGGCTGCTGTCTCATCAGCTCATATCATATACTTTATGTGCATCTAGTTCCACACAATTTCTAAACTTATGTCCCTAGTGACGTAACATAATCTCAAAGAATGCTTGGGCTTGGGGAATTAATAAAGAAAACAGTCAAAATACCTGACTTTCTTCTAGACATTTTAGTCAGAGTAGTCAGATTTAGTTAGATATAGTCAGATTTAGTTAGATTTTCCCCTTTCAGCAGACAAAATTCAGTTCCTCTAAGACAAGATTCTGCATTTCCTTAATTAAACCACATCAAGTTGTACTTCTGCACTGTCCTTTATAAAGCTCATCTTTCCTTTGTGTATGGGTGGGGGAAAACACTTTACTGCGAGTATCACCTGGAGAAATCGAAGCTACTGAATATTTGGGAGATTGTGCCCAAGATGTATTTTTTCCACTTGTGCTTTTGCTGTTCACCCCAAGCACCTGCTTGCTTAAACAGTGTGAAACTGCAGAGGTTCCAAACACACCACAGCAGGATGCACTTCCAAGCATCAATTACCTAAGATGTAATTACAGAACAAACCAAAGAAATTATACTGAATTCAAGCCTTTTTACAGCTGAGATTTTATGTTTGACATCCTCAGGCTGGGCACATCAAGACTCCCAGAAGCAGTGCTACAGAGATGCTGCTGACTTCATTTTGCCCTGAAGCAAAAATGAAGGAAAAGCTTCTGAAAACAGAGAAGTTTATATCCTCCTGATGCATGACATGCCAATGTTGTCAAGTTTTAAGATATGGGCAGACATCCTGACACCATGTGAGTCCTACCAACCTCAGCCTGACGCACACAGTGCAGTTTTTCAGTGGGAGCAATGTAAAACAAAAATTAAAGACAAAACACTTCTAATTACTATTTCTTTGTGTGTGGAAAGTTAGAACCATCATCAAACATGCACCAAACATTTCACCAAACTGAAAGAGCCAGTATTCCTGGGAAGGTTTCTAATATCTTTTGAAGCAGGTATTAATTTTTCAATTGTGCACCCCTGTGTAGAAGGGATTTTCCCCTGGAATGTAAAAGAAACATCAAAAATCACAGAGCCACATCAACTACTGTATTTACGAGTTTATATTTTGAACAACTGCTTCCTTTAAGTATTAAAGCTAACACTGAAAGTTCAGCCTGCTAATCAGGGAAACTTGGAACAACAGGCAGGAATGAAATGAGTATTTCATTCACAGAATGTGTGAACTACAACCCCATGTTTCTCTAAGCCATAGACTTCTTGAAAACTCCGCAGAGAAAGAGACCTACAGACAACATCTGGCAAAGAGAGGAGAATTAATCAAAACAGGAGCAGTCCTGAAACAGAGTTGTCTATCAAGTACAGCAACCACCTCACTTCCTAGAAGGAATCCTTCCTTCTACACCAGCTGCTGCTGATTGCAAATGGCAGACAGGCAGCGCTTAAGCCTTGAACCTTTCTCTGCAAATACAAAGGCATTCTGTGTGCTCATCCTGCAAACTCTATTGCCAGGAACAAACTGAAGAGTTAACATGTCCAAGAGCACAAGCAGCGCTGCTGCTGTCTTTTCTCCAGTCAGTCAAAATCAAAACTTCATGTACTTGGTCACCAATGCAAAGTTGTGTAAACATTCTTTGGAAGAAGTGGTTTCTCAGGCTCTGGGAAAATGACTGGGGGAGGGACACAAGCGGAGTCTGACAAATTCCAACACCTCTAATTTAGCCAGCACAACATACCAGCAAAATACCAAAACATGCTCCAATACATTTGTGTAAACACAAAATACAACCAAATTCACTCATGTATTAGGAAGACTGTGAAGCACACACTTGGCTAACTTACATTTGACAATATTCAGAGTAATAATAAATACCTGAATAATAATAACTTGGCTAAATCTGGGGCACTGAGATTTTATGGACAGACTTTGTTGTATGGCGCCAAATGCAACATGAACACACAAGTGCTAAAGAAGTTTTATTTAGGTAAAATCTGACTGCAAAAAAAATCAGAGAAAATTAAAAATAACTCTTTTCAGGCTATGCTCCTCTGAACACATGAATCCCACCAACAAAAACAATTCCCATGGCAGTTCTCAACAAGTCATCACACAAGCAGATGTTTTATTTCACAAAGAATGGCTTGCTGTGTGACTCCTCTCTGCATCCCTGTTCTGGTACTATCTCTCACATAAACCTGTAGTGAGGTATTTTTTCCTTAACAATCTTAAAGCAATTGGAAGGGAATGGGGAATACAGTTATTTAACTGCTGATTTAGTAAACAGAGTCCTGCTCTATAGAGAGAACAACTCCAGAATGGGATGAACCTATTACAGTAATATTTAAGCTAAACTATCAGTGTTGGACAAACGTGCCCCCTTAATAAGCAATTCTGATTTTAAAGTTAATAACCCCTGCTTTGGTTTGGGGTTTTTTGGGGGTTTTTTTGTGTGGTTTTCTTCCTTTTTTTTTTTTTAATTTTTTTTTTTTTAGTTAAAAAAACCCAAACAAACAAAACACCCGACTCTAAACAAACACAGAAAAACCCCAAACCCAAACACTTGAGTAGTAAATACTGAGGAATCCTATGTAGCAAGGCAGGCTCTTGAAACAAAGACGACTGTAGACATTAATTTCAGAATAATTCCTAACACACTACATAACTTCCTAAAATATCTGAGGCAAAAACTGCAGGTTTCCAAATACTGGAGTTCTCACCATCTGGATGCCTTAAGGAGTGGTGCATTTTATTTACATCTCCTATGAATAAACTTTCCTTGATATGAAAGCAAACAACTTTTCCTCCCATTTCCTGGTTGTGCAATGACTTAGGTAAACAAAAACAAACATGTAAGACTTCATTTGGACCAAGGGCCACACCGAGGGTTGGATTCTCATTCAGCTGAAAATCCCATCACAACATAGTTCATTTTCCCTTCACAATGAATAAGCCTGTTACTGCCTCTTAGAGCCACATCTTGATAGCCGAGCCTGAACTGTTTGAGATAGATTACTTTTATTGCTGTAAAACATTTCTGTTCTTCCTGAGGATGGTCTCTTTTTATTGTATCCAGACGTTTCAGTGAGCAGAAGAGCCGCTACCATTCCCAGTGGTTCAAAACCCACCTCTGCAGCAGGTGGAATATCAGTAGGTTGACACTGCTTTTTCCTATTGGGAATGTACAGACCTCATAATTACTCAGTACTTAACAAAAAAAGGTGAAAAATTATGTTAGTTGTGAAGAATGCAAAGCCCAGTTGGAGTAAACAGACTTTCAGAGTAACAGTGAACTCATTTAATGAGATTCAGGTTCAACTGAAGAACAGCTACAAGGCTATCACCTCAAAATCTTGTCAGGACGTCAAATTTCTTGACCTGAAATGTTACTCAAATAAAAACCCCACATTGATAGAGGCTTTTTATGATGCTTGCTGCCGGAACAGAGGGCACAGCTGTGTATGACATCCCTGAACTACTCTGAAGCAGCAGATTTTTTACAGATATGAGATGTCAACGGGTGAAGCACTTACATCTGTCCTAAACAAGCCCATGCCTTATTCAGGGCAAACGACCTTTCCCACATTTTGGCTACAATATTAAACCAGCAAGGGAATGACGATGTCTTTAACCAGCATCTGACAGACAGAGCACAAGAGTTCATATAGAGCCAGTCTTTGCCAAAAGGCCAAGAATGAGTGTTTTCAAAAATTACTTAAATGTCAGTCTAACTCAAATGAAAAAGGACTGTAATTTTTACTACTCAGCTCACATAAAACTTTTCTTTATAAATCATTACACCATAAGTAGAACAGAAATTATCCATATTTAGGGGTTAGACTTGTAAAACTGTAGCTGATGGCAATTGCTAAGGTGGTAGCAGTAAGACGTGGCTCTGCTATATTCAGGTTCTCTGCTCAACCATTTGCAGAGCTGCTTCCTGCAAATCCTCTTACTGAATGGTATTTTGACAGCTGGCTTAAAACAGCTGGGTGGTCCATATATCTAGGGGAAGTGCCACAAAAGTAAAGAGAAACAGGATAAAATCAGAAAAAATAAACATTAAGTCTTAAATTAAGACAATAACCTTTTAACAAAGAAATTATCATTTGCAAAAAGAAAAACAGTGGGGGAAAAAAGCAGAAGAATTACACCCAGTCAGAGGGTTCAATCTCTTTGGCAAAGTCATGCTCCAGAGTTTTTTCTGGGCAGAATTAGCATTCTCTGTAACACAGATTTTCTCCAAGGCCTGAAAGCACTTCAACACACTACTTACCAAAATCCTAAGCCAATAAGGAATTTGGCTGAATTATGGATGTTAAGTGAATATTGTATTTGCTATTTCCTATTGTGACAAACATGGAACCCAGTCAAACTTATATGCAAGCGTATAATACTATTGTTCTCTTTAATTTCAATCTGAGTGCTCTGAAAATATTTTAAGTGCAATAATGTTTGAAAAACACTATGAACGCATATACACTCATTGTCAAGGTTTATTTTGACTAGAAACATCCCTCCCCAAAGCAGATCATTCTTCTTCATTTTCTAATGGATGTCAACTCCTTGTTGACTTTTAAAAAGTCTAACTTGCCTTCCAACAATTTGATGATTTATAGTCCCTCCACCAACCAATACCTTCACACAAACAAACAAGAATGATAAAGATAGAAAGCTGCATAGAGACCTTGTACTGCTGATTAAATAAAAGAAAAAAATAGAAATTGAGCACATTTAAGCTTTGCTACCACCAGATCAGAGAGGCAAGCAATTCACCAGCTATCTCAGCCACAAAGTGACTTACTGATAACCTAGCTGGCTTTCTGAACTAACTGGAGCTTTTTTACTTGGAGCTTTTATATTTTAGAAGCAGCACCTAGCTTACAGTGACGTCCCTCAAGGCCTCAACTCTTCCTTCAATAACAGCTAAAATAAACACAGTAGTATTATCCAGCTTTTGATTGCTTTGCGCCACAGGCTGAGTGGCAGAAGCACCAAGACCTGACCTGAAGGAGAAAGGGCCATGAGTTACCACCAGAACAGCACATTCTGTGCATGAAGAGAATAGCTGATGTCACATAGGAGGAAGTCCAGAGTGGCCTCCTCTCACAAGCAGCACCATGAGCAGTCACTGTAGAAGAATATGGTTTACTGATCTGTGAAGAGCTTGAGATTTTATCAGCATCAAAACAATTTTGAAAGTTGAATTTGACACACCCCAAACCCAATAACAGAGAAATTACCACCCTCAGATTAAATGACTGGGAAAGCTCCATAACAGTTCTGAAATAGGAGGTGTCTTCTGCATTCCTTCCTCTGCAAGCCCTCTCTGGGTTGTGATTCCTCCTTGCACTGGCACAGGCAGGCAGGTGAGCTGGCACAGGAAACAAAATCAGTGGAAACCAAAGCTGCCTTCCACTGTTTCACCACACAGCACAGAGGCAATCTGTCCATGAAAAATAAGGAGCAGCATGTAGAATTTCACCTTAAACTTAAAATTAAACCATGAATGTTCTGCTATGAAAGTCAAAGGGATCTTCATCTTTTCCTGACTGCATTATCAAGATACTGTCACTCATCTGGGACAACATATGTTGTAGGGAGAACAAGTAATTTAGTTATGGAGGAGTCATACTGATATTTGGCAGATCAGACTGTCTTAAAAGAAAATCAGACATCTACAGGTAATCACTATCAATACTTACCAGTTCTTTGGGGATTTTTATTATTTTATTTAAACAAATAAAAATTACAGCTTCTGCTGTAATTGGTAAATGGGTGTACACTGCACCCATTTTACCTGCTCCTAAAAGCAACTGTAAAAAAATGTGGCTTTTCAAAAATGGAGCCATTCCATATCATTATCCTGTCACTTGCATACATGCAGCCAAAAGAGTTTAAAAATTATCTTAGGAGGAAGAAAGGAAACACATTTTGTTTTGAAATCAGAGCTGGCATCAATACAAGCTGAGAAAATTATGTTTTTAGAGTTTTAAAACATTCAATGAGTTGCTGCAAACAACTTCTAGAGTGCAGTGCAAGTTTTTAAGAAGTTGAGAGAGGCAAGTATGGATTTACCAGGAGCTGTGTGAGATTATTTTCCCCTCTCTCCACTTTAGCACCAGCCTCAGTAAAGTGAAGCGCTGTACAGAGCCTGTGTCCTTCTATTTTAATACGAGATGGCACCTGCCCTGCCCCAGTACACACAGAACCCTCTGACAAAAATCCTGCATGCCCCTTCTGTGTTACTACATATTTTGGGACAAATTTGGGTCAAAAAACCAACAAAACCAAAAAACCCACCACTGAAACCGATGCAGTTTTCATATAAAGTTTCCATCTTTGCATCACAGCATGAAAAGTCTTGTTTCAATCATACACACCTCAAGCTATAGGACATTAATAAAAGGCAAGCCTCTTTAAAGGCTGTTTTCTTACAGAAAAGAAGAAATTGCATCATGCAACACAGGAGCTGGCAAACTACAGACTCCTGATTTTAGCCTTCCAACTCAGCCAAATATCCACCCAGTTGCTCTTCAGAGAGATTTCTGGGATCCCCAGCAGCTTTATACTTTTTATTCTCAGGTTGTGCTCTAGCACTTCCATTTTCACATACAGTTTTCTTTGGCAAACTCTATTACCACATTAACACAAACTCCCATTTCAAGTCTGAAATGTATGGACTTTCCTTTCGTGTACCATCAATTGTAAACAGAAGTGCTCACAATTTAGATTTACCCCATAAAGTTTCTTGCACAGTGTCTATTTTAAAATTCCTCAGGAACTAATGTCAGCGAAATGCAAAAAGATTCTACAAGCAGAAGCTTCACGGCATTCCTAGTTGTTGACAGAAAGTTGAAATTTAGACATACTTTTTTATTTTTGGAGTTGTAGGGCAAAAAAATTAACAAAGTATGACAAAGTCTCAGAAAGCGTAAAGAGCCCAGAAATCTGTGCAGCATGGCCTGAGCCTCCAAAGCCAAGGAAGGCAGACAAGTAGGGAAGATTACTTCTGATAATTTCTTTCAGACCAAACCCCATGTATAAAATCCAGTCAGGTGCTCAGTTACCTTCTCAGTATACATGCCCAATGGCACATCATCTTTGTAGCACAGTGTGAAATCTCTGAGGATGTGCCCAGGTAAAGACGACTTTCTTCCAGAAGCTGGGTAGAACCAGCTAGCCATCTTCAGCCCTTTCAAGGCCCAACAGAGTTCAAGGTTAAAATTAAGCCCAAACAGGAGAGCAATGACTACATCCTCCAAGACAACTCACTTGGGGTTGCTGCCTGCGGGTCAGCAATTGCTGATAATCACCTTTGTATATGGAAAGTCATGAACATTAAAGCAATGCAATCCTGAACCATGTTGGCATAACAAGAGGCCAGGAAAAGGCTCAAAAGAGTAACAGCAATTGAGTAAAGGTTAATCTAAACCAAATATTTTTGTAGCATGAAATCCAGCAAGGCTTAAGAACTGCATCTAGTGCTCCATGAACCAATGAGCAGAAATATCCTTATGAACCCGAGGGATATTGACAAGTGATAGCTCAGGATATGTTGTCCTTGATGTTTCTGTACCTTTTATGCTCATAATACTTCCCATCTCTTCAGATTTGAAGCAACTGTTTGGATGTATTTATTATTTTATTAAGCTGTACAAAGTGAACTTCTCTTACTTCATGGGATATTTGCAAACCAAGTGCAATAACATGTACTCAAAGTAATTACTCTACTTGAAACACATTCAAAGATCACTGGTTAATATGACCACTTTATTTTATTTTTAAATAAGCTCTTTGGATTATTATGGCAATATACTTTTTATTTTGTATTTCAGAAAAACTATACTACTTAAGATTCCATATTTTGGAAGAGGACCAGGGGCTGGGCCAGAGGCATGTGCAAGTTCAGAGCTTTTCTAAATTTTTCAGTTACTTTCCAACTACCTTTCAGCAGTTTCCTAACACAGGACCTGTAAAGAAAGTAGCAGAAAACAGGGTGAAACTTAAGTACAGTAAATAAGCAGCCACCAGCACAGTCTAGTGCCTGAGACCTCAATTTGAAGTCTAAAAAACACTTAAGTAAACTCAACATTTGCACATTGCTCTGTTTCGGCTGTCTGTTCCCCTTCCTAGATTAGAGTATATTTTTAAGCCAGTAACAGCCAGTGGGTATAATTAAAATCTACACATACAGCTCATTTGGTTGCATAAGTCTTTGAAAAACATGTAAAACAACTGCAGCCCATTATGTAGATATAAATCTGAAAAACAACTGCAGCCTTAACCCTGTCCCCTCCAGCCTTGAAGAGGTTGATTCTGGCCCAACCCATGAGAGGCATGCTTCCCTCATGGCTCTCCTGCCAGCTCAGATGGGACAAGAGCAGGGAGCAGCCACAGCATTCTCCATGGGAAACTGGAGTGCTGGGTTTTGCCTCCACATGAGCCAAACTGCAGCTGTTTCAACCCAGGCATACAAAAACTCCCAATCATCCAGGCTCTCCTCTGATCCAAGCAACTGACAAACTTGTTGAAAGCCAGCCAGGTCTGGCAAAATCTGGGTGTTTGGCAACGCTGCAAATGGAGCTGCATCAACAGGGAATTCCAGTGGCTGCCTGATGCTGCATTACAGGTTTGGCTGATCCTGCCTGTGGGCAGGAGGCTCACAGGCTGCCCAAACACGAGTACAAGGGCCCTTCAGAAGAGGACTTGGTTCCCTCTGAGATGACAGCCCCATTAAAAGACAATGAAATACGAAAGATCTTAACAATAGCCATCAGTTGTGTGAAAAAGCAAATTTAGAACAGAAGACACAAGCTGGCTCAAGAAATTTCAGACTGATCGTTTAGTCTTTGAACTTTAGATATTGTCTGCATGAAGCCCTGTGCATGTAAATGCAAAATTCATTGGGAGGCTTAATGCTCAGAGAACTTTATATGGAATAGGGAGTCACTAAAGAGATAAAGTAAAAAGTTTAGGATCTTTGTAACTGAAATACAACTAAAGTTGATTAATTTCTGACTCTTCAGAAGATGGCCCCCCTTCTCTTTTTTTTTTTCCCTAATAATATGAAGGTATAAAAATGCTAAAATAGCCTATAAAAATTGCTTTAAAAATGTGTACAACAGAGTCTGGATGCTGTTTCAAATCCTGTCAAAAGTGTAGGCAAAAACTAAAAACTGGATCATGACATTTTCCAACTCTAGTTGGAAGGGTCAAGTGAGGGGTCAAACCCATCGGAAATGGTCTACACAGTTTCAGTCAAGAGCTAGGAACGAACCACTATCATGAATTCCACTGCATGGATCTCATTTAAAAGCCTGCATGATTGTAATACAGTGGTGTTTGTAGGCAGTGTGGATTTTTTCATGCATCGCCATGACTTGATTATGAAATCAAAGTTAAGTATTGCTCCTCTGCTGAGGAGATAAAAGCATTCCCTCTCACCATACATTAACAATCAGCTCATACTGAACATAATAGAAAGTTAATTAGCCCAATTTAGTATCCTGGCAGTGGACACATTCATCCAACCATGGCCTAGAGTTTCATTAGCACTTCTGAGCATTTGTCTGAAGTGGAAAGCAATTTTTCAGGAAACTTAATATCAACATCTTAATTAAATTATAACCCTAGCAATGCTGCAGGGCAGGGGAGGGGACAAAAAACAAACAATCATGATTTGAACCTAAAAAGAACTTCAGAAAAAATTTAGAAAAACAAAAGCTTTTACACCCAGATCTCCCATGGAAATAAACTTCACAAGACATTTTGGAATAAGAACCAGATTTCAGCCATCTGTTGGACAGAGATAAAACAAAGGTTGAGATCCCTGTGGTCTTTCTTACTTTGTCCATGTTCAGAAACCTAGACATTATTGCGACCATCTGGACCATCAGAAATTAAATACTGTGATAAAAGTAAATTAATTTTTTTTTTTCTCTCAGAGATCAAATTGATGTACGGCTCTTCAGCAGCCTGACTCTTGCATTTGTGTGCATCTACATGATGCACTTTTACAGCCAACTCCTCTACCTGGGCAGCGATTTCTTGCCACAGCTCAGCAGCCCAGATGGGTTTCTCTCTGCACTGCCAATTGCTCCTTTTCTGTTGGTCCAGACACAACCACAGCGGCTTTGCCAACATCCACAAGACAGTGTAGAGTTAGAGCACTGTTCATTTCTCTCATCCAGCAATATACAAAGCCAGCAGGCTTCATACATAAAGCTCTGCAACCTGTGCTTCACTGCCCAACACTTCTGAGGCAGCTCAAACCCCTTCATAAATTCCCAGAATCTCTTTCTCAGCTGGGGTGTAGCTGGCCTCAAATCCTCTGTATCCCAGACTCCAGAAGCCAAGAGGTCATCCTCGAGTTTCTCCAGGTCCCTTCTGTCCCAGGCTCAAGGAAGGACCATCCTCCCTGGCTGCAATGAACAGTACATTCCTCACATCCTGCCCCGTTCTGACTGGCCCAAGGGCTCCTGCATGGACAACCTCCTGCTTAATTTGTTCAAAAGCTTCTTGCTGTTCAGGGCCCCATTTGAGATCATTCTTCCATGTCACTTGATAGAGAGGGCTGACAATCTGACTGTGCTCTGGAATTCTCCAAACCCACAGTGCCTCAGAAAGTCTGTGCTTCCTTCTACCTACTTGGCAGGGACATGGCTGCTGTTTTGTTGCCCACACCCACTGGAATCCAACAACTTCTACCCTCCCTTTTTACTCCTAAAACTGAATTTCCTGAGCAGGTCCCTTGACCTTACTTTGCTTTATGGTCTGCAGGGGAAGCCATGTGAGGAGCAGCTGGGACACCTCACTGGAGTTACAGCACCCTCACAAGGGGAAGCAGAGGGACAGGCACTGATCTCTGCTCTGTGGTAACCGGACCTGAGGGAATGGCCTGAAGTTGTGTCAGGGGAGGTTTAGACTGGATATCAGGAAAAGGTTCTTCCCCAGAGGGTGGCTGGGCACTGGAACAGGTTCCCCAGGGAAGTGGTCACAGTACCAAGCCTGACAGAATTCAAAATGTCTGGACAATGCTCTCAGGCACATGGTGTGACTCTTGGGGTGTCTGGAGCAGGGACAGAACTTGGACTTTGATGATCCTTGTGGGCTCCACCCAACTCAGATTGTTCTATCATTCTATGCATTCTTCCAATTGCTTCTTTTAAGGTAAATATTATTACATACAAGGAAACATTCTCTCTCAAAGGTAATTAAAACATTATGCACTTTTTGAAAAGTGATGTTTTTCATACCACTCACCCCCGCCTCCTTATTCAGTAAGATCCAAAAGGAAGAAAACAAAAATGAATACTATGTACATAACAAATATCAAGTATTTGCAGTTGGAATATGCTCCAAAATTTATTTTTAGTTCAGCCTCCAAGGCATGAACAGTCTCTTTCAAATGAAAATATATCTTTTCTATTAACTGCTATTGGCAGTAGTTTTGTGGAAGAGTCCTTAAATTTGCAGAGGTTTCTAAAGCTTTTTTGTACTATCGTTAGAGTAATTTTATTGAACAACAACTGATTCAATTGCAGATTAAAAAAAATGTACAGAGATCTATTGTTTCACTTAATAGCCAAAAGCATTTAATTCTAGTTTAGTACCTTGCAGAAACATGCAAACATGGCAGTAATGGACTGGCACACTGACAAAATAACTTCAGGACAAGGAAGTGCTACCATTTATACACTGTAAATCCTTTCCAAAATCACTCCCCCACCCCCATCCCTCCACTTCCCCTCAATAATGGCAGTAGCTTCTTAAAATAACAGCCCATTTGAACACTCGATCTTGTGGAAAGTGCAGCACATGAATTAATCCAATCCTATCATTCCTGAAAGGGATCTTTTTGAAAACTTTTTTTTGTTAGTTTAAGTGGATTTAAATTATCAAATTCCAAGCTGGAAAGCCACATTTTGTTGTTTAAGGAAGCTGGACCAAAAGAAAAAAACAACCAACCTATCTGGCAAAGTAAGACTACAATGACAGAGTCAGATTTCCAGATAGGTTCCATTACAACTATGCTTGGCAATAGTCTGTGCTATGTAAGTGGGAGCAACAATGGGACTGTGTCAACTTATGCCAAAGGTGGATTTGCTCCATGGCCTTAAAAGTGATTTATTGTTTATAGAAAGAACTTAGTCAAAGGCAGGGTGACGGTGTGGAAAGTCAAGCAAGTCTTAAAAAACTATAATTTCATTACTCTGACAAGGTCTTTATTAAGTACCTTTTTATAAGAGACACTGCTGAGGAGTTAAACCTCCTAATGAAAATTTGTAAATAGTATCTCTAAGAAAAGTCTACCTTAATACTAGATACCTTAAATTAATGAGGTACCTAGACCTCATTATTTTAAGCACCTCCATTTTATTGCATGTTGACAAGTCACAAAATAAAGGACCTAAATTGTAGGGACTAAAGAGGAGACCAAGAGGAAATTTAGGAGGTAATATCCAAAACTGAGCCAAAGCTCGAGCATATCATAGCAGGACTCAGTGGGATGATACATACTGTACACAACAGGACTAATAAAGAATTCTTGGTTCTGGTCTCTGTTCCTTTCAGTTCAAGCATTTTATAATAGGAAGTCATCTAATTATAAAATAAAAACTTAAAAGTACCTCTCTAAGCATGAAAAATTTTCCCCTCCACCTTCTGTTTAAACTAATGAACTATATGACTATATCTCAAAAATCTGGACAGCATTGAAAATTTTGTTTGTATGGTTGTTAACAAAAAGACTGAGAAAGAAAAGTCTTAAAAGAAACATGTCACACCTTAAGGATACAGACAATGATGGAGCTAACAAACCTGTATTGCAATGTGTAATTGTTTCTCCTTTTTGCTTTCAAGCACATTCCAAAGTCTTTAATCACATTATGCACTCTGTTACATAACTGAATCCACCACGTTCTTCTGGTTAGTCAGCTTCATCCGAACTAAGTAAACAAACACATCAATATGTACTCACAGGGATCAATAGAACACTCATCCAAAGAGCTTCCTTCCCAGATGGCACTGCAGACAACTTCCCAAAATGTAACCACATGAGCCTCATGAGGCTCAACAAGGCCAAGTGATGGTCCTGCACCTGGGTCAGGGCAAACCCAAGCACAAACACAGGCTGGGCATGAACAGACCCAGAACAGCCCTGCCAAGAAGGACTTGGGGATGCTGGTGGACAAGAGGCTGGACATGAGCTGACAATGTCAGCTCACAGCCCAGAAATCATACCCTGCTCTGCATCAAAATAGGTCTGTGGGCAGCAGGTCAAGGAAGGTGATTCTGCCTCTCTACTCTGCCCTCATGAGAGGGAGCACTGGTCTATCCCATGTCTCTCCAGGCTGCAAAAGGAGTGTTGTGCAGGACAGTGTCAAGTGTTCTGCAAATTCCAGGCAGGTGATGTTGTTGCTCTTCCCTCATGCCCCACAGCTGTGACCCAGCTGCAGAGGGCCAACAAATTTGTCAGCCATTATTTGCCTTTATTGAAGCCATGGTGGCTGTCACCAATCACTGCCTTATTTTCCATGTGCAAGGCTCATGGGAGGAGGCTCTGGGGAGAGCTTCGAGCACCTTCCAGTACCTATGACCTACAATAAAGCTGGAGAGAGACCTTTTACAAGTGCACATAGAGATAGGACAAAGTGAATGGCTTCAAACTGATAAAGGGTGGATTTAAATGAAATAGTAATAAGAAATCCTTTACTGTGAACGAGGTGAGGCACTGTAAGAGGTTGCACAGAGAGGTTATGGAAGAACCATTCCTGAAGTGTTCAAGGCTAGGTTGGACTGGTCTTTGAGCAACATGGCCACGTGTGTGTGTCCCTGCCCATGGTAGAGGGCTTGGAATGAGATATCTCTAAGATCTCTTCTAATCCAAACCATTCTGTGATTTTGTGAAATCTGAGCACAAGGGTGGGCAGCTCTCCCAAAAAGCCCTGTGCAGATCGTGATTTCCCAGCACAGGAGTTGCTGATGTTACAGTTGGGGTAGCAAACAAACCAGCACCATCCCCTTGCAGCACACCAACAGACCTCAGTGCTGGGCTGCAGAAGGATCTACTCCTCTAAGCAGAGGTTCTGAGGCCAGGCAAAAATAGCTGTGTCAGGCACCCAGACACACAGCAGGAATGAAGCGCTGGCATCATACTGCAAATGTAGGAGATGTTGCACAAATGATGGTTGAACTCCGTTTTGTACACACCAAAAAAATACTCTGGAGTGATAAAAACACAAACAAGACAGAGCCCAATATTAATAAGACATGCTGGAGAACATTTCTGGGCCACCTTTGGTAGCTATGTCTCTCCAGGTTAGTGTCATTGCTTCCACACCTGTCAGTATCTATCTTTCAAAATGTAGAGAGAAATAACCTGAGCAGGTCTGCTAAATTTCCCAAAGCACCAGAAACAGAATGAGACTTGACATGCTGTATTTCTGCATCACAGCAACGCTGCTTTTCTCTCTTTTCTCTCAAGCTGCCTTTAAACCACAACACAGAAAAAATTTTAAAAGTGAATGACAGTCAAATGAGAATACAGAACAAGAAGCAGCAGAGATCTTTATAGCACTAACTCACATTTGTTCCAAGCAATTGAAAGAAGTATTTGCAACTGCATTATTAGTAACACCATCATTCATAGAAATATATGCTTACTGACAACAAGGATGGAAACAAAGAATGACAACAGGATTTTTTTTTTTATTGTAACCATGTAAAGCTCAAAAATTGTTGCACCAATACCTAGCTACATTCTTAGAGTTAAGTGATACTGATAAATTCAGTCTTGGGTGGTTCCCTAGAAAAATCTGTAGTATCAATTTATACATGAAACTTGCAAAGTAGGTGTTACACAGGATACACTGTATACAGAGTGCAGTTTAGGAAGATCTTAAGAATTGAGCTCTGAAGTTATGTTGATTGTAAAACCATGAAATGCTAAATACAGCTGTAATTCTGAAGATTCAATGGCCAAAAGAAAAACATACGTGTCCAACTTTTAAAAATTAAAAACCTATTAAAGTATGGAGGAGAAAGCCCACTTGACGTAATTGATGACTCGGACTTCTGCAGTAAGAAATTGCAGGTTATTATGAGTCAATCCATCACTCAGCTCCCTCAGATCCAGAGTAGAAATAGAGCAGATGTGGGAAATTGAACCAGACCAAGAAAGAAGCAGAGTAAGACTCAATAAATGTAATCCAGAGGTAATTTATCAGAACTTAGAGTTTGGTATAAACTGCTTTGTGTTGCCCTTCCAAGTCCTCCTTTGCCCACGTCTATCCAGAATTTTATCAAGGTTTTGGTTCTGTCACAGGACACCTATTTCTCACTTATCCACCGAATCATCTTTCTGCACCATACAGAGAAGAGTACAAGGATAGCAATCTTTTGGCTGTAGTTTTCTTTGTGAAATCTTTTATCTTCCACAATTCAGAATGTTTGCAGGAGAACAAGAAGAAGAACAGAAGACAGATATGAAATATGTATATATCAAAAGGAATCTCATTTACACAAAACTTTCATTAGCACACTTCACTCAAAACAAGGAACACTTGGCAAATCCTTAGCATCTGCAGGTTTTTAAAACTGTCACCATAGTTTCAGTTCAGTCAAACCCATCAAAATATATCTTAATTTCTGTCCTATTAAAGTAATGTCCATGGGAAAAAATATCCCCAAAGATTAATACCTTTTGGAGTGTGCAATGTGCAGCGTGCCATGAAATTTGAAAACACCCTGTCCTTAAAAGATCCCACTCCATCCAGTAGTTTGTTAACCTTCAAGTTACCTCAATGGGTTTATGGTTTTGAAATGGCATTTTAAAGGTAGAATTACAAATCAAGACTTGCAGAATATGTTGTGCTTCAGAAGAAAAAGAAACCTTCATTTTCAGGATAGTATCTGTTTTTTAAATCACAGAAGTGGCAAACTTCTAGGGCTGGGGTTTTCCACGAGTTAAATCACAGGTTTTGGTTGGACTTACGCAGTTTTGCCCTCACTGTCTTGTTTGGTGGCACTGGCTCCCTTTTTACCCAGCAGTGAAGCCACTTTCTCAGGATCTCCATTCTCCACCGCCTGCAGCAGACGATCATCATTCTTATTCCACTCGTTGGTCTGAGTAAAAGGAAAAGAAAGGAGAAATATTATCAGTACCAGCTTTGTGTACAGGCTCTCCAGAATGATCCAGCATGCATTTATCACCACTGAAAGCTTAAACAAAAGCCCAACCCAAAGAAATGGCACAGACAAAGCTGCATAAAAGTAATCTGCAAGCTGTGCAGCAGAGGTTCCCAAGGATTTGATGGCTTAAACAGGGCCTAAGCGATGACTGAAGATGAACTGCAACTTGGAAACTCCATAGATGAGTAGTGCAGGAAAAAAAATACCATATTTTCTTACTGTATTTTCAAACACTCTTCTTTATTTTTCCAGTCCTGGTTTCCATTTCAGAGCTGTACCGGCCCCTTGGACCTTCACTACATACATCACATGGATAAGCAATGAGGTGCCTCATCTTATCCAGACCCCACCCTAACAACCAAAACCAGCCAAAACTTTCCATATTAAAGGCTTTTCCCAGCTCACATTTTGTAGAGGTTAACAGCTTAAGAGACTGCCCTTTGCAGACGGCAGCTAGCTTTGTTGAATTTTTTATCCTGTGTTGGTCTTTAAAACAAACAAAAAACCACTCACACAGTGCTACTGAAAGAAAACCACCCTACTTTCAGATCTTTCCAAACCTAATCCACTAAATCTTTTTGATCAGCAGCTGAATCAAGAACAGGACATGACTTCCCAACTTGATGACTCTCCCTCCTCCTCTGAACGATCAGGACAATGGCCTATTTCCTCTAAAAGACTTCCAAGTAGAATCTAGCAAGATCCTAAGAAAACAGAGGACTGTTAACCTTCTGTATTCCATGTGATCACAGCATAATGAGCTCTGGAAAAGGAGTCGAAAGTTGCACACCACTGGACTAACAACAGTGTTCAGTCTCCAGGAAAACAATCTGGTGCAGTTAAAAGCTGTATTTGAAGCAGTGTTAGCCAGCTACACTCAGGAGAGTCACATCAGTCAGCTCATCTCCAGCACGACAGTCTGTTCATAAGCACTTGATTTGTACACAACTTCTGGAATTACTGAATCCATGCTAATATCTTGAGAAATACTTAATAAAAAACAATAAAAAAAACACCCCACCCTGCCCCTCAACACCTTGCCCTGATCCTCTATACAGACTTTTTTCCTTTGACATGTCTCTGTCTGGGCTTGAGAGGAAAAGTGTATGATGTGCACACTTACATGAACTAACCCCACAGGCGGTTCACACCCTGAAAAACAGGAGGAACAGGAGGAAAGTGTTCCAGGTTAAAAGTCATTTAAAAAACAAATTAAAAGAACCATTAGGGAGAGTGCAGTATGTGCAGGAGAGCAGACAAGTTGGAAGAACACCACCTGGAACCAGGAGTATGAATGGCAGCACTGTCCAAGAAGTGGCATGCAGACAGAAGAACTGCACTCTGTTATGACAGTGAATGACTGGTGGGTCAGTGCACATCCAGCAGGTAATGGTCTATTCTTATGGCACTGCAATTAATTTCTATAGACTCTGGACCACTAATTACACCAGCAAAAAAAATTGTTTCTCTAAGCAATATTTAGCCTCCATGACAATGAGTGGCCAGCCAAGCAGCAGGCTCCACCCAAAATGAGACATTGCCTATTCTGCATTTGGGGAATTTCATGCTTTAAAGGCAGCCTGTTATTAAAAGCAGATGTTTAAAAAAATGTATCTTACTTGTAAATAAAAAACTTTAAAGTTAACATTCTTTATTTGACAGTACGTCTTTTGTTTTGGAGTTTGACCTGTTTCTGAGCTTTTTTATTATTCAGTCACCTAAGATATTTAAATACTGACTATTTGATGAATTCACCTTGATCTACACACATGTCCAATGCAATACTACCTGAAATCACCAATTTACTTTTGAAATATAAAATTGAATAGACTGCAGGAAAATGTTAAGATTAAGGCCTGCTGAAAATCCTTGGCAGAACAGCTTTCAGAAAAACATTCAGCCTTAGAGTACAAAATGGCCACATCTTCAAGAAGCAGTTTCATGAATATTCATTTGATAGTCAGCTATTAAATTATTATTGACATATAATCCAATATTCAGTGTTTTAATACAAGCAAGTAAGCACACAAATAATGACTCCCGTATTTAAGAAGTATCTGAGATAAAGTGTCAGTTGCCCCTTTGAGAAGCTTCTGTGGTAACTGTATTCATCTATAACTATACTATCATTAAAATCCCAGACCAAATAGGAATGAACACAGCTGTGTCCCAAATTACCCCTCAGTATTTATGTAGTGTGGAAGCTACACTGAGGAGATATTCAGATATTGAATGGAGAACCCTGGAGTATTCTGAAAGTGATTCAGATGGTGCAGAGCAATGTTCATGATAACAGTAAACCATTTTATTACATATGGAATCACTCTTTTACATGAACAGTTTATTTAACTCATCTTTACAGTAGTATTCAACCATATTCTTTCTGGTATCCTAAAATGAACACTCACACACAAACACAATTAAGGAAAGACTTAATGAGTCCTCAGCTAAAAACTGTTGCCTACTAATCTGTACAGCTAAAAAGATTCCCTCATACTTGAACTTGGACAAGCCATTAAGTGACCCTGAAAACACAATCAGTAGTATCAGATGTATCCCATTGTCAAGGAAAGACTATCAAGGTACATTTCTTTATTTTTCACACAGCTGGAGAATTAATTCCTTTTCCTGCTTAGGGGAACGTGGTAGAGGCTGGTGGCTAGGCTAGATCTGTATTTGGCAGTCATTTGGATTCCTGTTTTCAGTTCTATATCTAATTAGTGTTTCTTCTTTCAAGCATTGTGACTCAAGAGATGTTAAAGGAATGAGTAATTTTAGAGATTGCCACATACCTAAATCCACTTATATTTGTTCTTGCAATTGCATGTTTAACATCCATTACACTACTGTACCTGAAACTTTGTTTTGCTCCTGGAAAACAAAAGAATACATGCAGTTTCTCTTTATCATCGCACAGCAGAGTTATACTTATTTATAAACTAAAATATCTGTGTCCTACCCAAGATGTTTCAAAGCCATCACACTCTATTGCTCACATAAAGTTGTTTATTTTTCATTAAAGCAATAAAGCCTCCATTCTAAGGCATCAGTAAAGTGTCATCATTGTAATTGTAGGTGAAATTTTAATTTTATGCAAGCTACAAAAAACTATTTACAGACTTTGTTTTTTGAAATTAAATTATACACAAATCTGTTCACACAGAAGAAACAAGTATGCAGGCATCAACTGTTGCTAAAATATTCCTCTGATAGGATCAAACTGGTTTTTTTCTTCCACATTGTGCTCAAAGACCAGCTATGCATTCCAAAAGTTAAAGGTACAGCTAATAAAATAAATAGCACATAATAGACTCTCAAAAACCCATTTCAATATGGGATCAGAGCCCTACTGTCCATTTCTTCAGGGGAAGAAAAATCTCAAAGGACAGAGAATACATACGACACCCAGAAAGACACTGTACCCAGGATTTGGCAAGAAAGTAGGAGGTATTTAAGTCAGTAGGAGTCTTAAAAGTGCCTCATGCAATCAAATATTGCACAGGCACTGCTGTGCATAGCAGATCAGAAAACCCAGATTTCTGAACAGAGGCAGTAACTGCTGCATTACATTACATTTCTGGAATCTCTTGTAATATTAGCCTGATTTTGACCCCACAAGTCACACATCATCAAGTATACACCAAAGACTTGGGAGGTAACTTCTGCTGGGATGATGCAAAACATGGGTACTCCCTGTTACTGTTCACTGTAGAAGCCACCTTGAACTGACCCCCATCACGCAGCACCAGCATTTGTCTATCCTGGAAAACACACACATGGGAGGTGCCCTCCTCTGCCAGGAGTACAGGATGGACAGCAGAACTGGAGACCTTAACTTCATAAACCCACTGTGTTTCCTCCACTGCAGTCACCAAACCTTCCCATTCCACTTTTCCAAGCTGCCCAGACATTTCTGCTGCCCCTTCAGCTGTGCGCCACATACTGCTCCCTCTATCTAAAGATTCCTCGCTTGCCTTGCGTTCAGATCTCATCCAAACAGCACGGCACCAGCCACCACACAGCCCTTGGGGAGCTTCAGTTCTGTTATACCACTCACTCAGGTAACATAAAGAGTGTTTTCTTTCATGTCAGAGAGGTCTCTACGCATAACATTCTGAGCCAACCCACGCAGACCACTTCAAACTCAAGGTTAGCACAAAATAGCAGCACAGTCTTGAGGAATATATTGACTATAGCACAAGAGCAACAAAACCACAGGCTAAGCAGGTACTTTTCATCACCAATAAAGTTGGGGGTTCTTTTGTTTTGTTTGGAGATTGTTTTTGCTAAGACTGCTGCAAATACACAAGTTAGTCAACTGACTATGTAGCATTCTAGTAAAAAAACCCCAAACCTGAGCACCTCAGCATGAAGATAAAAACACATGTGTAATGAATTTGGAAGAATCTTATCCCAGAAAAGACTGCACATGAGAGTTCTCTTCACCTCCACCCCCAACCTACACACAACCCCCCCAACTCCTGTAGGCCGCATGCCAAACAGTTATCAACAGCCTTCCTTCAAACAATTAACATTTTGCAATAACAATGGCTTGTGAACACATGCAAAATTGATGAAACACATATTTCAGCCTCACAGACCACAGCCAGTGCTCCACTCAGTATTTCTTTAGATTTGGGGGAGGGGGAAGAGTTAGTCTGTTGCTTGTTTTGCTTTTTTAGATGTGTACAGTGTTCAGTACAGGAAGTAATAATGAGTATTACATATGCAGAGACAAAGTAATCTAATCAAAGCTCAAGATGTGCAAATTTTTTTATAAAATAGGTGTTTTTCCCATTAATGTGCAGGGGATCAGATAATGTGTCATTCCTAATAAATCCTAAGATACAACACTGACAGCTGAAAGGATGGCATGCTCAAACATCTGGCGGCATTGAACATCCCTCTCAAGCATGCCTTTTCTTCTTGATTTTCAGTTTTCAGATGGAAAGGTGTGCTGTAGGGCCCCACTCAGAAGCACCTCCCTGGTAACAGTTCAGCGTTTTCCGTACTGAAACACTCATGAACCCAAGAAAGGAGCTGGCAGCACAGAGGTAGCCACGCTTAGGTTGGAAAGCCACTCCTGCACAGGGCACTGTGTGGTCAGTGTTAATGAAGTGAGGCTGAGAACTTGATTGACTTGATCTACACGACCAGTGGTTAAAAAAGGCAATGCTCAAGCCAATGCAGAGTGCTCACACCACCTCCAGTGATCACCATCAGGATGAGCTCAAAGCCATGGCTCCATCACAAGCTTCGGCAGCAGTTACCAACCACAACTGCACTGGCAGCTGTCGAGTCTCCTGTAAGCTCCCTCTGTGCACAATTTCCAATTTTATCATTGCAAGATACTAATAAAGTACTTTCGGAGCCATGGGACTGAAACCATCCAGTAAAAATCCATCATATTTGGGATCACACATAGCATGCTGACAAGTTGACAGATTTTGAGTCCAAAGAGAAACCTCCATATCAAAGCCTATTTTCTTACAGAGTTAAAGCTTGCACTGGCTGTTTTATACATTGTTTTCACTGTCACAAACAGTGAACAATTTCCTTTCCAGAAGAGAAGTTGAGGAATCAAAACATGTTCAAAAAAGGTAGCTATTCATTTTTTCATCACCACCATATCAGGACATTAAGCCTCAATTGTCTAAGATTACCAGCAATATCATGCAAGAAATAACATATAACAAGAGGTGATAGTTCTACTTAGCACTTGTACAACGTTTTCCATGAGCAAATACCTGAGCAAACATTAACTGGCAGCAACTTAGTTTCTTTATCTTTGGCAAGCAGCCTACAGGAGATGATTTAAGTGACCTTGCATTGTTGCAAACCTACTGGAGACAGAGTTATGTTATCTTCACTGAAATCAGAACTGCAGGGAAGCTGAGTAGCAAATTGAAATTCCTGATAATTTCAAACTCAGCAACTCAGTGTCTGAAAAGGAAAGGAATACTTAGAGACTGGCGTCACAAACAAACGCATGGCAAAGACACTGAACACCACTGCATCACAAGGTCATCCACAAAAGTCCACATGTGCTGGACTTCCCAAGAGGGTTTTAAAAACAAGAACAATCTTATTGTACTGAGTGCGTTCACTAAACAAAACATCCCTTGAAGTTAAAACAACAGATGACAGTTTTTCTTGAAAGAATGGCTTATCTGTAAACAGTATAACCTAGGAGCCAGTGGTATGTAGGTAAGGAGCTTGCACCTTTCCTGGCCTTCCCATCTGTAATTTAGAGATTCTATTTGCCAGCAGCAAGCTTCGGTGGTGGGAGTGGAAATCTCACTTGCAGAAGGGCAGGATGTTGTTGACCTTATCAGCAACAGCTTACTCCAGTCTGCAGCAGCTTCTCCCAGGAGATTCGGAGCTCAGCAGATGCCGGCAGCTGCTGCCTCCCGGGCTCCTTTCAGTTGCTGCTGCTCCCAAAGCCCGCCCTGGGCGAAGGCACAGCGCAGTGGCGTCGCAAGCTGACCTCTGCTACACCACACCGACCAGGCAGCGTCCTGAGAGGCCATGCCAAAAGATGCTGTGCTCATTAACTTCACCACAAGTAAGGTCTAGACCTCTAATTAAGTTGTCAGAAAAGCAAAGCGTGACAATGGCTTTCAAAGTATTCATAGTGATACTATCTAAATGTCACTAATTGCTACAACCCAGTCTTCTCCAGCTTCACTTGACCATCCATGTTGCCTGTTGCCGCCAGTCACATGATGGCTAATGATGGCTAATAACACTAATTATATTTACATAAGAAGATGAAACACTTGCAGCTCACAAGATTACACATGCTATTCTTTAAAGGTGGAAACGGCAGCAATGAAGTAACCTGTCCACATTTTACAACCAGAATCGTCAGTCCACTGCCCTCCTCTTGCTTCTTGCTATGGTGCCTAGCTGGGGTAACTGGCCATGCAAATTGCATGAGGTCTGTTTGATACTGGAGGCCGTATTTGTGTCAGACCATGAATTCCATTTGAATCAGAGATAAAAACAGGCAGGGAAGGCAGGAAGCAGTTGGAGTGAATGGACAAGGAATGCTAACAAAAGACTAACGGCAGATTGTCAGTAAACCTTGATAATTACCCATTCACTGGGTAGCTTCTGTAGATAAAGAAGCGATTATTTTGCAAGCAATCCATTTTTTCATGCTGAACCCCAGAATAATGTAACCAAACAGCAAGTCACTCAGCCGGGCACTTCTGTCAGCCAGCAAGGCTGCCCAGAAACTTTCCTGGCAGAAGGGGACCACAAGCTGTGAAAAGAAAGGGTCTTTCACCAAGAGAGAAGGGGAAGATGACCTGACTAAAATGGTCATCTGAGACTGCAAGTCTGGAGACTGGGGGTGTTGGGGGAGGGAAGTTGTGGAGAAAAGTTAAGTGTGGTCTTTGCTTAAATGATGACTGGAATTTGCAGCAGGTTGTGTGAGTTGTGCTCCAAGAACACTCAATGAAAATCAAAATAAGTTTGAAATGAAAGTGGAAATAAGTTTGCTGTTTTGCTGAGATATTTGTATTTCTTGCACTCAAGTTTCTTCGGTACTTTTTGTCTGTTTTGGTGGTGGCTTGGTTGGGTTTTGTGAGTGGATTTTTTGTTTGCTTTGTTGTTTGGGTTATTCTAAAAAAACCCTGTGGTTAGTTTCACAGTTTCAGTCAGGCTTTGAATGCAGAGTAGCCATAAGGTCAGGAAGAGAACACACACAGTTAAAGCAGAGAAAAGCAGCCACTTTTTAACTCAACTGCAAGACTCCATTTCTGTAACAGCAAGAGAGTGAAGAGCCTGAGAGAAAAAGGGGCCAAGGGAGCGTGACACAGCTCACCCAGACCAAGGAATACAGCTGGCCCACACTAGCAAGTTCAGAGGCACACAGCTCGCACATGCCCCTTGTTTCACTTCATACTAAAGGCCACAATGGTTTTTTTTTCATCCAGATACTACTTTTCAGCCTTTTTTTTAAGAGATAAATCAATCTTTGAATTTGAGGAACAGCAGCATTTCCTGCTAATGTTACATTTAGGTACATCAGGTATTCTCTTTTCTTTTAAACAATTACTGATGTTTTCACATGAGCCATTTCATTCCACTGAGTATAAAGGAAAAGTAATGAGCAAAAAGCTCACATCATGCAAAGCATTAGAACAAAACAAGAAAAAGTACATCTAAATCATTAGTAACATACAGGCAGAGCACTGGCAGTAAGTCCAGCTACTGTCCATTGTTTATCATCTCACACATCATCAGTACAGCAACTGAAGATTTATCTTTATTTTCAGATAGCAAAGGACGTAGCAGTAAGCACACCACATGCAAACAATCACTCTCAGTAAGACAGAAGAAAGTAAAGCCAAGAATTAATTGTGTATATTTGTATAAATTAAACAATGTTTATCTTAGCACAGGAAAAAACACAGGGGACTTTCTAAAAATAAAGACATTAAATCAATTCTGTTTGAAGTGACCATCTCACATTGTTCTGTCTTTTCTCAAAGTTCTAAAGATCTGAGCTACAGAGAACTCGGATGACTGTTCTTGTCTTGAAATTACTCAATAATGGTACTAAAACTAAAATATATCTAACAAACTACTGATTACTGCTGGACACATGGGAGCTCTTCCTTTCAAAAAAAAAATCCATGGGGTGTCTAAACACAGACTTAAAAATGACCACACTTCTCAAATGGCTATCCAAGGATCCTCGAATTTTCTTTACCCTTAAATATAAAAACATATATAAACAAGAAACTGATAATGAACATGAGACATATGAAAAAGACCACTTCTAAAGAAGTTTTAAGACTGAAAAACTACTTAAGCAACACACTTTAGTTACTTACAAAGGTTAGTAGCAATTCACATAAAACCTTTCCTGTTTTGGATTTCTGCTGCACAACTGCCTCACAGTCACTCGGGAAAAAGGGGGAGATCAAGAGGTTCAAAGTAAAATTGCCTGGATAATCTAACATGACCTTTTATCTGGTAAGTATATTCCAGTGGTAAGTAGGCTGTAAAATCCAGAGGGAGTGCTAACTCTGCAAGCAAAGATTGTTTATTCAGCTACTGTGTCGTTTATTCAGCTACTGTGTCGACAATCCTCGATACTGTGTTAGACACAGTGGTCTGGTGAAGACCAGAGTGCAAGGAACAAGGCACATAGCTGAACTCCTTGGCTCTAGATAGGGACAGGAGGAGTCCCTTAGATTTCAACATTTAAAGCCACAGACATACGACTTCCTTAGTGGAAGGTTTGTAAATTCCACATATTAAGCCGTTAGTGAGCATCCAAAAGAGGTGAAGGGTCTGGAGGGAAAGCTGTGTGAGGAGTGGCTGAGGTCTCTTGGTCTGTTCAGCCTGGAGGAGATGAGGGGAGACCTCACTGCAGCTACAGCTCTCTCATGAGGGGAAGAGGAGGGGCAAGCACTGATCCCTGCTCCTTGGTGACCAGTGACAGCATCCAAGGGAGTGGCCTGAAGTTGTGTCAGGGGAGGTTTAGAATATCAGGAAAAGTTTCCTCATCCAGAGGGTGTTTGGGCACTGGAAAAGGGTCCCCAGGGCAGTGACCACAGTACCAGCCTGAGAGAGTTCAAGAAGCATTTGGACAATGCTCTTAGGCAAATGGTGTGACTCTTGGGGTGTCCTGTGCAGGGCTGGGACCTGGACTCAATGATCCTGATGGGTCCATTCCAAATCAGCACACTCCATGATTCTACAACTTCTTTTGGGTATCTGAGCTGACTATGTCTACCTAGATTTTTAGCAGCATGCTCCAGTTTCTGTTGATTAGTAAACTTAGAGAATGCAGGTACTTGAGGGATCTTTTTGATTTCTGATGGTCAAAAGGATATCCATCATGTACTGGCACTTTAGACCTATGGCTCCATCTTTCCTCCTATCTGTTGCTAAACCTCTCAAAACATTGATTATCTTGCCACTGCTGCACAGTAGGCTGATTTTCATGATGTTTTAGAGCTGCTACCTGGTTTTCCTCCCCATTATTCCACAAAGGGGAATACAGACACAAAGGCTGCAGATAAGAAAAAAATTAAACACTAAACAGAACACTGTCCAGAACTGATGTAAGACGTACTGAGTTGTGTTCATAAGGTACAAACCACCATGGCACTTTGTGTTTGTATTACAAATGCCTACATGAAATTTCAGCTCACAATGAAAGTTGCTACCTTTTTCCCCCTCTATTAGCAAGACTAAGTTCACTGCTTGACTAACCTTCACCATCTTAATCTCCTCCACAAGTGCCAGAAGTGATCTTAGATATTTTTAAAAACACAATATTTTTACACCTACTGGCATGCCATTGTAGGAAGCAATACAATTTCCAAATTCATAACAAAATATGTATTAACATTTCAAAACTATTCCTAGTAGAAAAACAGTCTATTTATAGTTGAATTCGTCATTCTTGTAAAGGACATAACCACTGTTACGGGATTATAGCCTTCTATTCTGAAACCCATGACAAAGCCAAACAAAACACAGTGCAAGCATAGAGACAAATCCCTATTCCAAGAAATTATTTTGTTTGGAGTCTTCAAGGACTCAACTCAATCTCCAAAAGTACTTCATGACTACATAAGAAGGCAAAAAAGTTTCACTATCTGTCTGATCTTCCTGAGATCAGTTAGTGCTGTGAATTGACCTCTAGACCTAATATTTGTCAGTTTCCAAAATCAAATATTAAAGAAGCAAGCTAAGCTTAGCTGCTTTTACTTCCATGACTGCAATGAGGGATAAATCCAAGAGTCATGGGGAAAAGAAAGCAATTGTTTTGCATGAAAACAAAATCCACTTCAGCTGCCAGTGAAGAACATGTGAGATTTCACACCACCGCATCTTCCCACGTTGTTTATCCTCCACATCACATGCACTGAGAATCAGACAAGACTTTTATGCATCAGACTCTCTGTATGCAGAACATCAACTGCCCACACATGCCAGGCCTGAAGCAAAAGGAGAGAGAACAAGCAGGCACTCACCCTGGTTCTTTCCTTAGGCCTCATCTGAAGAAGGAGTTCCATTTCTCTACAGGCAGGAATAATGACATGCACAAGTCTTCTGTTCAGCAGGCATGGGTGGCCTTGCCTTTCACCTGATCAGAGCCACAGCTTGCACATCTTTCTCCAGGCAGCTCCTGGAAACTCAGTTTTGGCTGCCCCAAGCAGTGCTGGGGGTTTAACTCTTGCCTATTTGATCAGTGATTGAATTATCAACCTGGAACAACTACCACAGCTCAGCACTGATGGACTGATCTGCACATCAATAACCTGTCCTCATTTGAATATTCTTATCAATAATGTGTGATTTACTAGAACAGTCAGTCCTTTCACCACAGTGCTTTTGCTAATTTGGATACCCTGCAACTCACCAAATGCACTAGGATGGCTCCCACAAGATGACAAGAGCTATAAACAGCCCTCTGCTTTTTTGTTTTAATTAAACATTCACTTGGCTCCTACTAATTAGTCCTAGACTGGACTATAGTTGCATGTCACAATCATCACGATACTCTCCTGTTATCAAGATAAATGGTTTGTCTGTCCTTCCCCTCTAAGGAATACAGTTGCTGCTGTATCAAGACACCCTACTGCAGGCTGTCTAGTTTATATTCTGATTTCTTCACAAGATCTGCCCTCATTGCTGTAATAGAGCTCACCAGCTCAACAACACAGAGATTTTCAGCTTCCACAGTACAAAGCTACTGGGGAAAATGAAAAACCCATAATAAAAGGGTGACCAAAGCTCAGAATCCTGAAGAGCAGTCCACTCCCCAGAGTCTCTCTGGAGAAAGAGCACACAACCCCAGGAAAAGTGAGTGGGCTGGCTGTGCTACCAGCCCCTTTTCCATCATCAAAAACATCCCTGCTACAGCTATAACCATTTCATCACAGTTCTTACAAGGGCTGACATGAGAGAGAGAAATCCTTAGTAGCATCATAAATCTTATAAAACATTTTCCCCTTGATACTTACAAGCAAGATTGACCTGACCAATATCCCTAGCCATGCTCCCCATCAGGATCAGTTTACTCTAAACACATTTCAAAGCCTGAGACTGTGCACCAGGGCTATGCTGGATTCTCTGGAGTAACACAAGAACAACTTTGAGTAACTGCTGAATTCAGACATGTTCCCAGGAGCAAACAGCCAGTCAATGGCGAAGTAATTCTCATCTTTTTTCAAACCATGCTTTTCAATAATTCATGTGAAAGGGTGGAGGAGCAAAGGGAGAGCAAGGATTTGTAACAGGTTTTAAGTCTTCATGGAAGAAGAGATAATGCCTAAGAGCTTTATGAGTCATGACAAAAATGCAAAGAATGTCCTTTTGTTGCTTTTTTGGTTTCTTTTAGGAATCCACGTCACATATCTTAGGGGTTCCTTTCCATCTCATGAGACAGAAAACCCAGAATAACATGCAAGCATCCTTTTTTTCATCCTGTAACAGCATCTTTAACAGATTCAGTTAATAACTGCACAGGATTATATAAATAAGCTGAAAATGAGAATAGTTTTCATTGCCAGAGACAGCAGAAGGTTTCCAAATTTTATGGGTTAAAAAAGACAATAAATTTAACAGTCTTTTGAAGATGCTAGTATAATGCTTCCAAAACTGAAGAGAACAGATGACTCAACCACATGGCTAAGTTCCACCAAAATTCTGTCTTGTAATCATAAAATATGATGTAATGCAGTTTGGTCCCAGGAGAAGGAAAGGCGTTAGACATATGTGACATGCACAAGCGTTGCCTGGATCCATCTGGCTAGCTGTTTTAAAAAGGTATTACACAAATGAGCAGGGTTTTCTAGAGGATTCCAAGATAAATATTCTTAAGCCTTCTCCTGGAAAAGAAATGGATATTGCTCTTAAAAGCTACATGAATGCACCCGCCATTTTCATTACAAAATAAATAGGTAAAATGAACAAGTTGTTACACCTTTCTGCAGCAATGCATCTTTTAAAAAAATTGCCTTTATAGACTTTGAAAGCAACCTGTGGTTTATTACTATTTCCCACCTAATAGCATGAAACCTCTTGGAAAAAAGAGTTTGAAGGACAATTTGGAAATCAAAAAAAGATTACCTTTTAAAATATCTGGGAAAGAGAAAAGAATACACATGAATTCAGAACACACCTCACTAAGTGGCAAAGGATGTAATTTTCTGCATTATGTAAATGTTGAGTAGAAAAAACGTGTTGAGAAGGAAATCAGAGTAATCAACTGTAAGACATAAAGTACTCTTCAGTTCACTACTGAAGTATGTGCAACAGAAGCCATCAATATCTCAATTACTCAAATATTTCACATAGTCCCTTGGAATTAATGGCAACCAATCAGCACATTATCACTCTGATTCTCATTGCATTCAGGGTGCCATTTAAGAAGGTATGCAGAGATGCCTTAATTAAGCAGGCAATGTCGAAGTGTTATATAAAAAAACCCCTCCACTCTTTATTGTAGGTGCTTCAAGCCTGGCTCCCAGAAAAATAAACTGATTCTTGCACGAAAACTAAAGAAAAATTACAAGCAGGAATAGTTATGTTTCTCACAGTGACAGAATCAGCAAGGAACAACTACTGGGGACTGACTGAGGCATACTGAGGCACTACTCCGAATTCTTTCTGAAAAACACCATGTTACCATTACCCCCATGTTATAATACCTTGCTCGGCAACACAGAGCGGAGCCTGTGAGCCCTAGCCCACACCGAGTATCCTTCCCCTCTAATAGCATGTGCACTTAACCACAACAACAAAGAAGTTTAGAAAGAAACTTAAGTTTCAGCAGAAGCTAAGGAGCCAAGAGCCCACGGAAGAGAACCAGGAAATGTATCCATGCTTCCCGAGTCCCAGTCCAATTAATATGAAATCAAAGTGTTAGGAATCATCAGGCAGAAGCATAAAGAAGGAAACACAACAATTACGGACTGTATTCACCAATGTGCAGTATTGGTCTCTTTCTTTAAAACTGCGTTAGAGCTGCATTAGAAAGATTTCAGAAGGGTGAAGATCATCCAAAACAACAGTTGTATGGAGATCAAACTGGCTAAGGGACCTCAGCCTAGTTAAACTAAGGGGGACACAAAGATGACAAAAAGCACTGATGTGGGGGGAGGTGAACAGGAATCAACTGTCACAGCACAGATGAGAGACTATCACATAAAGGCGGAACCAGGTCAAAGTACAGCAACAAACAGCACTGGACTTTTGGAAGTCCTTTCCAAGGATGTTCCAAACAGGTTTATGTGGGTTCAGGGAGAGACTGATCAAACATCAGGCAGAAAGGTTCACCTCCACTCTGGAAAAGAGTTTCCCCATGTGCAGGAAACTGCTTGAGCTGAAACTACTGAGCAGCTAGGAAAGTATTAAGGAGAAGTGTTGTACACACTTGCTCAGTGCTTGCTCTTCCCTAGATATACCCCAGCAGTCAGTGCTGGAAAAAAAAAAGACTAGGGATCCTCAAACTGAGTGTTCTGGTCATAACAGACCAGAAATTTGCTTAGCTCCCTTGGGATTTTTTGCGCCACAGCTCCTATTCCCATCCCTGCTCTACAGAAGAAAAACCAACAACATATTGGTGTCTGTACAGCCTGATAGGCACCAGGACCAAGTCAGGCTACAAGCATTGCCCTAAACCAGTGGCTAACCACACGTGACAACACTGCTTTTCTTCAGTAGTGACAGGTGGAAAGTAGAAAGAAAAAATGCAGAACTGCTACCCTGAAGGTACCTGCTAACTGAAGGCGTGTGCGCCACCTCATCAACAAGCACAGTCCTAAGCAAGGAACTCCTATGCTGAAGCAACCTCCACAAAACAGGGCTGTCCAGATCCCTCCACTCTTTCTCGAGTATCCCAAGACAATGAAGGAAAACAAGGCAGCAATCTTGAATTCAACATGCCAGCTCTGTATCAGGAGACAAACATTTTTAAAAGATGGCAGAGCAAAAACAGTTTAAAGCCACCAGATTTGGCCATGCTGTCTTAACCACACAGGCAAAAAGCTGGAATACTTTTGATTGTATGGTCTTCTCAGGCCCCAGCCACCAATTTCTATAATCTTCTGGCAAGAGATTTTAATGGTAACTTGCGTCAAGGGACTAAGTCTAAACCAAGGACAGGCTACAGCCACACTTTAATTCATGGCTTGAATAAAAAACCTCAGCATGGATAAAAAAGGTCATTCTGACATGGGCTGAGGACACATCTTTATTACGGAAGGATACAATTTCAGTAGACTACCATCTCTTATGTTAAATATATGTTATGCTATGCACATTCCATTATTGAATTATTTGTCAAACCAGCCATTTTGAAAGCTAAATAGCTTATTTACCTAAACATGGATTTGAAAAGGAAGCTCTCAAGAACCCTCATAACAATAAAAGAATATTGTTTGTAACTGTTGAATTATCAATCACCACTTTTCAGTTTTGTTTAATCCTTCTAAAAATCTTCACTGCACTAAGGAAAAAGAAATTAAAAAAGCAAGGCCTTCTATTTGGAAAGCTCCACATAGTATTTCACAACAGCCCTGCAATTACTTCTGAGAAATCAAATTTTCAAGATTTTGGCCGGCTATGTTATTTGAATGGGAAGAGGCTGACAAAGCTAAGAAAATGGCATCAACCTCCTGTTAATCCTCCAGGAGTTGCAGTGAAGATACTGCTATTAGCAAAATCTGGGAGTAATTTTACCGTAGTGACTACAGAAATTACAGTTAAGTGCGAACAGACAATTCGTCCATAATCTCACCACAGAACATTGCTATCTGCTTGAGAAGAAAAGGCTCAAAATGCTCTTCAGCATCTCTAAAGAGCTCTACAAGACTGAACGATTATGCACTGGAAAGTGTTTCCTTAGGAATGAGGAAAGTTTTGGCACTCACTCTTGCAACGTCACCATAAATTAAACCTCTGTGCTGCAGCTGTCCAAGGCTTTGTACTCAGTCCCTGACACAACACGTTGCCTCAGGCTGCTCGCTGAATGCCTGCCCGGCCACTGAACTGGTTTCATTGTGCTCCCCCTTGTAAAACCGGGCTCACTACAGCCTGGCCATCTCCAATGCCACTTTCTTTTAGGCAAATGCTCCTGACTGAACAAGACATCAAACCTTGGGCCAAGGCTTTGTGACTGCTTGATGGTTACCTGCAGCATCCATGGCATATTATAAACTGCTTTTACACAATAGCTTTTCACTCTGTAAATTAAAAGAAAGAATCAACATCAGGCATAAATGAAGGAAGGAGGATTCCACCATTCCAAATGTCGTTTTGTTTTAGTATATTGTTTTGGTGTGGGGGTTTTTTTTGTTATTTTGGGGGTATTTTTTTGTAGTTGTTTTGCTTTTTTTTTAATGAAGGCAGCAAACATTCTGGCAAATGAGAAACATCCTGAGAATATTACATTATTTGGAAATAGAGGTTTTAGATTAATATTGAGCTTCATGGGTAGCTAGCCACTTCCTTAGCTTTGTTTTATTTTAGAATGCGTCATTCTTTTATTTCTATGCCTATGCAAAAAGTTTTCCAAACATTTAATGTCAGACAGGAAAACTGAAGTGGAAAGTGGATGACAGCCAGTCTAACTGAGCTTTATCAACGCAGTCCATACATCCTGACACACTATACATGCTCCAAGTTACCTCAAGCACTATAGCCAGTCATGCCACTGCTATTTGAAGAGACATCACAATTTTGCAGACAGAAAGGATGGAATTTCAGTGTAAAGTACAAAATAATATACCATGTTGTTTATGATCCATATACTGTTTGCATGAGATTGGAAAACAAAATTAAAAAGGCAATACAAATAATTGTATGTAAGTAGAAGCACAAAAGTTAGGTGCTGCAGTGCAACATTTTTATTACTTTTAAGCCATCAAAAATTATTATGTTTAAGAAGTATATTATTAGCCTGCAAAACTCCAGGTTTCATTATGTATTCCTCTGTCTGCATATGCACTTCCCACCAAACCAAGCTGACACCGCTTTTCAATTGGCTGAAAGAGCAATCACTGTGGAGACTAGCATTGAAAATATTTATTCTCAACCAAGAAGTTAACCACATTTCAAGACATGGTCTCTTCTGACCTTGGCAGCTTGGGAGTGAATTCTGAACACTTTCAGAGATGTGGCAGAGCCTGTCTCACATGGATGATCTCTATAGAAAACACTGGACCGAAACCTGAGAGCTAATTACTTGAGCTCAATAAAAAACTATGCTTCTTGCTACTGCACCAATGCAGCCACTACCAACTCTTATTTTAGAAACTGCTACTGAGTTATGTCAGGAAAATCTTGGTTACCTTGGAGATCACTCCCAGACAGCTCTGGCAGAAGTCACAAGATGTATTTTACCAAAATTTTTCACTCTTTTGTATACAGTCAGTCAATTTCTACGTGCTTGAGCAAAACACAAGGACAGCAAACAAAAGAAACACCAAATTAGTCCATACTTCAACTACTCTCCCAGCATAGCTAGAATTTCAACATGAAGTAAAAGAGAAAGTAATTGTGTCCAGATCCTACTCCGCGCCTGAGTATTAATGCCATGGTATGATAGAAGGCTTCTGTACACACAGGGGTTGTTGTTTGTTTGCTTGCTTTTGTTAGAGATTGTACAGATAACAAGTAGGTATCATACCAAAATTATTAATTTAAGTAGGCTTTCTTCTCACCAAATGTAGAAAATGTACCAATTATTTAATTGGTTTAATATAATCTCTGGAATGGAGGATTTGTATTTTGGGACACATGCTGGAACAAATACTCATGTTTACTTTTAAAATAACAGAACAGCAGACTCATCTTGAAATTGCCCCTTCTAAACTGAACCTAAAATCATTTGTATCTGGGAAATAAACTGTGGAGCCCTGTAATAAACACAGTCACAGAAGAACTGGAAGGATCTATGAAAACAAGAGCTCAACACATCTGTGATGATGCACATTATTCGAGAATACTTTTGTTCTTCTTTTGTTTCTGAAGACAGCATAAAAGGGCATTTCTTGCACCAACAGCTAAAAAAAAAAAGAAAAAAAAAAAAAAACGGCAAAGAATCCATTCAAATACTACAATTGTATCTGGTTTGCATGGTTAAGCATTCCAGTTTCCTTAACTGTTTAGGTGGGAGGATGGGGAGCATTATCCAGCGACCTTTTCCACAGTAAGCCAGACTGAGCTGTACTGCTCTGTGTTTACCTGTGTTCCACACAGCTGGGTTAGCTGGTATTCAACATGGCAAAAAGATTAACTCTTTGCAAACTATTCACTTCACAGTCAATCTGTGAACACAGACTGGGGGGAAATGGAAAGTTTATAACCACTCAATAAAAAAGAAAAAAGCACACACTTCCACGTATGTATTTTAAAACTGCCACAGGGAATTTGAACCCAATTTTCCCCCATTATTAAGGCACATGTACATCTCAGGGATAATCAATAAACCAGAGTAACAAGGCCAACAAAACCTACAGGCTGGTCACAACAAGGAAAATAGCGTATGTTTAGAATTCATTGCATTGATTTTACAATTTCCTCCTATTTTAGCATTTCTTCAGAACAGACACATGTACCCATATTTAAGTTTCTGCCCTTTCTTACTGCATCCATGCAGCTCACCTACTCACATCAGAACATATGTGACACTTACACTTTTTAATTTTTTTAAGAAAAGCATGTTTATCACCAAATTGTCAGAAGTGAATTCCTGCATAAATCAGGCTCCAGGAAAACAGACAGCTCCACTGCCTCACCTCAGTTCTGCACACAGTGTTGTCAAAAAGGACTTCTAGATCCTTTCAGCAGAGACATGTTGCCTATTATGTTAGCATTTGTAACACCCTCCTGCTCCGTAAGACTGCCTGAGGAGCTACGGGTGATCCAGGGTGTCTCTGCTAACCTGGTGACACACAGCATTCAGGCAATGGATAAGCTTTGGCAAAAAAACTGAGTTGATGTTCCTTTTCTCTCGGGAAGTCAAGCAGTTATTTCCAGAATTGTACAAAAGTCAATCCATCACCACAGCTTAAGCTCTTTAGTCACTTGCTCCTAATTTCGCTCTCCAACTCTCAACCCTTATGTTTTATCAGAAGTACAATTGATACCTTACTTACCTCTCATGCTGCTCAGTCCCTGAGCTACAAAAATCTGCAACAACACCACACCAAAATAAACTTATCTTCCACTAGGGAAATGTTCCTCTTCTGCCCGCAGAAGAACCAGCAGAGCAGTGAGCAACAGATACTTCAGAAGCTGAAGTTAACCAACTCAACAGCACACACAACTTGCAGACAACATGCTTTACAAGGCTTGAAGAATGTCAAGTGTTTACAAAGGAGAACACTGGCTGCAGAAAGTTTCCCTTCCCATAGGGCAAACTATCAAGGCTAAGCAAGACAGTCAGTCATCTTTGCATATTACACATAATTACAGACCGATTTTTAGACTTGAAAGGTGCATTTTCCCTCCACTGTGAAGGGAAACACTGTGAAGTTGTACACAAAAATAGGATGGCTTTTTATTCATGACTTACATTCCAAACCTCAAACAGACATCAAGTTCTTCTCAAGATAAAAATCGTTTTAAAATTCTTGCTGGTTTTAATTTCTTTTGGTGAGAATGCTCTAAAGAACAGAGGGTTGGGAATGGAACATATTTCTGTTCATATTTTCTGAGTTAGCCTTCCCCCCGCACCCTGAACTTTCACCTCCTTGCAGACGTTCATGCCTGTTGAAAATTAAAATGTCTGCATTGCAGGATGGGCCATTATAATTCAACACATGCTGTTTTGGAGGAGAAAAAGCATGGTTTTGAAATAGCTCTGTTACAGGTCAGGAATGTAAAGCAGAGTTCATATTTCAGATGACAATGGGAACCAGAGCTTTTTCTTGCAAACCCAACCCAGCTTAGAAGCAATGAAGGAAAAAGAAATCTGTGCAGTCAGGGCTTTGCAGGCTGCTTTGGGGGCATCATTGCAAAGTCCTGCTTTTACCACTGAATCCAAGTTTTCAATATTTGCTTTTTGAAAATACTTTCCTGCTGCAGTCTTTTCTCTGCCACACATGACTCAATGGGCAATCACTTGCTCTGTATCCTTACAGAGAGCATCCCAGGCTCACAAAACAACTGCACTATTGAAGCACCCCAAGCAGAAACAGTACAGCTCAAATGAGATGGTATCACAACCACGTATTATATTCCTCAAAGCTATGAAGACTGTGGTTGGATGCATTTTGCTACAAGTCCCAACAATGCCCCACAGAAGAGGGCAAAATCTCATTGTCTTAATAAACTAATTCCACTGTTTTCATTCATCTACTCCAAACAATCCTTTTTTTCACTTAGATTCACAAGTGTGCTTAAGAGAGATTATGAAAGTCATTACATCTGTATGATATCAGTATCAATACCCTACAGTGGAGCATCTTGCTTGCTGGTGTCAGAAGACAGAGGGGAAGACAAGCAAAGCCAAATAAGACCACAAAGAGCTCATTTCTCACAGAAAGAGCATCTCTGGAGCAGCTTCCAAGCTCCACAGAACCTGTGTTGCAGAATTTGTCCTGCCCTCACTTGCGTTTTGTCTGAGATGCAAGAACCTGTCAGACAGATTTGCTATCACAGTAAGACATTTTTCCTGTTCACTAGGCTACTGCACCCTGCCCAGGTAATGGGCTCATGGGAAGAGCTCCTGAGAAAGCAGTATGTATCTCCCATACAGAAAATGCAGATTTTGCATGAAAATTGTTTAATGACTGCCAGTTTTTTGGCAAAAAACTGGTAACATTTCCTGAAAACAAGGCATCTCAATAGCTTCCTCCCCTAAAACCTCTGCTACCCTGACAGAATGGAGGAGGCAACAGCCTGGACAGAGCAGGCACCAGGCAGACAGCATTCCTGCACAAGCATTCTCAGACACGTGAGAATAAATAACCTCTGAAGGGTGAAGCTGGAAAATTTGTATTATACAACAAAGCACAATTATGGTAAAGACAAAATACCTTATTCTTTCAGTTTTTGTCTGAATAAACAGTGTAAAAGTAGTAAGAAACAGGATGCGTGTTCTATCATCCAACTTCTCAAAACATTCACAGTGACAAAGTATGACTCTTCTTCGCAAGAGGTTACACCTACCAGCATAACATACATGAGATCAGATAGGAAAAAAATATTGTAATGTTGCAAAAGGCAGAGGTCCACTTCTTTTATTAGAAACAGTGCAGGCAGAGAAGTGTCAGAGTTCAGTTTATCCTAACATTTCCGTCAGGGTTGAAAGTGCCATTGCACAAAGCACTAGAGAAAAAAAAAAATCTAAACTTAATTATTCTCAAATTGCAAGGATAGCCAGATGCTTGACAAAAGAAAGACAGTCTCCAGAACAGACATGTTAGGTAGCTTTAATTGCACAAATTCAATGCAACACTACTTTCATAATTCCAACTATTTTACATGGTTGAATCAGATCTCCTAACAAGTTTATTCAGCACAGGAAGAAATCACATCCCTATACTTGAATACAAATTGTCAGCTTTAGAAACAGGACCCAGCTGGTGGCTTTCTGTTAGCACTACTTTGTGACCAAAAGAAACCTTCATCCCTTGATAAAGCCGGTTTTAGCAAACTCAGCAATACAGGTTTGAGGGTCCTCTTCTTGTTGCAGAATTGCTCCTCTAGAAATATAATTTAATTTAGTGCCATTTCCTCCCCCTCCCCAACCCCCCAGAGATTTATGCAATCATTTCATACCAGTATACCTACTCCAAGATTACCAAAAGCTAGAAAGCAGTCTCCAAGATAAATACACTTATGCAAGTTTCATGAAAACCAGATTATATTGACAAGAATAATACTGTGCTTCCACCAAAGTCTGCATCATGAGCTCAGCAGTCGTGTTTGATCTGTCAAATGCCAAAGATCTACCTGCACTACCTGCTTTAGTAATGTGGGACAGCCCCAGCAGACACTGTGTGATGCCTGGCAGGCACACGGGGGACCCTGGAGAGAGTGATGGGAGAGAGCTGCCTCTGCACAGAGGTCAGAGAAAGAGCAGAAAAGGCAGACACTGAAGGCCAGAGTGAAAAATCACAGGTACAAAATCACAGGTACTGTGATAAAGTGGAGGAGTACAAAGCAACCGTGCAGGGATGCCCCACTTCTCTAGTTCTGCTTCTCACAAAGGACCTCGTGAAATCTAAGGAACCTAAGACTGATTCTGCCCAATCCCAAGAAAAACTGTAAAGGCTCTTAAGATGTTTCCTAAATGGGTAACCTTACTTTCTTACACCTTCTGCAGGGTATGTGGCGATAGTTCCAACATCAATCAGGGAGAATCTTTTTTCTCAGACAGGTGGTTTAAATTGGGGGATCAAGAAGGAAAGTAAGAGAGATGACAAATAGAACGTGTTTGGTACTTTTTAACACCAATGGCAGCAACTCCAACCCTCACTTTGCATACAAAAGAAATTAGTTGATTAACTCCCTTAAAAGCACTCTCTGTATTGAGTCATTGAGGAGGGAGAACTACATTGCTTTCCACTACTGGAAATGAGATTCTTTGTCATTTTCATCAGCTGAAATTACATTCTTCCCAAAAAAATTGCTGTGCATGGCAGTCCTGACAAGCTTACATACTAAAAGACTGATTAAGTAAGAGAACAAATTAACGTCAACTGCTGATTTTCCTCACCACTGCTTTCTTGTAACAAAGACTAAAGGCATTGTAATTAACTTTCCTCATGAAATGCTATGTTCTAAAGTTGGGCCTAATTAGATGCAACATAATTCTTGCCAGAAACAGATAATGTGTGTCTTTCATCAACTTGGGTGATTGGAATTTATTAATGTTCGGCATGTCTGCGTAGCACAAATCACGTTTTACCCGCTGCTCCACAAACGAGCACAGTGTCTCTTTTAAGGTATAATCATCTGCATTTGGTACTTTGTAAGTGGGAAATGCGGCTTTCATTTTAGAACAAAGCCTCATAAAAGAAGAACCCCTCAAACTGGAAAGGCAAGAAGGGAAGATAAAAATAACAGCACTAAGCATAGCAAGATCCTGGCCCAGTGCAAGCTTTCTGTGGTACAGACATACACACAATAAGCTTGCAGGGAACAGCAAAGGAATATGGAAAGAGGGAAGAAGGCACGGCTTAGCAGCAATGCTTTCCATTACAGCAGCAACAACAACTAAGATCTGTTGGTAAGCACAATGCCTCAAGGGCAGTGTGAAAAACCCACATGAAGAAATGCTAAAAAGATCCTCAAAGCTGCAGGAGGACAATGGAGGCCCAGGCCGATGGTAACGCAATCCCAAATTGGTGTCTTCTGAAGTTAGTTCAGCTTGAAATACTTTTGAACTCCACCCACTATCAGCTGAAGAGAAAACAAGGAACAGAACATGGATGATGATGATTCATGTCAGTGCAAGTTTCTATTTTTCTATTTCAAATAAAACTCAGACTCCACGTTAAGCGACATATTCTCTTTTCCTTTAGTTTTTCTGTTTGTTTTGCTTCCAACCAAGAACTTTTCTCCAGGGCTCAGCAATGCCAGGTAATATCAAATGTCTTAACCCTTTTCCCAGAAAGAGAGACTGAAGTGACCTCTCCCCCCATGTGGGAAGCAAGTAGTGGTAAAGATCCAGAAAAAATCTCAAGTGGACTTTGCCAGAGTACTCCTGAAGTAGAAAGAAAAATGGTAGGCAGTCTTCTCTGTTGGTGTCTTCCCCTACCAAAAGAGCCCAGGAACAAACAGAAAACTGATCAGAAATGCAGGGTGAGCAAGGCATGTAACACCAGAAGATCTATAATTTTGAGACTTGCCTTACAAACCCAAGGTGCAACAAATCACACATTGGATAAGGATTAATTGCACGAAAAAAAAAACAATTAAGCCTAGAATTACAAATATCAGAAAGACTAAAGAAGACCCTCTAATTACATTATAAGGTCCTGTCCCCACGTTTAATAAGTTACAGTATTCAACAACCATGGTTTTGATCTCATGTAGCAGGCACTCAGTCCCAGCTGTAGATTCTTAGCATACTACATGCCTTCTACACAACCATTCAGTGTTAATTATTGGTATGAGTGATGGATTTCATAACCACAGCTCCTAGCCCTTTTTAATAATTACTGTTGTGCAAATATTTCTGACTTCTGTAAACACTCTTATAAGAGATCACCTAATCCTGGTGGTCAGCAAAGCTGCTGAACCCTGGGAAGCCAAATCACAGTGTCCAGAAGCTACAACTGCATATTCCTAATAGGACAGGAGCTGGAGATTAGTACATTTAAACTCCTGGTCATGTACCAACACTATTGGTCAGCTTATCTAGTTTTGTCATACTTTAGATATCCTGGGTTGATATCCAAGTTTGAAAGAGCCCAGGATAATGCCTAATGTGACTATTTAAGGACATTTTAAGATCAGCAGTAGGTTAGTTTGAAACTTACACTTAATGTGCATGTGTTTGAAATGACTTGTGAAGAGACAAGACTATAAAAAATCCACATCACACACGCTCTGTGAAAGAATTTAGTACATTTCTGGTCTAGCTTTGAATGTTCATTGTGGCAGCATTCTGGTAAACATTGTGAATGTTTTCAAGATTTGCCCTATTAACCAACCACTAAATGCACCCCTAGAATCAGACAGGTCAGGTACAAAAATATCTATGAGCTTTTAGATCAGAAAACAGGTATTAGGAGAACCTTCACTGCTTCTGTTCAAAGCCTCAGGAAGCAGTGACTTGCTCTAGAGCAAGTAACCTTCCCCATAGAGGAAGGGACTTACCTCACCTATGAATAGCAGGAAGCCCAAGTTCATGCTGTGTACAGATCACTCCACAAAACAAGCCACGTTCCTTGCAGCTCTTTGAAACATCTACTTCCAAAATTTCTTTTCTACAAGGTGTTTCTTTGTGTTAACTAACTGAATATTCTAGGTGACAAGCAAAACCAATGAAGTAACAAACTGTCTTTAAATATTTCAGTTAGTGTATGATATAGAAACACTTAAATCTGGATTTGAGTTTTTGATGGGGTTTTTTGTTTTGGTTTGGGTTTTGGGTTTTTTGGGCATGGGAGGTTGATAGTTTGTAAGAGCATGGATTTGGCAATACGTTTCTTTCAAATTTCAATACTTAGACTTGATGACAAAAAAAAAAAAGGTTGCTTTGAAGATAACCTGTCTAGAATCAGATGAATAAGAATTCAAGAAATAAAGTCAATGAATGAGGATAGTACTGCAAAAATTCACAGGCAAATTCCTGAGGACAGTGGTAATAATTGGAAATTGTGATGAATATTCTTTTCACATTGTCAATAAGTTAGCACACATACTAGCACACACACTTCTAACAGATCACAAATGCACATAGCAAGATCTCTGTTTCACCATACTTAGTCTGTATACAGTTCTATTTAGAGTCCAGGCAGTTTTCTTCTTTAAAATGCAGGCAGAGGAACTTGAGTGATGTAACTTAAGAACACATCAAAACCTGTCCCTATACTCAACCCAGAAATGCTCACAGCAGCTGAAGCATGCAGTGTGAAATAAAGCTGGTTAAGAAAAAACAAGGGAATTGGTTAGGGAATAGGGGCTTCTTGGCATTCCTTTAAACTATTTCCTGTTCACCCTTGTGGAGTGTAATATAACCCTAAGAAAATATATCTGACCTCACTCCTTTCAGCTGCATTAAAAAGGTTTTAAAAGCAATTTAAATATCAGATTGCACATTCATAAACAACTGAAAAGAAAGAGGTTATACATATTATTGCCTTCATCTTCCACTAAGACAAGTTAGGGGAGTTTTTCTTGGTTTTGTTATTTTTTTTAATTTAATGAGAACTTTTGATTTTCCCTGGGAGACGAGGTCAACAGACTAGGGCACTTCCTGTCTGCAGCAATGTCGTGTGCTTATGCAGACATGAGTCTTCTGACAAAGAACTGATTTATTGCAAAGAGGGGGTCATTACAATCATGGCATACAACAAGATCACATTCTTTCCTACTTGTTTTGCTTAATCACTATGGATTACTCAAACATACTTGAAAAGAAGATGCATTTCAGCTGTGTGTGAAAACTGACAATCCATCCAAAATCACACACACACACACTGAAAGCAGGAGGGGACATGTTCTAGGTCAGAGCATAATCATGCATTGACAAAACCTGTGTGTAATCCTACAGCTGAACTACTAAAATGTGAAAGATGTGATCCCACAAAGTCCTCAGCACCCTGTCACCATAAACATAGGTCTCAACTTCTCAGAAAAGATCATTAAAGGAGACTATCATCAGGGGCATTTACAACTTCTATATTTAAAGTCACCCCTCTGAATCTTACTAATGGAACCCTCATGCAGTTCTACTACACACATTTGGGACAAACAAGTGCTCTGCAAAGCAGGTCTGATCTCCAGCAGTGTGCAAACTAAATACCAACAGATTTTAAATGGGGGAGGCTCAAGAGACAGAGTTTGGTTTTTCTTGGTCACCACAGCTGACACACCAAAGTCAGAAAAGTCTGGTGAAACCCAAGCTATCTAGAACTCCAAAAGTTAGTCTGGGTACAGTAGAAGCTGCTTGTCTTTCCTTAAAGGGAATTTACACAGTCCATATGTTTGCAAAGTATTTGAGCACTGCAGAATTACTATTCTATCCACAACAATTGCCCCACGGAAATATTTTTCCACACCTCTCCCTTATTTTTAAAGTATGAAAGTAGGATAATAAGCCCCTGCACAAGGCTGCAAAAAATCACATTGAAAGATTGATTTGGGGTTGATTGATTGAGGGGTTGAGCCTTTTTTCCAATCTCCTGACCTTTCCTTCCTTTACTGCATTGCATTGGCAGTTCTCATGATTTTCAACTAGCAGCTTAAATACATTCCAATGGCAAGATTTGCAATGTCCATTCCTCCCCCGCCATGAGATTATACTAAGTTTGTTTACAGCCACCTTCAGTATCTGTACCACATACAAGGTTGTTTTTCTTATGTCAAAGGACGTAATTTTCTAATTGTGTTTGCCTTGTGTACAGAGCTGAAACAATCCTACTTTCATAAAACTGAAGATCCTGAGCACTGCTAAAGTAATTTACAGGCCAGTGGAGGTGGGAGGAAGTGAACCAAATATCAGAAAGACTATCAGTGTTTAAAACAGAAACATAAATTTAAGAAAACTAAAATTCTGCCCCAGCCACAGTTATTAAAACTATGGGAGCTACCCAGGAGACGAAAATGAGTGGAAGAATTGCTACTGCCAGAGAGCAGGAAGACATTTGTCGTTAAGTAATATTTATGCACAATTTCTAGATAGCAGGCTTTTTTCTTGTTAGCTTACAGACTGATACAATCACAGTCACCACTGCAGCAAACAGGTATCTTAGCATTTCAAGAATAAACAATAAAGTTACTTGATCTTCATCTAAAAGTATCATGATAGTTTGGGTTTGGAAGTGGCAGGAAGCATATTATAAATCTAAAACCCAGGCATGGAAACTCCCTTTTATGGAGTTCCAGGGTATAATAATTACATTCTTATGCTAGCAGGAGAAACACGCTGAAAATGACAAGTACATTTCAGCTAGAAGTTAATTTGCTAAACTGTCCTTCCTGGTCTCTGAAGAACACTTACTTCATGTTCTTCAATTTTGCATCAGAAATTCTCAAATTGGACTGGGCGCCCTCCCTTCAACACTGCACGGCTAAATGACAGAGACACTGTGGATTTTACAGGGTGAAACAGCAGCCATAGCTGCTCATTTGCCCAAAACTATGCAAAGACGCAGTGAATGAGAAGAGTTTGGACACAAACTTCTACGGCCAGAGGAGTGTCCATGCTCCCCAAACTAGCCTAAATTAAAAGAAGAAAATAACAAAGAAGCTTTGGAGTTTACCACCGCATGTGTAATGACCGAGCAAGCATCACACATAACAATGAGAAAAAAACATACCATGTATTATCCCAAAATCCCAAGCATTTCAACAAAAAACAGTGGCCACCCTTCAACAGAAGTAACTTATTTTCCCCACATTTTCCCCACACACTGCTCATACTTGTCCCATCCCATTCACTATATCACAGTTTAGAAAACAATATAAATTAAGATAATTTTCTTTTCCTTAAATCATCCTCTAAGGAAAGCAAAATTACTCACAAACATAAAATACCCACAGCCTACATCTGACCTTATGCGTCTTACCATCTTCTGAGCAAATGGAGATAGCTGCAGTGCATCACCACTGGAAACTTTCAAGACCTTTTTGCTGTGACATTAATCTGAGCTAATGTTCCTCACAAACACATGGAAACACAACCTTCCTCTTGAGTGCACAACATGGTAAATAACCAGCACAGCAATCCAGCTGAAGCGAGACCTGGCTTGCACACAAGGAACCTACACTACGAGAAACAAAACCAAAACACACTGAGCAACTCCAAGTTTACAAGCAAACAACATATGCATTAAGAAGTGGTATTCACTACTGGAAAAAAAAATGCTGCCCAACACGAAGCCTAGGGCAGCTTCTTGCTGTGCAGCACTTCACATGCACAGCCCTATGTGCAACATCAGGGCTGCAGGAATGCATACCTCCTGCCTGCTGCATTTATCACACTTTGACACAGGACTGGAGACAAATCCAGAGCTGTGAGACAAATCCAGCAAAATTAGACAGCAACAGGCTGTTTGTACCAAGTGGGACAGGAATAAAATTGGGTGGTCAAAATGAAATCTACAAGAATCCCATCCTTAAATATGCTGTTACACAGTAACATGCCAGTAACACCTCCAAGACAGTTTGAACTTGTAGTCTTTCTCAACAATGTAAGGCACAAGCCCATGGTATACTGCCCAGGTTCCCTTAGCCACAGTGAAGGAATTAAAGAAAAGGGTCCTGCTTCTTCCCCTGATAAGCACAGAGAAATAATCAATAATGTGTCATCAACACATGGCCTCTCCCAAAGTCCTGCTCTCTCAACTGGAGACACATGGCTCTGATGGATTGTCTGTGGATAACGAATCGGCTGGGTGGCCACATCCAGGAAGCAGTCATTAATGTCTCCATGTCCAAATGGGGATCAGTGATGAGTGGTTTCCCTCAGAGGTCTGTACTGGGACCAGTACTGCACAGCGTCTCCATTTGTGACACAGACAGTGTGATCCAGGGCACTCTCAGCAAATTTACAGATGACACCATACCAAGAGGTGTGTTTGACTGGTGCCATCCAGGGGGACCCAGACAAGCTCAAGAAACAGGTCTGTGGGAGCCTCATGAGGTGAAGAAGGCCAAATGCTGGTGCTGCACCTGGGTCAGGGTAATCCCCAGTATCAGCCCAGGCTGGGTATGAGCAGCCCCAGAGCAGCCCTGCCCAGGAGGGCTTGGGGGTGCTGTGGGTGAGAGGCTGCACATGCCCCGGCCATGGCACTGCCAGCCCAGAGAGCCAAACGTGTCCTGGGCTGCATCCAGAGCCCCGTGGGCAGCAGGGCAGGGAGGGGATTCTGCCCCTCTGCTCTGCTCTGCTGAGACCCACCTGGAGCACTGCATCCAGAGCTGGGCTCCCAGCACAGCAGGGACAGGGACCTGCTGGAGATCAAAGGACTGGAGCACCTCTCCTTTGAGGACAAGCTGAGAGAGATGGGGTTGCCAAACCTGGAGAAGAGAAGGCTCCAGAATAGTTTACTTTAAGTGGCCTTTTCATACTTTAAGGCAGCCAGTAAAGAACAATGGGGAAGGACTTTTGCTCCAGACCTGTGGCAACAAGGCAAAGGACAGTGGGTTTAAATCAAAAGAGGGTAGACTGAAACTAGATGTAGTGGGTTGCCATTGCTTCTGTCAAACAGAGTCACATCATGCCATAAGTAATCATCCCCCAAAGAAAAAAAAGCTGGAGGAAAGGAACAAAAACGCAACCTCCTCTAGACCCCAAAAAGAAGCCACTGTTTGATAACCTGCCAATCTCAGCATCTTCAATATCCAAGTGTATTTTAATGCTACACTGAGGGGAAATCCGTCCCTCACTGGAGCCGGCCATGTGCATCCATGGAGCCAGCATTTTGGTTTTCATTCTTGATTCAATGCTCTTTCAAGCAGACTGAAGTCTTTCTTCTGACTTCAAAGGGCCCTGTTTCGGGCTCTGGATAACCAGACAGGTTACCCAAGTTGGCAATATTCCTCCACCACACACAGCAAAGAAGCAAAGATGAAAGAGGAGAGATATGCACCCATGAACTGAGCCACACAGCTATGTCAGGCACATATATATGCATTGGCAACCACACCATTTGCAAAGTTATTAAAATACCTTTGCTCCTATCATTGCAATCAAGTCAATGCAAGTGTTCTGGACAGTCAGCTGTGTATTTAATCTGAGACACTCACATGAAGCATATCTGGGGAATGAGAGTCCTCAGACAGGAGTAAATTTAGCCATACAGAAGTAAATTTAGCCAGTTTCAGATTATGTTTTGCTAATTATACAATGCCACCTCTCAAAATCCAAACAGTAGAAAGTAGCAGTAGTGTCACATGGAATAAGAGCACTACTTAAAGAGTTTTCTACCTCAAGATACTTCAAGGTCAACTATGGAATCCACATAACAACCTAAATACTGGAAGAGATAGCACCTGCAGTAACAATAAATATGGATTTAAACTGTGAATCTAAGAAACTAAGACATCCTGAAGCTGCAGTTAAAAGACATTCCACTATGATGGCTTTTGCGAGCTCAGTGCTAACAGTACTTTTAAAAGCTTAAGCCTGTAGCTTTGTCCAGATCATTTAGGTCTTGAAATAGGCAAAATAGTTTTTCAGACGTCAGAACAACTACACAAGTCCAGACTTCCCATTTCCAGGGAAGAACGGCCACTGACACAGTGATCCTTCTCTATGCTTTAGCTTCACAGATATTCAGAGCATGTATGAGCTGTATATCCAGCATACCTCATATGTGACAATGTGCAAGGAAGCAAAAAAGGATTTGACATGTCCCTAATTCTGGATATTTTCCTGGACTACACACAATCAGAACAGCTTCTTGAAGAATAGCACTAGAACGCATTTCTGGAATAAGGTATTTAACACACCTCTTTCAGTCTGACTCTCTCCTTAGCATTTGTTCTCTTCTTGTATCTCTCACACTCTACCAAAATACAAGCACAGAATGAAAAGGCTCAAATCTCCACTAAAATAAAGAGTATAGGTGTTATATTCCCTAGACAATATTACAGCAGATATTCACCGCAAACTGTCTTCACTAACAACAAAAGACAAAACAAAAGCCTTCAAACATAAAAACTGGGCCATTCCTTAAAATCCTCTCTTTCACATGAGTTTTAACAGACAACTTCACATCAGATCAGGCACGAGCAGTGCCAAAAAGGAAGAGGGGATATAGTGTACCACAGTAAGGACACACAGACTGCTCATTTATAATTTCAAAATTTATTTTACTTTACATTTAAATCTTACAAAAGATAAACAAATAAATGAAAAAATTACAAATGCTTTTTTTCCAACTTTTCCAAAGTTGGAAGGCCTCTGAACTTTTGTGCTCTCCTTAAAGGGACATAAAAGAAATGTTTCTACACAAAAAGATTCCTTTCTTGTTACCAATAGATTCAAAAATACTAGTTTTCTCCAGTTTGTATATGCCAATTTGCCTTTCTTCTTCCTACTCATTCCCATTTCATAATCCTGTTTAAGGAAATAACCATGTGTTTATTCAAAGTAAACTAACTCCAACCCAGGTTTGTCTACTGTAATTCCAAACACCATAGCACAGTTCTCATTTAACCAATTCCCTCTCCTTTCTGACTCAAACGTTTGGAGATGCTGCAGGTGGTTTACAGAATATCTGCAAGTTATTTAGCCTTAAACACTTCTCATACTTTCCCATCCAGAGACAGATGATCAACAGGCAACCCACATCAGCCCAGTTGTTTCTTCTCCCAGAACAGCTACCAAAATAGCAACTCTGAGCCTTCCAACTGTCCCTCCTTTCTTCTCCCTTTCAGACCTTTTTGCATCCTTTCTGTTTTCCCACACCCTTATTTGTCAGTCTTCACTTGTCTTCTCCATTACATTTTCTTTTCACTATTAAAAGAGATGCTACATAACTTTTGGGTTGATATTGGCCCCCTCACAGAGGGCTACTGCACACCAGAATTATAGTTCACCTGAACAAAATTATTTTACATCTACTCTGAGGATGCTTCTATTGTGAATAATAAAGAAAATACACTACCTGATGGCAAGAGGTTCACCCTGAACTGACTGGAACCATCAGCAGGTCTTACTCTAATATACTCAGAACATGTTTCATTTCTTTCCTGGACAAAGCAGAGCAAGCTGAGTAGAGCACAGAGTATGCTCAGAACTGGAGGCATGAAGACAAATAGCAGAACATGGGGTGAAAGGTAAAACTCTTGACTCCTGCCAGAGGGAGGGAGAATCAGGAACCACAGCACCTGTTTCAAGAGGGAAAGAAGGTTCAATTTCCCATTCCCAAGAAGAACTGGTTGATGGCAATCTGTATGCTCCAGAGATCAACCTGCCAACACACCCTGTATAGTGGAATCAGAGATTACTACTGAAGAACACCATAAACTGAGCAAAAGCTACAGACATGATGATGTGCTTCAGCCTGATTCAATCCAACACACAATAAAAGCAGGATACTGAAATAAAAGCAAGCTTCAGTAGTTCATTTTCTAAATAATTGTGCACAATGGTCAAACAATACTGCCATTTCATTTTTTTTTTTTTTTTTGACAGAGAACTTGGTATGTGGTGGTCTTCTGTCACAATTACCCTGAAAGAAAGTATCTATGTACAAAGCAGATACTGCAAATTTGAATCCCATGCTACTTTTTAGGTTAATTGTAGCTTTCAATGGCCAGAGCAATTTAAGGGCTGTTTGCAAGAGATCCTGCTTTATTACTTTTCAAGTTGCCCCACCCAAGTTTTGTTCTCCCACACATTCAGCCCGGAACACACAAGAACACGGATTTTAATTGTATCCCAGCAATCTTTCCATTACAAACCCTCAAGTAGGTTAGCTTTTTATACTTCAGAAACTGCTAAATGTAACTCACTACTTCAAACATTTGGCACTAAAAAAATGCCAATACTTAATTAGCATAGTGTCTAGATTAAGACTAAGATTCTATACTACAACATACCTAACTGCTTCATCATTTTGAGATTTATGGAACAATGACTACAACAAAGGCCAAAAAGCAGAAATTTTCATTAGAACTGCAAACTTCTCAACACCCATGTAATAGTACAACATACAGGCACTTCCAGAAATACCAGAAGTTAAAGCTGGTAAGTAGCATTGGGGAATCCCAGCTTGTCTCGGCTCTGCTTCTGACATTAGTTACCTTTTTTGGTGAACTGCAGAGTCAATTTTCAATGTTGAAGACACTCTACTATTTTAATTATTCAGTATTGATAGTATTTGGAAACAAATCCCAATTCTAATCTTCTTGTTCATTCGACAAGATAGCAATTAGAAGAACACTGGTCTCTGTCAAATTGCAGTATGTGTTTTTCAGATGATCTTCGATACTTACAGAAAAGGGTCCTAAAGCTTTTCAGTTTTTGCCTACAGGCTTCAGACAGTGAAAACAATCCAACAATGAGAGCCTTCACACAATATGCCTTTTCTGGAGTAACCAAGAACATGGTTAAAAGCCAGTCTACCTGAACAAACCACTTACACACTTACATTATCCTAGTATCAAGAGCTAGATACTTAAATATGTGTAGGTGCCTGAAAATGTTGACGAGAACCTCTTCATATTTAAGAAGCAGGCAAAACATGTTGAGACAGGCTTAATCTTCACACATTTGAAAATTCACTTTGCCACTGTTTAAGGTTCTAGATGCTTTTGAAGTCAGGCCACAAACTGACTAGTTACTACAGAAAACACTACAATCTCAAATATTAGAGGCTTAATAAGACATCAGTAGCTATATTTTTAATTGTAATTTTTCAAAATCTGCTTTTCTAAGCAGAAACTATGAAGAACTTAGGTCTTACTGGGCAGAGACATTCATTCTCCGCTGTGTGAATAAACTATGGACTGTATATAAACAAATTCAGCTCTGAAGTGATAGCTCCTGGTATTACTATAGCAACTTTTTCAAGTATTACATGTGATAGCCTCTAGCAACAATTAAAATGGCCATCCTTTTAGGTGGTCAGCTTTTATGTGTTTAATGGTAGGTTTTGAGTTTGATAATGAGAAGCAAGAGATGAGGAGAGTAGAAAAAATACAGCTTCTCAGACAGAAGAGACTTGCTGCTTTGTCAAGACATGACTGCGGTTTCTGTTGTCTACACATTCTTTAAGTGTGCACAACCACTGCTTAGCTTCCAGTCTTGGCATTTGCTCCCACCCAGGCACCCTGTTCACAGATTCCCAGTCTACAAGCATCCTCCTGTGACTACACATCATGCTTTGACAATAGTCATTTGTGACAGAGCGATAAATCTCATTCCTTCTCTCCAAACACACGTGTTCACATGGCAACAGTCACCCCCAGGAAGGATTTCACAGCGATTAAGTGTGTCAAGGACAAAGGATTCTCCAGTTAATGGGGCTGGCTTCACACACAGTAAATCAGGTGAAATACAGGGATACAGCAAAACCATGAAGTGAGGAGTCTCTCTTCATTTAAGAGTCATACTGTCATCTCTCAGCTGTGGACTATATCAATCCTGCTAAATATTTAAATTAGCAGCCTTATTTACTTGTGCATTCATGCAACTCCTGTGCTGGCATGCCCACCCTTGTGCTTTTTGCACCAGTATTCTCAGGGTGTGATCTGACAATGGAACTAAACCAAGCAACAACCAGAGAGAATTATGACCTGCTGTTCCTCCTACTTCCACCATTCCTCCCAAGGCTGACCCTACAGTAACACAGAGCAGAGAGTTACCCATCTGACACTCACCCCACAAAGTATTTTTCCATCACTTCTTGTCCTTGAACTGGCTCGCTGCAGGGTCAGATACCGTCAAAATGAGAAGAGCAGATGTGGAAATAGAGGGAGCAAGGCCATTTCTTTCACAGGTATCAAGACTGGCATGTTTTGAGCACCAAAGCAATGCCTTCTGGCAGGGACACCAAGAAATATACATGAATATCAGCAGTTGAACTCATTTTTAATTCAGCCACTTCAGGAAAGCCTAGAGAGCTTCAATACATCAGAAATTTCCTTCGTGGTCATCATTCCTGTACAGAGTTTTGTTATCAGACCTACTGCTGGAGAATTGTATGTAATTCCTGTTTCTCATGCACATCTTGAAGACTTACCTCCTACTCTTCCTACTCCTTATTTTTTAATGCTAACAATGACAGAGGTATTCTTCCTTACCCTAAGACATCTTCAGTTCTAAAACACAATACATTAAAGATTTCTTTTAGAGAGCAATGAGAAAAATACTCAGTCCACCACTTCTGACTTTACCCTCATCCCCAATCCAAGAGCAGTTATCACATCTTATAAATTGAGACCAAATACAACCAATTCCCATTAAAAAGACATCCTTTTTCTCCCCCTCAAAATCTGTAACTAAAAGCAGCTTCTGGAAACTGAAGAGAATTTTCCTTGCTTATCTTGCACAAAATATAGGACAGATCCAGTTGGTTGCCTTGAATTATGCCCTTAAGGCTTGGCTTCAAAACAGAGGAAACCAGACTGTCATGGATTTAGACTGTTGTGCTCTAAGAGATGCATATCTAAATTTTAGGTATCTGAAAAATCCTTTGCGGTCAACCTTGTCTCCAGCCAGTAGACAGCAGTAGTATCAAAACAGCAATTACGTTCAGACTGCCCTTGATTTTGGGGAGAGGCATACACAAGCTATCAGGGCTAGATAAGTGAGGAATAAGTGAACCAGCGCAATTTATGACAGTGGCTGAACCCCTACAGCAAGGTCTGGTTCCATCACACATGTCACTTAGCCTTTGCTCTAGAGCAGCAGCCCAGCCAAGCAGCATAAAAGTGTGAATGAAGTCATCCTAACACATGGGCACACCTAACTTCCAAGTGTGTTCATCTATTAGCCAGCAGACCGCTCTCATTACCCAAGCAGATGCCTATTAAAAGTTTTAGTGGTGTGGGTGAACTCAAAATAGCAATTGCTGCTGCTCACTGCAATAGGAGCAACAAAATCTGACCATGGAACTAGCAGTTCTAAACTGAAAGGCAAGTTCAGTGAGACGGGATATCAGAGACTTGTGATTTTATTTTTATTTGTTGTGAAGTGGCACAAGACACTGTGCCACTGGCTGATTCATTCTGGCAACCAGCAAAATCAAATACTGCTTAAGTAGTGAAAAGTGTTTCCCTCTGCACCCAAAATTAGAAGATTTCTGGAATATTCTAGATATTCTAGAAAGCAAAGGTTGGTTTACATATTCAGCTTGCTTATAGAGGGAGTCTTTTAAGAAATACCTCTTGCTAAACTGAAGGAGTGAAGCATCCACCAGTGCTGCTGCAAGGACACCAATTCAGCAGCTGCACCAAATGCTAACCCACAGCTCAAAATTCCTTCTTAGAAGTAGCCAGCACATCTGCAGTCACACCATAACAGTAACTCTACCTTCTGCCACTGATGTGCACTGCAAGCTGGCTAAAGACACATTACTCTAATGGTGTGCTGTGAGACCATCTTTACATCAAAACACCCACTCAGTGCACTGTGTAACTTTACTCCTGAACATCAAAACTTCTTAAGACACTCCATTTTCACACCTAAGCATCTTCATCCAACATGGCTTCCCCAGGACCCCATGCAAATCTGGCGATGACAAACAATACATCACCTCTTTCAAAAGGGCACAAAAAATTAGGATGAAGAATGAAACACTACATTATCCACAGATCATGAGTATTTGTTAAAAATTCCACACAATATCTGGAAAGTCAAACACAAACCCACCTATTTCACAGACTTCTTACTAGTGACACAGAAACCTGGGATGAGTAGTAGGACAAGAACAGGACTAGACTGCAGCAGTTCCACTGCTCCACGGGAAGTATTGTTTACTATACAATAGTAAACAATACTTCAAAGTTTGTAAGCAATACTTCCTTAGTATTGCATACATACATTAGTAAGTAATACTTCAAATAGTCAAAGTTTGGGTATCCATCAATACTTCTACAACAACCAAGATTATGTGCAGCCTAATGTCTCTCTAAATGCTGTTCTGGAGATTCTCCTGAGAACCTCCCCATTTATGTCCTCCTTCCCCACCACTCAAGCCTCAAATCCACCCCTCCTGTCACACTAGAACTGATAAACCACAGCTGCCCTAATTGCTCAGCTGGTTCCTGTATTCTTGCTGACAAAGAAACCCTGCCACAGACTGGGGAGACATTATGTTAAGTGCTCAAACACCACACTGATAAGAACGGTATTAGGTTTAGACAGAAATATGATTGGGTAGTAAAGTCCTTACGAGGCTTAACCCTAAACCTGGAACAAAGTTCCAATCTAGGCACCAGCACAATCTAACAGAAATTCTGCAGACCCCACAGACGTGCATGATTCAGCTATGGGGACCAAGGCAGTAAAACACTGCTAATTTGCATAACATATAATAGCTCTACAAATAGAAACAGCCTACTCCATACTGTACTCAGATGTTGCCTTTGTGCTTTCTTCTCTGTAATTCATTAACCTACAAGCTTATCAAGGTGGGAGTGAAGAACTTGTTTCCAGCATGAAAACCAGCAGTCAAACATAGCAGAAGTACTTACGTCACTCTTCCTGAACTTTGCTTTTAAGCTCTTCATGCTGATCACATTCAACCTTCCAAACCTTTGAGGAGCTTTTTATTCTTCTTCAATATCTAAACAAAAAAGAAAGAAAGTAAGATTCCAACTTGATACCATTCAGCTCACTGGCAGGCAAGTCACAACTGCATTTGCATACCCCTATCAGTCTTTGAGGATTTAGCCCTCAAGCTCTAAAAAAGATTAACAGCCACTTAAGGGAACCTTTCTAACTGTTTCTCTAAACTTAGAACTAAGCCTAAATCTGACCACTGAACAACAGAACAAACGTTCACCAAAAACTAAGTTGTGTATCATGTTATATTAACTACATCTCCACATAATTAGATCAGCAACACGTTCATAAAAGAGCAGATTCCTCTGACCACTGCCTATTTTAATATTATCACCAGGAGAACCATTTGTAAAAACGGATTGTGCAAAATCATAATTAGGCATGCAAAGTCATTCATTTAAACTCCACCATCCTACCACCATGGGTCTGCACTGGGTAGCAGAAATATCACCATTATCCTATGCACAAGTACAGCCACTAACCAAACTCTAAATCGTACTTCAGCCTTGCAGGACACATACTAGGACAGCTCAACACAACACAGCAGACAGAATCGCCTGAGCAAGACAGAGGTTATTGCTGGAAGAATTGTTTTGGATTCTTCCCCATAAGGGGGGAACTGTATGTGGGTTTTTAAGAGCCATAGCTGCTTGAAATTTGGCAGTGCATTATCAGAGTTGTGCTCCCCCTTCCTCCCTTCCACATGAAGGAAAGAAGCAGTTGAACAAATATAAAAAAACTAACCTAACAGACAAGCTGCAAACTCTCACAGAGGAAAGTGGGTGTCTAGAGCAAGTTTTCTACAGAAAGCTTCAATGATACCACACGTTGCCAATCCAACATAATGGTGAAAGCACATTAAAGCAGCATGGCAATATGCTTTTTTCCTAGAGCACAGCAGAAAATCATAATGAAAGAGCAACATCTGGATTGGCAAACACACCTAGATAAAAATGTTCTACATTTCTAGTTTTACGGTACGCTTGCTGAAATAGTTAGTTGCTTTCATCTACAAGTTTTAGCTGCTATACAAATTCTTTCTGAAGGAACAGTTTAAAGTTAAGGATGTTCAGCTGTATAAACTTCCTCTCTCCACCCTAGAAAAAAAAGTAGAAAAAGTTTTACAAGTCTAGTCAGATAAATAAATAACTGAAATAGGGACTGAAGCATAAATTCAAATAGGTCATGCAGGGTCACTATGTTTTACATCACTCTTCAGAAACAGTAGATTACAGCTTGACAACAAAGTGAGATTCAGCTGTTTCATAAAAGTACATCTCATTATTAAAGGCAAGTTGCTACGTTCTACATGATGACTCTATCATGAGTTTTAAAAGTCCAATTGCACAGCACACTGTTAGTAGAATATATATGCATTTGAATGCTTCCACAAAATACAGCCCTAACAACCATTCAGGAATAGCAATCAGTGCTAAGTAAACATATTATTTAGTTGAACCCCATATTTATCTGACAGTGATTTAAGACAAATTCAAAAGTCAAGTACATTCTTAAAAAAAAAAAAAAAAACAACAAAAAAACCCCCAAACAAACAAACAAAAAAATCCCTTGCACTAAATACACACAAACACAATTCCCACAAGCTACACCTCTCCAGTAGGTAGCAGTAGGTAATCTGGATGGCTAATTAAGCAAGTGGTTAAAAAATCATTAAATTGAATTAAATTACTCTAATTAAGCAGCCATTTTCAAGTCATGTCAGATCCCTGACTGCATCCAGGTATACGAACAAGGTGCTTCATTCAAAATTCTTGCATTTAATTACAAGAAGAATGGGTTTGTGTCATTTTGTTTCATTCTTTAGCAGACAAAAACAAAAAGGAAAATAGATTTTGCAGAACCTTTTCACTCCCTGACCTAGGTGAAAATTTCTTAGCTTTTTCCTGGGTGAAAGGAGTATTTGTAAAATACTAAAAAAAAAAAAAAAAAAAAAAAGAAAAAAAAAAAACTGAACAATGAAAAAGAAGGATTTATTTCAGACTGCTGTGAGAGAAGCATACCACTTTGTTTCTGCTACACCTACTCAAACTTTTGAGAAAGTTTTAAATTACAGCTGTCATAACCTGCATTGGAAAGGAGCCTGAACCTCAGCAAGAGCCCAGTGACCTCCTAAACCAACATCAAGGATGATGAGAACTGCAAATGTTAGGATACAGGCAAGACAAATTCCATTACACACCTGGCTTTCCTTACATACTACACCAGCAATAAAAACCCAAATCAAACCAAATCAAATAACCCCCAAATTTTATGAAAAAAAGGAACAATGTAAAGAAACTTTAAAGATGTGAAACATTATACAATATCCCTCAAAACCCAGAACTTAACAGGACTTTGTATTTTATAACTTAAATATACTTTGACTAAAAAAAGTAATCTGTTTAATTGGACTGGTTAATGAAGTATAAATAAATCCCATGCATGGGGAATTGAAAACAAGACATCTTTCCTCACACACAGATTGCCAAATAATTGTCTACTGTAGGCTGTCTTTCCCCTTCCCACTCCCTCAGCATTTTTGGCTCCTATGGACAAAAGATTTATTATAGCTCCCAAGGAAGACAAAGTGCTTAACTAAAAGGCTGTGGGAGAGATGAAAACTCCTTGTAGGTACACGGAGCAGCTGCAAAGCTGGACCCTCTTCTCTAAGGAACCTGTAGGAGAGTCTAATTAACAAGTTTTGCAAGCACTCCTAATACATTACTCTCCCTCTTGTGAGAAAGGAAAAAGCACATTTTATATACTGAATGTGAAACTTAAATCCTCAGCATAATTAAAAAAGCATGCTCAAGCACACAAAAACAGCATTCCCAAGCTTAGTGTGCTTTTCACATCTGTATTTTTTCCATACCATGTAGTTAAATACAAACATTAAGATTACAGTTTGTGCATCATAATGCCCATAACCTTCAACTGTAGAGATAAAAATGCATGAAGTGGTGAGGGCTGTCTTTTCTTGTCACTGTTTAAAGGAGGAAGTCCCCTATCAAAGGGTGCAATTATTGGAATTGATGCAAAAGGAGGTCAGCATTCTGATTCGGTGGAGCTTTATGACAACTGTTCATTTGCCAGAGGGGGGATAAAGGAAGTGCCATTAAAATTACTCTCCTGTTTTACAAGATAGGAAGTGACTACTAGAAATTCACCAGGGAGCATCAAGACACTTCAAAACTATATTTCTGCAATGAATCACAGGTATTTACAAGAAGCAATCTCTACTAATAGTGGCATTTCTCTGCTTTCAGAACAAATGTGGTAATAAATACTGAGCACTGTCATTTTATAGCTACAGCAAGTTAGCTGCAGACAAGTGCTTAACTCCAGGGATTCTCAACAGCTAATGCTGATCACGTGCTTTTAACCATTAGCTCCAAAATTAAATATCTAGTTCTCTATCTCATCTTCCTTTAGCTTAATGTCAAGAAACAGCCCTGAGGAATACAAGCCACAAAAAACATCTTTAGGTAGGCGGTAAACCTATCTAGCTAGAACAAGAGACAATGAAGTGGTGGCAATCTTTGGCCTCAATAATTTCATTGCAACTGTGTTTTAATACACAATACAATATTTAGGTTTAAATGTAGGAAACAGATTAGGATAATCTTCCCCGCTGATTTATAGTGAGATTTGTGCAAACCACAGTAAACAACAATACTGACATTTTTTTCCCTTTCATTAAATTGCATTAAAATCAGAGCAAGGCTTTTCAAACAATGTTACAATTAACTCCTTGAGGAGGCCAAAATCCAGTAATGCAGTAAGGAAAAGACTTAGCTTCCCTAAGCAACACTGGAAGTTTACAGTAAAGCCTTATATTATGCACTGTGTTCATGCTAATGAGTGACTCCTCACTGATAAGTGCTGAATTCAATTAATTTAGGTCTCAAAAATCTTACACCTCTTTCAGAACACCCTGAGAAGCCTCCATCTCACACAGAGCTCTTCTGCAGTAAAGCATGACTAATGTTTCAACTAATTTCCCCTTCCCCTCCCAGAACCACTCCAAAAAAACTTTTTCAACCTTGAAAGGTTACAGGGAAGATTTACAGACTCTAGGCAAGATCTGGCAACACACGTGAAGGTGTGGGGGAAATGAAAAAAGAGTCTGGAGTGTGGAAGAGTTCTCCTGCTGCTACACACTTACATCCTCTTTTGTGTGACTACACCTACTCTCACAGGGAAAATAAGGGGCCTCAGAAGCATCTTCCCCCAAAGCACACCATCATTTACCCTCTGGATGATCACTTTCTAAACCACAAGCCCAGCTCTGACCCAGAAGCACAGCCTAGCAGCAGCCAGCACTGCAAAGCAGCCAGAGGCATCAACACTAATGCATCCCTTCAGCTGACCACCTTCAGTATCCAACTTCACAAATGCTTCACATCCCTGAGCTTCCCTGACCTACACAACATCAAGAATGTACTCCAACCCAAGCTGCTCTTTAACACGGCCAAAGTCACAGTACTGCCTGGAGGCATTAGCCATTGCTCAGCCTCTTTGGCTGCTCCACCATAAATGCTCAAACCCACTCTGTCCTAAAAAACAATAATCCACCCAACACTCCACCTTCCCTGACTACTTCCTATTTCCATCCAGCTGAGCATATTCTTCCATTTCTCAGGCCAAATCAGAGAAGCATGTATGATGTGACCAAAAGCTAGAGGAACACTTCCCCGCTCTTTATCAGCACAACTCAGTTTTTCCATCTGGAGTAACCCGCCGCACTCCTATCATAGGAAAAGTCAAATGGAACAGAATTTTATAAACTCAGCGTTACCTATAAAGACAAATAATTCTTGGCTTCATTAATCTACTATTACTTACTAATGAAAACGCACTGAAAAATGCACTGAGAAGCCCAAGCACTACACAAGAGTGGGAGTGATTTATATACAGTTAATCCCACTCTAAACAGAATCCAACATCAGAGATAGCAAGGGCCTTGGGTAACCTAGTGCATTCCCTCTATCTGCTCACAAATCACTGGCAAGGATGTGCTGAACTGTACAAATTTAAGCATCTGAGCCCAGAAGTTAGAGCACCATAGATGACGCAACACTAATCTACAGCTAATCTACTCCTCTCTCCAGGACATTTGTATCAACTCTTTACTCTTACACTTCCTTTGATACTCAGAATTTGCAAATGTTGAATTTTCTTTTAATGGAATCAGCTGAAGCAGTACCAGCCTCTGAGGATGCCATACAGACAATATAAACCCAGGCAAAATGGTCAATCTGGGGATATGTGCAGTTTGTTTAAACAGTGTACTAAAATGCAGCTCTAGACAGCCAGAAGAAAGCTAGCACCAACAAGGCCTTACACATGATGAACAGGAGCAGGTTAGAGAAAATCAAAATGTGACATTGCCCTGATTTGTTTGCTTGGTATATCAGACAGGACTCTGGGCAAATTCTAACTCAAATTAAGTCCAGGTAAATTTGTCGTTCACTCCTTGCACATGATTTTGTTCCAGTCCCCTCCCCTTCTTTTGTCTGGAAGTGTCTATCAGCACACACCCAGGCACAACAAAAGAGACAAGACCTGTTGCATGAACTAGGACATACTGATGCTCCTTCTCTGCCTTCAATTTTCCTGTCCCTAAAACAAACACACACACACCCTTGCATGGTCCTTAATTTTGAGACCATCATCTTTAGTTTGATCATACATAAGACATGGTGGAGACCTGAAGACTTTTCTACATTCAGTATCCAGCTCAACTGGATGAGATTGGAAATAAAGAATCTGGCTACAATTAGCAATAGAGAAAAATGCCTTAGAGTCCCACTTCTGAAATGTCAGTTCTTAAATCAGAAACCCACATGGATAACAACAGCTAGTACTTGTTTATACTTCCTAGTATTCTGTTATCAGCCATTCAACTTGATGTTCTTCAGAATCATCAAACACAACAAGCTGTACAGTTGCAACATGAAATCTATGAAGAGATATATCCATGACTTTATGGATTAATACTCTGAAACAGCCTGAGGCAGAGCAGTCACCTATTAGGGGTGAAATTAGAAAGACAGGAATATCAAAGCAATTTACCTAAAACACTTGACAAGCCCCACTCCCATAAACACCTTGAAAGGGTATCCTATTGGAACCTGCTTTAATCTAGAAATACCTTCAGAGACTGTGCTAATAACACAGCTCCCCTTCTCAGCTACCAAGTCCTTGGGTAAATAGGACTATTTACCCTTCAGCTGATGAAAACTGAGCAGCTTTTTTAACATCATTCAAAAATTTAGAGCTTCATGTGGTTTCAATCTTCAATAAAAAGGACTAAAAATTCAGATCTTTTCTATTCTAGAAGACTCTCAGTGCTATGAACTAGCAGGACCTCAGCAAGATTACCACCTACATTTGGTAAATGATATTTGTGGAATGGTATCTATGCTGCCATTCAATGAGATCTGGACAGGCTAGAAAGCTGGGCAGAGAGGAACCTCATGAAGTTAATAAAGGTAAGCGTGAGGTGCTGCAGCTCAGGCACCAGCACAGGTTAGGGGTTAGGCTGCTGAAATCCAGCTCTGTCCAGAAGGACCTGGAGTCCTGGTGGACAAGTTAAACGTGGGCCAGCAGTATGTCCTTGTGGCCAAGAAGTCCAATTGTATTTTGGGGTGCTTTGGGAATAGTGTGGACCACACCGAAGGAGGTTCTTCTGCTCTTCTCTGGTGAGGCCATATCTGGAGTGCTGTGTCCAACTCCAGGCTCCCTAGCTCAAGAAAGGCAAGGAACTTCTGCAGAGGGTCCAGCGGAGGGACACAGAGGGTTAGGGAACTGGAGCATCTCCCTCACGAGGACAGGCTGAGAAAGCTCAGTTTGTCTGGCCTGGAGAAGAGATGATTGAGAGGGGATCTTATCAATGCTTACAACTATTTTAAAGATGTGTGTCAGGAGGATGGGGTCAGACACTTTTCAAGCATGCCCAGTGACTGGACAAGGGGCAACAAGCATAAACAGAAACATGTGACATTCCATCTGAATATGAGGAAGAACTTTTTACTTTGAGGGTGACAGCACTAGAACAGGCTGCCCAGTGAGGTTGTGGAATCTCCTTTCTGAAAATATTCAGAACTTTCCTGAACACTCTTGTGCAACCTGCTCTAGATGAACCTGCCTTGGCAGAGGGGCTGGATTAGATGAGCACAGAAGCTCCTTCAAACCTCAGCCACAGAAGCTCCTTCAAACCTCAACCATTCTGTGATCTTAATGATAATCAAGTGATTTTTTTTTCCAATTTTATTCAGGTTTTTGAAATTTATATTCAATAGCAGCAGTACTAGGTGCTGTATAAATATTGAAGAGGATATAGTGTTTAAGAAATTTCTCCCAGACTTCACTGACTTAGGAATCTTCACATATCCCTTAGAGTTAACATGCTGGTGTCTCAGGCAAGTACTTGTAAACAAGGTCCTCCGAAAGTACTCAAGCATCAAAACTCTGAAGAGATATTTCAGGGTGTTCCAAAGTGCCTTTGGGAAGTCAGACATCTGCAAGAACTAAAAGTAGCTCCCTGCCTCTCAAAAGTTATGAGAAAAGAAATGGAACATGCTCAACTCCTTGAAGTTACAGAATCACAGGCAGACCAGCACACAAATTCTTTTTGTGTTGTAATGACTGAACATATTTGGCTTTCTCTCTTCTCTATCAACAGATTCATGTGGGAGGGAAAAAAAAATAAGACTCATCTTGTTTTACAGTATTTTCAGTACTGGCAACGGCTTCCAGGCAGAAAAGCAAAAGAAGACTATGACAGCTTTAGAAAATGTACATAAGTTACTACAGCATTCATCTAAAATGCAAGTTCTGCCTGCAGAGGAAGGACGTGTCAAGACCTAAAACTTCCCAGGAAAATGCATAACCATGAGGCTCTCCCTAAGACATGACCATCTCAAGTTCAGCACAGAGGTCACCACCATCACCTCCAGGTTTCACTGGCCATCTTGTTCAGGACCTCAACACAAGGGAAGGATGCATTCTTTCACTGCTGTGTGCTTCCACTCCTGTAGTCCTTGGCAAGTACCTGGACTGCCAGCTAGTCCAAAGTGCCAGTGACTGGCATGTCTCTGTCAGCTGGACATTGACAATATATTACATATTATTATTGCTCTAACATACTACCAGAATGATCCCCATTTGCATTACTTCCTCTGAACTCTAAAAGCTCATGATCAGATGACTCTAAATATAAAGGAGTAGCCAGGATTAACAACTCTGAAAGCAAAGCCCAAGCTACCTCAAAAACAGAGCTATCTATCACCTGTATGTAACCAAAGGCACCTAGACAGCAGCTCCAAAAAATGGTAGCAAGTGGGTAGGCTTCTCAGACATGCAAGAGGTATACACACAGCAGGAGCCAGCTGCTCAAATCTATAACTCCAGAAGATTCTATGGATTACCATGCTTCTACCCTGGAATTTTTAATACTCTACTATGTCTGCCATTAAGCAAGGCACTAAAGCTTTGAATTTGTTCCAGTTTCCCTTGTTTTTTTTTTCTTTATGTTTATTTCAAGCACTATCCCTGTGCAAAAAGAACTAGACCACAATCAGCTCCAAAAATGATTGTGATTAGGGTATTGTTGCAGCAGGATTTAGAAATTACCAACATATTACACAAGAACTAGCTTTCATGTTTCTCCAATCACTGCTTCTCCCTCAAAAAAGGCATAAAGTCATCAGAGAGGGGGAGAAGGAAAACTGAACATACAGAAAGAAAAAAAAAAAAAAAAAGAAGACATGAGGCAAGCAAGTGATGAAATGCTTACATCACTTCATGAGATGAGCAGCCTCCCATGTAGTCTCTTCACCTTATGTTATCCACCCATCTCTTGTTTCAGGGAAATAGAGGGAAGGAGGTAACATTTTATTGCTCTGCTAGCAGATGCACTCTTGGAATGGGAGAAGAATAGTAGAGGGCCAATATTTTTAGAGACTGGAAGAATGGGTGTCTGCTACTGCACAGTGACTTATTGGCACTGAGCTTGGCTTCAAATCAAGAGAACCCTGTGCTCATATATGTTGTTCTACTCAAAATGCTCTTTCCCTCTGGTTCATATGGCTGTTATGAAATTCTTCTATTAGTAAATAAAATCTCATTGACAGCTTTCCATGAGTGTCCCAAGACAAGAGCCAAGCAGGTCATTGACAGATATTTACTAAATTCAGTTACTCCTAGTTAATCCTAGACACCAGAAGCCTTTTAACATGATGTATGTGTAATTTTTGGCATTTTATTTTTTTTTAAATAATATAGCTAATCTACAACCTGCTAGGGTAGAGGAGAAGAAAAGAAAAAAGAAAAAAAGAGGCTTCAGCTTCTACGAAAGTAGCAGTAGACTGGAAGTGTTTTACATCAGTGCTGTAGTAAGCACATTCATACTTATTATAGAAGCAAACGGGAGAATTCGTTAGCGATCCTGCAACGCTGTTAAAGCATACTCTTTTCACAAGGGGAAAGTTAAGAATGTCACAAGCGGCAACAGCAGACTGCAGAAGGCTTGTGCTGCCAAACGCTGTGCAAGGGGAAGATAAATCTTCCGCATGCCCTGTGAGAAGTTAAAAGTACAGGTTCCCGATTAAACTCGATGCTATTCCTAAAGCAGACTACTTAATATTTTTTTAAACAGCAACAGAAAACCTGGATCTTTTAAGCCTGCGCTGCCATGGGAAGGCGCAGCCCCCTGCGCGCCCGCGGGGTGCGGGGATGCGCGGCCGGCAGCGGGGCGGGGGCACCGGCAGAGCCCGGCAGCACCCTGCCCTCCACGGGCTCCCACCAAAAGCCCGGAGAGAGCCCCGGGACAGCCGGGGCCACCCTTCTAGTGGGAGGGAAGACTCTGAGGGACCCCCGGGGAGGACTTCATCCCCATCAGGGTGCCCCGGGACCGGCACAGCGCTGCCGGGGCTCAGCCGGACGCGCTCTACCCGGGACCCCCGACCCCGGGGCGGCTCCGAGGGACCCTCTGCGGGCGGGCAGGGGTGCGGGGCAGTGAACCGGCCGTGCCACCCCTCACCCCCGCGGGCAGCTGTCACTGCCTGCCACGCATCTTGAGAAGGAAACAAAACGAAACACAGCAAACAAAACATAAACTACAGACTAAATGAAAACAAAACAGTCAAGCGGCAGCGACTCACGGGCTGCGTCCCCCGGCTGCTCTCCGCTCCCCCACACCGGGCAAACGGGGCGCTCCGGCAGCGCCCGGCGAAGAGCAGGGAGAAGTTCCCTCCCGTCGCGCCCCTCAGAGGTTTCCCCGCCGGGGCAGCGCCCGGAGCCCCCCGCGCCGGGCGGCGGAGGCGGGAGCAGGTGGGCGCAGCACACAAAGCCCCATTCACGGCGCCCGCCGCCGCCGCCGAGCGCGCACGGAGCCGCGCCCGCCGCCCGCGCCGCGCCCTCACCTCATGGAGCGCCCGCGTCCCGCTACGCCGGCGCGGCTGAGCCTGGAGCCGCGCACCGAGCGATCCGCGGCGCTGCCGAAGGGCGGAGCGGCGGCGCCGAGCGCCCCGGGACACTCGGGGGCGGGATGGGGCGGGAGGGCGGCGTGACACGGCGGCCACGTGACGGCGGGGGCTGTGGGCCGCGGGGAGGGGGCTCGGCCCCGCCCCGCTCGGGAGCGGCGCGGAGGGGAGGGAGGGAGGGAGGGAAGGCGGGGGCGGCCGTGAGGGACACGGAAAGGAGACCACCCTGCTGGCTCGGGGCCGGGCGTGTGTCTCTGGAGGGGTGCGGGGAGCCACGGAGTCGCTGAATGCCGGGTTGGAAGGGCCCCACAAGGATGGATCGTCAGAGTCCAGCTCGTGGTCCTGCACCGGACACCCCGAGAGTCACACCGTGTGTCTGAGAACATTGTCCAAGCGCTTCTTGAGCTCTGTCAGGCTTGGAGATGTGAGCGCTGCCCTGGGGAGCCTGTTCCAGTGCTCAACCATCCTCTGGGAAAGAACCTTTTCCTGGTACCAGACCCAAACCTTTCCTGACACAACTTCAGGCCCTTCCCTCAGACCCTGTCACTGTCACCCCAGACAAGAGATCAGTGTCTGCTGCTCCTCTTCCCCTCCTGGGGAAGTGGTAACTGCAATGAGGTCTCCCCTCAGTCTTCCCCAGGCTGAAGGTGAGTGCCAGTCCGCTGTCCATCTTTGAGCACTTTGGGAACTCCTTAGGACAAAGCCGAGGACAGGGGGCAGGGGCCAAACCTATGACAAGTTCTTAACAAAACACAAGTGCTTCAGCACATGAGGGAAGTCCTGGGTTTTGGTTCTCCACAAAGCTTTGCTGTATGTCAAATGTCCCTTTGTCAGACCTCTAGGTAGCAAGGATTCATTGAGGAGAAGTGGGCTATTTCTTGTTCAGGATCCAGATTAATGACTGGTGTAGTGTTTGACTATGTAGGAGGTTAGAGTGGGAATCACAAGTGGGCTTTATAGCAGTACCAATGTTTTGATTCCCTGGATGTGCTCTAGGAGTCTGATTCCCATGTAGTCCAAACCCTTCTTCCCAAACTTGAACCTCTGAAGTGCCCTTTCTAGAGTTTTCCATCAAGCCAATGCAAACCATCAAAGCCACTAAATACTTGGTGACATCTCACCAAAACACCACCTGTGCAAGACCTTTCGCACTTTGTCTACGCGCTAACCTGTAAGTGAGCACCTATCTCCCATCCCACGTCTACCAGAGCTGCTTCCCATCATGTCCTGCCAGAGCTGCTCTCCATCTACTGGTCCCACAGCTGGGCTCCCTGACTGAGAAGTTCTCCTTTAATCTCTGTGATCACTCTTATCTTCTCTGTTCTCAACAGTGTCCACACCTCCTGAAGTGGCAAACAGTACAGGGAGGAAATGAGCACTTCAAAACTTTAGGTGATTATTGTAATAGTGGCAAGTATTGTTATTAAACAAATACACTTGATTATCACCAGAAGTATACTTTCCTCTGCTAATCTACAGCCCTTACCTTGGTCAATTTGTTCTGCATGTGTTTTATGTCTGAGAACAGCCATTGTTGTGCCAGCACTGTTTCTTTAATTTTTTTTTTTATTAAAAAGACACAACCCAAAATGTTAATCTAATATAATTAATGATAAGAACTTAATTTGCACAAAATCAATAAAAACAGGACAACCAAACTTTCTCTGCAATGCTAGCTCATCAGATACAAAACATATTCCATTTACTAATGAGTTATCTTTAATTTCTGTTATTTTTTAAAGCCAAATACACATGTACAGTATTGTTAGAAAGTCTCTTGCCTACTTATAGCAACAGCAATAAATGTCTGTGTAGTCATGTGTGACTAACCTGAAAATGCTAGTCATTATCTCTTGCATTTGCATGGTTTGACCAAATATGATTTTTATTTCCATTCTCAATGCCACTATATAATAAAGATGGAGTCTGGGTCTGCATGGGATATTCACATATTAAATCACACATTAATAACTGATCGTACCTTCTGTCTACAGTATCGTAAAACTTTCCATTCTTGAGAAGTGGAAAATACCATATTTACTACTTCCCAGAGAAGTACTGTTCATCATATAAGCTGTGGACCAAGATAAAGGCTTTGGGGTGTGTTGTGGCAGCAAGCTTAAATGCATTAAACCAAACTGATCTGTGTCTCAGAATGTACCTGCCTGGTTAGTCTCCTTGCATGGAAGTCTGTCCTTTCATCTCTTCTTTCCTGAGCTCCCTTTTGGGTCCCCTTCCAAGGGCTGGGCATTGCTTTTTATTCAGGACACTCCTATGTAATTTTGTGGCTGGAGCCTCTGCAGGCAAAGGACAAAGCTGGGAGCTGGATGAGCTCAGCTCTGTTCCAAATTTTGCCCTTGTTGTGCTACAGTGCTCTGCCATAGTCATATCTTTCCACTGTGCTTCTACTCTGGGGCAAACGCAGCTCTTTGAGAGTTTCATTAAATGCTCACCATAAGCTAACCTAAGTTGTTAGCTAGATGGAGAGGACTAAATCTGTGAGGTAAAGTACATCCTACACAAGCAGCTTCTCTCAGAATGTAAATATTAGCATGTTGGCTGTGTGACACCCTTACCATGCCCCTCCAGTCCTTTGTGCAGCAGGCAAGATGTGAGGATGGGGGAGCAAGATACCTTCCTCTGCTCAGTCTCCTGGAAAATGGGAGAGGTTGCAGTCAGTTTTGACTTGGAACTGGCTGCCCACGGCAAGGGTGTAATGAAACCACCTCTGCATTCCTAGCCACTTCTCCAGAAGGGAGAGGCCTGGAAGTGGCTTAAAGATGTCTTTAATCACATCTTATCACTCTGTCTTGATAGCATCTGCTAATTATCTTACCTTGTCATAGTTAATTTTTTTATGCTGCTCCTGGCTAGTTAATTTCCCCCCACCCCCACCCCTGCTTCTGGCTACTGCCTTTAGTAGAAGAAAAAGCACTGGCCACATCTCCACCTAGAAATCATTTGCAAAGGAAATCACACTCCTGAGGTGGCTGATCACTTCCTGCTATCCCTTCAAGCAGCCTAAACCTGTTCTATAAGCTCTAAGTGCTACATTTTCAGTTCCCTTGTTGGACTGGTTCTAGTTTGACTATTTTCAATTGGAACATAGTTTGATTTACTAATCCTGGCTGTTATTTTTAACTGAAGTACAATTTAAGTAAAGTTTAGCTTTAGATTTTAAGGCATGATTTTGTTTCCAGACTGTTCTTTGCCTACAGTAAAATACTTTTTTTCATTCTTTGTAGCAGATGTCCCCCAAAAATGCAAGAATCACTGTGGTAACAAGTGAGACAGTTAAAAAGTGTCATTTTTATCTGCTTCCACCAGAGCACTTTCTTTTTTTAATAACTTGTTAGCACAGAAAGGAGGTGATTGATGCCTCTTCACAATATGGTATGTTTAGAAAACTTGGTTGGGAATTTTTTGCCTTTACTGTTTCCATGCTCTTCATATAGCAACAGCAATGAGCCTGACAGGGTCAACACCACAGGAAAACACTGAAAGTGGAAGAAACTCACAACTGGAGCTGCTCAAACTGGGCTCTTAAGTGAGACAGAATCTTCAGAGAGAGGAAAGCCTGCCTAGGGACTTCTTTTACTTTGAGCTGAACTTTCAAAGAGTGAAGGAAAAATCCAAGAATGGTTGCAGGGAATTATCTAGATTATTTCAACTTTCTGTTTCAAGAAGGATTTCCTCTGCCTCCAACAACCATTCTTCTTTCTCATGGTTTTCACACCTGCACTCACCTTTGCACTCCTTTCTGCAAGGAGCCCCAGTTTATAACTTGGCCTCCTCACAGTCCCAGGTGACATTTCTTGGAAAGCTCCAGTGAAGTTTTGCTTTTGTGATTCTTCTGGCACCACAGGGTCCTGCTTTGCCATGGCCTCCAGTGGCACTGTGAGGCTGGGCTGCCCTTTAAATCTGAATATTCCTCCTTTGCCATAAGAGCAGGAATCAGGAGGAGGCCAGGGTGTCTGTGTTACTGCTGCTCAACCCTTCAGTGGTTTTGCAGCAGAGATCAGGTGAACCCTGGAGAGCCAGCCCTAAACAGCAGCTTTACCTGCGTAGGACTGAACAGATGCTCCAGTTAGGAGAGAACAAAAACATAGTTTACTGTTCTTTCCCTGTGAGAGAAAGGACATTATCTGCCTCTGGTTATACTTTTCATCTTAGTTTGTAGCTACTGGAATATACAAAAGGAATTAATGCAATCCTTCTTAAGTACAAAGAGTAAAGATTGCCTTCTTTTTTCTTTTTGCTTTCTCACATTATCATGGAAATCTGTGCTTGCATATTAGTGTCTTTGATATGAAAGTGATTTATGTAGGTTTAACAAGGAGAAAAAAATTTTTGGCCTTTTCACCAACATCCAATGTGAAATAAGTTTATTTTGTATATCTTCCCTGTAGGGACAAACTCAGCTTTGTGTTGCATGGAAGTGGTCTTGATGATTTAATGCAGTTTTCCCATAGAGCCTCAGAATTACTTCAATATTTAATTCTGAAAATATTTTAAAAGTACAAGCCCAAGTGCTTGTTCTTGGAAACAATAAAAGAAAATTACACGCTCCTTACACAAACAGACTGTGCCTGAAATGGCAGAGCATCTATGCCTTTTTAAATTTAAAAAGGAAAAAGTGTTTTGTTTCTTCCCATAGAAAAGCCCATCAAGCAGAAAAACAACTGACCAAACAGATATCAAGAGCTCTGGAGGTAAAGAACAAAGCTTTGTTAAAAGTTATCCCAGAATCAAGAGAGTGTATGTCAGGTCTCAGTACCATAATTCCTGTTTATGTGCAGCGTCTACTGCTTTGTCCTCGAGTTAGGACTGCTTCAATCTCTCTTGCACAGGGCCATGGAAATTGTGTGCATGTGGGCGTGCTCACATTTTCTCCTTTCTTCTGCAGGCAAGAGGAACATTTTCCTCTCTGCTTGACCCCACAGATACAGCTGGGAACCAGGATCACTTATGAGAAAATCCTCTACCCATACCCTGCACCTAGAGGTTTCCCTGAAACCTTGAGGGCTGAGATTTCTCAAAAGCCAGATGGGAACACCTGTGTGAAGCCACCAGACTACCACGGACAAGGAGAGCACACCTTGAGCAGAGCTGGCTTCCACCCCTCCACAAATATAAAGGGCCCTTTGAAGGCACACCACTGAAAGGCCAGTTGCCCAAGACCAGCCATGAAGAAGATTATACTAATCTGAGGATCACTAAAGAGCAGAATTCCTAGTATTTAATTATACTGTTGAGCATCTTGATTATGTTGTAATAGCACAAAAATCAAAGCAGTTCCCACAGAAAAGGGTGGCTACATGGTGTATACACTCCACACAGGAGTGCAGGGAGTTGCTTTGTCTTTAGTCTTGCTCTAAGGTTCCTATTCCAGTCAGAATTTGTAAATCAATTTCCTCTTCCCATTCAAACCTGAAAAAACCACATTCCTGCATATTTTATATGACTATTTGCATTACAGAGAAGCCAAGCACCTTGCAAATGGCATTTCAAACTGCCTATTTTTTGTCTTTGCTCTTCACAGGATTTCTTAATGAACTTGGCATCAACAAGTTGAAACTCCAGTTCTGTCCCATGCTATATTCTCATGACAAAATTTCTGCTGCTGATTTTGTTGTGGAGGCTCAAAATCTCATATGCATTATATCTTCATTGACATTCTTCCACGTTTTGGAAAAGAAGTCTCCTTACACTTCCAGAGAAACTGAATCTCACTTTGTCAATCAGCTGTTTTGTTTTGCTTCTCTGGTGCAGAGGGTTTCAAACCATATTAAAACTTGTATAAAAAGAAAGAAAAGAAAATCCAAGTATTCTTTCCACTGTATCATAAAAATCAAACTTTGGGTCTTATTCATATTTGCATGCAAAGGCCCCTGCCTCTGCTGGGGTTGGTGTAAATAAGTGTCAGACATTCCTTTTTATTTCTCAGAGATGACTATGCTTCTCAGAGCATTTATACTGGATCACAAGAAAAAATATCAAAGGATTGGAAAGTGGGATAGGATCCAAGTTTAAGACTGCGATTTAGTGTGGAGACATTGGAGATTTCTGCACTTTGCACAAGGACAGATATAAATCTTAGGTAATCCTGCTCCAGCAGAGAGGCTTTTCTTAAGGACTTCTACAAATGAAGCATCTAATTACCACCAAATAAGTAGCAAACAAAGGAATGAGAGTAAATCTTTAATATGGTGTAGCAGTCCTTAAAGATTGTGACAAACCAAAACATCACAGAGGAATACAATTGTACTTAGAAGTTTATAAATATGAATCTGAGGGCAGAGTTTGATGAAGTGATGAAGTCTGGCTTTGGAATTATCAAAGTCAAAAAATGCCAAAGCCACATTATCCAGAGTGTAAGTTCACTCGACTCAATAGCAATCATTCAATCATTTCTTGAAATTATTTCTTTAAAGTGATTTTTTCTGTCTAGTGGAATTTTTCTCACATGCATTGCTGAAATGTGCTCTATTCTCACAGTTTTACACTGTGTGCTTCATCTGTTGTTTGAATAGTCAGTCTCAGGCACTTCACTGGCTAATGCCAAAGTGGCTTCAGTTCATCTGTTTAGCAGGCTCCTCTGGCCTTGAGGGAAGAAATAACTTGCCTGCCATGGAATGATCCACAGGATCACATCATTCTCTGTGAGGGTTGTGCCCAATAGTCAGTGGTCACCAGCCAGCTGATCCCCCCTTCTCCTTCTCACACACTCGCCCATCCTTCATGACCAGTCAGAGATTCAAGGGTCTGTGACTGAGTCTAGGCCAAATACTACCCTTCCCTCCCAGTCAGAGAAACACAAACCCATCTGCTGCTTTACAGTTACACCAAACATACCACAAGCCTTTATTTTCTAGGAACCACTAGGTCCCTTGTGCACATCAGTGTAAACACCATGTGGTAGATGTGCTGATTTGATGCCAGGTTAGATGTGCTCTGATTTAAGGCAGATCCTGTTTGTGCTGAGAGATGCCTAGCTATGCCCAAATCCATCAATAATTACCCTGAAACCATGGGCTATTTTAAGTGATGCTATGCAGAGTTCCTAGAAGTCAAGGCTCTTATCTTCAACACCTGACTGGGATCAGTAAAATCTTTGAGTGTCTTACTGTTGTCTTTCAATAAACAAAATGAACATATTTCAATTTGCTCCTACCAGTTCTCTATGAGGAAAGAACATTTTTTTTTTTTTTTGAGTTTGAACTGCTGCCCAAGAAATCAGGAAAAAAAAGCTTCTTTTTTTCCTTTTTCAAGAGTGCCACTTATGTAGAGAGGTCTGATTTTATGAAAAATTCTGGTGGTACTAACCTCTGTGGAAATACAGAGCCTGACTCTGGAACCTGTTAACTTTTGCCCTGGGCACCAAAGTCTGTTCTTACTGGTTGTGACAAGTGAGAGCCCAGCTGACAATCTGGTGCTGCTTTCAATTCCTTTCAATTCCTTCAATTTCAGGATTAATAAGAATCATTAAATAAAGACATTTGGAACATTTGTTTCTAATCAGCTGCCCTGTTTCTGATGCCCCGAAAGTAAGAATACGATTACTGAGAGTTATGGATACAGGTTATGAATTACTTTTTAAGTACATTTAAAAAGAAGACAAAAAACCATAGCCTCAGGTTGAAATTATTACTGGAAGGAATGGAACCATTTACAATAAAATGTAATAATAAAGCACAAAAATTATTAATAAATAATTGCTTTCTTGGGTACTTGCTCATAATTTTATTTTACTCTGCAATTTGAAAACACACATCTTTGCAAATAAACAGTGCATACATATTAGCAGTAAGGATGTTGTCAATTGCATTTTAAGTAACTGAGTAACAAAATTATAGCTGCAATAGGATGCAGAAGACTGGAGACAGATGGGTACAGTACACTTCTTTTTTCTCTGAACATTAGATGGTGGTTGTTAGAAAGAAATAAAAACTGAGTACATTAAAATAATTTTATTGCCTTTTCTCAGTATTTGCTTCTGCAATCATATGCAAAACCAAGAGTTTTTTCTTTAGAAAATTCAAGGAAAGGATGAGTCTTGAGGATATTTGTGCAGATGAAAGCTTACTAAATGGTTCTTAAACTATCATTTTCTGTCATTTTATTTTAAAAGAAAGTGTAGGTCACCTTCCCCCTTCTATCAAATGAGCCTCCCAAACTCCAGAACTTAATTTTCTCTGGGCAGCTATCCCTGAGGAAACATATTTAAACCAGATTGCTAAATTGCATATTAAAGTTATTACTTGCAAATATTTCTAAATGAAGATGCTAAAATCTGTGTATTGGTGTATTTTCTGTCATTAACTGGGCCCATACCTGATCTCTTTCCAGAACTGATTTCCTGATGGGCTTAGCCTCTGCTCTTCTGCCTTTTGGATCAAGTTTCATAAACTTGTCCTTCTATCAACAAGTTCCAAGATAGCCAACAAGTTCCAATTCAGGTCAAAACATCATAATTACATTGAATCACTCTTAAATTCAGCCTTGCCATTTATTCCAAAATCCTGCATCTGATGTTCTAACTCCAGTTTGTATATGAAGTAGTATGCAGAATTAAATTGGAATCACATTCGTCATAATTATATGAGGATAATGCATTGCTCTAAGGCTGCAGTGAGATTACATCTGGTTGGAATGGAAGGCAAACGTGAAGATTCAGTCCCTGGTACCAACTTCATCCTTCAACAGAGCCAATGCTTTGAGAGATTTGTTTGAAGTACTGTATTTTCTGGAGAAAACAAATAGGTCCCTTTGCTCTAAGAGTTTCTATGAATGTAATTCGTGGAATGAGAAATTCCCTTTGGAATGGCAGTTTTGCCTTTGAATTTCATGTTCACTTTTATTTCTGCCAGAGCTTTCATTCAGCTTTGGAATTTCCCTTCACCTCTCTTTCTCAGCACCGCACCTTCCCAAGACTCAGCCCTCAGTTTCAGGAACCTGAGTGTCCCACATGCTGTCCTTCAAAATATGTCAAATCAGACCTTTTCTCCATCAATGAGCAATGAATATTACACCATGACTATCAGGGCTCAGTGAGATAGCCTTCCCCAGATGGCCCAATTACTGCCAATGCCTGCTTTAGCAAGACACTTGAGACTTAGGCCCCCGTAGTTTCACTACACCAGTTGGGAGTTTTTCCTTCAGACAACATTTGGCCTTGTCTCCATAGCAAACTGTCCCCAAAGCAGGTGGTTCAAAGACATCTAAAGAGCAAATTGCTGATTTAGACCCCTATACTCTCCTCCTTCTATACCTCCAAGGAGCTGGAATGTTTAATAGGCATTTGGGATGGAGCTTCTTCTGAATCTAATTGATCTCTGCTCTGTGGTGACCAGTGACAGGGTGTAAGGGAAGGGCCCAAAGTTGTGTCAGGGGAGGGTTAGGAAATTAGGAAAACGTTCTTCACCCATAGGGTGGCTGGGAACTGAAACAGCTCCCCAGGGCAGTGGTCACAGCACCAGCCTGGCAGAGCTCAAGAAGTGTTTGGATGCCCTCAGGCACAGGGTGTGACTCTTGGAGTGTGCTGTGCAGGGACAGGAGTTGGACTCCATGATCCTTGTGGGTTCCTTCCAATTCAGCTGATTCTGTGGTTCATGTGCACCAAAGTTGCTCTTCAAGTCAAACCAAAATGATGGGAGATAACTCTCTAGCCACACCAAACCAGTGTTTATGCAGACACAGTACAAGCTTCCTGATTTATTCTAAATGTGATTACTTTAACCCAGTTTAGGAATCAACTAGGACATTCTCTTTATCTTGTACACTACAGCAAACACCTGTCCAAATCCTCTCTCTGCAGGTGAGGAGGGAGGATTGCATGGTACACATTCATGACAGCTGTATCTAATTAAATTGAATCCATGCCATGCCAGTAGGCATTTAGGTCTCAGTTCAGTTCATGGTGGAGTGAGATTGCCATCAGTATTTAGCAGAATTTAATCCACAAAGCAGCACAAAATTCTGTATACACCTGCTATCCAAAGAAGCATCAGGAATGGTTTTGTCCTTCTTTAGTCCAGCAGGTTAGTGAACAATGTGGTGTTCTTCTGTAACTGAACTAAGAAAATTTGTTTAAAAAAATTCCTTGTTATGTTGCAATTTTTACCTGACCTCAGTAGGAAATACTATACAATTTATAATTGTTTATGCTTTTGTTTTCTTTGGGATTTTTTTTTGTGGTTTTGGTTTGGTTTGTGTTTGTGTTTTGTATTTTGGTTCGGGTTTTTTTTTTTCCCACTTCTTCCTCTCCTGGATAGTCAGAGAACTGTCTCTTCCCTTCAGCTTACTATCCATTTGTGATCAGTCTCAGGGTAAGGAGATTAGCACAGAGTTCTGCTTTGTGGACTTCTTGCTGTATATGGAATTGCATTTAACATCAACACTTTTCTGAGGATATTTATTCATCAATAACTTTGTGAAAAAATTACAAAAAAATTACAAAACCTTAATTTAGTGCCTATTTAATCTAACACAATTGATTGTCTTCTCATTTACAGGCATAATTTTTATTGTCTACCATTTTTTATATTCCTTCAAAGTGGATTCAATTACATTTTCACTGCTTTTCCTGCCTTGGTGTAAATAAAAACCTATCCATGTGCTCCATTCTTTCCTTTAGCTAATATTTCATAGGTCTATGGTTGAGGAGCCAGCTCTGCTTCCATTTACATGGTTACAGCTCCCAGTAACAGTAAAGGCTGGATCCTTAAGTATTATCTCATTATTAAAACTAATTATGGCAGTGCTAACGAAAGCTGAGTAAGCACTGAATCCTAAGTTCCTGACTGTATCCTTCACCAGCATTCCAGCCATACCAGTATAGATGGCAGATTTGAAAGCTGCTTTTCATTGGTTGTGGGTTTTTAATTCTCTTTACTTACCAACTTGGAATCTGTGGTCTTCAAAACAAAATAAATTAAGTGGAAATCCTAATAATCCACAATCTCGAGGTACCATTAACACAGAGCTACTTATCTGATTATGTACTTGTTCTTTGGGTTAGGTTGCATCACCAAAGACCAGCTCAAAACTGGCTAAGCACACAGCTAAGCCTGCCACATCTTTGCACAGAAATGTTATAATGCTTTTTAGCTAAAGCAAATTATCCTTATAAATTATACTGTCAGTAGAAATTCTTTTTGCTGCATATCCCATCAACTAATAATTGTTAGAGTATTCAGTCTGGAACTGCAGAAGAGGCTCGTTGTTGCTTTCTGTTTCTTGAAATTCTCAAAGGACAGACATTCATTTTCAGAGTTAGAATGAAAAAAGCAGATGGCCAGAACTGATACTGATGCTAAAATCAGTTAAGGGCCAGTCCTGGAAACATTTACTTAGGTAGCTTCTTCTCAAGAAAATAGTTATACTAAAGTAGAACTGATTATAAATATAAGAATGTGATGCGTAAATGACAGAAAAATACCTAAAATCTGTGGTGGTGTGTGTATTATATGTATTATGTTGGAGTCAAAAGCACTCCAACACATAGTCATATTCCTCAGTCCTGTTATTTCACATAAATGCATTATTCTAAGGTTTTCCTTTCCTTGCTACAGATAGGTGCTCTGAAGATATACTTAAGAGTCTGAGTGCTTCTCATCATACCTCCAAGTAGTGGCATGTTGAGACTCTACAGATAGCTAATCAATAGGACCAATTTATGTTTAATTTAAATTTTCATCTACAGGAACATATCCTATGATTTTGTTGCTCTGAGTTGAAATCCATAACAAAAGAATATAAGAAGATAATTCAGTGTTTCTGTTGGATATATAGGTTATGTCTGTTAACTAGAATTTCGGTGTGTAAGATTCTTTCATAGTCTATTTCCTCAGGGCTATCAATCAGGAATGCAGGATATCCTTACTTGTGTCAAGACCACCCATTAAACATCATTTATGCTGACAGTTCTCTTCACTGATCAGAGTATGATTTGGGTTTCATAGCTATGCATCTAAATAAATTCAAAGCCCTCCCAGGCTACATGTGTAAATTTTTGAGAGGACTTTGCATTCATCAGGGATTTTTAAAAAGAATACTATTAGTAGTGACAATAATTGATTAAATAAGTTACTCTAGTTCCTCCTCTCCACCCTCCCCCACACCTTTTGTTTTTCATTCTGCAGCCCAATTGCTCTCTGTCTGAATTTTTTTCTTTACACCCCCCACTTCATCCCTTTGCCCTCTTCCATGACCTATGTTTTCTTTTCCCTGTGAGCTTTGTTCTCTTCTGTTTGCCTCTGTTTCTCCCACTCTTGTTTCAGTATTACCTCTCTCTCCTCCTCCCTTCTCTCTCTTTCCATCCATTGTTTCTTCCCAGGAGCTGTGGCACAGAGGGCAGCTTTCACGATGAGATTCAGATTTTCTAAGCTGCTGATCATGAACTGATCTTTTCGAAAACCATGATTTAATTAATACCTCTAGAGTTACACCCAAATATGAGTACCCCAACAATGAGAAGCCTTATATTGTAGAGCTGACAACCAGGAAAAAAGAAAGCTTATGTCTTTCTGACTAATTTTCCCAGCTATCACTCCTCAAAACATACTCCCTTCCCAGAGCACACTACATTTCTGGAGCACAGATCTCCTCACTTCCCCCATTAATTACCTTGGAAAGCAGAAGGGCACTGGAGCAAGCCCTGAAGGTAAAAAGAATGCAGACAAAATATCAAAACAGGATAAATTCCCATTTTCTGGTAGGCCAGAGTGGGCATAGTTTTCATGATGGAACAGAGCACAGTTTCCCTGTATACATGGAATTTTAGTCATTTATGCATCTGAGACTCAGCTGCATTCATATCAAACCTTATCTACAAGGCTCTACCAATGAAAGGAGACCTCTGAATTTCTGTAAATTACAGTAATATCTCAGACTAATGTGATGTGGCATTAGAGGAAAGTAGTTGCTGTCCCCTATGAATCAGCACAAATCAAAAAAAGAATTTTCAAGGCATATGGATATCCTTCTAGGACATGAGTGTGAATTCTTGCAAGTTATTGGACTGAGAAAGATACTGAGATACAGGCTACACCTGTGATGAGATTGAATGTTCACAGTGGTCACTCCTAACAATAAAAATACATCCATATCTTTTTTTTTTCCTGGTAGATTTTTATTTTTTTGTTTGTTTATTTGCAAACAGCTGTAGAAGTTATAGCATTTTTTGCAATGGTAGGAGAATAAAAATATAGTAACATTCTTTGCTTGGTTTGCATCTTACCTTTGATCAGAATTTACTTGGAAAATCACAAATAAACTTTTTAATAGGAGGAGAAATCATGTGAGGGAATGATCATGATAGACTTGTCTTCTATTTATAAACTCTGATGTTTGAAAAGAAGATTTTTAATAGAAACCTCATGTTTATCCTGGCTGCTGATAAAATGCATTGTAATTTGGGTGCTGTGATTAACTTAGCTCTGTAAGGCACAACTCCTGGTCCTTTCCATAGGCTGAAATCTGCCTCCATCAGTCCATCCTCTGCCTCTGAGGAGTAACAATCTGGGAGAGACAAATAACTGTGATTAGGTCCAAGTGTTCTATACATGTTTTAAAAAGCAATAATAAAAATGTGCAAGTGACACTGATGACACTGGATAAACCCCTTTAACTGCTCTAAAGACATCACTCAAATGTAGTTTCTTTTTCAAAGTCCACAAAAAAAGAAGTTGCTTAGGAATTTAAGTCTAGACTGGGATTTCCTATAATTTTTGTGTCGGGTAGATAAGCAGAATGGGTATGATACTAGCTAGAGACTGCATCAGAAAATTTTCCTGCACAACCTCAAGTAAAAGATCCCCCTGTGACTGTTACAAGTTTTTGCAGACTGCTGATAGCCTGGGAGGAGGAGAAGGGGTTGGGAGAGCACATTTGGAAAATCTTAAGCTAATGATAACCTGATCTGGATTGGCTATAAAAACACAAAAGTCATTTTCCAGAAAAACTTCCATGCTGGAATGAAAAGGTGTTATGACTTTGAAAAGCAGGAAGGATTTTTCCTAGATAATGTCCAGATATAATTAGGTATTTTCCAGATAATTAGGTATTTTCCTATACTTTCCAATACTTTTCTATAATTTGCAATACTGCAAAAATGTGTACAGTATGGCCTCCCAAGCAATTCTGTCAGCTCAGCTGGGGAAGCTGTGAGCTCACATCCCAGCAGAGAGTACATTAGGGACTCTTTATGTTGGCCTTGCCATGAGGAAAGTAGGAAAGATCTGCAGCTCTGCCTTAAAAATTGAGCTGTGTGTGCATTTTTGAGCTGTGGGTATATTTGGTTTATGTAAACAGCACATCAACCTGAACTTGAAATGAAGACTCCCTTAGCTTGGCAGGAGTACAGAGGGATGGCCTCAGCAGCCAGGGATTGGATTAGGGAAACCAAAGCCCTGATAGAATTAAATCTGACTAAGGTTATCAAATGCAACAAGAGAAGCCTCTACAGGTACATCAGTGATGAAGACAAGGGAAAATGTGAGGCCTCTCCAGATGAAAACAGGAGACCTGGTTACCCAAGATACAGAGAAGGCTGAGGTACTCAATGACTTTTTTTGCCTTGATCTTCACCAGCAAGTGCTCCAGCCACACTGTCTGAGTCACAGAAGGGATTGGGAGAATGAGAGCCATCTGTAGCACAGGATGAGGTTCAAGAACATCTAAGGAATGTGAAGGTGCACAAGTCCATGGGGCTTATTGAGATGCATCTGTGGGTCCTGAGGGAACTGTCAGATGAAGTGACTAAGTCACTGTCCATTATTTCTGGGAAGATGTGACAATCCTGTGAAATTCTCACTGCCTGGAAAAGGGGAAAGATAACCTACATTTTTTAAAATGGGAAATAAGGAAGAACCAGGGAACTAAACATTGGTCAGTTTCATCTTGGTGCTTGGCAAGACGATGGAGCAAATCCTCCTGGAAATTATGCTAAGTCACATGGAAAATAAGGAGGTGGTTTGTGACAGCCAACATGATTTCATTAAGGGCAGATGTAGGAAGAAGGACTTGGGACTGTTGGTTGCCAAGGAACTCAACATGACACAACAACACGTGCACTCAGCCCAGAAAAACCATCTCATCATGGGCTGCATCCAGAGCCCCGTGGGCAGCAGGGCAGGGAGGGGATTCTGCCCCTCTTCTCTGCTCTGCTGAGACCCACCTGGAGCACTGCATCCAGAGCTGGGCTCCCAGCACAGGAACAACATAGGCTGAATCCTGAGAAGTGCCACAAAGGTGATCAGAGGGCTGGAGAACCTCTCCTGTGAAGATGGTCTAAGATGGGGCTGTTTAGCCTTGAGAAGAGGCTCTGGGGCGGTCTTGTAGCACCTTCCAGGACCTATACGGAGCCTGCAAGAAATCTCGGGACAGGGACTTTTCACAGGTCTTCCCTGCCCATGGCACTGGGGCTGGAATGAGATGATCTTTAACGTCCCTTCCAATCCAAACCATTATGAGATTCCGTGACAATATGTGTCCAGAACTGACAAATGAAAAGGAGAAAACATATTTTAAAGATTAAATAAAATAGGCATCTCTGTTGGACCTAGTGGAAGAAAAAGAGAAACTATCATGACATAAAAGAAGAAAAATAAGGAAAAGTCATCCTGGGTTTTGTGGTTGTCAATGCACATCTCTGTCACCAGCCATCAAGCAGTTCTCACAGCCTGGCTTTAAGAGCTCATCTATGAGTGCTTTGCAAGAGACTGAAGATCAGTTAGTAGTATATCCTCATTGTGTCTATTAGTTTTTAAATTCCTTTCTTGATATTCTGGAAAAGCAATTTAGCAAAGCCTCTCTGTCTATTCAGTGCAATCAGAGTTAGCATAGAGAGAAAGTCCTGATGCATTGAAATCAATCTGCCTGTGATACTCCTCTTCCAGCACATACAGGGCAGTAAATCCTTATCTGGTTCTAGAGAACTGCTGTGAAGGCCTGCTGTTAGAGTCCTTACAAGTCCTGGTGTCCTCTTATTTTGAGAAATGTAAAAGGCACTGACACCAGGAGTCTGCATCTCCTACCAGCCAGTGGGGAGGTGGGTAAAAAGGGCATTTCCCAGTCTGCAGTTTCTACAAAAATCAGGTATTTGTATGTCTAATTAGAGGAGGGAACTGCTGACCTCCAGCAGCAGACTTTGGCCTTTGTCAGTCCCTTTGTCCTTTTCCTACCGCCCCTGAGGCTGTGAATCTTGTTATGCCTGCCCAGAGGGTGATCGATAATGTATTGGCCTTACATTGATTGGTTCAGCCTCGACATGGAGAGCTGCAGGATAGGCAGAGGAGGAGGCTGCTCTGGGAGCAGAATCACTGTTTTCAGCCCATCACCCTCAGCAGGGAAGCACATGTTTTTTGAGTTATGAAAGCCTAGACCCTGCTGCTAGTGGGTATTTGAAAGCTGTGTATCTTGATACTTGGGAGGAAAACCAGAAAGAAGCCAGATGACACATCACATCTTTTACTAGCTTAAAATTAAGAGTGCTTGACTTGTGAAAATTATAAAATTCCTGCATCACCTTTATTCTGGACAGACAGGCAAATGCAACACACAAACAGTGTTCTGGGAAACTCCCAAATTTTTAAGTCAATAGACAAGTTAGCCTCGAGCAATATCAGATTGATCCACCCCAATAAAATAGAAACTAAAGGCACAAAACTTACCAGCATTTTCAAAGGGAATTGTAGCTGCCAGCCATCTAATTATGTTTACATGTTTCCCTGCCCAAAATGCAAGTCATGGTACACTGGTGAAACAGGAAACTTACACATTCCACGGGGTCCAGACATCACAAAAACAACCGTGAAAAGTTCGCACGGCAGGTCAGCTCGTCCTGCATTGCTTCAGCCAGGCACGATGCATTTGTAACCGGGAAACCCATCGGGAGCGCAGCCCTGCAGGATGCAGACATGCCGGGAAGAGTGCCTGCACACGGCTAGGGCTGTGCGGTGTGCAAGTGAGCTGCTGTTGAAAACCATTAGCTGCCTGACACGAATGTGCTCACTATTAACCAGGAATATTGCAGCTGGACAATCCCTGTCTAAGCTGATTTTCAGTTGTCATATCTCCTCTGTTAGACATCCGGCACAATCCTTGGCTCCTCCCATTTCCTTAATGATGGTGTTTAAAAATGATACAAGTCAGCCTAAATTACTAGCATGATGAATATAAATTCTTTCCAGTAAAAAAAAAAAAAAAAACAAAAACAAAAAAAACCAAAACAAAACAAAAAACCACAAAGACCAGACTAAATGCCATGAATGACCACAAGCCCATTTAGCTTTCATCCTTCATTATTCTGTGTAAATTCATAAAATAGGGTGTTTAAATAAGAGAGGAGTCAGAATTAGAAACCTAGATCCTCACCAACACTCTGACCTTGGGCATGTTTCAATGATGGTTGAAGCTGGGCTATTCTCTAAAAAAAAAACAAAGACCAGACTAAATGCTTAATCTGGATATACTGAAAATGGAAAGGGATTCAGTTTCAGATTGAACATGAGAGCTAGATTTTGCAAAGATCTGGCATCAATTTGTCATTACAAAATTATGGCATCAGGTAACTCCTTTTTGGGGCACTGGATATGAAATAAAATTAAGATCTGATTTTTTTTTAATGTGAGTGCTTGAAATATTTTGAACATTTAGGTATTTTAGAAAGGCTTACACCTGAGGTCACCTATCCTGTTTAAATATTTCTTCCTCCATAGAACTGTTCAATAGCAGCCAAGGCCTACTCAAAATCATTTGTTTGACAGATAACTAATGGATTTAATAACAGGAAAATGGTGATTTTGTATATATTAACTCATCTAGCACACTTCAAAGCATTTGGAAGTGTAATTCAATGTGTACAATTCTATGCTTCTGCTTTAGTCCTGTGCCAGCAACACAATCCATATAATCCATATAATCACTCAGAGAGATCCACTGAGGTTTCACACTTCAATATGTACTAAGTAAATCCTGTAAATAAGCATGTAAATTTTCCTGCAGTTTGGCACCACAAGTGGATATATCCTGAGCCTCCAAATTGCAACCCAGAGAGCAGCCGGAGAAAAACAAGCCATCTACCATTTTATGTAAAATGTTCCTTTAGCCTGCAAGAGCACCTGGAAAGCAGGCTAAGGTGGAGGTAAATGTCCCTCTGCAGAGCTGCTGGTCAAATTGTATCATGACAATAAAGCATGGGCAAAGACAATATTTGATGACAAGGAAATTATGCTGGTGTAAATGGCAACAAAACTTAAGCCCAGTGTGAAGTCCATCCTAAACAAGTTTCAGTACATTTAATATTGATAATGCCATCCATTACATTTCAAGCTAACATCTTGTCCATACGAGTCTGCTAAAGACTTTCAGCACAGCAGTCTATACTTGCATCCAGCTGTCCTGAAAAAAAGCACTACACCAAGGCTTTTGCTGAAACACACTTGCTGTTTACTGGCCTCTCTCTACTAATGGCTGTGCTTTTTATATGAACCCAAAACACACGTTTTTCATTTCCTTAGAATAGTAAGAAATCTTTTTACAGAAACTGCTGCCTAAGCAAATTACAACTCTGTAATATTTCCATTAAGAGATCTTATTTTCCCAGTGTTGAGTGCTTTTGGTGGTGTGTTACGAAGTCCAGAAACATGGAGTGAAAATTGTTCTTGCGACCACAGAACCATTTTAGATTTTCCTGGTGAGGCCCATGTCCAGGTCATTTAAACTTAGGTTTGATTTATGCTTCCTTTTTCCTTTTGTAAGTTACAGGGATTTAGAAGAGAGACAAATTTCTTTATGAAGACTGCTGTCTAAATGAGAACAGAGTAACTTTCACAGGACTTATGTTACACTTTGCCTTACTGGGGAGAAATGGGCATATCTGTATGGTAGCTGCATCAGCAGGACACAAATATCTAGGGATCCTTGGTGGCCAGTTTGGGTTAAAGCCATAAAGCCTCCATCCTGAGGACCTGGCAGGGTAGGAGACAGGGTAAGCAGAGAGAGACATAAACCCTTACTCGCTGAAGTGATTAATCTCCCTTTTGCTCCACACAAAGCTGCTTCTCTTGGGAACAAAAAAACTTTGTTGGGTCCAACCTAGTGGACACTAGCACAGTGTCCAAAGCTGAAAGCCATCTACAGTAAAACCTGCATTACAGACTCAAATACATGGCCTGAGAGCCTGATTTACACGTGTGTGGGAGGCTGTTGGCTTTTTTACACATGCGTTGTAGATCTAGGCCAAACTGAACCTCACATTTACTAGTCAGGTTTTCAGCCACTTCAGGTGTAGTTTCACATTACATCACGTTGTATTACATAATCCTGTAATCACAAAACAGCTTTTGCAGGTGTTGCAGTTATGAGCCTGTGTCCTAGCAACTTTGCAGACTGCCTGGTCGTGTGCCCACAGGCTGATAAGAGCCAGCTCCCAATGTATGTGGCCTCTGACAGAGTATGTCTGTGTATACAATGTCTTGCTTTTCTTTAACTTCTTTTCCATGTTTTCTGCTTCCCATTTCATTCAGCTTGAAGGAGACAAGGGTGGGTCCTCGTATTTTATGAAGCTAAACAGATATCACAGTGCAAACACCCAAGATGGGGAGGGTACCCAGCACTTTATTTACATTAGTTATCGGAAACAAAAACAACCAAAAAAAAAAAAAAAAAGCCACCGAGTCCCACTTGGACTCCTTCCAGCTGCAGAGGAATGTAAGGATAAAGAGAGAGGAAGAGTTTACTCAGGAAGAAACAGGATCTGGCTTTGCATTACAAGGCTGGAAACAAGGTTACAATAAGTAAACAAAATAGAAAATCTCCTTTATTTCTTCACTGGCCAGTCCCTTACCTGTAACTCATCTGGCCTGCTCTGTTCTGCAGATGCTGGGACACATGTGCCTGGCATCCCCTCCCTCAGCAACCAGGTGACCCAGATTCCTTCTGTCCCCTCAGTTACAGACCTCTAGCTACACTGGCACTTTCATACCCATGAAAAACCAGCACAATTTAATCAGACTGTGGTAAGTCCTGTAGTGGTCCTGATTGCCATCTTGCCTGTCCCTACATTAGAAAGGCCACTGTCTTAAATTCTTCTCAAACTCTTTCTTCCTTGGGCAGCATAGCATACATGGGAAAATCCTTCTCAGCTCCATTGTGTTCATGCCATGCTCTGTATTTTCTGCAAAATGCTTGTATTTTGTTTAGTGGTTTTGGTTTGCTGCTGGAAATCTCACAACCATAAGGCAGGTCAGGCCACTGGGCACCTCTGCCCCAGCTTGCTGTGAGCTGCAGGACCTCCCTACGTCACAGGTGAGGAGGTCACTGCTAAGAACTTGGGTTCAAGCTGGTTGACTTCATAACCCAGTTAGCACTGGGTCTGGAAGGAAAAACAGGAAAAGACTGCGTCAGAAGATGTGTGAATAAGCTGGGGGGGAAGGCATCCAGACTAAGGTCTGAATGGGATAATAAATAAAGGTGTAATGACAGACTGGGAAATTCAGGTTCTCAGACCTTGATTCAATTTGACGCTAGTTGTGACAGGAAGGGGGAAGTTTGATCGAGCTGATTAGACTGGAATGGGACAATTCCAAAGGACTGCAAAGGCTTAGGGCTGATGCTACTGGGGACTGGCAGGGTGGCTGTGTGCTGAAACTGCAGCAAGGCAGGTATTCACCTCAGAGGTGTTCAGAGACAGTGTTTCAGTTGTCAGGAGCTGATGAATTGGGATGTGGTTCAGAGGTGGTGCTGAGCCAGGGGAAGCAAGTAATTTAGCTGTGTTTCTGTCTGACTCTGCACGCACAGTCTGTGAAGCCATTCCTGTAACCTTCTCGCTTGCCAGCAGTCAGAAGGCAGCTGGTCAGGCAGGCTTCCTGTATCACTTGGCTGTGATTGCCTCTCTATCCACCACCACCTCTCACAAGTCAGAGGAAAAGATGGCATTTGGAGGAGAAAGGGGAAAGTGTAAATGCTGTGTGTGCAGGGAGCAGGAACTTTAACTTGAGCATCTGTAAAGATTTTAAAACAGCGTCTTCTTTACCAGTGCATTCACACCAGTGAGTCAGACAAAACTGCTTAATGCATTCATCTGTGTCCTCCAGCAATGGTTCTTGAAAATGCCTGAATCATGCTGTGACAGCAAACAACCTTTCATTTGGTAGGCTGTAACAGTGATACACAAATCAATCTCTTCTGCCTCAGAAACAACAGAAACAACAGAAACTTTTGCCTCATTTTAGATTTGCCTCTTCCAGAACTGTCTGATATGTCATCTATCTTCTTTTCCTCCACTCCACTCATCAGCCTAACTCTATCCTCAAAATGCTGTTCTCCCTCAGTTTCACTGCTCCATCCTCTCCTGGTGCTTCTCAGATCTCCCTCATTTTCCACTCCTGATTTTGTCTTTGTCCACCCCCCCATGTTCAGCTGATCTTCACGTTATTACACTTTTCCCCAACTTACTCACAGGAGAACCCCTCCATTTCAGAGCCAAACCCTGTAGATGTTTCACCCGACAGCTACACATGCCTAACCAGTTTGTACCCACGCTGCTGGCTACGTCACCCTCATGTCTCCCTGTTACTCATGTTTATGGTGCCACATCTGATATTACGTGTTGGGGCTGGTCACTTCACTAACAGTGTGAGGAAAAGGCAGTGCCCATTTGCAATTCTCTTCAGAGCTCCCCTGGCTGCTCCATGGGAATAACATGGGGGTGGCAATGGGAGAGGAGCAAGTGCTGGCAGCACTTGAAAACCACAGGCTTAACTTGGCTTCCTTCAGACAAGCCTGTTCCTCCGGGCATCTGCCTGTGTGGTGCAGGGTGAGCAGGGCAGCCTTGCCCTGCCTGTGCCTGAGGCTGCCTGGGAGCCCTGTGACCGGGTTTGTGTGGCCCAGAGTCCAAACTAAGGAGCTCCATTAAAGACAGGTTATGCTGAACCAGCCTCAAACCACCCTCCCCTGTGCTTCATCTGTTCTTCTCACCACTGACAGAGACAGAACCAAATTCCTCTCTCTCTGGCTTTCTTCCTTGCACAGCACACAGCACCGCAGGGGCTCCAAATCAACTGTGTCCAGCACATTTTTTCCTTGATTTTGTGCACATTCTTCAGATGTCAGCCTCATGGTCTTAATGCAGTTTGTGCATGCTGATGCCTACAGTGGTACTACCTAGCAGATCCTGTCAGCTGCATTGCTTCTTGTTCTATGGAAAATCTTTAGCATGTCATAAAGATGAAAATAATGCTATTATATGAGAATGGAGTTGGAAATGTCTGAGATTGTACCCAACAAATGAAAATTCAATACTGAAGGAGTTCCTTCCAGGTGAACTTTTAGCCTTACCTAAGGAATGTTATAGAAAATTTTATCCATATTATAAAACGTTATAGACTGGTTTAAATATTTTGTCTGAAGGCATTAACCTTCTGTGAAATTGAAATTTATTTGTCCCTTTCCATAATGTTTTTCAGCTGCATACATTTAATATTCTTATTCGTTTTCTAGATTACACTTCTTGTCCAATGGTCTAATGGCAAAATTAAATAGAAGTCTTAAAAATATCAACTGATTTGCATATTGGTGAGAAAAGATTCAGAGCTGAAGACTAAAAGGTTGCTTTGCTCCAAAGTCTGAAATTCTTTGGCATACCAACAAAGTTGCCAGCTGGCTGTAAAAGAACAAAAATGAGCAGAGCATCTGCAAGATATTTACAGTAGGGGTAGAGGGAGGAGGGGAGCAGCCCTCAGAGTTTATCAGTGGTATGCAGAGGTCAAAACGTTTATCAAACCAATTTGATGTGAAAAACCCTGATGAGAAAGGGGTTTTGAAAACTCTGAGCAAGTCCCAGGACGATGAGTTGCATCTTCCTAAGTGCACTTTGGTTCCCTCGGGAACCGGATGGAGGGGAAGAGAAAGGATCAGGGGGAGGAAGGGGGAGGAGGCTGCAGGAAGCCGAGTGCTGTGTGTGAGGGTGTATGGCAATGATGTGGAACCGCTGGGCTGCTGCCTGTGCACAGCCAAGGCCTTGACTTGGGCTGTCTGGGACGCCTAACCCATCATCCCATTCTGCCTGCCCTGAATGGATTTCATTATCCCTGTCTGGAATGCAGAGGACATTTCTTCCAGACAGTAATACACAAATATAAACAAAATAAAAATGCAGAGGAAGCAGATGCTGGTCCCACTCAGTCTCAGATGGCCTCCGGTAACTTCTGTCCCAGAGAGGAGGCTGGGGGAGGATAGAAAAATCCCCTCAGCCATCTTCTTTCTCCTGTATATTCCCTGATGGAAAAGCCCAGGCTCCTTTCCACCACTCTGTCCCACTGTCCTTCACCACCCTGCAGCTCCCAGTGCTGCTGTTTTGCAGGATGCCCCTGTGACTGTGGTGCTCTGTGCATACCCTGCCCAGCCCTCCAGACTGGTTGGGCTTTCCTGGGGTGCAACACTGACCATTTCTAGCCTCTCTCTTCAGCCTGGAGCTGCTGGAGCTGCAGGGATTTCCAGGAATGGGTTGGTTTCCCAGCTTTTGTTGTCACTGCTGGAGAACAAGGAGCTTTCCGACACAGAGACTCTTATTTCTGACACTGACTCAGAAGGAGGGCCAAAGGAAGTGGATGTTTTAGTCTGACTCTACCCCAAGAGATGAAATGTGAGTTTTAAATCCCCTGGTTTAGATTAATTCAGGTCTTTAGATTTTAAGGGTATGAAAGTAAGCATGAAGCAAGTTTTGTCTTCCCATTTTTCTCTTTCTCTCTCCATCAGTGAAAGCTCTCAAGCTCTCCCCATCAGGGCAAGTGTGCAGCTCCTGATGGCCACTTCTTCCCCAGCACAGGGATAGCTAGGGTTCTCCTGGAGAAGAAACTGAATTTCGTCACCGGGAGAATTCAGCGCACCCCTTTCCTTGTTGCCTGTCTGATCACTCTTCATCCAGCGTCTCTGTGATAACCAGTTCAGCCAGAGGTGCAGCGCTTGGGCTGGCAGGGAGGGTGGGAAGGACCAGCGTGAGGAACAGCGATGATGCTTCTGCAGTTACTGGGCAACACGAGGAAGGGTGCTCACTGTGGAGCTCCTGGGAGCCGAGTTCAGCCCACCATCGGGGGCGAGCTGAGCCGTGCGTTGTGCAGCAGCCATCTCCCACCCGCAGCCATTCCTCGGGGATTAGTCACTGACTTCCCAGAAAACGTCCTGGTGGTCTAAAACTTTGTTCTTTGGTTTGTGCGCCGTGGCTGGGGTGACTGCTCTGAAGCAAACGCAAGCACAGCACTGGTTTAAGCAAGAGCCTTTGGCTTTTTTCCTCCACACCCGCCTGAGGACATTCTTAGCCGCTGGTGGGGGCTGTTCAGAGGGAGATGAGTAAAAGCACAGTTCAGACATTGCCGTGAGCAATGGCAACTGGTTTCAGATGTGTGACTACCTGGGCAAAGTGTCACCGCCTTGTTCCACAGGCTGTGCCTAGGCTGCCTGCAGCTGCACTGTACATTTGGAGCTGTTTTCTTTCAAGCTTTCAGTGAAGTTATTTAATCCTAAGAGACTAAAACCACAGCAGTGCTAGACTGTATACAATCTGGTTTTCTCCTCACCCTGGCCCTCTTTTCCCTGACAAGCTGCCCTACTCTGAGCTCTGACCTGGTCCCCTGCCTTCAGCTGTAGGGAAATATCTATATAAAAACCTGTAGTAAAGTGCTTGAGTTAAGATTGTCAAATTTAGTGCCTGACCTCCTGTAAAAATTTCTTGAGCTTATTTACAGCATTCTGTAAATTGGTTCAGTGTTGTAAAACTGGAACCAAATAGAAGTTGTGAGATGGATGTTTTAATTAAAAAACTACCAGCTGCTCTCTGAATGGCAAGCCTGCTTAAGTGACGGATGGAGGAGAGCAGAACAAGATCATTTGCTGCTCCTCAAATACCCCACTAAGCTTTCTTGGCAGGTACAAGTCACTCTACTGCCCACCTCATCCCCTGAGATAATCTTTTTTGAGACAGGAGTGACGGAAAGTTTTGGAGAAGATGACATGGCTTGTCTGTGCAAGGCATTCTGAAGCCTTGAGAACTGGTGTGCAGGATGTTTGCAGCCCCTTTTCTCCACCTCTGGTGGAGAGCTTGATGGGGAGTTTAGTCTGAGAAGACAGTGACAAATGACCAGTCTGCAGAGAAGGGATTAGGAAGAAGGGGAAAGGAGAGAAAAGAGAAGATAATACCAAAGGAATGTTGTTTTTGGAAGAACATTGTAAAGAGGAAACAGATCATGTAACAGCCATGGGCAATACCACTTGCATCTTTCATAAAAACAGGGGAAACCAGCACTATGATTCACCTCATAGCATGATACCATCAGTCTTTGGACAAAGAGGCAGTGAGGGTCAGGGCTGGCTGTGCATCTGTGTCTTTTGGACAGTCACAAGCCTTCTGCTCCCCCAGTCATATGATTTACCTAGGAAATTATGAAATATCCCTGTGATTATCACTCCAAAGCACAGCTCACCACATAAGATGGCTTTTTTTCCTATATCTCTCTTGAAAACAGGGCATAAACGCACTGTGAGGCTCCCTAGCACACAGGCAGCCCTGCTCTGCTCCAGCCCTTCTCAGGGAAGAGTTGTGAGTGCTGCCAGCCCATGGAGCAGTGGCCAGGCATGACTCCAGCTCTGAGGGAGCGGCCGCGCAAGACGGCGATGCAGAAAACAGCTGTGTCAGGCCATAATGCCACAGCAGGGTGCATAAAGCTGGTATCAGCATCACTCTGATATTACTGGGTTTCATTGCATTTGGAGTCACAATTACTGCCCCATTATGTGTTCTTCCTGCAGGTGGGACTCCTTCCCGTGCTCATAACCTATTTAAGTGCCCCTGTTTCAATTTGAGAGAAACCAAACCACCCCCCAAAAGCACTGAGCCCTTCAGCACCTTCATTCCATGTCTATTTTCAAACCTATCATTGTATTGCCTTGAACTTTGCATGCCCATTAAAAGGAGTGTCAGCTCTGGTCTGCAGCAGGCACAGAGGAGTCATGCAAACCTTTCCACTTCCTCCGAGGTCAGTGCCTCCTGCTCTGTAACATGGTTCCTTGGGGCACAAAGTGTTGATTCAAAACACAAATTCCATCTGGAAGGGATCTGATAGCTCATTGTCTGGCAAAAGTCATTTCCTTTAGGTAAAATGCTAAGCACAGTCTTCTCTGAGCAGCTCAATGGGGTCTGAATCTGCCAGGCTCCTCTTTGCCTCCATGCAGAAAAGCAAAATCTGTGCCAGTTGTCCTCACAATGTGAGAAAAACACTGTCAAAGGTAAATAGGAAGGCACACCCAGTGCTGCTGGAAAGGGAGTTCCAAGAGCTATTAACTCACTCATTTCATAATTCTGCTGTTCTCTTGATAGGTCCTGTATTCCTGTTCCGTGAGGTTTTTCAGGGAGTTATTTACTGGGCAAGCCACGTACCAGGGACAGGAAGGTACATATAGAACAGCCTGGTGTGGACAAGCCCATCTCCCTCAGATGTGGGCTGCTGGGGGACACTGCATCCCAGTGCAGCTGCAAGTTTTTTTTTTTTTTTTTATACACTTGGCATGTTTGACTGTTTCCAAAACAACTCTGCATGGAAGTGTTAGCCCAGAGAGTTTTTCTGCTGCTGTGCCTCTGGACTCTCAGTAGGACAGTAGGAAACATTCAAGGAGACTGTTCAGATGGCAACATCTCAGCAGAAAGCACAGTCTTCTCTGAGCAGCTCAATGGGGTCTGAATCTGCCAGGCTCCTCTTTGCCTCCATGCAGAAAAGCAAAATCTGTGCCAGTTGTCCTCACAATGTGAGAAAAACACTGTCAAAGGTAAATAGGAAGGCACACCCAGTGCTGCTGGAAAGGGAGTTCCAAGAGCTATTAACTCACTCATTTCATAATTCTGCTGTTCTCTTGATAGGTCCTGTATTCCTGTTCCGTGAGGTTTTTCAGGGAGTTATTTACTGGGCAAGCCACGTACCAGGGACAGGAAGGTACATATAGAACAGCCTGGTGTGGACAAGTCCATCTGCCTGGTGTGGACAAGTCCATCTCCCTCAGATGTGGGCTGCTGGGGGACACTGCATCCCAGTGCAGCTGCAAGAGAAGCAGGAGATGAGAGGCCACTGCCAAACCATCAAGAAGCCTGGGGCAGGAGGTGGCCCACAGCAGCCTCACCACACTGGTCTCCCCCCACACCACAAAGGGTGGCCTGAATCTCTCCCAGATGTCCACATACCACAGCCTGCTTTTCCTTCCAGGCAACCACAGAAAGATTTATTTGTCTAAAGAAAGGGGAAGCAAGGATTTTAACTCCTCACTACTGCAACTGGCCAGTGGATTGCTCCCTTATGTTGCTATCTACCAGGTGGTCTGAGTCTACAAGTCAGGTAGCTCTGGGATCCTCGGATGCTGTTATTTAACTCTTCTTTATCTTGGGAATGATGCAGACCTCCCTCACTGCAAGAGGTAACACTGTAAATTGCTTCAAGCATTCTAGAAGTGGTTGGTCTCAAGTAACTATTAGAGATTTCAGCTGAAATGTCTCCCCAGTTTCAATACAGCTGTGCTGAAATATATTTGCTTTGGTTTCTGTTCCAGACACTCCCAAGCAGCAGCTCACCCTTGTTTCTTGAGGTCTTAGTCTATACCCACACAGTGTCCCTTGCAGCATGAGTCACAGGCCTTTTCTTTATGCTGGGTGTTTCAATCTTCATCACAAGATCCAAAGAAACTGCCACTGTCCATTGGCTTTATTCTTCTGCAGCTCTGCCACCTTGGCAGATTTCAAGTGGAAAATGCAATCAAAGCAAATACTGACACTGCAGGAAATGTGCTTGGCAGTGCAAGGCATCACTCTGCTCTCTACCAGAAGCTCTGCTCTCCGTCTCCATCCCACTGCCCCAGTCTTTTCTGGGCTCGGATATTTCACCCTCATTATCATCCTGCTCAATACGTTATCCAGCAATACTGACTTTGCTCACATTTAGCAGCTTTTCCCTAAGCTATGCCACAGGCCATTATTTATTTTTACGTAAAACATGCTGTAACTTTGAGAAGCTACATGGCTATAGTTCTACTCTGTTGTGGCAAATCTTGCACCTCCTCTCAGTCAGAAGAAAAGAGATTTCTTAGCATGTACACAAAGAAGTAGAAACTGCAGATTTTACACAAAATGCCTGCAGCAAAAGGCTTGGGTTTAGGCATCTTTTCATTTTCTAGCAGTACTTAGCTGGTTCCTTGTTCAGTGTCTGTAGAAAGAATCCCATGGTGTGTTTGTTTAACTGCAAGAGCAAGTGGTGCTGTGGGACCACAAATGCATTTTACTAATAATACACACTTCCCATTCTGTTAAGTCACTATGGAGCACACATAACTTAGACTGGATTTTCTTCGTGTCCCGCTGCCTAGAGCCCTATTTATCCTCTTCTGGAATTTGTGCTATTGTGCTGAGCTCTGAGACCTCTCTTTGGGCTACATTTCTCTAAATACACAAGAACATTTGATACCATTTTATCAGCAGTGAAAGATGGAAAAACTTCTCTCTCAAAAAATTTCATTGGGCCAGGAAACCTACAGACCTCTGTGATTACAGAGTGGGATACCACACATTTAATTTTAGCCATCTAAAAGTCATGGCATCTCACCTAAGCTATCTGGCTGGTCTCTCTATAATCAGTGAAAGGAGATAAGCCTGTCTGGTCATGACTCATTCCATCTATTTTAGGGTGGGGTGAATCACCCCTTTGCAGCTGCCTTGCTCTATCTGTTGACTACAGAAGGAATAAAAACAAATCCCTTAGACCAGAGATACTTAATCTGAAGTAGCCAGAGTTACAGCTGAAATCACCCACTCTTGGTCATACTGAAAAGAAAAGTCAAGGAACTCTTTCTGCTGCCTGGATGTTCTCCTGTGTGGGGCAAGGATTGAATGATACCAAAAATAAAATTATGCATCTTCATCTCATGTTGCTGTGAAGGATTCCACTGTTCCTTTTAGCCTACTACATTTTCACCTCTGTACCTTCCTTGGATGCTAGGGAAGTTTTTTAGCAGTTAAATAAGTTGTTTGAATGCAGCAGTGCCAGCTGTCCCAGCCCGTGTCCTGTGTTTTCCCAGAGCAATGGAGAGGTCTCCACAAGCCACACCGGGGACAGGTGGAAGAGCTAAAGGCCATTTCCTCAGGAACTTCCAGTTCTGGATCGCTGGCTGACTGCAGAGGCAGGAAGAACACAATGTATGATATAATGTATAGAGTGACTATAAATGCAGCTTAGCATCACAGCGCCTTTCCTATGACTTTGACCTAGAGCTGCCTCCGCCCTGTATTCCCTTTAGAGCAGGATAGCTCACTTTGATCTCTCTCTCAACAGCTGCACACCAATATAATCACAAGGTAAGTACTAGCCCAAGTGAGATGTGAATCTGGCCCAGCTCCTCACTGTGTTTCTGCTGCCGTCTTGCTCAGAAAGAACAGCCACAGGGTGAGACAGTTTCCCTAGCCCAGGCGGCCCAGACTTGGCTCTGGCTGGCTGGCTGGCTGCGGTTCCAGACAAGAAGGCCTGTAAAGGGGCATTGGATGTATGTGGGGGCATCACCAGATCCCCCATGGCATGTGGCTTGGACTGGCCCTGTGGGAATGTTATATGAAGCTGGAGTGGGGTGCGACAAAGAGAAAAAAAAATCAAGAAAAACAGTTTGTAGGTAGGGAAAGGCAAGTGGTTGTTTTTTTAACACCATGTAACATCAGCTCATAATTGCTGTCTTTATGTCTTGGTAGGTGTTTGATTGCTCTCATTACTCTTGTGCTTCTGTCACTGTCTAAAATTTTTTGAGCAGTGTGTAAATTACAATTAAAAAGTATCCATACTAGCTGTCCCAGGGGTTGATTTTGTTACTCAGAAGGCCCTGGTTCCAGGCCAAGGTCTTTTCCTCAGGATGCCAATGTGCTACGTGGCAAGAGCTTCTGTTTCAGAATTTTCCATCCGGGCTTTTGAATCCTAGGCAATTGCCAAGCCGCCTGCCAAGCTGGTTAAGAGGTTGCTCAGGGTAGCAGACCAGAGACTGTTTAGCTAACATTTTCCTACAGTTACTTAAGGAGGGTGTAGAATACCACTTAGGGAGGAAAATTTAAGCTTGTCTCTAAATGGCAAAGTGAGTTTCCCCCTCTCACTTGTTGTATCTGAACAGCTCACCATCACTCGATAGCTGTTTCAATCCTCTGTCCTAGTGCTGTTGCAGAAACCTCTTGTAAAAGCACATTCCCTGGCCAAAAATATTTGCTTATTGCGTATTTCTTTATCAGTCTTGGCTGATTTTTGGTCCCTTGGTTTGCAGCTTCTTCTTTGGCTTCCTTTTCGATATATCCAAACTGGCAGCATCTTCTGCAGTGGTTCTGCACCGTGCTCAGCTCCTCCTCAGGGCCTTCCCCAGGCTGCAGCTGTCCAGTCCCTTCTTGGCCAGGCATTGCAAATCCAGATTCTCACCAGCCACTTGTTCTAACATTGCTTTTTAAAGAGCAATGATGTGAACTCTGGGATACCTGGGCAAATTCCAGTTGGATAATCTTACTTAGAAGAACTTCCTTTAATAGTGACTGCAGGAAATGTTCTTTCCTCTCCATCCTACCAAAACTGGGTGCAATCTCTCTGTTGTCATCCCATCCTTGGCTGAATTTCAATAGGAGGGTGTGAATAGTATAAAAGTGGCATGACAACAGATTTCTTTCAAAAAGTCTCCCCGAATAATTAATACAAGGATTAGTCTAGGGGAAAATTGTTGATAGCAATTCACATGTAGGTGTTAAGTGTCAACTCCCAAAATCCGCTTTCATGAGTCACCATAGAGTATCCCAGTCCCTTGATACAAAGAAAAATCTATCTGCAAAAGAGTTGTCATGGAAACATAAAAATAGCTCTGGAAGGGATGTTGAAGGCCCAGCTAGTCTCTTCCCCTCCTACAAGATAAGATCAAATATAATTTAACCATTTCCGACAGATGTTCTCTAACCTATTCTTAGAAACTCCCTCAGCTTCCCAAGGCAACCTGCTCCATTAGTTCAGTTTTTCTGAAAAGGTTTCTAGACAGCTAATCATTCTTCTTGTCACCCTTATCCCTCTTGGATCTACATTTCCAAAGAACATTTGCCCCAGACAGACTCAAGTTCTGCAGGTGAAGCTCCAGTAGTGGCAATTTGAGGTGAATTATTACTTTCTGCATCTTATTTATTACATATCAATGTAATTTACATGTACAATGTAATAAATACATTTTTGCATCAGTATGACACTGCTGGCACATGGCAGGACCGTGACTGCCAGAGCTCCCAGAGCACATGTTCCTTCTTCAAAAGAGAGTGGATGGAATGTGAATACATTGTTCAGTCCCAATAGCATATTACCAAGAGGGCCTTCCCTTCCCACAGCTCTGGAAACCTTTCACAGCAGACTAATTTGGACAGCAGGAACGATGGTGAAATCTAGGTTTGCACTGCAATGTTTGCAGCCAGGACAAACATCACATCCTTGCATGTAGGTTCAGAGTTCACTGCCTGAAGCCCCAGATGTGTGTGGGGCAGCGGCGTTCCCATGCACTCAGAGGTGGCACCTTCCCTCTGGGAAATCAGTGTTTGTGTCCTGTGTTTGCCTGTGAGCAGGGCTATTGGCAAGGTTTGCGTGTGAGATTATTGATTAGGTTGTGCTGGGAAAGTGGAACCACCCAGAGCCCACAGGCTGTTTTGTTTCCTGCTGGAATGTACCTGCCGGGGGTGGCACGTCTTCTCACATTGTCCTAAATGGATTTTTCCTCTTGGTATTATTTGAAACAAAATTATTTTATAAAATTGGTTGGATTTGTTTATTTAAACTGTCTTACCACTGAAAAATGTGTGTTTTCACTTCATGTGCTTTGTGGGGGGAAAAAAAAGGTGTTTCTTAAAACTTCTCTTTAATTCATACACTGAAATGATCTAGTTTGAGCATTGCATTTGACCTTTCAGGGTCAAGTGATGCAATCTCGTTTCTTTATACCTCTGAACTTTTCTTCAGGCTTCTCAGCTGATCTACATCTCCTGTGATATGATTCCTGCAGTATAACTGTCTCTCTTTATCATGATGGATGATGGTGATATTTAGAGTTTGATAAGCTTCTATTTAGGACATAACTGCATTCAAACTTCTGTCTTTCAAGGAAGGTATTTCAAGATTCAGCCTCTGTGACAGTGAAAAGCTATCTTTTTTCTCCAGAGAAAATTAAATTATAATATTCTGATGAAAATGGAGTTTGTGCTCTGAGCAGCTCTGGGTCTGACTGTGAACTTGAGAAGGAACCATTTGCAGCAGGGCTGGTGGGGTGCCCTGCTGTGATGATACCTGTCCTTTATCAAGGAAATCCTCTTAAAAGTGTTGCTTGAAGATATCTCCTGGCACCCTCATCTCCTCACCCAGGAGGTACAGTCCCTTTACAGCAGCACCACCCTGCTCCCCTTCCCCTCTGCAGCTGCATTCTCCCTGCAGGTGCCTGCTGGGCTCACAGCTGAGCTGTGATTTAATTGGCAGTACTGCCCATCAGGTTCAAAGGGCTGCAGCAATTTCAAGTGGCAGAGGGGCAAGAGGCAAGTTTGCTGCCAGCTTTTGTTAGCCACAAGTGAAATAAAGCTCCTTGGCCATTGCATAGCAGTGTTGGCTGTGTAACCAGCAATTTCAACCTGCTTGCTAACAGGTAAATGAAACTCTGCAACTCATTTTGTTTTAGTGCTTGGACAGGCTTTTGATGCCTGGTGAGGGGTGGATGAGTACTGATAAGGTGGAAACCTTGATATTGTTTGTGCTTTGCCAGGAAGAGGAAACCTACAGCAAGGGCAGCTTGCAGTGACCTCAGAGCACCCATTCTCACCACGCCAAAGGGTAGAGAGAGTCCACCCAAGCAGTCCCCAGGGAATTTGTTGCTCACCTTTAGGCAGAAGAGGACTGCATGCAGAGGGGACTGTGCATCCAGGACACATCTGCCTGTGCCAGCTACCAGGGCCAGGGCAGAGGCTCACCTCCCTCTGCTGTTTGATCATGAATGTGTCACACTCTCAAGGACACCAGCAAGTCCTGTGAGTAATGTGAACCCGGGACAGGTTTTGCTAGGCCAAGAACATGGGCGGTAACTGAACATAAGCTTTTCTGTGCCTTTTCCTCCCAGGACACCAACATTCCCTCCCTGAAGGAAATGAGGATCAATTGAGACTCAAAAGAGGCAGCAGTCATCATCTGAGCTGCAACAGGCCACACAGCCACTGCAGGTGTCTGAAGGATACCTTCCATGTCTTCTCCTGCAGCATCTCACCAGATGTGCTCTGGAAAAGAACTGGCTCAGCTGTGACCGAGACTGCTGTGTCCCCTTGGACAGATGGATGTGTGTCCATCATACCCAGGCTGAGCCACAGGACTGAATGTCAAGTCAGCAACATGGGAAAAGGGACAATCATGGGAAAAGGGGCAGTCATGGGAAAAGGGGCTTGTGTCTGTGACCACATGGTTGCATGTCTGAGAGACTGAGGTGTACAGCTCAAATGAATCCTGTGGAAAGATGGTGAAAGAGCTGGAAAGGTGACCTCTGAGTGGTCAGAGGTTACTCTTGCTGCTTATGTCAGCATTTGCTTCCCTGGGTCTCCCTTGAAGCTGCTGGGTCCTGGCCTTCCTTAGCACCAGTTCTCCATGCAGGCACTTTTCCATTATATCCCATCTAGTTTCTGCTGTGGAAAAATACAGCAGCAAAAATGGTTTCCCCATTTCAAAGCAAATAACAATAATGAGGATAAATGTGATTCTCTTCCATTCATAGTAAGTACTAACTTTTGCATAATTAAGTTATGAATGCCCAGAGAAAGAGGGACAGTATAGTGTGCTTTAGATTAGAGGCAAGATTTCTTAACTAAGCAATATGACTCAATTCCTTGAATACCTACATTTCTACACAGTATAAAAGAAAAATGGGATATCACCTTCCTTCCTACAGCTGGTACAGCCAAGACTTTTGAGACTGTCTGCCTGAAGTTGTGTCCCCAAGCACGCTGTTCAGCCATCTGGATAAGCTGTCTGATTTTCAGACATTCTGAGCCTTTTACAATTCCCATGTGATTCTGCAAACAGAAAATCTTGGCCTCTGAGCTATGCTGTTAAATTAAGCAGCACCAGGTCTGGCTGTGATTACTAGAGCTAGAAAAACCTCCATTTGTGTTCCACTGCATGCCAGGCAGAGCTGGCTGGTGTCCCAAGCAGACCTGTGCTAAGTTGCCTTTTCAAGCAAATTTGCACAGCTGTACTCAAAACAACCCCCAAAAATGTGGCCCCACGTGTAAAAATACTGTGATAGGACCCTTGCAACTCCAGTATCAATGCAAAGCAGCTCTGAAACTGGTGTAGGTACAAGCATTGGAAGTGGCAAAACAAGCAGTGGTGGAAAATTCTGCTAGGATATGGAAATCTGAGGAATTTGACATGCTCTGAGAAGTGGAATTGAATTTGCTGATGTTTCAACTCATCAGATGGAAGAAAAAGTCCTGCTTCAACACATGTTTCTAGTTTGTATACTAAACTGCTTTCACTTTGATGTTCTTTAGTATTCAAACATTTTTCAATTCTGCATTACAACCCAAAATACAAACACTCCCATTTTGTCAAAATGAAATCACAGGCTGGAGACAAAGTTTCTCTTCATAAAATAAATTCAGAAGGTTTGTTCCAGCTTCAAATGAATCAACCAGGAAAATCTTTAAGTTTTTCATGGAACAGAACTTTCTTCCTCCAGACATATGCCAGCAGCTGCTGCTGCTGGTGTGTCTGCCTGGATCAAAGGGATCAGGAGTGGTGGTGAGATGGCATAGCATTCATCCAGCATGTGATAGTGAGGGCAAGGGTTAGTGCCTGGAATCATGATGTCATCATATAAATTATAGAAAATCATCAGAGTCAAGGGAGACCTTTGTGTCTGTTTCCTGATTTGGAGAATATTTATTTTGCAAACTGGTTGTGGAACTATTTAAGCAGAGGTTACAGACGGTAAAATCTTTGCATTTCAATGGGTGCTTTGAATTAATCAGGAATAAAGAGTTTAAAAGTTAGACTGATATTTCTGCAGGTCTGCTGTACTTGCATATAGAGATTTGAATATCTGAATCACTGAATGGGATACTTGGCACCATGTCTTTTAGAATGATACTGTTTTTCTTGTTCTCTGTTTTTTCAAGGAACATGATGCTGCCAAGGTTAATTCAAAGTCGTGAAGAACTTGCCACCTCCCAGGTTGCTTAGCTCAGACATGGCAAGTGAGTTCATGTGACTTTGAACTCATGCTGCTCTCCTCCCTCAGCTTTAGCTCTTTAATGGTGTCTTTTTGTTGATTCATTGCCTGCGAGTGCAGAGATAAGCTCTCCTTTTCCTTGTGGCTCAAATCCGTAGTGAGCACAATATAGCCTGCATGATTCAACTGTCTGAATACCAGAGCTCCCTGAATTTGGAGATGAAGCATCCCGTGCCCAGCAAGTTCCAGATAACCAATGGGAAAAGCAGTTAAGAAATTACAAGTTCCAGTCCTGTGGCTTGAAAGAGAACGGGAAGCAAGAGAAAAAGCTTTGCTTCAGGACACTCCTCTCGGCTGGGTTTGTCTATGTACCTGCCCAATGCTTTGCAAAATGTCTTTTCTTAGAAAAATGTCATTTTGAAACAAAATGCAGTGATTTTTGGCAGCAAAACTCTAGGTGTAATATGGGGAGTGGGTTCTTTGGAAGGTGAAGGGTATGTTATCACTGTCTAGAATTATTTCAAGGGAGAGGGGGGCTAATCAGGCAACTGCAAGTCACCTGAAGTGGTATGATCATAGACCAAAAAGTACAGACACAACCTGGAGCACTAGAATGAGCCAAAAACTTTTTCATCATGTGGGCGAACAAATCTTCAAGAGGGCCTCAGAGATGCAGGGAATCTCTGCACTCTGAGATTTCCAATACTCACCCAGGAAAGTGCCTGAGCAACCTGGTCTCACCTACTTGGAACAGGGTGTTGGACTTCACAAACTCCACTTGGATGTCCATCCCAAAATTATTATTTTTAATCACAGTATAAATGTGACTAGATGAAGCCCACATGTTCCTCAAAAACAAGCAAACAAAACAAAATCCCTAACAAGAAAAGTAGCAGCAGTCCTGCCCTCCTTGCTTGCCTGTCTGCTCCTGGACATGCGTTGCCTTCTCCACCGTGTTTATGGAGCCTTCCATGGGGCTGCCTTGGCCCCCAGCCCCAGGGTGCTCTCAGGAGGTGGTGCAGGCTCCGTCAGACTGAATGGTGACCGTGTTTGGAGTGGCCGGGATGTGGCAGAGAAGGACTCTTCTTCCTTTCAGCGATGATGACCTGTTCGATTTTTGCTCGGGACAATGCATCCCACCCGGACCCCAGCGAGGTGCCCGCACACCAAAAAGCACAGCACTTGCAGACACGGCAGCATCCGTCACGCAGCGGTGCAGCTCCTCATTTGTGGGGCGATTACGCCTGAAGAGCTCACAGCAGACATCAGGAGCGCTACATACCTGTGTGCACACGGCACAGGCACTGGAAGAGGCTTCACTCTTTTCCAAGGAACCAATCCAGGGTAGCTGTGCAGGGACCTGCTCCATCCCAGACCTGTCGCTGCCATCCAGCGGGCTCTGCTGGAAGTGCCGTGTCCTCTGTCCTTCCCTGCCTTTGGCGGGGGTAGGTCCTGCCTGCCTCTGTGTGTGTCCCGCCGTGCTCTGTCCCTCCGGCCTTTGCAGGCGTCCAGCATTGCCCAGCAGAGCCCAGCGGCCTGGGGACTCATGTGTGTTTTCATCGCCAGTGACCAAAGACACTGCGTTTATCCCCTGTTGCATGAGGCTGCTAAGAGAAACTAGATTTAGGGGTTTTCCCCCTCCTCAAATAGATTAATCCAGGGCATTTTCTGAGCAGGATGTGTCATTTAACCCCAGCCATAACTTGGCCACCCAGCCTCCCCCCCGCACCCACCAGTGGGATGCGGGAGAGAATTGTAAAAGTGAGAAAGCTCTCACAAGAGCAATTCAACAGGCAAAGCAAAAGCTGTGCACAGAAGCAAAGCAAACAAGGAATTCTTCCACCACTCCCCATAGGCAGGCAGGTGTTTGGCCATCCCCAGGAAAGCCGGGTCCAATCACACCTAGTGGTGACTTGGGAAAACAAACACAGCCACTTTCAGTGTCCCCTCTGCTTCCTTCTTCTCCCTCTGCTTTGTATATTGAGCATGGTGCCGTATGGTATGGAGTGTCCCTTTAGTCATCTGGGGTCAGCTCTCCTATCCGTGTCCCTTCCCAGCTCCCTGCTACCCACAGCCCCCTTGCTGGTGGGTTGGGATGAGGAGCAGAAAAGACCTTGGCTCTGTGCAAGTGCTGCTGAGCAATAACAAAGTCATCCCTGTGTTATCAACACTGTTTCCTGCACGAGTCCAAACTATAACCCATACTCACTGCTCTGAAGAAAATTAACTCTTCCCCAGCCAAAACCAGCACACAGGATGGCTACATCGAGAGACTGAATACACCCCCACAGGGCAAAAGACCACTTTGTGAGCTCCTGCTTTCCCAGTTTGCAAGCTGCTGATGTGGCTGCTTTTCTCCAGACGCACAGAAGACCATCTGGCAGCAGCAGGCTGCTGTGAGATCTAAGACGGCTCCTACTGGACTGGGTTGCCGCAGACAGCAGCTTTTCCATAGTAGTGCTCAAAGTAGTGAATAATTCAGACCCCGAACCAGAGCTCTGTCCTACAGGCAGGGATGAGAACCATCGGTCAGGGAGGGGGCTTGGGCTTCCTGCGCGCTGGAGGGGCAAGCGCCCGTGTGAGACTGGAACTCGGGACTGCCTCCCTGCTCCCAGGCATCACTAGAGGGAGACGGAGCACTGTCTCTTGGCACTGCCCGGAGGAAGCTCCTCCAGCACCATTTTCCATACCTTGTCTTTCTGTTTGTGGGGGTTAGTGGGAAATGCGACATGGCGGAGCGCGCTGGAGCGCAGCGGGCTCTCGGGCCCCTGGCACCGTCTGCGGGGACCCGCTGGGCTGGGCCCGGCACCAAGCACCGGGCACCGGGCACCGAGCACCGGGCACCGGGCACCGGGCATCGGGCACCGAGCACCGGGCACCGGGCACTGAGCACCGGGCACCGGGCACCGGGCATCGGGCACCGAGCACCGGGCACCGGGCACCGAGCACCGAGCCCGCAGCGCCCGAATGCACCCGCGGGTCGGGGAGCGCTCTGCTCGGCTCTGCAGGCAGCGGGTGAACAGGAGTCGGCTGTGAAGGGCTTGGGAGGCTGAAGGGAAACGCAGAAAGAGGTGCCGCCAAGCAGAAGTGACAGCGAAGAACGGGCATGGCTGAATTGCAGGAAGAAAGCAGCGTTTGAAGACAAAAATCTGTTCTTGCTGAACTGCGCTCATATAGGTGCAGCCAGGAGCGACCACCTTTCCCATACACAACAGACATCCTGGTTAAAGTGGTGGGTGGGCGGGAGCTGGAGGAGCCAGAGGGAGGACAGCAGGAGGTGGCAGCCACTCCTGCCTGGTCACATCAGATCCGAAGGGACCATCAACCAACTCACAGAACTTTGATGGAAGGTGAAGTTGCTAGAAGCTGTCTCATCTCCCAGTCCAAACAGACACCCACCAAAGGCAACTCACTGTCTCTTGTGGCTGTCTGACACAGATGGTGTGATTCATTCTCTTAGTTTACTGTCTGTGTTGGCTGCAGAAGGAGCCTGCACACCTCACCGAGAAGAGCTGCCTTGTTGCTGGTTTGTGCTGGACAGACTGAGCAGAGCTTCTGATTGAACCTGCTGTGTGTCTTTGCCCACTCCACATCAACCTGTTTCTCCTCCATCAAGCATAAACAAACACATTTTCCAGCGAGGCATCTGCCAGGCACACCAAAGACTGGGCAGTGCACTATTTACACAGATTTTTTAGTTTCTGATTTCAGTTCACCTGGGTGTAGGTTCTGGTAACAAGTCCTTGCAAACATGTTTCTCTGTTGGTGTTTTCTCCACGTGAGTTTGTTTAATCACTGTATTCAAATGTGCTCTCAATTTACATTTGAAAGCATTTTGAATATTTTCAGTCCTCTTACAATGCCCAAGTCTTTTGAAATCTTTGGAAACAACACTGCCAGTGGAACAGTCTGCCTGGTTCCAGAGCTGGACTCATCAGCACCACTCCCAGGCTCGAGATTTCCTCGCTGATCACACGTGTTTTTCCCTTGGGTGCAGATTCAGTTTCATCACATCATGCTGGGAGCTTTTGCTGACCTATTGAACCACTGTGACTGTTGTGTTGTTTTACTGCTGTGGCTCCCTGCATATGAAACTTCACAGCATATGTCTCGTGTTTTTGTTTACCGCTTTGTAAGTTTACTTTGGTTATGTTAGAAATACATTTTTATGTGACACGCCTAAGAGAAACATTGTAGTATTGGAAGTGTTGCCCCAGATTTTTTTCTATTTCATGAAATAAGGACTTTTGAGAAAGTTTAATTCTGTGTCTTATTTAACTTCCTATGTCTCATTTATTTCTGCATTTTATTTGCTTCTCTTCTGCATTTTATTTACCTCTCCTTCTGCTTTTTTTAGAAGAGAGGTGCAGATACAATTGAATCTGCATATCTCAGCCATTTGTTTCCTAGTCTTTGTCATGCGGATTCTATTCCCAATTCAAAACTTAAGCAAGTTGGAGTGCTTGCATTTTGAAGTGTGTATGCCACATTACACAAAAAGATTGTTAGCAAACAGAATGTGATCCAGCTATCATGCTGTTCTCAGCAGTTATTTTTCTCTGGCATATGTTTAAATTTATGCAGCTGCTGGTGTAATTCTATCTTATGTATAAAAATTGCTACAAATTCTATTTGAGATATTCTGGTGTTTCCTTCAAACTCTGTACTGGAGATAGTAAGAATATGCCAGTCCCAGGAGTGGAAGTAGGAAATGCCTGCGAACTAGGGGAATTTTTGTGGCTGTTTTTAGCAGTGAACAAATCAATTTTCCTTCTTCTATTTGTTTTATCCGCTTGTCAAATACTGGCAACTGCAGTGCCATCCTGCCATAACTTGTAAAATTATTTGAGATCTACGGACAGGATGTGCATTTATCAGCAGGGACTTATGATTAGATTGCAGTGTATCAGCTGTGAATGTGCATAAAAAGGCAAGGCAATGTCCTCATGATGCCATCACAGCGCTGGGCAAAAAAACCAAAATCCTGCAAAAAGTATCTTTCTGTAAAGATGCAGCAGTGGATGAAGAGGAGGAAGTGCTGGTTCCTGGCAAACAGCTGCCTCTATTCCAAGGACTGCGCCAGCCCAGGATGCTCCAGCCCGGCTGGCAGCGTAATGGAGTGACCTCCCTTCAGCTGCAAGGACGTCTGGCCTGCCCAGAGAAGCCCCTGTGCTCTCCTGCAAGTCTGTCACTTCTGCCTCTGTGGGTCCACCAAATTTCTCACAACCTGACCCTTCAGCATGGCTTGTCTGCCTCTCCTGCTGGTCCTGCCAGCTCTCAGTGAGACTGGTGCTCCTTTTTGCTCTCAAACCAAACTTCTTATCCCTGGAAATCATTGCTCAGGGACCTGGAAAACCACTCTGCAGCTTTCTCACAGACCATCCAAAAGGTTGATGTACTACAGGTCTCTCTTATTCCAGCTCCTGGCTTTATCTTTATTCCAGATAAACCTGGCTAAACCTGTCCTTCCCTGCTGAGTGAGAGTGCTGCCTCAGTGCCACAGCCTCCCAAAGCTCTCTCTCAAGCAGCTGGTGTTCCTCTGTGTGCTGTCTCCAGCCTCCAGCAAATGATCAGCTCTGGAACTGACAGCGTGGGTCACTAGGCAGTGAGGGGAAGGAAAGGAAAAAGGAAGACAAAAAAAAAAAGGGAAATGAAAAATAAAGGAATAAGAGAAAAAAATAATAATAAGAAAAAGAAAATAAAAGTAGAAAAAAACAACATGTAAATTAAAAAAAAAAATAAAAGGGAAAGGTCCCAGTCCTCATGATCAATACCTTACAGATAGCAGCAACCAGTTTATGTCTGTCACAGTGTCTGGAGATGTGTGCAGTGCCTGGAGGTAACCTCTGCTCAGCCTGAAAATCAAAATGGAGGGACCTTGACTGCAGGTCATTGCACTTCTTTCCAAACCTCTTTGGCAATATCTGGCTGAGCAAATTCCAGTACTTGCCAGAAGATGTGGAGCATTGGTGGACATGTTGCCATTTTATGAGAGAGCTGCAGCTGGTTTTCCTCAGGTCATCCCAAGCCCCAGTTGAGGCTCCTCTCCAGAAGTCTTCTCTGAAGCAGGACCCGTCTCTCACTGGGCAATGGCCAGGCTCCTTAGCTGGGCTCCATGTGAGCCTCCCTGTTGCACCTTGAGCACTGAGTCATCCATATGGCTCCTTCTGATCCCCAGTGCTCTCCAAAAGCCCTGGGATGTCTCTTCCATCCCTGCTGACACCCACAGTTGTCCCAGCCAGGAGGAACACCAGCCCTTTGGTCTGCCTGACCCTTTTTCTGCTGTGTGGTGTTTCCCTCAGTCCTTTGCCCCACCACACAGTGCTTCAGATGCTTTCATGGACCACAGCAGCTTCTGCTTATTTCTCCCAGAAGAAATCCAAGCCATGCCCCAGCATAGCAGCCCTCATGACCTGCCCACCCAGATTAACCCATGGGTTAGCAATGAATAAAACAAGATACCGACATGCACTGAGAATAAATTGTGTCTATGAAAGTGAAATCTGGTGGCAGTTAACTTGCATGGAACACACCATGTGTCCCATACTTACATGGATTTGCTTGTTATTTCCAATACACATGCAAATGTCCACTCTCGTCTCCATATCTTCTAATTAGGGAGGCTTTAGGATTCACAGTCATTACATTTCGTAATGGCTGTGACTAAACTTTTAAAATATCAAGATTCCAGGGCACAAAAGCTCTTTCATGGCCTTCATTCAGAATTTGGCTTCTGCTGCATTCTTGCCATTTTAAAAAGACCCTGATCTTGAGCACTGCATCTTGTGATGCACAAATTTGCTACAGCAAAAGGTTTCTAAACCAACATAATTCATTATTGATAATACAATAGTTGTATTTTATCTACAGATCTCTGATCTAGGAAGTCATTATTTTTCAGAGCCTTTGCCATGGCAAGGGAGAAACACTGCACACCATTGTTCAACATTATTGTGTAAGAAGAGCATATTATTTTACAGTGTTTTCATAACCCAGTTCTGTTCCAAGTACCAACTGGAACATGCAGGAGTGCTTTTAAACACTAGCTACAAATTCCCCATCGGTACCCGCTTCAAAGTAGTGAAACCTCCCCATTCCTCACATGCAATTCTCGTCTCATCTGAAATGCACATATTTATATAGAGCCTCCCATGACCACAAGGAATCTGTTGAGATTTATCAAGTGCGTGCCCCAAATTCATAATTTATCTGTGTACTCATCTAGACTATGGACTCCTCTGCTACATGAACCCTTCCCCACTCCCCCTCTCCAACCTCACCTCCTGTTTCCCTGTTTATTCTCCTGCACATTGGCATTTCTGGCTGTGTGTCTCCATATTCCCACATGACCTTTTGGGAAGGGGAGGTCACAATGTCTGCTGAGCCATTCACCCCTTGTTGTGTGAGCGTGTGGTGCTGGAGGAGCAAGTCTTCAATTCACAAAGAAAAGCCTGTTTATTTTTCCAGGTCTTTATGGCACGGGGTCAGTGATGCTGACAGTCAAATTCCTGCTGTATTTGCAAAGCAGCTCCTTGAATTTAAGCAAGAAAAAACATGTCTTACATCACAGTTGTTTTCATAACAGATCTAGAATCCTTGTATAAATTATACTTCATTTTATACTACACTAATTACTTAACTGATACAGCACCATGTACTTAGCTGATACAGCACCATGTAAAGTGCTGACTAAACTAGTCCCATAACTTATTCCCCTGAAGTTAATCCTTCACATGCAAACCTACTCCCAGCATTTATCTGCTTCCCCAGAAACCTTTCAAAGCACACAGGTCAGCCCCGTGAAGTAGTTTTTCTGGTTTTATTTATGCTGCAGAAGTGAATCCCGGTGTGGCAGGACTGAGAGTGAGCGCTGGTGTCACTCTTAGCCAAAGTCATGGCGTTAGCAACGTGGAGCATCCCTGTGGTTTTCCCAGACTGGGGGTTGAGGGAGGTGAGGAAAGAGCCCTCTCCTTCAACACAATCAGATACAGCAGCAGGGCCCGCTCCATGCCTTGCTGACATGAAAATGCATAGAGGAGAAACACTTCAAATTAGTAATGATAAATTACAGTGCTCACAGCTGTGCAAGATCCCTGCCCCACTGTGCTCCTGCCTCCAGGTGGGTGCACCTCTGGCAAGGTCAGTCTGTGTCAGATATACCCCAGAGCAACCAGGGCAGCCCTATAAAGAAGGCACATCTATTCTTGCTTGCAATGGAGTCCTGTTTTCCAGCTTCTCTTTACAACTGTGAGGGGCTATTTTCTCAAAACAGAAGGTCAGAGATGAGCCTGGAAGTAATTACTTCATCTAAAGTGTTTGTCTGTACAGATGTAGAGAAGAGACATGGATGCTGTTCTCAGCCAGCCTAATTAACAGGAATCCCACTCCCTGTCTGTATTTTAGATACAGATAGGATAGCACTGAAGTCTTCTATGCAGTACTTTGACTTTTGACTCTTCTCTGACTGAGAAATTTAACATCTCACATGGCTGTCCCATGGGCTTTTAGCTCCTCCTAAGCTTGTCTCTGCTGTGGAGAGAGCTCTGAATTCAGAGTTGCTGTGTGACAGCGGGTGGAAGTGGGTGTTTCAGAGTTCTGAGGGTCAGCTTGAACTAGCGGGAGAGGTGTAACCACAGTGGTCCCTGGCAGTGCCCAGACTGCCGCAGGGAGAGAGATGTATTTTCCACCAGTCAGTCTCCAGACTATTCAAACCTCTCAAGCCTATTTCATAAAATCCCTTTGACACTGATTTTCTGCTGTGACTGCACCTGAAAGCTGCAGGGGAGTGCCTCTGTATCATCACAGGCAAGAGGAAGGACAGTTCTAAGAACTAACCTTCCCCTCAGGAGTGTGGGTGAAAGACTGTTGTAGCCTAAAATGGATGCAAACCCAAAGCACCAAAAATACTGCTGATATGAACTTGCTGTCAGCTCCTCTCTCAGACACATTTTGTTCTCAGTTCCTTCCTACACTGCTTCAGGCATGGCAATGCCATCAGGGTGAGTATTATTCCTTCCTGTTGTTTGAATGAAGGCTTTAGACTTTGGTATCAGACTGTGGGTCCCATCACACCAGGATATTGAACACACATGTAAGAAACAAATATAAATGTTTGGACAATACAAAAAAATCACTTGGACATGAAACTCAGTAATTTTTTTTTTTTTTTCTCTCCTAAGAATGTGTTTTTATGGCTTTGTGGAATCATTTTCATTTTCAGGACATAGAGAATATGTTAGCTCTGGGCAAAGTGAAATCCAAATTTAAAGGAAAAGGACTTGGATGCACACAGACTGGCATGACAGGTGTCTTTCCAACATCCTAGCTATTTTCAGAGATAGAGGTGCTCCAGAGAATGTGCTGGAGCTTGAGATTTCAGTGTCTGGGCAGGACAGTTGAAGCTGCTCCTCTAGCTGGCCAGAGGAACAATGCTGGCTCAGGATAACCTGCAGCTGTGGTTGGTCTCTGTGGACTCCTTGAGGCCAGGTTATGGTTTTCCTTGCTGGCAGTTTGTGCTGCTGTGGAGGTGAATAGCACGGGGTGACTGGAGAGTAAGGGGTGTTGGCTCATACGATGGAGAAAGAGACTTGGAAACACGCAGACATTGCTGGTAAGTGTCCTGGCAGCTACAAGCAATCAAACAACTCTCTGTCTACCTTTCTTTCTTTGCCCTGAGGGTTATTTTGAGGGACAGATTACTTCTATGGCATCTATCCAACATTTTTCACAGGGCTGGGGAAAGTGGAAGGTAAATGGTGGAGTGAGGCTGGCATGAGCACCACCATCCCAACTGCAAAGAGTGCCCAAGAAAGAAATCAAAGAGGCCAGATTGGAAACCTCTCTTGGACTACTCTTCCTCTCACTCCTCCCCTTGGGCCCAGAAGATCATGAGTGCCTGGGGGCTGGTCCCTGAGGTGTGCTGTGCTTGCCAGAAAGCCCTGGCTGTGTTGAAACAGAGTGGAGTTTCTGTAGCCAACATTCAGGTTTCTGTGTTAAGACTGAAAAAAGGACAAGTCCACACTTAATTAAAATAATATGTTTATTGGAGTTTGTGTAAGTATCATCTGGTGTTCAAGGCCCAAAGCTGAAGGGTGCCTGTGCATCGACAGGGGTGTTGCACTCAGATTTTAGTGAATTTCTACCTCCTGTACACACAATACTCCCTGGGCATCTTCACCAGTGTATGCTCTCAGAATTGTTCTCCACAACAGTGATGGGATCTCTGATTTATTCTGTGGGTAAAATCCAGACTTGGTGAGTTTTTTGGTGAGAAATTATTCTGGTTTTAACCTCTCTTGTGTCCAGGACTCCAACATGAAGCTTCCTGCACTCTTTCCCTTCCTGGTGCCTTTTTCTGTGGGTCAGTCTCCCTTGAAGTTGCTCTCTGGGAAATGTTTTCTGCCATGACATAAATCTTCAGCTTTAGCCTGCCATGCTGTGGAGCTGAGACCCTACCACTGGAGGTGGGAATATTTGTTTTAAACTTCTTTTATCTTCCTCTGAGACAGTCCCTTTATTTTCTCATAACATAAAAACCAGAGCAGACAAAAGTCAAGCACTGATGTATGTATTTGCTTTCTGCAGTTTCCCAGACCTCACAGAAGACACACCAGTGTCCTACATAAAGTACTTCTGACTCGAGAGCAGTGATATCGTAACTTTGCATTTACTATTTCTTTTTCCAGCAGCAATTGCTGCCCTGATCTAGATGGGGGTGCATAAGGAGAGTGTTAATCAGCTGTGGCTGTGCCCTGTGTGGCTACAAAATGCACCCACCTCCAACTTCTTGTTTGTGTCTTATGGTCTGTGCTTATCAAGTGGCGAGGATATCTTGAATGGGTATTGCCAGTTCCACGCAGACCTCACATGTTCAGTCTGCCCAGGAAGGAATCCTCAAACAATTTTGATGAGTATTTTTCCATCGAAACCTGTAATGTTATTGAAGTTGAGAACTTCTGTGAAACAGCCTTGATTTTGGACCAAAATCTCAACATGAAAAGTGCAAATAAGTAACCTAAAGTAGTTCTGAAAAGCAGATAACAAAGAAAGAATGTTTAATTTGTGCACTTTAGCTTACTCTGTTTCTGTATTTTTAAATCTTCACTTATCCCCCTTTTTTAATATTGTCACACTTTTACAGTGGGATGACAAAAGGAAAGAACCATTCCAAAAAAGTTGGAAGGAAGCCACCTTTTTTTTTTTTTTCATATTTCTCTTCACATTTTAAAACTTCAAGTGAAAACTGAGACTTGATGTGAAACAAATGTCAGTTTTATTCTGATATTTTATGTAAGGAAACCAAACACTTGAGTGTGGGGAATGAGGAGGGCGTTGGAGGAAGTCACATTTTCCATCAGGCACCCTTAAGGTATCTTGACCATAACACTGATATCCAATTTTCCAAACACAACTTTGAAGTAAAGGAGAACAGCAGCTGCCAATCTCCTCTGACTCTTTCAGCACCCTCCTTCAATCGCTCAGAACAGTGTAATTTGTTTTCCTCACCTCATATTCTAAATTCAGACAAAGGAAACATTTGGCCCTCGTCCTGGACAAAGCAATAGGCAAGGACTGCAGTGGGTGGAGGTGTGCAGCTCCTGGTAGCTCTGCTCTGCTCTGGGGTGGATGCTGGAGGTCCTGTGGCCACACATGCCACCAAGCACTGTGCCCTGAAGAACACAGCACTGATGCAAGACTTCTGCCCTGAGTGTCCTCCTGGGTGCTGCTGCTGCAGACATGTGTACTGCAATAACTTAGGTCACTCCAGCGCCGGCAAAAAGTACATTCCATGCTGTGCAAGTAACAATCAGCCCTGAAGATCATAACTGCCAAGTGTTTTTCTGAATAACTTAGACTGTAAGACGCTCTTTACAGCAGACTTGCTGAAATAAAACATCCCCTCTCCCATGTCTGGGTCTGTGAGCACACAGAGTTTGCCCAGCCTGCCTTGGCTCCAGCCACCTGCGCTGTCTGGGCTCTCACTAAGGAGCAACAAAACCTCCATAAACAGCAGCATTCCTCTGCTAAGCCATGGACAAGGATCTCCACCTATAAGAGTGAGCTGCAGGGTGATGAACAGCTCGAGCCTAATAGCCAGGAGATCGCTGTTCGCATTCCATGGTTTGCCCACCTCTGCTCCATAGCCCAGACACTCTTTCATATGTTGGCTCACGCTGCTCTGAGGAAAACAGAGAGGAATTTTCCACCATTGCTATCGGGGGTTAGCCACAGCAATGTGAGAGCCTGGCTGCCAGACAGCTTCCAGCTGGAAGCAGGGCTTTCAGCACAGTGTCATCTAACCCTTCTGGGAGAAAGTGACAGGAAAGCAGCCCAGAGAAATGCAGCTCCTCAACCAACCAAACAGTGATGGGTGGTGCTGCTTGGATGAGAGGCATCCTGAGGAATATACTTAACCTGATGTTTAGGGATCAGAATAAGCCTTGAATGTATTTTCCATTCTCAGTGGTTATAGCTTCTTGTGGGTCATTCCTACACTGCAAGACTGCTGGAGAAATGTGAAATCAGCACTGCTTTTACCAGGTTTTAGAAAAGCCTCATAGATAAGGCATTGTCCCTGTAAAATGAAAAAGCAGTTGTGATTCAGCCCTATGTGTTCAATGGATCAGGTTAAATTATTCCAGTCTAAGCCCACCTTGAAAATAAACATTTTCCTCCTCATTTAATTTCCCTGGCATATAGTTCATTTCTCCTAACTGTCTTCTGGGCAGGAAAAAAGCTCCTGTGATCGACAGCACAGACAGCAACAGATGGTGCTGCCTTTGTTCAAGCATGACCGAGAGAAATAACCCTATTCAATAGCATTGCTTTATTATTGCTTTATTTCCTCAGTCACTATTTTTTTTTTTTGTGATGAGCTATGTCATTACCTTTTAAGTCAACTCTTTAGATACACACCAACTTTAGATTAAAAAAAAATTAACAGAATAACCCATACTTCTAGTTTTGTATTCTTTTCCAACACCACTCACAAGTTTAAAAGCAGATGGCTTTAAGTGTGCTGTAGTACCCAGCAGGATGGTGCAAAATTCCCTAATGATTGCTCAAGGATGATGGCACTACTCATTATACTGTACCATGTAATGCATATGGGAGGTAAAAAAACCCCAAAGTTTCACAAGTGCAAAATAAGTTAGTTGTGTAAGTATGCATCCAGAGTAATTATAGACACAGTTTAGAAATGGATTGGCATAAGAGGATAATTTAGATTAAAAGTATTCAGCAAGTTTCTGCCTTGATTTCTCAAAGAATGGATTTTCTACACACAATTTTTTCTGTGCAGTCAAAATATAGCAGGGCTGGCAAGCAAAACCCCAGTAATCCTGATGTACAGGAAATATCCTGTGTAAAGGAGAATTTCGTGTTCTTAATCTATGGTTTTGGTCATCTAAACTAGTGATCTCTCTGTATTTTCTGATCTTGCTCTTTCAGAAGCTTATCAAACCCACATGGCTGCTCAGACACATCCTCCTCTTGTGGGCCAGAGGAAGTTTCTGAATGACCTTCAAAAGCCTCCACAAGCAGCTCTGAGATACAACCTAGTATTGCATTCCCAAATTCTCCCTGATCCTTGGGGCCAACACCATCTTCTTGAGCCCCTCTAGCATTCTAACTGCTGATCACAGAGTGCAGCTCCTGCAGTAGCCCCAGACCAGAAAACAAACAAACTCTAGGCTGAGCAAAGGAAGATGAAAACACAGGTTTAAGGACTTTCCTCAAGTGCAACTGGAACTGGAAGTTTGGTGCTGTGCTGGAGAAAACAGGGTGTACAACTCACCCGTGTCACAGAGCTAGCACAGGGAGGGCAGCTGCTGGCAGTGCTTGCCAGCAGCAGCTCCAGCTGGCCCAAGCTCCCTGGCAACATCCTCCCACAGACCTCACTGCCGTGTCTCACACCAGGTTCAGCTCCAGTTTTTCCTCAATTAAAAGGGATGTGTGGCACCGGGCAGGATCTGTCTCCTTCATCACCAAGCTGCAGGCACGCAATGCGCTCCGGGCATGGAGACAAATGGGGCTGCCTCCTCCCTCTGCTGATGAAGCTTGTATCAAATAATCATATTTCAGATAGCTGGGTCTGGCCTCAGCTGAAATGTTCCTTTCCCCCTTTTCACCCTCTTTGCCTTCCCTCTGCTCCAGTGTCTCAGTCCAGTGCAGGGATCCATACTGGGCAGTGCTGGGAGCTCCTGTGGCAGCTCACTGCACACTTGCTTTGATAGTAATGTCAGACCATTAGAAATTCTGGTCATTTTGGAGTTTCCCCTCCCCAGAAGCAAATATTTCCTCTCTGCAGTGCCCATCATAGACAGATCCCATGTCGCATAGCAAATTCCTTCAAGGCGTGAACCTGTTTGGATGCAGAAATTAATTTACAGCAGAATCTGCAATTAAGCCAAGCAGAAAAGTGTATTTTAAAAGAAATTTGCATATGTAGTGGGCAGTCTCTGGCCCAGGCTTGCTGCTAGGGAGGAGGCAGATGAGGTCCCTCTCCCCTGTGGCTGCTGTGCAGAAGTTGGCTGGCACAGATGTGTTTGACAGAAGCTGTGAGCCTAGCAAAGTGTTTGTGGCCAGCTATAATTTCAACTTCAGCAGATCACTTCAGGTTTTCCCAGGTCCAGTTACATTCACTGCTGGGGATGGTAAATCTGTGTTTCTGACTTGCGCTTCTCTACTGCTGGGTTGGGTTTAGCCTCAGCCTTAGATGCTCCTCTTTGCTCTGCCTGTGCAACCTCCTGGCATCCTTCTCCTGAAGAGAATTGATTTTTCCTAGTTTTCAGGAAAATGTGTGCTTTCCTGTTTCCTAGGTGTCATGGATTGACTCTGGCACAGTGCCAGTGCCCCCAGGACACAGGTAATCTGTGCCACGTTTTATGTTTCAGGAGGCAGAGGGAAATGGGAATGAGAATCCCATCAGCTGCAGCACATGGTAACGGTACCACTTTTAGGAATTACTTGAAAGGATTGAGTTTCATCTTTCAGAGGCACCCTGAGAAGTGCAGATTTTGTCTGAAAAAAAAAAAAATTACTTAAAGGGGGATCTGTGGCTGGTCTCCTGCATCAATTTTGACAGTAGACAAGTGACACTGAGTCTTCAGAGGAGCTAAAAAGTGCTGCCCTGGGGAGAGGGGGTAACATTTGCCCCAGCCCCAGTTTGCCCAGCCCCATCTCAGCTGGTGGGGACGATCTTGGTCAGTGCCATCCAAGTTCCCTAGCGGGGTTGTGGTCCACCAGCTTCCAGCAGGCAGGCAGGCTCTGCTGGCTTTGCTGCTGCAACAGCAGATTTATGTCCAAAGGCTGCTGTGGGGTGCAGAGTTTGTCTCCCTTGCTCACCCTGGAGGTGCTGCTGCTCTGGCAGCTGCCTGCTTCACCCGTGCCTGAGGTGGAGGTGGAGGTGGAGGTGGAGGCTGGGCTTGCTTCGGGAGCGTCTCTTCTCAGAGATTTGCTAACAATCCTGTGGCTGAGCCTTTCATAAAAATACTCAGGTTTCTTTCCCACCAGAAACTGAATTTGACATTACTGAAGAAGTTAATAGAAATTACAGATGTGGAGTGATACTTGCTGAGCCAAAAGTGTCCCATTGCAGATGAACTCTTGGCCATAATTCAACGTCCCATCTGTTTTTCTTATGGACTAATGAGCTACATTAAAATCAGATCATTCATTTAATACTTGCTTTAGCAGCTTCTGTGTCCTGAGGTTTCTGAGGCTTTTCTAGAAATGTGCTAGAGAAATCAGCTCTCTTTATTTCTCTCCAAAGCCTGAATGAATCTGAAAAAATTACACCTCCTATGAATACATCCAGACTTCCACTCTTAGAATCATAGAATGGTTGGGACTGGCAGTGACCCTTAAAGGTCACCTACTCCAATCCCCTGCAAGTCAACCTTGAATGTTTCCAGGGATGGAGTATCTACCACCCCTCTGGGCAACCTGTCCTAGTGTTTCGCCATCCTCACTGTAAAAAATATGCCTTTATATCTAATTTAAATCAAACCTTCTTTATTTTAAGGACCCTTGTCCTATCACAGCAGATCCTGCTAAAAAGTGCATCACCATCACTTTTATAAGCCTCCTTTATGTATTGAAAGGCCATAGGAAGGTTTCAGCAGCCTTCTCTTCTCTAGACTCAGTAATCTCATCTCTCAGCCTGTCTTTACAAGAGAAGTGCTCCAGCCCTCTGACCATTTTCAGCCTCACCAGACAAGAGACTCCACCCTGTTATCTTTAAATTGCCAAATATGCCAAGATGATTTTCACCTTCTCAAAAAAAAAAAAAAAAATTAAAACAAATTTTTTTCCTAAATAGAAACAGTAATAAGTTAACAAAAAATTAAATTAATTAATACACCTTAGCAGCAATTGATTTGGAATAATAGACTTATCTCTGTGAGCTTTTACCTGATAAGGCTTGTAGAAAGAAATGTTTTATTTCCATAAAGTATTATTAAAAATTAAAAGCAACATTTCTTTCCATAGCATGTTCCTAACAAAGTATAGTGACAGTCGTGCTGTGGGTGGCCATAACATGGCCATTACACTGCATTGCATTATAGTGGGCAGGTGATTTTGAAACTGAACATTCTGGCGGGGGATGACAGCAAAGGCACCAGCTCAGAGTCCACCCATTTCTTAAATGAATTTAATACTTTTTAGTTATTATTTGGAATAAAACCTCAGGATGCGTGCTCAAACCTGTACCTTTGCAGGGATCATTTTCACCTGGAACTGGTGATGAGGTAGCTGTGACAGCACCTCACTGCCCAGTCTATGTTTGGGAGTGTGTGTCTTACACTGTATTGCAGAGGATTAATTGCTTATACAAAGTACTTAGCTTCTCACATGACTTTTAGGTTTATGTTACTGAAAGAGAAGCTTTTTGGCTGGCCTGTTGGTTGACAAAACCGCAGCATGGGAAGAGCAAAGCAGAGGCTCCTGCTGACCTCAGCAAGAGCGTACAGAGCAATCGTGCCAGGTGGGGTGGCATGATCCACCATGTGGATCACGGCACTACAAGCTTGGGAAACATCTAACCCTTCTTAAAAGCATTAGACAGGTAAAGAGAAATGGAAGCAAAGCATAAGAAATCACTCAATTCAAGAAAGCTCACAGCTTCCCCCACCTATGGAAGCGCAGGGAGAAGAACTGGAACTGCTCTGTGAAGGATTTATCCACAATCCTGCAAGCCCATGGCTATCTCTGATGGAAACACCACAGTCTGAGGCTGGGCCACCACCAAAAAGGCTATTCTAACCTGCTTTGGGTTATCCAGTGCATTTGTCTTACCATGAAAGTGAAAAGATATGACTCCCAGTGTTGCTAGCAGAAAGAATTTAGGGAAATCCTTCAGCATTTGAAGGCCTAAAGGGCAAATACCTTAGGCAGCGTTGTTTTCACCACTAATTTTTACACTGTCTGCTGAACTGTAGTCTTTTTTATTTACTCCATGACAGAACATTTTATTCCTCTTCTGAGGTTGTGCTCATGGAAATCAATTCACATGATGCATCTTCCCCAAGGGCAGTGAACCATGGGCTGGAGACACTGCCTCACTGTGATGCCTTAGGATTTTAGCTTTTATATTTTTCAGATCCTGTACTGCTTTAGAGTATAGCTCTAAAGCTCCATAGCCTGTCAGCTATTGTTCTCCTGTTTTATTCAGACAAAACAAATCCTCTCTAGGCCAGTACCTCAAGGACACCCTACAGGCCCCAAAAAGTATAAACAAAAGTGATTTGGGGGGAGAGGAAAACCAGGGGTACATGGCTTCATTACCTGATGCTGTAATTGGAGGATTAACCCCTAATATGCAAATAGACCAAACTTATAATTGTCTGAAAAACTCTTGACTATCTTCCATCTTGAGTGTAGCCTCTCTTGGAGGCTTTTGACTGCCCAAGGTGTATCCATTGAAGGCCTTTAATAAACATCTGCTTTTGTTCTCTTAATCATCTCAATCATCTTGTCTATCCTTTGTTCTAGGTAGCCACTCCAAGGCATCTCCTGTGAGCAGGAGAAGGATCTTCTCCAGGAGTGAAGGGCATTCTTCTCATCACCTGAGCAGTGATACCTGAAATGGCATCACTGCTCTCAGAGGCCCCCTTGGCTCTGTGCAGCACCTCTTCCTACCACCCCGCTTCCTGAAGAGGCTGTTCTGATGGACCTGGCAGGTTAAAACATCACTCCCTTGATACACAGCCATGAATAAGTTGCTCAGGTCCTTGATTGGCAGCCAGGATGTGGCTGACAGCTCTTGTGTCTTTGATACAGGGAAAACTCCAGATAACACAGACACCTGAAGCAGCAGCAGAAGTGGCTGTGCCTATTGCACTGTCCAAACAAACCATTTAGGTCTACCTTGCTTTTATTTCCACTTCACTCTCTCCAAATCAGTCCAGGGTTGTCATAAGGGCATGAACAAGATTTGGTAACAAATGTGGAAGAAAAAATCTGGAGGAATTCCAGAAAGTCTTGCAAGAGCTGTCCCCTCAAGCAGAGTCACTGCTGACAGTCTCCAAACCAAAGGCTGGATGTGGCTGCTAACTGGTCTAGAAATGGTCTGTGTCTGGACCATTGTGTCTATCCTTTCCTATGGATGAATAAGGAATTCCTCAAGTGTATAAGGCCATTGTATAAAAGTGTAATATAAACCCCCCGCCATGGTGATATAATATCCTTTTCAAAATACCTTTTTTTTCTTCACCAAATGAATATTTAGAACTCAAATTAGGGAGACAAGCTTAGCTTTTTCTTGTAGGAAACTTATTCTTCTCTGTTATAAATGGTGCTAGTTGGCTGGGCTTTAACCCAGCGAGGGCTGCCAGCCCTCTAAGACAATTTTACTTGTCTTCAGTCCATGTGGCTCTTTCCCAGTTATTATTACAGCATAAATTTTAAAAAATATTTTTAGTTCAAGCAGGCAAGCAATGAATGAAAGTGAATGTGCCAGATGTCCTCTCAATTCTGTCCAGTCTACCCATTTTTTCCCTCTTCTAGGGTAAACAGATGGTTGTGGACAGGGTATTTATCACAAACCTTTTACAAGGAGAATAAACAGAAAGCTAGGCCTTAGCAGCGTATTGCAGCTCCTGGCTTTATACACCAGGTTTCCCAAATTTTTTCCCAATCTTTCTAAGGCTGGCTTCTTAGGTTCTCTCAAGCTGGCCCATTTGGGGCATGTATTATTAGTGGGTGGTGATGGACTTGCCTCCTCCTACCACAGTCTGATTTATTTTATCCCTTTCATGACCCAGGCATGCTGACACAGGTTTTTACTATTTTGACTGCAGTCTGGACATAGTGTGTTCACAAGCAAGGGCTTGGACCTTTTGCCTAATGATCTCAGAAGAGCTCACCAGAAAGCTGAAATCCAAACCCAGAGTGCTGCCACTTTCCTGACAGTCCCACCCGTGAATGATGGTGTCCCATGTCCCAATATATTAATAAAACAAAGACTTGAATAATCAGATATATAATCACAACAGTCAAGAACTATCCCAGTAACAAGATCTTACCATGTTAATGGATTACGGATCTGCCATAGTTAATTTTCATCCTGGGCCAAGCAGGGGAGGGAAAGCTGGGAGAGTTTGACCATTAATATGAACTCTGTTTTTCACTTGAAAGTCTGCTTTCTTGAAGACATACTGTCTTTTCTAGATCTTTGGAATCTGAGAAACTCTGTTAGAAATTATTTGTGTGACACTGGGTCATGCAATCTCTGGAATTCTGCTTACAGAGGCCAGACAAATATTTTACAGTTTATTCTATGACAGCACAATGAGAACCTTTTGTCTTTGTGCCTTTCATTGTGCAGGGCAGAAGAAATCTGCAGGCCTGAAACTACTTCTCAGCTTCCCACCCAAAACCAGCACACCTCACTGAGCTCACCACCCGTCCTGCATGTGCAGAGTTTGAGTTGAGGGTGCAGTCAGAATAGGAGCTCTCACAAGATGTTCATTACTGCTTGTTGGATGGTTAAAATAATGAGTAATTGTTTCTGTGGTATTTTAGCTGTGTACATTTTTGGTCCTGGCCAGGGCAAAGGAATTGCAGAGAAGAGTATATTTCAAGTAATAAATTTAAACATTTTGAAATTTGAGGGGAAAAAAAGGTGAATTAAGAGGAAGCCAAAGATTAGGGTTAGATCTTGTTTAATCCAAACTAGGATATCTATCCCTGACAAAAATGTTGACCATGGCTATTCTCTTGGCACCGAGTCTGTTCTCTCCCCACCCTGCTTTCTTGGAAGTCACTGTGCTCTGGCTCTTCAATTAGAGACGGATAACTGATGCATTGCACACTGGAAAAAGCTTATCACGCTGCATTATTTGTTCCATCACTGGAGCCCCATCACCCCTGTGAAATCTATTTCTTCAAGTTTGAAAGGGACTTGGATAAACCACCTGGCCATCCCATCCGGGACCGTCAACTGTCTGATCCAGGCAGTTTGTCACAGAGCAGTGAAAATGGCATTGATGGAGTGAATGTGTCTCCGGTACATATTTTGGAGCAAGGGTTTGTGCAGATGAGCTGGCAGAGGAGCAGATGAGCTGTGTTTTGGAGGATCAACCAGACTGCAGCTCTCCTGTAACTGGGAGCTCAGGCCTGAGTTTCTGCCCTTTTAGAGGGCAGTTTAGGTGTATGGATGGGGTAAGAAAAATGTTTTCAGGCTGTAAAAATGGAGGGATGAGGTAGCAGAGGTAATCCCAGGCTGCTGGAGCATATCACCTCAGGGTACTACCCTGGGGAATCCAAGAGGTGATGGACAGTGGGTGGAGAGACAGGACCTAAGCCCCAGCTCTCACATCATATTGGAAAGAAAATTCCAATGTCAAGCAAGGCAAGAGGACTTCCTGACGGATGGAAAAGTCAGAGTTAGGGAGAATCCTTTCTGAAAAGTCATCTTAACTGGGTGAGGGCAGAAGCCATGTAGTGGGGTTGGATTTGCCCTACCCTTATTCTCCACAACTGGTGGAATAGCTTCTATAGCCTAAGTTTGGGAAACACCTATGAAACACACTTCTCTGCTGTGTTCCTCAGGGAACTGATGTGACTGCAAACCACACACAGCTTGGGCACCACAAGCCAAACTGCACAAAGCACTCACTGCACCACCACTGCCCACAGAGCTCAGTGGCTGTGGGTTACAGGAGAACAAAATGTTTAACCGTGGAGAAGGTGATGCATGGGCAGTGGCTGTAAGCCCTTTTTGGGTGACAAACACCTGGAAAGCCCCATGAATCTATCTTCCCCTTGGAAGCCCACTCTGGAGGCTCTCCTGGGGAGGAGGGTGGCGGGTTTTCCTGAATCCCTGTTACTGACCAAAACTGCCACTGAAAAAGGAGCAGATCACAGAAGCTTTCAGTGAAAACACTTCATTTGTTCCTGTGGGTTTGAAGTGGCCAGCAGAGACATGGGAAAAGATTTCAAAGGTGCCAGGCTGAGGTCTGAGGGCTCTGCTGAGGCTGCTATAGCACTGAGCCAAAGGGCAGTGCAGTGCTGGGTGTCCTTCCTTGGCACCAGAGAGAGGAGACTTCATCCCTGTGCTGCTGCAGGAGTTGTGGAAGTTCCAGCCAGACCAAGCGGGTGGGCAGCCCGACGAGGGCAGGACGAGGAATGTACCCAGGGAGCAATGAGCCCAGGGAGCTATTGTGGCCTGGGAGTTTGGAGTTGGTCAGTGTGTTGTGGGGCACAGGACAGGGTGACCCTCATCCTTCTCAACCCTTCAGCTGTGGCCTGTCTCTTTTACTGTCTCAGTGGAAACTTGCTTGTGAAACTGCAGGTGTGGATTATACCTGCATCTGGTATGGAGGAATTATCACTGCAAACAGGATTAGCTGCAAGTGAAGGAGGCACTAATGTTTAATTACAGATACAAGCCTCTCTGGGCCACAGAATACTTAACTTTTTTTTTTTTTTTTTTTTTTTTTTTTTTTTTTTAATACTTCTGTTTTGTTGCCTCTTGAAACAGTAGCCTTCAATTTTACATACTAACCTCACCAATAATCCATTTACCCAATGTCATTATGAATAACATAGTTATAAGAGTCAGTCCCCTTTCTCATGAAGCAGTTTTTACCTGCAGACAAGGTGGGAAGCAGCTTTCCCTCAACAGTTTTTGCATTTTAGGTGATATTACCAGGCATTAACAGCCCCCTGTGCTTCACTTCATCTTGGGCTGCTGATTAGCAGAGAGAGGCACATCCTGCTGCCAGAGACCAACGGGACAAACACAGTGGCAGCCGTGTGTGAGTTCAGCTGGCAAAGGCTGGAGGGGTGATGCTAGGTGTGCAAATGCATAGCAAAGAGGTGGAGAAGGGGTCAGGCTTTATTTTCTTAGTCAGCATACCTGCAAAACACACCAGCCTAAAAGCAAAACCAAACCTTTTAGGTCAGTCCTTTTCATGAAGGCTCCACAGAGAATGATAATAAATTCCTTCATTGTTGTTTTTACTTCTGAGTCCAGAATGTCTGCCTTTTGACAATGATTTTCAGCTATTCCTAGCTGAAGGCACAGAGCAGAATAATGGGCAGCAAATATTTCTGCAGATGGGATTATTTCAAAAAGATTGGAAATAAAAGAGCAAAGTCTAAACTCTGCTATTAATTGGGACCAAAAAATGTATGTAGCATCAAACCACAAGAGCAGTGATGGGCAGGGACCAGGTGGACTCCATTAGTGAGCCAGGAAGAGAAGGAATATTTCTTCCTCCTAATAACTGCCAAGAAACATGCTTGTTTCAGCTTTTGCATGGAATGATAGATGGTGGCTTTGAAGCCCAAATCTCTTTGGTTTTAATTCCTTCTCCTTTTGGGACATGGGTGCTGTGGATGTTCATTACTCATATTGGAAACATTTGCCATAGGAAGCTCCTGGAACAGACTTTGGAAAGCTATGAAAGCCCCAATGTCAGCCCAAAACATCAGGGCTGTCCCAGCACTTGCTGAATCAAATTATCAAGTGCCAATATAAATTAATGTTTGTCATCCCCAATTCTACAAAATCCAGGGTTTTCAAACCCCCTTGCTACCAAGAAAGCCCTCTCTATTAAAAAGTGAACCCCATTTTGGTTGCAGCAGCTTCTGCAGAATCTGCAACTGTGTTTTCTGAAGTCTTGCTTCACTCGTCTGTAAATTCTCTTCCACCTCAGTTTCCCTGGTGAAATAACCAGAATATTTTAATTTTTTAAAAAATCGGGGGTTTTCAGTAGTCATAAAGCATAGGCTAATGAGCCTCTTCTGCAAGACAATTTAGTTAATTAATATTTATATACTGCAGCAAGGCTCAAGAGCTAATCTATGAAGTGTTATTTAATAATTCTGAATATCTGCCTTGGGAATCCGAGATTGAAATTCACTGCAATTGAATTAAGTTTCAATTAAAGGTTCCTGCCATTAAATCTTTAACATAGGAGCAATAAACACAACAAAAGCATGAAGCAAGAAGATGCAATTCTGCCTGGCAAGCCTGTGGGCTAAGATAATCAGGATAACCACCTCTGCTCCTGGCAGTGAAGAGTGAGTGTCACTGAGACAACTCGGTCATGTTTATCCTTGGGGGCAAGCACTGAGGGAAGCTGAGGTTTCTGCTCCTATGCCATACTTGGCTGGTGCAGAATGAGAAGAAGGGAAGACCAGCCCTTGGCTGGAGCACTGTCCCAGACCCCTGGTGTCTGTGGGGGTAGCACTGTCTCTGGGGGCAGTGCTGCAGCCCACATGCCTCTCTGTCTGCTGTTGAGTGGGAAATTACCATGGCAAGTGTCAGGGTACCAGCCAGCACTGACACTCTGTGCTTGTGACACCAGCAAACAGCCCCCAGCTGCAAAGGGCTCACCCCTCTCACTCCTCTCCAGCCAGGGTCTCTCCTTCTCTGGGAGACAGCAGGGACTTGTCCTGCTGTCTCCCAGAGAAGGAAGCAGAATATGGAACAGAGAATCCTTTCTCACCATCATTCAAGCGCTTTAATCACTCAGCAGCCATCACATTGCAGGGCTGGGGATCTGCTTGGATCTACAAGGAGCTACTTGCTTTTGGGGAGCTTGGATGTGGATGTGTGTACAGAACTGCATCCTGCAGTTATGGCTTTCCAGAGAATACTAGTGGGTGGTTCAAAAAGTAAAATAAGGATATTATTATTATACACATATAATTTGATTCTTTTAGTCTGAAATAAGCCCCCGGTAAATGTATATTTACTTGGCAGTGAAAACATAAAACTTGGTTTGGCAATTACATTTAGGAAAACATTAGGAACTCAAGAGAGAAAATACTACTTGGCCAAGCATGTTGAACTAATGCTGAGAAATGGGGCTCTGTGAATCTGAATTCAGCCCAGTTTTTTAAAGCTACTTACCCGGTCTCCTTCCACTGTTGGCCTACTGACAGAAATTCAATATTTTTCTTCTAGTGAATGAAAAGCATAGTCAGAAACAGCCATTGGGTCAGGTTCATATGCAAAAGCTCCTCTTGTGCTTTTGTTTCCTAATTGCTTTTGGAAGGGTTTTTCGGACTGGGCTGACGCAGTTGTGTGTGTGAATTTCCTGGCAAATAAGAAAGGTGACTGTGTCCAAAAGACATTTAAGAGTGTGAATTCACAGCCTTTCCATGTCTAATCAAGGAGCGTAAACCATTAGCCACATGTTCCCCATTTCCATCACATTTTTTCACACTTAAACAAAAACATGCCAAAGGAAAGGTGCTACATTTTTTAATGCCCCCAAATAGGAACCACAGGAGTCCATTAAATGCTGTGGTCATTTCCAGCATACAAATCAATTTTCCTTGTGGTGGTGAAGTGGTGAATAATGCCTGGTTTGTTTAAAGGAGCATGACTGATTTTGGATGAAGGATCCTGTCACTTTGGCATTTTTAGTTTTATTTATTGCATGCAAGCGTATAAAACCTGGTACTGGTCTCAGTGCCAGGCTTACTAGAGGAAAAGCTGAAAGGACCACATAACGTCTGGTGCAGCAAAGAAGTTCTCCTTCTGCAAGGCATTTGCTGGACTCCTGAAAAATTTTTTTGATTAACATGGCAGAGAAGGATTTCGTCAGTTGGCATCTACTGGCTTTATTTTTTCTTCCATTTTGCCTGTGTCAAGATGAATACATGGAGGTGAGCAGAAGATCTTATAAACCAGTGGCCAAAATTTTGCAGAGTCACCACCAGACTGGTCACAAAGGTTCCAGAAGCAGGGAAATATTGAAACAGCGGAATCAACTTATAGAGTGGACTGTTGATAATAGCACATCTACAGACCATAATGTCCTGAGACCAGAGGTAGATGATGTAGAACTGACTACCTCAGATAGAGTCCAGGTACTCTGAATTAATCTTCTAAAGATATCTTTAAAGCTAATGAGATTTTTTTTTTTTTTGCTAACATTACTAGTGATATATTTATGAAATAATTTTTATTAAAGCTGTGTATTGGTCTGTATCCTGCTGGGCTGCCTTATAGGATCTTTTAATGAGCTGGTAGAACCAGCAGTGGTTGGGGACACTGGTTTCAACACAGCAGCAGCACTTTGTTCTGTTGAAACTGTGAACTTGTGAAATCATATATGCTGAAATACAGTCTCTTAATTATCCCAAGGTATTAATTATTTATGATATCAAAGTTTTTATATATTTATAACTCATTTAGAGGTGAAGGAAAATACAGCATTTCTAGAGGTATTTGGAGATATTCAATTAGCAGAGAATAATTTTACTTTAAAATTATGTATATAAAGTATATTTCTTGAGCTTGAAACAAAAATAATGAAATTCTGAATGTTCAAACATTTTATTCTAAGGAGTAGCTTGAAAAAAAACAGATACTAATGTAATGAGTCGATTTAATAACATAAATCAATGGAGAGTTTAAGAAGAAAAAAGGTTTGCAATGAAATTCTAAATTGTCTGCAGCATCTGCATTTTAAACTGACAATATTTTTCTGCCTTTCATGGCACTTTACATACCACAGTCATTAGTTTATAACACAGGGAAAATGGCATAACTTGATAATACACAAAATATTGCAGTCCAAATTTGAAAGAAAAAAATCTGAAGGGCAGAAGATTAAGCTTTTTCTAGCACTAGAAATGAAGGGGCTTTTTTGGTCAATGTGTTTTATTAACAGCAAGAACATGAGTGGTTTTTCCTATAGCTGATACAAATATTTGAGTCCTGTACAGTTCACCTTTTACCCTCTGGGATTTTAGAATTTCTTCAGATCAAAATATGATATTTTGAACTGCCAAAATCAAGGGCATGCAGATAAGTGTTGAATAATAACACATATTATGATAAGCAGAGAAGAGGTCTGATTTTAATCCTGTCCTGGACTTGAAGAACTGAAACACATCCAAGTATGGGAATAGGTTTAATACACCACTGTATTCCCTGTATTAAAACCTCACAGAGCTTTGCATTTTGTATTTCTTGGGCAGGAGTTAAATGTTCCTCCAGTGAACTCAGCTGAACAGATATTTAACTGTAGGCATGTTAAACTGTGCTTGCAGAATATAAGCAGTGTAAAACACAACGTGTACAGTCCAAAGAGTCAGCCAGCATCTGCAGACCTCTCTACTGCAGGGAGAATTCTGCAGCTGTGTGCTGCAGACCATGTACAGATTCCCCTTTAACCCTACACAGTTTCAGATAATGCAGGATTTCATGCAAAACCACAGCTTTTTAGGGCACAAACTCTCCCCCACAGAAAGTGTGTTCAGGCTGCATGTGTCTGTTGTCAGAGAATTTAATGCAACTTGTCTGGAGCTGCCTGCTGGGGAACTGGTTGTGACAATAAAAACAAGTGCGGTGATCTGAGTATAGATGATGGCAGTCATTTATCTGCCAGCCCATCTCCAAGAAGCAATCTTTTCTGGGGAAATGATGCAATTTTTGGCCTACTGAAATGAAATGGAGCACTAGCAGCTGCACGGCAGGGATAATCAATCACACAGTGGCTTATGCAATATGTGTTTTCCCCTTCCAGACTCCAGGAATTTCTAGGCAGAGGAAGAACAAAGGTGGCACTGACATGTTTTAATTAATGTTAAATCTCTCTCTTTCCCTTGAGTTGTATGGAAACTATTCAATTCCTGCTTTCTTGGTTGTTTTAGATGGAACACCTCTACCCAGCTAAAGAAAATTTAGGCTGGGGAACTTTCCCCTTTTGCTGAAGTGTTTCGAAGGTCTCATTCCTGTTGTGGAAAAGAGATGATGGTATTTGTTGTTACTATTGTCCTTGCTGCACTGGGTGCAAGGCCAGCTTCCACATTGCTGTTAACTCATGTAAAATATAACGTGCATTTCTCAAGAGCAAGAACTCTTCGTGACTAAGAGTCATGACAGACCATTTTTCCATTTCAGGTTGCTCTTTGAACATCTTTAATGGCACTAGCCAAGCAGTGTTTTACCCTGAATTTTGGCAACTTTTGTTTGTTTCTTTGATTGGAGAAGGGGCATGGAGGGCCTAAGTGCCCACAGAGACAGATACTTTGCACTCAGAACAGGAACCAAGAATGTTGGAGGCACATCACTTGTCTTCTGCATTGTCTTAGACAATAAAACAAATTAATAAAATTAATCAGGAAGTCAAAAAGGGTCAAAGTCTGGGTCTCCAATTAAAACTTGTTCACAGCTTTAAATTAAGGGAATTTCATAGACCATCTGTTGCCTAGATCATTCTCCTATATACTATATCATGGGAAATTCAGCAGATAGCCTCAGAAATAGTTCCAGTTTTCTATCAGTGTTAGGATATCAATGTGGCAGATGCATTTCACAAGCTCCTAAATTATATTCATGTTCTGGCAGAAAAGCCAAAGATTCACTGACAAAATTTATGCACAAATGGCTGCAAAGGATGCCTTTGGCAAGTAGATTGCAACTAATCTCTATGTCACATTTGAGTGTAATTTTACTTTAGGAACATCTTTTTCCTTTAAATGTACTCTTCATGAAGTTCTCTGCTTTTAAAGATTAGAAGAAAATCCTAAATGTTCCTCATCCTTGGCAGCTGACATGAATAATTTTTTTCTCCTAGTGAAAGAGTAAAGGCAATAAATTATTTACTTTATGACCTGTATAAACAGCTATTTTTAAATCATTGGAACTGTTGCATACAACCAGACTGGCAGGACTTGCCTTATTTCACACCTAACAACCTGATGAGCTTTTTTTTTTGAGGCAATGCCTACTGGCACTTGGTTATGACCACTGCTTGTATCTATTTTATTTTAACATAGCTGTTTCTCTAATAAAGTTGTTCAAGATTTCAGTGCATTGTCTGAAAAAGACAAATTGCCTCTGCACAGAGTCTCACATGCAGTCCACTTTGCTGGATTCATGTATTCCCTCAATTACAATCTGTTCTAAGTATTTGGATTTTTTTAGGCTGATATGACTTATTTACTCTTGGCAGGTATGTGTTTAGTTCACCTTCCCATTAACATGAATGTGAAGCACTATCTAAAAAAAAGCTGGAGATTTTAATCTCAATGCAAAAATCAACGTTATTCTTTTAGGGGGTAAAACATGCTCACACAATTCCAGTCCTCTTGTACTTGGCCCCCTTTCAAGGACTGAAAATGGGTTGAAAGCAGAGCTACTTCTTCTCTCATACCAGGCATGTTATAAAAAGTGCATTTGGTGATTGTCAGTTATGTCCTGCCTAACAACTGGAAGAGACCAAACAGCCATAAAAATACAAACAGGTTCTCCAGGAAGAGAAAGGTCAAGAGGCAGAACCTATTTTTCTCATTAAGTACAGACCTCGTGCAAAATTAATCTCAAAAGCATAGCCTTGACCAAACCCCATAAATATGAAGCCCTTCTGCCCATTGGCAAGTCTTGACTTTTCCATAACTCTTTGAATATGAAGGATATTTGTTTAGCTGTCAAGTCGGCCTTTATTCCCATGGTAACTCCACTATCACTAGTTCCAGCTGGACAGGGCATGTGTCTGTCTTGTTGGAGGAGCTGCAGTATTTTGGTGGTGCCATGAAATTAATTTTCTATATCTTTAAGCTCCTAAGCCTCCTGAAATCAATGAATTCCAGGTGTGTGCTTGGTATTGTACAAAAAACAGGCAGAATGTTTCAGATTACATCAATGATGACACTGAGGGCAGGAATACAGCACATCTGTGTGTTCACTTGACAGCTGCCATCCTGACAGAGGCCCATTTTCTGCCACTAAACCAGTAAGTCTGTATTGGGAAAGTAATTTGACAATGATAAAGATTAGGGAAAAGAAAGTGAAGGAAGGCAAATAATAGAATGAATAAAGAAAAGTAGTAGTTGGATTGATGTAACCATCTGACTCGATTTTATGAACTGCAGGTTTGCATCTCAGGATATTAGGAAAGAATATAGGGAAAATAAACAAAGAGGGAACAAATGAGGAGCTAGAGAAATAAAATCAAACACTGAACCTTGGCCTTATCTGACATACTGGAAGATCTATGATAACTAAGTTATGAAATTCAGTCAGAATTGAATGAGTCTCCATTAGTATAAACACAATAATATGGAAAAGAAAACCACTTATTCAAAACCATTATTAAACTGATTACTATAGTAGCTGACTGTACATAATGAACTCATTACTTTATTTACGTTGCTGTATTAGTCAGCATACAGGATTTCATAAAAAACACTACAAATGATCAAAAGCCCCTAACACCTTGTGTTGTGGTAAGTTCAAATTTTTGTCTTGTGTCTTGGCACTTTTTTAGGGTCTCCCAGCTTTAGTAGCCTGTAAATACACAGGTCTGGGATCATGAAGAGGAATATGCTGCACAGATATTTTTTTAGTATCTTCTTTGGGTGGTCCAACACAGTTTTATTTATGTTTAATGTAGATTAGCTCACTGCTGAAGGTCAAATCAAGTCCCTTGTGTCCTATCACTTGTTGTACATAGGCATGTTTGTCATCAAGTGTTAGTTGAAATGTGGGATCAGGATGTGAATCTAATTGAAATATTCATCTAAATTTAATTAGTTGGTGTTAATTTATTTTAAAAACCTTCATTATTTAACAGGACAAGTTGTTTTTTTTTTTGTTATAGATTTTTGAATGCTTTGAGAGCTATTCCTTTAAATCTTCCCAAAATAATATCTTCAGGGATAACCTAACTATGTGAGAATTTCACACCAGATAAGAACTGTTTTGAAAACTTACCAAGTATATAAACAGAAATGTATAATGAAGACCCTGTAACCAACATGCATAAGATTGATGTCCTCCATGAATGAGCTACTTAAAGCTTATTTTTGTGCACTTAGCCCCCCCAGCCTGGACCGCAGAATCCAGACTGCAGTTCCTGCTGCCGAGGTGACTTTGGAGTTCGACTCTACCAAGGGCCCCCAGGACCTCCTGGGCCCCCTGGGATGCCAGGTAAAGATGAAGTTTAATTCACTTTTTTTATCAGTCTAATTGCAGGCCATAAATTACAGGTTATTCTATGAAATATCAGAGAGTGGGCCAAACATCAGTATTTGGGGACAGATTCAGGAACAAGTTTTTCTATAATTTCAGAGGAGACAGATATTTTCAGACAAATAATGTATTACCTTATATTCTAAGGCATTTTCCATTGAAAACCTATTTGTTATTAAAATTCAGCTTTCAGAAATTTATACTGAAAGCAATCTTATTACATCTCAAGGAAAATTGGTCTCTCTTAAAACAGCATGAAGTTCCCAATAAACTTGGAAGAATTTGTTCCCTGGAACTGATTATTGTGATCACCTTTGTATATCCAGCTGTGTTACTGTGTACTGTATTCAATGGCTTTTCTTCTTCTAGCATACTGCTAGCCAATATTTTACATAAACACAATGCCTCTGTTCTCTCACAGAAATTCCTTCACTTTCTTCTTTCATCTCGTCTTTCATAATAAAAAATCCCCTTTTTTAACATAAAAAATGTCCACAGAAGAACAGCATACACAAGAAAAGTATATACTTTTGATCAGATAATTGATATGGAAATAGAAGAGCCTAGAGAAGGGAAAATGCTGGTTGCATGCTGGTGTGAGTTTGTTATATCATCTACCTTCAGTGGTTTTGAAATCACCATTCCTAAAGCAGAGGTACAACATAAATGAACAGGTCACTGAAAGACAGACTTGTCTCTTCTTGAAAAACTTACATCTTGTGTTAACACAATAAAAATGCAATTCAGTGATCCATTACTTATCAATAAATTGTTGGATTCTTAGAAGCAGAATACGATTTTTTACTAGAGCCACATTTTCAAGGCTACAGTGGACACACTGGGGCATGGCCCAGTCCCAGCTTTGCCCTTCCCTCCTGTCTCAGTCCCACTTTGTGTCACTGCAGGATACCACAAACCTGCATCCTGGGATTTCTGTCTCCTTCATTTGCTGGATTTCATGTTGTTGTGCCTGTAAGGGGAACAGCAGCAGTTGCTTTTCCCCTTGATTGAATCAAATGTTGCTTGCAGACTTCTGTTCCGAACTGGTAGAGCAGTTCTGGCTTCACATAAAGGATCATTCTTGTTATTTTTAAGAGCTGCAGATTCCTCTATCCAAACAAAAATGTGCATAATTTCTTTCAGCATTTGGCTTCCTTGTTTGAAGGTTTTGGGTTTTTTCTTAATAGAAAAACTCTGAAGGTTTACTTCATCATCAGATTTGATCTCAAACAACACTATTCTTGTAAGTTTGTAACCAGAGAGAATAATCAAAGAACAAGCAGAGTGGCAAAGAGCCTAATTTCAATTCAGGTTGAATTAGAACAATGATGACATTAATTAATCCCCTGAGCTGAAAGATCAGCCTTTTGCTGCAGGATAATAATTGCTTGGTGATTCTAGCCAACTTTAAAATCCTGTCAGCTGCATAGACATTTGCTTAGTAATTTAGTCAGTCAACACCAGGAACTAAGTAATACTGCAGATGCATGAGTATGTTTTGCACTTAGTCTTTTTACTCATTTACTCACAGGAAGCCATCTCAAAAAAGCTTAATTACAAAAATTTAGTCTCTCTTTAAATATAGGGCTATGCAATCAAATGACCCCTAGCCAGCACTCTGCACATACACACTGTTCTGTTTTTAGCACAGATTTTAACAATTTTAATGCTACAGCCATTTACCATTTGTGTGTAGCTGTTTTAAAGACAGCAAAATCTTATTCAAAATTATCTTATCCTATCATGATTGACTTAATTTACCAGGAAATTGGTGTTTATACTAAAGCAAAAGCAAAACTACTTCTACAGGTTGCCTAGTACGTGTCAATAGTAAGTGGCTTTTGCTTTCCTTGAGCCTTGTGTCTGCTGAGGTCTCCCTCACATCTCCCCAACAAAGCAATGACTTGAGACACCACCAGTTTATGCAGCAACATGAGGGTTAACTCCCAAAATTTATGTCCTTCTGGATATCTGCTCACCAAAACCTTTACCATCAACCTGATCACAGAGCAGTTTCTTATCTGTTTCATCTCAGCCTGGATTTATGGCACTGAAGAGTATCTGTGTTGCAAGCTGGTGGAAGAGGACCCTGTCACACTTATCTGTTAAAATATGATAAATTATATAAATAAAACAGAAAGCTTTGTTTCCCTTCAGGAAATCATGGAAACAATGGAAATAATGGAGCAACTGGCCAAGAAGGAGCCAAAGGTGAGAAAGGAGACAAAGGAGATATCGGACCAAGAGGAGAGCGTGGCCATCATGGACCCAAAGGCGAGAAGGGTTACCCTGGCATTCCCCCAGAGCTACAGGTACATCTCTAGCTTGTATTGGCTGCAGGAAACCTCAGATTAAGGTTTTCTTGAAAAAACAGCACCTTAAGATACTTAAGAAGCAAATCCCCTTGTAAACTAATACTCCAACAGGCATATACAGCCCTTGTCCTTACTGAAAAAAGTGCTCTGCCAGGTCTTTCTGGAAAAGAAAAGCTTTAGTCAGAATCCAGCTGAGAAATAGGTAGGAAGAAACATATATGCTTCCCCTTGAAGGCAAAAAGCCAGGATCTGGGTTATTAAAGGAGAATAGCAGGGTCTATCATTTTCCTACCAAGCTGTATCACATAAATAATTGCACTTCCCACAGCATATGGAAAGAGTAAAGGAGTCATGTTTCTCAGCGCAGCCAGGCTTTATGAGATTCTCAGAAGCACATGTATCCAGCTCCTCAAAATACAGGCTCAAAATTTTTGAGTGCAGTAAGAGTCCTCTAGTTTCAAAAGATACCTCTCAGTAGTTATCTGTACATTTATACATCTAGATATTTTAAATATGTTTGGGGCCATGTACGTTCTGCCTATGAATGAATAACTCAAAAGCCAGATGAGCATTTAGATATGGGTTGAGCTGAGCTCTTGAGCTCAACTCTTATATTGGCACAATCTCACAGCTTTTCATTTAAAGCTTCTTCAAATCCCAGGAATCTGGCAGACGCCGGAGAGTTTGTGTATGTATATATAAATATATATGTATGTGTATATATATATTTTATATATATTTTTTTTATATATATATATATATACACACACACAGATACATATATATGCACAGATACATATATACATATTCATATAATATATGCATATATATATTCACATAATATATGCATGCATAAATATATATAATATATACTCACAGTATACCTGAATATCTTATAAACATGCCTTTATTTACATTCAAATTATGTTCTCCTACAATTTTAAAATTAACTACCACAGGGTTTTTTCTTACATAAAGACAATGGTAGTATTGTAATTAAAATGGAGTGATGAAAGAGGGTGAACAAGGAAAGCTCATATTGCAATACTTATTTCAAGTACTTAAAATTCCATCATTTCTTTTATCAGATGTGTTTAAAAATGTTTACAGTATTTCTTACCATCATATTTAAGAATTTTAAAGTCTGGGGTGGTACAGGAGAAAACACTTTTGAATACAATACTGTTTTGAGTAGAGGATTATTTTGAAAAACTTGGTGTATCCATGTCGACCTGCTACTTCATAATGAGACCTAGGGAGAAAAGATATATTTTTCGGCTGTTCTGTTCAGCCCACAAAAAGTAGCTCAGGGTCAAAGAGACTGTGAAATGGAATCTAGACAAAAAGCAATAAATTCCATCAATCTGCCACTGCAGCTGCTTTCCTTTAACACACTATGAACTTTGATGTGATCCTGGCTGAGAAGCAAGATATTAACAATTTGCCGTAATAGAAAATGCATCCATGCAGGGGTAAGGAAAATCAGCCCAAGCTTTCAGCTCACATCTGGAGCTCCTTAAATTTCTGAACAGATGGCTAATGATTTCCGTTGTTGGATCCAGACTTGCATTTGATTGTCTGTTTTAGTTTTTTTCTGGTTTGGATCTGAAATCAAAAGGAGTTCAGGCTGGGTTTTTTATTTTTTAAATACCAGCATAACTGGAATCTCACCAAAAATGCCATTTTTGTGATGGGCAGTAACAGATGCAATTGAATACTCGTCATTTAAGAAACTGAGATAGAAATAAAAAGCTAAGCCTATATTAACCTCTTGGCAACAAAGTGCAGCAACTCTGATTCTACCCCATTTATTCACATAATGGTGGGGGGATGACAGACTTACAGAAAAGGTCACTCCCTTCCCTAACCAGGCCAGCTGGCGGGGTCATTCCCCAGTATCTTGCTGAGGGTAATTTAAATTGTCGGGTGTGCGGTGTTTTGCACTGCTTCCTATGAAACATTTCTATGGCAAGAAGTAAAACATGAAGTTGAAGCACAGTTTTAATTTTCTTATTTTCCCCTCTTGGTCTCCACCACCCTCTGTTTTCAAGACTGAGGGCAACTGACAAGATAGAAAAAGCATTGAATATTGAGTGCCAGCTGCTGCACTACTAGAAGACCTCTAGTAAAACTGCTTCATGTATTTCTAAGCAAGAAACACTAATCTGTATGGATTTTACTGAGCATTGTTTGTATTCACACATGCAGTTAAAAGCAATATCCAGTTTAAATGCATTGGGGAATACATAGAACTATATAAAACCTTTTTGTCAGAAACACCATCCATTTCAATACTATATTGCTGTTGCATCATTCTAGCAAGACTTAAAAGTAAATAAAATCTGAAATTAAGGTTCTGCAAACACTTGACCATACACTTACTTTACAGTTATGAATAGTCCAATTGAATATGAGAACCCCAGTCTTCTTCCAGTTTCATTCAATGGGAGTTTTGTTAACTGGAGTTTATTGGCCTTGGAGCAAGCCCTAGAAGAACATCTCTGTCAGGAAAATAAACAGACTGCAAATACAGGAAAAAATCTGTACCTGATTGCTCTACACATGTGTTGTTCGTGAACGACTGCTTCAATAAGAACTGGATTTTTGCAGGTTGCGTTTATGGCTTCGATGGCTACTCACTTCAGCAACCAGAACAGTGGGATCATCTTCAGTAGCGTTGAAACCAATGTTGGGAATTTTTTTGATGTCATGACTGGGAGATTTGGTGCTCCAGTGAATGGTGAGCATTTGCAAAACAAAATATTGTAATTGTTGGAGCTGTAGGGAAATGTGTGGTCAAAAGGGATGAGGCACTATTTAACTGCCTTTGCACTCAGCCTGCCTAGCTCTTGCTACCTTCTTTCCAGAAAAATGAATTGAAAATTGAGCAAACCAAGAGAGGTCTTGCCAGCCAGTGAGACTAGTGCTGACACCAAGGCAGGAGGAAGAGGCATGGCCAGGGCTGGGGAGGGAACAGGACTGTCTGCTTTGCTGTGGCTCTTTAGCCCGTCAGCCACTGTGATGACAGAACCAGAGTCTTAATGCTGCAGCAAGCAGCAGCAGCTTAACAGTTGCCTCCTCCACCTCCTGCCTCCTATCAGTCTCTTCATCCTCATCCTCCCCCATGCCAATTCAGCTGTGAGCTGACCTGCAACAGATGTGTGGCTGGAAGTGAGGCCTTACAGTTCTTCATGGGTTATTTCTCAGCTGCATCAATCCCCCCCTCTTACGCAGCTGTGATGCAGGAAGAACAACACCTGCCATATGCAGAATTAAAATTAATCAGATTTTGGAACGCTATAAGCAGAAACAAAATATCTGCTGACAACTGGAAGGTAGTTTTGTCCACAGCTGTTACGATTTCTAAGCAAGAAGCACAAATGTACAGCATGATTACTTCTTTCTATGAAGCAAACAAGTTGTTTTTTTATAACCTTTTCAGGGGTATATTTCTTTACTTTCAATATGATGAAACATGAAGATGTGGAGGAAGTGTACGTGTACTTGATGCATAATGGTAATACAGTGTTCAGCTTATATAGGTAAGTAAAGAGCCAGGCCATCTCAATGCAAAAAACATTTGTATGGTTGTGATAGCTTGCTCACCTTTCAAGAAACGTAAAATAATTCATTTTTTGGAAAATTCTCTGGGGTAAAATAACCAACAAGAAAACCTGTTTTATTTTGCCATCTTCAGCTTGCATATTTGGACCATACACACCAAAGATGCTGGACCTAAAATTCAGCCTTGATCACCATTTCCTCAAACTCAGGAGAAAAGAGTTAGCACTGCAAGTCAGGGCTGGAGTTCAGTGTTATCATGCTGTCATTCTGCTAAAATGTATCTTCATCCTCATTTTGCTTGTCAGAGAAAGGAAATAATGAAGTTCAGTGACTAGTTACAGTCTTGTTAACATGAGGGCAAAAAAATTTATTTTAAAGTTGGGAAGTGTTTAAGCTACAGTAGTAAGGATGAGTAAGAAGCAAAGGTCTTCCATTTACCATCTTTTTTATCATTAGCACACCACCACAGGCTGCTTCATCCCCAACAGATCTTCTCTGCAAAAGAAAAAGTGCTTCATTTCTATTCCCCCTGAAGCACTGATGTCAGAAAAGGCAAGAGGTAGAAGAAAGGGGACCAACACTCAGGCAAAGCCAGGAAGTTAGCCCACATCAATGCTCCACTGAAAGGCTCAATATGGAGCAAGCTGCCTGTGTCCGCTCACTGCCTGTGCTGGGAGCACAGGGACTCAGCTCTTAAAATTAGTTGGGATGAATTCAAGGGAAAAAAAGCATTACAGAAAATCTGTAGTGTTGTGATCAATGAGCAGCGTTTCATTTTAAAGAAAAAAAATTGTTCCTGTGTCCTGGAAAAAAATAAGTTACAATTCCAGAACTTCAGAAAGGAATGAAATAATGAATTTAAGTAAGGTGCAAAATTTGACTAGGAGATCAAATGCAGAAAGTTGCCAAAATTTCCTTATAAAGCTGAAAAAATGTTGGCAAGTCTTTCAAGAAATTTTTGCTCAGGATAGCAATGTACTTCTTGGATTTTTTTGGTAAAATTTTTTGTTTGGTCATTGTTGAGAAACAAAAAGCTGACTTGTTAAAATATTCATCCTTAGCTATGAATCCAAAGGGAAAGCAGATACTTCAGGAAACAGTGCAGTCCTAAAACTCGCCAAAGGAGATGAAGTTTGGCTGCGAATGGGAAATGGAGCCCTCCATGGGGACCATCAACGCTTCTCCACCTTTGCTGGGTTTCTTCTTTTTGAAACCAAGTAAAAAAATGAAACAACCCAATAGATGTTTATGTAAAAATACCATATTTTTTGGAACTTGTATATTTCACTGGACTGTGAAATAACTTTACAATACTGAGGGATCAAGAAGCCTTGTTTTGATGCAATGTGCTGCTACCTGTGTATCAGAGATGAGCTGAATACATTGGGTAGCTGACGCAGATTCACAGAGTATCTATTGTCATCTGGGTTGCACCTATTTAATCATTAAATGTTGCTATTGCTCTCGTCCCCAAAAGTGAATGAAAAACAAAGGAAAATGAATTCAAAGAATTTAAAGAGCAGTTTACATAAAGTCAATCTCATCTCTAAATAGACTTTAGTTAAATATATGTCAAGAACTGAATAACTGATTCAAAATTTTTCGATCATTTATTCAGTACTTCCTACTCATTTAAATTTGTATCATGGAAACAGGCCTGAATGTATTATAAGCAGGCTCAGGTGAGACCAGATCTAAAGGAAGAAGTTTGTACTGGATTGGAATGAGCTCAAATCGAAGAACAAAATGTGAAAATATAGATGTCAAGGATTCAGGTTTATTGTATTCCCATCTCAAACCTCTGAACATGTATCTGGTGTCATTTTTCACAGATTTTTAGCACATATTTATGCTTAGTCTCTCTCTCTTAGAAGAAGAATGTCAGTAGTTCTTGCCTTAGTAGTAGCTTGAAGCTAAGGTAATTTAGTTTGCAGTGTGAAGGGGATCAGGCAGGGGAACTGTAATGTTTCCCCCTAGCCTTAGAATTTTTAAAACCTGATGTACGCCAATGCCAGGTGTCAAAGAAAAGGCATATACGCTAGAGAAATCAGGACAGGCCAACAGCACAGAGATAAACAAACTTTGTGGTGTTTGGAGCTCCTCCAGAAGGATGTACCTTATAATATTGCATATTTACTTAACAGTGAAGTTGTTGCAACAGTTTTCCTAGCAGCCTTCCAAGAATCAGTATTTCAGGAAAAGCCATTGCAAAGCAGCAGCTAAGCCAGTTCAGTATTTAAACTGGTGAAAGCAAATGCTAGCTGGCTTAGTAGTTCTGTTCCCAATACACTGGCCACTCTTCAGCATTCATGGCACTGGCTTTTCAAAATTTGGGTACCTGAAATTCTGTCTTGCTATTTTCAGTTCAATAAGCACAAAAATCAATACTGAAGTTTGAATGTATCTTTTTCTGGCTCTCCACACAAAAGTTAATGAAATATAAATTCCTTTTTATAGACATTACATTGTAATCAGGTATGACCTGCCATTGATGTATAACAAGAAGGTGGGGTTAGGAAAATATTTATTTGAAATTCTTTTATACTGGATACAGTTATCAGTAGCACAACAATAGAGCAAATGAATTGAAATCTACCCCATGAATTTGTATGTCCTTGTACACATTCCTAGCGTATGTAACCACATCTTATGAAGAAAAATGCATGTTGATACTTGATGATTATGACTTGTGATTTTTCAGTTTTATGCATCAACCACTGAAAATATTAGCTTTAATGAACTGTTGTCTGATGTGTTTTAATAACTTCTTTATCAGCATGGGTCAGGTCTGTGCCATATAGGTTTTCAAAACCTGAGACCATGTTATTTTGTTAAGCTTACTTTGTAAAACATACATTTATCCAATAAAGATTAATGGTTACAAAGCTGTACTAGTTTGCTGATAATCTGTATTTACCAAGGACATTATAATTTGCAGACAACAGCAAGATGTTCTTTTAAATATGTTTTTCCTAAACATTTATTTTGCTACTGAATGGGAGAAAGCCACCATTAAGGATTAAAATATATTTACTTTACACATGTGTGTATATACACATATATACATAAAATTTAAATCTGTATAGTTTCCTTTGGAGACTTACTCTTCCTTTGCGACATGGCCATTTTAAGCCATTTTGCTCAGAAGGAAGCACTTAGAAACTGTATGACATACACTAATTTTAAGCTCCTTTTTATCTTATTATCCACTGTAATGGCCTATAAAAGAAAGTCATGTTTTGCCTTACCCATTTTGTATTGTTTTCATGAGTTTTGTGCAACTTGGCCTGCTAAGAGGGTGACTAAGGTGACTAAGGATTATCACAAAAGCTTCTCTAACAAACAAAGAGCAGTTCCAATGTTAAAACTGAACAGTTTTTTACATCAAGGTTAAAATTCCTAGGTTGTGACTGAAATCCCAGCAGTCTTTTCTCTGCAATTTACTTCATGCAATCTCTGCTGATAATAATTTACAAATAAATAGTTAACTTATTAATTTCCTTCAAAAGAAGAAGGAAGATCCTTCAAAATACAGCAACTGATGTGAATATGAGTGTGTGTGTGTGTGTGTGTGTGTGTGTGTGTGTGTGTGTGTGTGTGTGTGTGTTCTTCTTCCTCTTCTCTAAAATTAACACACTTTATATTCAGTAAGTCATGTGGACTATATGATGTTTTTTCTCAGAAATGTTTATGAAGATTAGTCATCTTTCCATTGCTGCTGATAATTGAAAGATTCTTGCTTAGCAGATGCTCAAGACAAAATGCCTTTTACCAGAGACTTTTATCCCGTTATAGAATACATGATATCTTGTAATTTGTGTTACAACTTAAAAACCTTCTGGAAACTGCAAAGCTTTAATTTGGAGTATACTTAATGGCTTCTTGTCTTTGCTAAAATGAATCTGCGTCTCTCCCCTGTCCCTGAGCTCCCGGATTTAACCAAAACTTGGCAAGACCCCAAGTCCCTGCCTGCCATGAGAGCTGTGGTTTGGTAGGTGATATTCGACCTCTGTGGTAGGTGCTGGCATCCTGGCAGCAGAAAATGCTTCTCAACACAGAGCCAAGCTGAGTTCTGCTCTGTGTGAAACACACCCCCAAATCCTGCTCCTCCCTTCCACCAGACTTCCAGGGACTGGAACAAGGATGTCACAGGCTGTCCTTGCCTGTGAATCCTTGCAAGCCAGCAACTCTCACCTCCAGTTCAGTCATGAGCATTAATTGATGCATTTTGCAAAACAGGGCTGTGTTCAACTCAAGAGATGCTGGGTGCATCCCCCGGGCAGGGGTAAAACACAACTTCTGCAAGACAAACATGAACTAGAACGAAACCAAACAGGAGAAAAATGTTACAGGTCTGGGTCCGAGTTTCACAAATGGTGTTTAAAGAAAGAAGTTTAATTGGAACTCTGTGAGAAAAGAAAGAAGTTTATGGTTTTACTTTCAGAAATTAGTCTGTGGACTGATTGACTGAAAAAGCACTTTAGACTGACAATAGTTTGCAGTCTCAGCCTCACTGAGAAGCCTGTAAGTCAAAGGGAAATCTTTAAATAAAGTAATATTTTTCTAAAGAAAGAATAAGGAACAAACTTTACACTCAGGTCTTTCATCTTCCCCTCTGTTTCACTGAGCTTCTTATGTTACAACCTGCTGTTTTCTGAAGCAGCTTTTAATAAAAGTAGCTTTGAATTGAAACTTTTTTACCTTCTTCTTAGTTCAGATTATTAAAATGATTCTTTTGTGCTCAGAAAAAAAAAAATCACACAAGGACAAAACATGCAGGGAGTCATTGAGTGGTGTACGAAAAGACCTACAGTTCTTAATTTTGGTGAATGAGTAGCAAAGTTCCTCTATTTTGCAGTTCTGCTTCAACAACCAAAGAAAATACAACCTGGGTGATCAGTGAAGATTTGAAAATCTGAGGCAACAAAAGGCTGTCATGCTCAGATAGCCGTGAAGAAAACTCCAGAAACTATCCTCATAAATTAAAAGAACTTGATAGAAGATGCACTTCCTAGTATGACCAGGTTCACTCTTACATCAAAGGGCGAGTGCTCCTTTAGTTCTTGGGCCAAACCGCACAGTTTTAGAAGGAATTCGAGCATCTGAAGCCCCCCAATGATTTCCGGTCTTCTGCCATTGGACTGATAAACTCAGTGCACACATGTTGACAGGAAGACTTAAGGATGAGAGTGGGAGAGGCTCAATTTTGTGCATCTGCATTTGGAATGGAGCAAGCTATCCTCCATGAACATATTCACAGAATAATAAAACTCATGTGGGGAAAGGTTTTATTAAACAAAGAGACTTCTTGTATCAACTGGTGAAAAATTGCACAAATTGAGGGCTATTTTCCTGCTTTTCTGGAAATAGTCCATCAGCCATTTAAAAAAAAAAATCCACAAAAATAAATTTTTTAAAAGAATCACATTGCTATAACACCAAGAGTGAAAACACCCATGTTCAAATTATCTTTGATATCTCAGCTTCTCTTTCCTGTGAATGTGTCTCATGGTGTGATCCTCCCATCATCTAGTCACATGCTACTTCTTTGGGCTTGTCCAGCAGCAAGTATAAGATGCTTGCTGAATAAGGACTTGCCCATGTACTGCAATATGATAGGAAGAAACTAATATATAGAACATCTTCATTCAGTAACTCCATCCAAATGTACAGTTAACAAAGTGACTTTACTGTAGAAAATAGTGCAATACTAATATGTAAGAAAGATTGGCAGAATTAAATTAACTGCAGCTACCTTCATTTTAGAATATTTTCTAAGAAGGGTTTTTTTTTGTTTTTTTTTTTTTTCAATCCAGGAAGTTGTTTATCTGAAAAACAATCCAGTCTCTTACAGCATAGTAAAGATTATGAAAATTAAGAAAGTCTGCAAAGACTAGAATTTCAGGCCAGGAAATCGGAATTCAGAGATTGTGTCATGTGCAAGTCCTGGTCTACAGCTGAAAGTGATGGATGGAATTTAATTTGTCTCATGTTCATTTTTTTAACCAGAAAATAGTAGGAGCATCATTGTTTTAAGGAAAAATTTTCAGATACTGCATCACTTCAGATCAACATTTTCTTTCCTTCAAGACTACCTACTCCTCAGAATGCTTGTTCTGTCAAATCATTAAAGACTTACAAAACAAATAACATGTATAAGGTATGCCATAAGACACACAGTAAACGGCTCATGGGTGAGACAATGGAAACGGTTAATGAAAATAAAGGTTTCTCAATCCACCACCCTAGCAATGCAGGAGAAATTGTCTCTGGTGAATGTGGCAGACAGTGTTATCTGGCAGGAATGGCTCACTGGAGGTAAGTTTAGGGCAGAGTCGCTAAACAGTAGTTCATGTGACATCCAGCATAGACCTGAAGCTCAGTATTCAGGCAAATAAAATGTAAAAATAATCCCAGTTTAGAGTTTCCAGCCTCTACAATACTGGTTAATTATATACTCACAGGAAAGTATTTATTTTCTCCTGATTACCAAAAATAAGGATTAGCTATACAAAGTTTCTTGCCATTCCCTTCATCTAAATCATGAAAGCACAGTAATACCATATCCAGTGTCTCAAAGGAAAGAAAAATATTTTGCTTCAGGTACAAGGGTTGAGGTCCAAAGTACAGAAACCACCGTAACAGGCATCAGTAATTTGTAATCCTGGTAACCTGAAATTCCTACTTACCAGAGTATCAGGGGCCAAATTTCTGACAATGTGAAAGTTAAAGGCAATGCCTGTTCAGTACAGCTGGGACAGATCACCACCTCAATGACTGACTGGACTAAAAAAACTTGCAAATTGTAGTTTTTCAAGAATATGCCTATTTTAGTGAACAGGGCAGTTTATACAATTTCCTTCTGTGGGTGAGACAGAGCTTTTATTTCTAAATCTATAATTCATTATCTCAGACAGACAGCCAGATTTCCAAGTAGCATGAATTCACAGCTGTTTTAGAAGGATATAATGATCTCAGGATAGATTTTTTTTTGCTGCTGAATGGTGGATGTACACTTGGGAGAGCAGCATTGCACAAATCCACACTCACACAGAAGCACAGAAACACAGAAAAGCAAAGTGATGCTCCAAACTGATGAATCTATTGAAACTGCAGAGACTAAGGTGTTGCATTTGGCAAGAACATTGTACATGGGACAGTGTGTCTGTCACAACAGCACAAGATATGAGGTTAGAAATGCAGAGTATCACCCACACTGTCTCTGTGGATATCAAGAAGTGTTATGAATGAATGCAAGCTTTGGGATAAAGCAACTCTGTTTGAAAGCTTTGACAAGCTTGGGACACAGAACTACAATCAAATTCCTTGAGAACCTTTAAAGTTCTCAATTTCAGTTTAATGCAGGTATCTTTGAAATTACTAGAGAAATATCACCTGCTACTTACATTTTCAGGAAATTGTAGTTACCAAGATTTTAAATATTATAACAAATGTAATTTTTAGTTTTTCCTTTAACAAAATCAATACAAACTGTACAGATATCATTATCTCTTTTGCCATGCATTAAGATGGACTAAATTGTAAACAATATACATGTGAAAGAGGAGAATCCAGACTTTGTGTACAGCTGTAACTACACATTGCTGCCTTAGTATTTTCCTAAGGACAGAAATGTACAGGTAATTGTAACCAACAAATCTAATGAGACCAAATGTAAAAATCTGGCATGCAGTGTGTATTACAAAAGTGCCTACACCTCTGCAAGACATACTGATATAACTCACAGTAAAAAGAATTTCAGTCTTTTAACACTGACTGTGAAAGATGAATTTCACAGGATGACAGATATAGCAACTCACTGATGTAATACAATAAAGCACATGCAAGCACTATGAAACAGTGTGGATTCAATCTCAAAACAACTCCTTTCCTATACCCATTACCTCTGCAAAGACAAAGTCATAGACCCTTCTGTTTACTGCTGCTTATTAATGAGAAATATTAAATGGCATCACATAGATGAACATCACACTGTTTTTTGCACACTGCAAGCCCATGGTAGAGAAGGTTTCCTTGTTTATAAAACATATTTTCTGCTGGCCAACTTGCTGCTTCAGGAGAGTTTGCTGGACTCAAATCATTAGCCTTTATCTGATGGTTAATTAGAATATCTGTTTCTCTGCCATGCCTGGTTTTTTTGTTTGTTTGTTTGTTTGTTTGTTTGTTTGTTTGTTTGTTTGTTTGTTTGTTTGTTTGTTTGTTTGTTTGTTTGTTTGTTTGTTTGTTTGTTTGTTTGTTTGTTTGTTTGTTTGTTTGTTTGTTTGTTTGTTTGTTTTTTTTTTTGTTTTGTTTTTTGGTTTGGTAAAATCCAATTTTTCAAATTGGAGTTAATGCTCATAAAATGCCGGCCTCGCCTCCCTGAAACTGAAATAACTTAATAGGGCTCTGACTTAAATGTTTCTTCCACAGATTACTCACTGTAATTCTGGATGTCAACTAAACAGCAGGTGCAAAGAACTGTTCAGTTAAACCATAGCAAAATCCAGACATTATCCAGTGTGTGATTAGGGTGTTATTTAGATGGGGTAAACTAAAGAGCATCAGGTGAAATCAAAGGTTACACAACAGAAATTGCCTGTTCATATTCAACACTAACTCCAAAACCTGAAGGTGTGAGGGAACAAATGAAACTGAAAATTAGTCAGAGAAACACAATGTCACAGTAACATCATAATGTCTGTGAAAACAAACCCTTACATGGAATAGTGTCTTTAAGGGAGACAGATAACAAACAAAACTAGCCAGCTTCATTTCAATGAAAATGCAAGTTCTTTTCTCCTGGCCATTTCTTGTGGGTAGTACCATAGTAGTGGACATAATCAGTGCCTGCATTACAGGACCTGGTGTCTGCACAGAAAGTGAAGAGTATTCTGGCAACAGACATGTTATTGTAGGAGAAAAGTTTCTGCATTCAAATTAGCAGCCTTTACAGATTTTCGTAGTCTAACCAATTTAAAGAAATGTATAATGTCAGCATGGGTTGCTCTGTTTGCTTCCCGGTAACCTGAAATACTGGGAGCAGAGCCTAAGCTTGAAAAGTTGTGTCAATACAGTGCCAAAGATTTCATTACCCTTTCTGGATTTATGTCTGTTCTTGTAAGCAGCTGATGCCGCAAGAACAACATGGCCAGGCAGCCCTCTTTTAAAGAAACATCTGGTGAAAAGAAACCCTACGTTTTAATCCCATCGTGTGACCTGGGGGTCTTGGGTGTGTGGATTTTGGCCCATGCAGGTGCCCCGGGCATGGCTGGAGCCCCAGGACAAGAACTGCTGACCCTCTTCCTAACAACGGGCCAGGAGACCGGCTGGAGACGATGACACCCAGCCTCAGACTTCAAAGGCTGGACTTGACTATGTTGGAGGTCTCTTCCATCCTGAATGGTTCTGTGATTCTGTGACTTTCCTGCCCTTAGGCTGTAGGGGTGTAAAAGCCCATGGTTTCCTTTGATCGGGGTCCCTACACGGAGGCAGCAGATCACTATTTGTTGCTTATTGCATCACGATTAAATTATTTTAATGATGTGGTCGTCTGAGCCTCTGCTATGGGAGAGCTAGTGTGAGTGTGGGGCTGGGCAGCTGCCAAGGGGCCTCGGTCCCAGCTCAGGCGGTGCGGTCTGACGGCCAGGGTGGCTGGCTCAGCATGGTCGGACAGGGAAACTTCCTCAAGAGCCGATCCCGGCCGCCCACTCCTCCTCACCGGAGGCCGGCGCGGAGGGTAGTGGAGCCGCCCGCGGGCGACCACGGCTCGGGGTGAAGAAACACCCGCACAAGCAGGGCCGGTGCCCCCGGGCGAGGGGCGGCAGGAGCCCGCCCCAGCCCCCGGGGCCGCGCGAGAGCGGGCGGGGCAGCCCCCGGGCCGCCTCCGCGATCGATGTATGGGCGCTCGACAGCGGCCGAGGCGGCGGTGGCGATGGCGCTGAGCGGGGTGCGGGTGCTGGAGCTCGCCGGGCTGGCGCCCGCGCCGCTCTGCGGGATGATCCTCGCCGACTTCGGGGCGCAGGTGGTGCGAGTCGACCGCCTGTCCCAGTCCGCCGCGGCCTTAGCGCACGGAGACGTGCAGGCCCGCGGGAAGCGCTCCTTGGCGCTAGACCTGAAGCAGCCGCAGGGCGCCGCGGTGCTGAGGCGGCTGTGCGGCGGGGCGGACGTGCTCATCGAGCCCTTCCGGCACGGTGAGGGGCCGCGGCTGCCGGGAACCGCGCCGGGGCGGCGCTGCGGCTGCGGCAGCCCGGGCCGGGCCGGGCCCGGCGGGAGCGAGAGGGGGGTTGGAGCTGCAGGGCCGCGGGGTGCCGTGCTGAGGGGCTCCCGTCTGTCTGTGGCCTCTGCGGTGCTGAGTGGGAAGCGGGCAGGGAGCAGCTCTGGGGGCGCATGCTATGTGCGGGATTTTTGCAGTGAAGCTGCAGGGACGGACCGCCGAGAGCGCTCAGACAGGGCCGTGCCCCCGACCGGCTCTGGAGGAACAGGAGGGTGTCCGAGCCGAGGGGTCACACCGAGCTCGGAGCCCTGAACAGACAGGAGGGTGTCCGAGTCCAGGGGTCACACCGAGCTCGGAGCCCTGAACAGACAGGAGGGTGTCCGAGTCCAGGGGTCACACCGAGCTGGGGGCACCATCCTGTGTGATGTCCAGGCCTGTTGCTAAAGTCCAACTCACTTCAGGGTTGCTGTGCCAGTCAGTGTTTGAGCTTACAATTCCTCTGAAGACAGGAGATCTGACATTATGGTTACACAGTTACAAAGCATATATCCCAGGGGGAGGAATATCAGTTATGTGTGTTAAATAGAGTAGTATGATTATGTTATACAGGGTTACTCTGATTCAGGATCAAATCCAAGTTATGAACTACAGGCTTCATCTTCAAACATCATGTTTAATTTTAGGAAGTTGTGTTCTACAGACTGATCACTTCCTGCCAGTCTTCAATCTACTCTATGAAAAGCTTCCTTGGAGTTTTGCAAGTATTTTCCATTTTTAACGTTAGGTTAAAAGTAAGACAAATTCTTCAAATACTCAATTACAGATTTTTTTCAGTTTTTCAAAACTGTCTTTTAAAGAGAACTTTCAGTTCATTTTTTAATTACAGTATGCATATTTACTAATTTACCACAAATAGGGATGCTTAACATCTGATTTTCAGTAGCAAAATTGATGCTGTTTTAAGACCAATAGACATTTTAGGTTTACCATGTTCCCTCCATTTATGAGCCATACACAGGCACTCACCTGATGGTTATGTCAGTATCCCTGGGTGCTCCATGAGGATGCTGTTGTATTAGAAAAAATGCAGTTAAGGTCAGGTTGGACAGAGCTCTGTGTACACAAATCTAGTTGAAGATGTCTCTGCTCCCAGCAGGGGGTTGGAGTAACTGACCTTTACAGGTTCCTTCCGACCCAAGCCTTTCTGTAATCATACTTCTTTGAGGAGCTAGCTGAAATGTTTTGGACATTTTACAGACAGTGTAGAAACAGGAGACTTTATCAGTTAAACATCGTACATGATGGACAGATTGTGTGTCACAAGTAATTATTTTCCTTTGAAAAATGCGTTTATTGTTAAAATTGTTTTACTCCCCAGAAGCTGAGAAAAAAGAAATGAAGATGGTAAATTCCACTTTTTCCTTGTAGCTGATCTCCTGGTTTTTCCTCATGAAATTTTGTTTTCTTTAGTTTTATGGGCACTTGCTGGGTTTTTTTCACAGTTGGAAATACTGGGAATTTTGTAACTAGATAGTAGGTTGTAAGGGCCTGTAAATGAACTAGGCAAATCTGTGACCCATCATGAGACTGCTGGAAAACAGTGAGCAGGTGAGGGCCCAAGCTGCAGAACAGTTTCTTGCAAGGCATGTCTGACCTTACAACAATGATTTGGTGACACCAGAGGTGTTATTTGTCGTTCTGTTTCCACTTGTGCATTTGAAAATCATGCGTTTTGCCGAACTTCACTGCTTTCTTCTTGGGAGTAATCACTTGCCACTGCCCAGTAATTAGTACAATAGAAATGGGTCTGAATGAAATTGGTGATGTAGTAAAAGTATGGATTAGTTTTGTGAAACAAGCTGGAATAATAGATTCTGGGGTGGAACAGGCATTGAAATTACATTATCCCTTCAATTCCAAATTATGTGGCCCTGCAGTGCCATTATAGATAATTGTTAAAAGTCTGACCAAACTGCACCAAACCAGTAAGAAAGTACAATTTGTTTGCAACTTAAATTTCTTTTCTTAAAACCACTGTTTTAAGACTGCAAGATTAAAATTTTAGCCTTGATTTGTGTAAATCCATGCTGATTCAACTTATATACCACTGATTCTAAAAGTTCCTTACTCCCTTATTCCTTATTATTAAAAAAGAACACATTTACTCATGTGTGGTTCCAACAGATCATCTGTGGAATAGTGGCATCAGTGAGTTAAAACACACAGGAACATAAGGTACTGAGAAATTGTGAGGAAGGTATATTCCATTAAAATACGATGAAATTTCAAGTGATTTTAATACAGAAAATGTAAGAGTTTTCTCTTTCTCTTTTTTCCTTGTTTTATAAACCTTTGGTAGCTTTCTCTCTTGTCCAGTGGTGCATGGTTTTCTGTCAGCCTTTTGGAGAAGTAAAACAGGAATAAAAGCTGAAAAAAAGATCCCTAAAGCCTAATTTCCACTTGGTTTATATTAAAAATTTATGCAGTATGTTGGTAGTTGATAATGTTCATGTTGTAATATGGACACTGAAGTAGAATGTGCTACTTCATAAAGTGCAGTTGAGTTCTGCTGTTGTATAATCTAACTTTGAGCCATTGTGTTTTGAGTATTATTAAATGTGAATTTGAATTCCTTGCTTATGTCTTTTAAGGTGTCATGGAAAGACTTGGGCTTGGCCCAGAGGTCCTTCTGCAGGAGAATCCCAGACTCATATATGCTAGACTTACTGGTTTTGGCCAGACAGGAAAATATGCCAAGTCTGCGGGTCATGACATCAATTACTTGGCTTTATCAGGTAGGCTATAGAATTTCCTGTTAAATAAAGTATCTTTCCTCCCTTTGATCAAGAGTCAAGAAGTTGTTGAAAGCAGATAGCTCAAAATTTATCTGAGGTGTAGTCTGGTAAAACAGCTGATCTGAAGTGTCGCTGTCAGGGAAATGGGGCTTTCCTTTCACTGTGCTTTTTCCTGATGTTTCAGTCGACTGCAGCACTTGCTTAGCTCCTCTGTAAACTTCCTCACAAGCCAAAAACTGGTCAGAAGAAATGAGGATGTTTTCTGCCAGGTTATTAAGGTGAAGCCGTTCTGTTGAATGAGGGATCCAACCAACAGTCAGCACACAAAGGGAGGAAACATGTACTGGACAGGCTGTTTGTTTTTCCAGCAGCAGCAAGCTGTTGCAGGCTGGATCAGCATGTCTTCCCAGGCTGTACATGTTTTTCCTTCCTTTGTGCTATTCTAGTAAATATGTCTCCATTGATACCAACTGAAAGGAAGTAGGCTTCAAATAAAGTGGAAATGCTACATTCCATTAAGGTGTTGTGGATATTATGCTGGTTTTAAGTGGTGTGGTTTTACAAGTATGGAGTAGCAAACAGAAACAAAATATGGACCTCAGGTGCTGCCCATCCATGCATGGCCCTACCTCCTGCTCTTCACACTGCTTCTGTCACTGATGCATCTCTGAGCCTGTAGAAAGAGGAGGCAAACTGGCCCAAAAGTTCTTGGCTTCCCACTGGATAAAGTAGTTATTGTAGCCCCAAGAAAAGGACGGAGCAGAGGCAATGCAAACCTGGTGATCTGATGATATCTGCTACTATGAGGGGTCATAATGTTGTGGAATTAAATTTCTTTAGAGATGGATTCAGTCTTCCTCGTGGAAAATTGTTAAGAGAGTAGAAAAGATTAAAGAAAAGATGTGTCGTTTGAAGCACTTTGACTTCATGTTAAGATGATTTCAAAGTATTAGGGTATTTTTATCTATTATTGGAGGGAAAGAAACAGCATGGTCCATCCCTACCTTAGTTTGTAGTTCTTTCTGGTTTACAAATAGAGTGATTTTTATCTCTGGAGCTGATTTAATCGGTAGTGTGTTGGTTAGTGATAACTTCCTAAAATAATTTGCATGAAATTTTACAGATCAAGTTTTTCTGCCTATTAAAAGGAAATAGAGCAAGGTGTTTGAGATGTGTCAATCCTCAAAAATGAGATCTCATATTCTGAGTATTTTCCTAGTGATCTTTGGATTCCTTTAAGTAAAAAAATAGTTTGTGTTAGGAACTCTAAAGAAGTCGGTATATTAATTTTATGGTGCCTGTGATAACTTTTCAGACTATTAAAAGGAAGGTTTTAGGCAGCAGCAGGGGTTTTACTCATGCACTACAGGATTTGGAAACCTTTTATATTGTGCACTCTGTTGCTTACCCATAGGAAGTGCATTAGACTATTAGTTAATTAAACAGTGCATCAGAACCATGCAATTCTCAGGAAATTCTGACCATGTATTCTGCAAGTCTCAGGCCACAGACACAGGAGAGGGATGGTCACAGTGCAGTTTCTTACTTGCCCAAAGGGAATCGCTGTAAGGCAACTGTAAAGAGTAAAGTCACAGTAAAGAGGTTGTTCAGGATGGCAGAGAAACGGTAACAAATTCAAAGCTCTGACTGAAGTAAACTGACTTAGCCTTTGCTCTAATTCCTTTTGTTTCTGCATAGTTGCTGGCATAAACATAGGTTCCCTGTGTTTACATTGCATGCAGTCAGAGATAACCTCCCAGTGTTAGTCACCTGTTCTTACATGCAGCCTTTTTTTTTCCCAAAGGTAGTTGGTGAGGGAGGATAGGATTGAAGCACAGTTGTCAGTGTGACATCCTTTGTTATGATTATTAGTTCATTTTTTATGAGCACATAAGACTATACATCTGCATTTTTACTTTAAAATATTCAAAGAAGAACACTTTATCAAAGTGGCTTTCAGACATATTCATAGTTCCTCTTTATGGGCAAGATTCAATGCACGTACAAAGTACTAATATAGAAAAACTCCACACAGGGTTGGATTTTTTAAAATAAAATTTTGTCCCTCTGTAGTCAAAATATCAACGTTTATCTGTGAGAGTTTTGTTAATCTCTTTAATTAATTACATCTTCACTAATGTGATTTCATATATTTTTACTCTTTTGTGAATTAAAGAGTCAGCCAAGCAGAAATAGAAAACATTAGAAGATTGCTTTATGCCTTATTTATTTGCATGGTTTGAAAAGAATGGAACTTTCAGTTGTAGAAATGAGTGTTTATAATAATTTTGTACTTATCCTTGCTTTGTTTTCTCTTTTGTCAGGTGTGCTGTCAAAGCTGGGTAGAAAAAATGAAAATCCTTATGCACCTGTAAACCTTCTGGCTGATTTTGCTGGTGGAGGTGTCATGTGTGCACTGGGCATTGTTGTAGCCCTCTTTGAACGTGCCAGATCTGGCAGAGGGCAGGTCATTGATGCAAGTATGGTAAGCTTGTTTTCAAGGAGCTTCGGGTTTCTTAGGCTTGCTTGGGTGTTCTCCTACTCTAAATGGGAAAGGGAGGAGATTGTAAGGTTTAAAATTTAGAAGCTGGAGAAGGAAAGTGAGTGATCTCATAAAATGGCTATTCCTTCACATGCAAGCAATTTTCATTAATCACTGCTGTCATAGCATCCTTGTGCCATGGAACACATACTGCAGCCTCTCCCCTCTGCCTGCTTTTGCCTGCCTGCCTTCTTCACAAAAGTATTAGCTCTATATATTTGATGAATAAGTGTGGTGTATGGAGCTAGGGTGTATAATAAACAATTGGCTTACTGCGTAACAGCAAAAATGACAATACTGTTGGAGTAAAAATAGCATTATCTTTATTCAAGATACATCTTCTTATGAATTTGTGACAGGTCATATCTTATTTAGAAACACCGTTTCCTCGGATAGTTACACTGCCTGTGGATCATTGCCAAGAAATCAACTTCAAACACTTTGTGAATGTGCTGTAAAATAAATGAAAGGCTAAATTAGCTTAATAATGAATATTTTTCCACTGGAAGGCCACCCACTTATACACAGAGGAAAAATAGCTATTTACATTAATCTTTGAAACTTATGTTATCTGCAGGTGTTCTTCTGTTTTTCTTTTTAAAGAACGTTGCGGTTAAAATTTGACCTCCCTTTGAGACATCATACAGTGAAGACTAACGTTTGACCTTAAATATAAATTGAAAAAAAAAATACATTAATTGAAACAAATCCTTTTGTTGAAGGGGTCTTAAAGAGAGTAGAGCAGCAAGAGATATTGGATTTCTTGACTTCACTAAATTTTTAACAAATTCACATGATGTTCTCAGAAGCAGTCCATGGCATTATGGTCTAGATGAAAATGTTATGGGATCAGTGCAAAACAGGACTAATGTTTTTACTTCAATAAAAGTTTTTAGTAGTTGATTGTCAAAATGAAAAACTTAACAAGTGGAGTTCTGTAGATGTTTGTTAGGTTTTTTTCTTTGTTTTCTCCAATAAGCTGAATGACAGATGAGCGATTGTGTTTAGTAAATTTACAGATGACACACACATGTGAAGGACTACAAGCATGCTGGACTTGGAATTGAAAATGACCTTTTCAGATTGGAGCAATGACCTGAAAGAACTGGCTGCCATTCATGGACATTGCTGCTCTGTAGTCCTTTGTAGGCAGAAACAATTTGCTGCACAAATGCAGTAAAGTAAGAGAACAATTGGCTAAAGTACAGTCCTGGAGGTTTGTAGTAGTCACAAGCTGAACATGAGTCAACAATATCATGCTGTTACAAAACACTTACATACTGTGTTAGGATGTATAAACAGGAAATAGAGCCAGCAAAGTTTCTGAAGCAATTATTCTAACCTATTCAATGTTTTTGAAGTCTCAGGAAAATAATGTTTCAGATGCTGACCATCATCTTTCAAAGTTTATAATTTGGGGAAGTCCAAGTAGCACAACAAAAATCATTACTCAAAAAACATGACCTAAAAGAAGAATTGAAGGAGACTGTGTATTTGTGAAAGAAAAACTGTGGAGAATTGTGACAAGTCTTCAAATACTGAAAAAGATACTTCTGGTAGATTTTAATATTATCAAATTTTCTTTACCATAATTCAGAGAATTAAAGGAATTTGTTAGAAGATGAATCAGTTAAGTCTGCTAATGTTCTAATGAAATTTTTAGCTCATTTGGAGTGGAATGTGTTGTGAGGTTTTTGAAGCCCTTAAAATTGTCTCTTCCAATTTTTTCTTGTCTCATCAGAATTGTGGAATTTACAGTTCCCTGCTGATGTGCCTGGTGACCTATGAAATGGATGGAATATTGTCCAGTATCACAGGATGTACTTTACCTGGCCTTTGGTCATATTCCTTATTTCTTGAATAGACTTTCAGTGACACAGCTGATGAAAATCATCCATGCATCATCAGCAGTAAAGACTGCAGTAAACTGACTGGTGGATGAACCTGTTTTCACACCTAAGCGTTTTTTTTGTGGAGGAAATTGTTTTAAAAATGACAACACTGCAGGATTTCAGCTGTTTTGTTTTAAGACTATTTTTTGTTTAAGAGACCGTTTACGTAAGCTGTTGCACAATTTAGGTAGTCTGAATATGTTAAAGACTCAGACACATGGTAGAATTTTCTACAGTAGAAACTGCACTGTGCAAAAAGCAGACACTGGGTCCTGCATTGCATCTGTCTGTTTCAGAAGAATTAAGTGCCTGGCCTAAATTGATTCCTGCTGGTTGCTGTCCCTTCTCATTGACCCTGTAGGGATCATGGCTATCTTGCAGGAAGCCGGATAGTTGCCACGTGGAGAGACACTGTGTTGTGACTCAGTGGGCAGAATTGTACCTCTGCACTCTTGCACCACACTGGAGCATGTGAGTCAGGGCCACACTTGGGATTCACTAGAGTTTCAGCCACAGAACCTTCTGCTGATGGTGGGCATCTGACTGATCATAACTCACTCTTTGTGAAAAGACAGCCACAGGAAGGCATGCTGGTAGTGAAAGCTTGCATAATAGTCTCATGGCAGGAGCATTTAGCAATGCAACAGAAGACTGAGGTTCCAGGTTTTTCTCAGCCTGGAGGTGCTCAAAACCAAAACTCCCACATCCTAGAAGCCTTCATCAGTCACAAGGATAGTTTAGGTTGGTGTGGATTCATTCCCACTTTTGTTTGAGCTGTTTTCAGTCTGTGGAAAGAACAGAAGGCTTGCGGAGCAGACAGGTCACCCATTAGGGTGGTGCCTCTGGATTCTTGTGCCTGCTTCAGAGACTGCAGATGTTCTTAACATGAGGGAGACATGAAACACATAACTCTTACTATAATCATTCTACAATTACACTTAAGTGGAGTCTCTCCATGTTACAACAAGGTGACCACATTAGTGAATGTGTGGTGTTATTTTTACATGCCTTTGGAAGTCTGGTGCAGATGTTAAGACACTTTTTTTACTTGTCTCTGAATTGTGGTGGGCCTCAGGCAGAACCTAGCTGTCCAGTTGCCCAGACAGGGATATTTCTGAAGTCCTTATACCAGTCAAAAACATATGTGCTGTTTTATTTTAAGTGTTTCCTTGGTAAGTAGCACATAGGTATTGTACAGCTGCTGACTAAGAGTTTTGTCAGCACCAAAATCTAATTTTCAGTTAGGGCTTATTCTGATATTTTCCCTGTCTTTTATTATCCTTACTTTCAGTGCTTTTTGTGTAATACTACTTTTTGTTAATACGAGAAGTGCGAGATCAGGTCATTAGTAAACAAACTTTATTGTAACATCCTTGGAATAATTTTGCAGATATGTAGGTGAAGGTATGCAGTATTTTGTCATATAAAAGTACTTTAATTGACTTTAACATGTGACAGAAGTATTCCTGTCCTTGAAGCAGTACTAGAGCAGAACCCAAGTAACACACATTAAATTAAGAAGCTCTCTTAACTGCATGCTTCAGCAATTTGCATGTTTTAATTTTTGCATAGAAAGGTATAAACTAATAGATCTTTCTCCATGAAAATTTACTAGCCTTTTTTTTTGGTACAGTAGCTGTGCTTTTCTCTATAGGCAGTACTAGGTTAGTTTCATGCAGCTGAAAATGCATGAATCAAGTGATACTCAGAATAATACAGCTCAGGTTTTAATCTGTTCTACTGGTATGTTTCTGGCCATACACTATTAACTGTCTTATCTTTACTTACAGTACTTTCAATACAGTTGAAAGAAAATTAATTGTGCTGATGAGCAAAACTCTAGGATGTGATTTTTCTTGAAAGACTGGCACAACCTTGGTAATTATTGAAAAGCTGAACAAACTGGATTTTCATCTAGGTGTACTGCACAAAGACAAAATTTTGAGAAGCAGTTTGGAATGGGATTAAGCATGTTTTCTAGCACTGTATTCATCAAATTCTTGTCTATGCAGAGATTCTTTTGCTATGTGTGTGATGACAGTGGAAGAATAGTTTTTGTTTTAACTTAGTGTTGGAGATTTTATTTCCTTAAAATTTTCTGCTAAAAATAGCAGTCTTCCTATAATCAGTATATTTAAAGGAGATTAAAAATTGGTATTTATGGGACTGGTACAGATACCTTGTTTCAAGAGATTTAGAAGGTGTTGATAGCTGTCTGATGCCTTATGTTGTATAGAGCCATGAAGCTTGTCCCATCACTTGAAATTACTCACTTGTTCTCTAAACTTGCTAAATGAGGAAGCTTTGTGCATTGAAGGTGTGTTGTCGGTCTGAAGCTGCCTTCACTACATTTATGTTCTTTCTTTTTCTCTAATTCTAGATGATTTCACATATGCAGTGTAAACACTAATTGAAAATTTTAAGAAATGGAACTGCTTACCAGAGATTCTGTGATTAAAAATCTTAGCTAAGGGCAGAATTGCTAGTAGCTTTTTGTTGCTTTGTTTTATACAGAATTTAGGTAACATGCCAACTAATTTACTGGAGCTTTTATTTATTTATTTTTTTCCTCTAAATCTTCAAGGTAGAAGGAGTAGCATACCTAAGTTCTTTCCTGTGGAAGTCACAAAATTTGGGACTTTGGAACCAACCTCGAGGTGAAAACATGCTAGATGGTGGTGCACCTTTTTATGAAATCTACAAGACCTCTGATGGAAAATTTATGGCTGTTGGTGCCATTGAGCCTAAATTTTATAACCAGTTAATAAAAGGTGAGTAGGTTGGAGCAATTGTTTTATAACAGCAAAGCATGATTGAGTGAATTCTTTCACAGTTGGTTTGGATTCACAATGCATGGTTCACAGAATCACTGAGTTGGAAGAGACCTTCAAGATCATCGAGTCCAACCCATGCCCTAACACCTCAACTAAACCATGGCACCCAGTGCCACATCCAGTCTTTTATTAAACACATCCAGGGGTGGTGACTCCACCACCTCCCCAGGCAGACCATTCCAGAACTTTATCACTCTTTCAGCAAAAAACTTCCTCCTGAGTAATGGGAAATGTGATTTCTTTGTAAAAGCCAAACACTTTCTGAAGCTAGTTGGGTAGTTGTGTAACAGTTTAATTGACTTTCTTGTTCTAACCTTTAATTTTTTTCCTTTTCACCCCCAGCAATTACACTTAAATTACAAGTTTTCTTTTGGAGTTGTTGTAAGGGTAGTTCATGATGTCACTGAAGGACTAAAAAACTTTTTTTGCAAATCACTTTCTTAAAATTATTATTATACTTTAAAAAGACCTAATTCTTTGAAGTTGCAAATAGAATTTCAAGCAATTTCTATTATTTGTACTATAATTAAAAATAAAACCTATTTAAATTGTTTCAGAAAGGAATATTCACTGGAAGTAATTCATTGTATTTCTTCATAGAAAAAATTATTGTGGAAACAAATTCTGCTGAAATAATTAATTTCCACCACACAATTTCAGACTGCTTTTAGTGTCTAGCTGTGGATATAATATTTATATTTGACTAAGGCTCTTGAAATATGACCATAAATAATGATTTATCTTTTCAAGAAATTAGTATGGGTTATGCAAAATATTTAAGTGTATGAAATTAAAACAAGTGTTCAGGTGCATCTTTACTTCTGAACTCATTGTGTGCTTCAATCCTTTTATCACATGGACTCTTAGCTTCTCATTGGTTATTTAATTAAACTTCTTTTCTGTTGTGCTTCTCTGGTAGATTGCCATGCTTTCCATACAGAATTTATGAAAATACAAACAATTCATGAAAGAACTTAGTATTGTATTAAGTACAATGCAAATGAGAAGAAACTAAGGCTGCATACTCAAATACCCATATGTTTGGCTTAAGTGATCAAACACTGGCCTGCAGTATTTGTGGTCTGGAGTATTTTGTACTTTGGAGACTAAGTTGAATCACACTTAAGCTACAGGACTGGGATAGAATCTGTACTTATTCAAAAAGCACCACAATTCTGCAGTGGGATGTGGTTCTGCTTGTGTCTCTTTCTCTGTGAACTTTTTCTGGACAGTCCTGCCTTCTTTTATTGATCCTTGTTACAGGGCACAACTTGGGCTTTTCTCTTTCAGCCAGGTTATATAGAGATAAGCCTGTGATGGATGAAACCAGTGGCCAGGTGATATAACGTAGTCACTGATGGTCTCTGTCTTCTTTAGATGACTCTTTACTGAGGAAAATGCTAAAATTCTGCTTTTCTTTTAGTTGTTTCTCAGAAATTTAGAGCTTAAAGTTAGAGCAACTGTGAATTCTTCTGCTTATGTTGGGCACCCACACTGGACAACTTTATTTTCATGTTTGAAAGTATTCCTTATGTTTACAGTGCAGAGAACTTGCTTGATTTTAACAGCTGAGGTTTCAAAAATAGTTATTCCAGCAATAAAGAACTAGTGAGTATCCACTTGTAAGCAGACAAAAACTGCAATCATTGTTTCACATGTTTCAGTCTGTTTCTGCCATATTTAAAAAATCCAACATACATGCTGCAGTATTTGAGGAATTTTTTTTGCCATTAATTGTATCACTATCTTTGCTTGAATACACTCAGTGAGTTTCCTTTGTTTATTTTGTAAAAGTGTGTTGTTTAAAGTAAACTACCAAACTCAAGATTTTCTCACAATATTGAATGTAAAGGAACTGCTCTTTTGTTATTTTGTTTGAGGTGCATACTGTGAACTGTTCAGGTTTTCACATAGGAAATATTTATTCCTTCCAGTGCTTAGGATTTAAATCTTTCTGAAGCAATAGTGCACTAAAGTAGAACAGCAGAATCTTCTTGTGACTTAGGGATTAATTTCTTCCTGGGATACCTATTGCAGAAATCAAATTCAGAATTTAAGCCTTTGAATATTATTGGGAAGAGAAAAGTGCCTGTGAGATTTGTGTCACTCTTTCACAGATCTGAGGATCTTTGACTTAGGCTGAGTCGTCTGTTCCAGGCATTAACTCCAGCTTTGAAGTGGATTTAAAATGGTATGGTCCAGTTACAGTTTCCATAATTTAATTTCATAGCTTTTCTCCATATTTCTGGTCACTTCTGCTGGTGAGCAATTTGATGCTGTTCCAGATAAAATATATTCAAAAACCACTTGATGTCTCTCTGTCCATTTTCAGAGGGTAGATCAGTTCTTCCACTCCCATAGAATGAGAATACAAGGATGTGGGTGTTGCAGATGTCAGCTGGAGATTTGAAGACTGCAGAATTGGGAAGGGAGTGTGATGTCTGAGTGATTTGTCTCTGCTCACAGAATTCTGCTTAGCCAAAGCAGAACTGATTTTCTTTTGGTTTTGGTTCAGTTCAGTGTTTCACTGCAGAGTTCCAGTAGGAACCCAGTGCTGGACTCAAGTGCAGTTACTGACGTGGGAGCCTCCTCTTAAGGAGGCTGCAGAGGGAAACTAAATTAAAGAAAACAGAGCACATAGTTTGAGAATATTGTTGGCTTTGTAGATTGTGCTCAGCAGGGACAATTGTCAGAAATTGCCAGAAATTTGTTAATTAAATAAATTTCAAAAAGGCTTAATGAGAAACTGAAGCTATGTAAAATAGATGGAGTAGAAAAGTATTTTGGGCTCACTATTGACTATTTGCTATTAACAGACAAGCTGTAGTCCTTTTGCCAGTATTAATTTTGTTACTACAAAAATCAGACAATAAATAGCTAAAATGCCTTGGCATTTTATGAAAAATCTGATGGAAGAAATATTTGCTACTGATGTTAAGCCTTAATCTTTCAACAGAAAGAGACAGAATGTCTTTCAACTGACCTGTGAATTGCTTCTGCAGGTTTGTTCTGTTTCTTAGCAATAGGTGCTTAGTCTTGCTGCAGCCGGGCTACAAGGGGTGTGAAGAACACAGTAAATGCTGTGGAGCAGGTGAGAGTAAAGGTTTGATTCTGAGTTATGTGGTGTAAATTCGGTTACCCAAGGTGAACTTAGTGTCCACTTGCATTGACATGGAAAGCACTGACAGTCACTGAAGTATTGAACTTTAGTTCCTACTCTATGGTACCCCTTTCGTACTACTTCAGTACTGCTATTTGTATTACTTCTTTTTAAAAAAAGAAGGAAAAAATTAAGAAACCATTAAAAAACATAGTTTACATCATTATAAAGGATTTCCATGGGACTCTCCATTTTAATGTTAAGTATTGTGTACTGTCTTAAAAATCTGCTGATACACTGAAAGCAATACCACATTGTTATTGAGACATGCAACATGGGCAAACAGTTTCCTCTTTATGTTTTAGACTCAGTTATACATAAAGTTATGTTTTATTTTAATTTATTTATTATGATAAGCCTTAAACATTGGACAAATACTGCAGAGGGCCAAGCTCCTGCTGCATCAAAACATTTGAAGTTGTGGTAATTGAGCATGTCAGCTTGGAGTACAGCTGTGGATGCATTTGCAGTGAGGCCTGGTAGTACTTGGGCCTGATCACCTGTTACTTCCTAAAATATTCTTAAGTTTCAGAAACTATGATCAGAGAAATAACTCCACATACTAAGTTTAATGAAAATTCACTACTCTCTTCTGAAATATAGGATATTCTGAAATTCAGTTCCCTCTCACAGTGAGAACAAATTTTATTTGGTCAGAAAAAGAAGAATGGCCTTCACCTTGCAGCTGTTGTTTAGGCCAAAATTAAGGTTTCCCATGCTAGATGATTTTATTCAGTCATGTTATGACAACATAATTTCAAAATTATGACTCTGCTGTGACCACACAATTTTGAAAAGAAAATTAAACCAAGAAAATCCTGAACAAAACTCTGTTTTTCAAATAGTGTAACTGAAATAATATAAAAAACTGTTTCAATTTCTGACATACCAAAGCAGCTTCACTGATTTATCTAATGAATTTTGATGTTTTTTTTCTCTTGAAATCAGTGCCTGATTTTACTAGTGTTTGTCTAAGAAGTTCTGTAGAAGTAGAGATTTCAGTTTGCTTCATCAATAAATGATGTGGGGATATTTGTCAGTAAAGCTATAGCATTTGAAGGAGATTTAATTCTACATCATTATGGGGAGACAATTTTTCACTTTTCAAAAGTAATTTCAATGGTGTACTGAAGTAGCCTTCCCTGGGCTTTCCCATACAAAAACTCCTAGATGAAAATTTAAACAAAAAGGCTTGGAACTAAGTTGTGATTGCTGTATAAGATATTCTGTGTAAAAGATACTTTGTTTTTGATTACACTGAGTGACGTCTGTGCTCCTGTGGTATCCCAGACAATTATATGCCCTTTAATAGTTTCCTTGTTGAGTCAGTTGCTCCTGCTCTGATACTGCTCATCTGCACCACAAATGGTGAGCACGAGCTGGAAAATAAGAAGCTATAGTGCTTAAATGCTCTTAGTTCATCCTGTTTAAAGCTGAAGTCTTCAGTGGTAAGCAGAAAATGAGCATGTAATATTAAATTCCAGGTTCTGCATATTGTTCCAGTTTGCCAGAGAATGTGCAGTGAGGCTCAGCCAACTTCCCATCTGCCACAATCATCAAAAATAATTGTGTAATGGGATAATGGTAGAGCTCTGCTCATGTTGGACTGGCTGCTAGAAACCAACACATACTTAATAAGAAAACGAGTACTGTGAAACAAAGTTTCCACTTGACAAGATTTCGTGCTTGGAGACAGAAGCTCAGGTAGTGAGTATTTACTTTCCTTTTGTGGAAGGTAAATTTGCCTTACCTCATAGTTCATAAGTAAACTGTACTGCACTGTAAGTCTCTAATGGAAGACTTTGAAAATCAATAATAAAATTAATTTTGAAAATACTGCTAGCTTTTATTTTATCATGATATTCAACCAGTGTGTTGACTTCAGCTGATCTCATTTTTAGGATTACATGAATGGTTATGGACATAGGAGAGTAAGTTCAGTGATTTAAGGTGCACATGGCTTGATAAAACCATAAAGACTGATCATTTGTAGTATCATTTATCCTGGTATCCACAGGCATTTCTAATAAGATGTGAGAATGCTTATTTTGTCTTTGACTGTGATGAATTTCTTCTGAGAGTGAACAACTGCAAGGCTGTGCTTTTGAGTCTGGAGACTGGCAATTGCTGTGTGTTTTCCTTTGAAGTACCAAAATGCAATTTCAAAGCATGTATTCATTTTCAAAACTATGTTTAATAATCTTGTGATCAACAGTGAAATTCTTAAATACTGTGTTAAACTGGGGGGGCACTGTGGGCCCCAAGAAGTGCATGTTGTACAGATTATGGATGGAGAGAAAGATACGGCGCAGAAGAAAAGGAATTATCTCCCTTTCTTCTCCCCTGAATGTTTAAGCAGCAGTATATCTACCTTACTCAGTGGTAAGGAAGCCACAGAAAGACAATATATTTTTCTGGCTCTCTACAGCTAAAGACAAGAGGAGGTCTGTGTAAATTCTACCTGCAAACAGCCCTCTATTACCCGAGCCTGTAACAGTTGTTAGTCTAATTATCAGTCTGATACCAGGTAACCAAAGATATAAAAAAGAATGCTCAAAATTCAATTTTGTGGAACTCTACATTTCCTTTGCCTTTTACAGGGAACTACTGTTTTTTAAGAAGTTCATTCTTTTTTGTTACTTGTGAAGCATTATAATGATAGTTGTTTTCTAGTGTGTCTGATTTTTCAAATTAGCTTCTTTTGTATCTCTGCTTTTTCTGAATTTTTCATGCTGTGTTCATGCTCCTGAATTTCAAAATATGACTGTTAGAACAGTCTTCAGTATATTACTTCTGATTTCTATATGGTATCTTATATTCTGCTTATACTTCTGTACTATCTCCATTTTGAAACTGTATTTCAATTGCCTCTTTGTTGTTTTCTACCTCCTTTTTGAGATAATCTCTACATTAAGTGATAAAAATTCTTGCATCTCCTTGAAGTAGCAGAATGAAAGAGCAGAGACTGCAGAGAGCAGAATCCATGAGAACAGAAACAGATATTGGAAGCTGGCAGGACAGAAGAGATGGAAGTTCCCCAGTGAGAAGGGATGTGATGCTTAGTTCAGGGATAGACCTGGGACTTGCCTGGTTCAGGCAATTGTCATTACAAGGCCTGCGTGCCCATGCTTTGCTCCGGTGTCATAAGGAATGTGCTTAGTGCATATCTGGGTGGTCCTTGCAACTGAGATGGAAAGCAGGGTTATTGAGCAGTTAGTGAGTGAAAGGGCTGAGGGAAGTGAGCTGGAGAGAGGGAGCAGGAGATACTGCTGCAGCCTCTTTGGACAGTAGAGTGCAGAAGCAGGTCACTCAGCCTGCAGGCACCGCAGCTGAGCTGCCACATGTGGACCGAGCTGGGCACATCCATCCACACCATCGTCTCATCTGTGGCCTGGAAATGGCCACATCACGTTGAACTTCAAACACTGTAGCCTGCTGAATGTGCACCTCTGGCAGATGTGCTGGCCCCTGAGAGATAAGTGTATTGCTGTAGTCCAGTGTCAGCAATGATGAGAGACATGGGGAGGCTGAGAGATGGTCAGAAGAATCCAAATTTTTTGTGGACTACATATGCTTATGTACTGTTCTAGGAGGGCCAGTAGTGTTTTACTACAGTGATTGGGTTAATCATCACATAAACAAACTTAAACATTTTAGAACATCTCTTGCTTGCCGAAGTTAATGTAATTTTCTTTTTTGATGAGTCAGTCTGATTCAATCTTCACCTAGTCTTGATTTAATCCTCAGAGTTCTCTTTGCCAAAGTTTGCTCTTGCCAAGGCAAAGATTATATTTGATAATCCTGATTATCAAATCTCTTAGGCTAACCAGGTCCAAAGTCTATCAGATGTGTTGTGTGTCCCAATAGTCCAGGATCCATTCAGCAGATTTCTGTGTTGCTACTGCCAGGTAGGGAATATTATACCTGTTATACAAGCTTTTCTCAGAGCATTATTACCTCGAGACAGCTGCTGCTTCTGTGAAGTGTTCATACAAATGAGTGCTTATTACAGGTATGTACTTAAAAGGTTATAGCTGATGCAGTTTAGTTTAATTGCAAATATCATAGAACATTTTATTCCTCTGCTCCTTGCCCTGCACAGATACCCAAATAAAGTTACTTTAGTATTGCCTGCAAAATATTATCTTCTTGAGGAATATACATAGTTGTGGGAAGCACGTAGTAAATTCTCTAAGCTGTACTATAGTTAAACTTTGCTTTTCTCCTTTCAGGTCTTGGTCTAAATTTAGATGAACTCCCTGCTCAGATGAGTTTCTCCAGCTGGCCTGAAATGAAGAAAAAATTTGCATCCATATTTGCACAGAAGACACAGGCTGAGTGGTGCAGCATATTTGATAGCACTGATGCCTGTGTGACCCCTGTTCTGTCCTTTGAGGATGCTGCCTCACATCAGCATAACAAAGAAAGAAGTTCTTTTATCAAAAGTGATGAGGGAGAGACAAGTCCTAGACCTGCTCCTGTTCTATCCAGGACTCCTGCTGTTCCATCACGTAAAAGAGATCCTTTTATAGGAGAGCACACAGAAGAGATCCTTCTAGAGTATGGGTTTACTAAGGAAGAGATTGCTAAACTTCATTCAGATAAAACAATAGAAATAAAGGACCTAAAAGCTAGTTTATAATCTCTGACTATGCATATTAGATAAATTTCAGGCTGATACTGTAAGCTTTTATGCTTTAAAATGGAATTATACGACAAGTAAAGGTTGGCATAATATTGATTTTAAATAATTTGTATTTTTTAAATTATTGACATTTTAAATTTAATTTGAAAACAGTGAGACTTGTGTACTTGTGTACCTGGATGATCTGTTGTCTGGAATGGTACTATAGCTATGTCCTGAAGATTTACACAGTTTACTTGGTGAGCACCTGTAAACTCTCAGAATGTTGTTTAAATATTGTATCCTTTGGTTTGATTATTTTAATTCTTGGTTACACCATTGATTTGCAATACATGTTAAAATTACTTGAAAGCAATTATTTTAATAAAATAAAGTTATATTCTTCTTAAATGAGTGATTGTGTTGTTTATTCATGAATTAGAAAGGATTTTTAAATTTGTTTTTCATATTAATTTGCTTTATCATGCTGAAGCTATGGTCTAACTAATGCTATTCTTTTATGTGCTGCTGCAGAGCTATTACCTCAAAGTTGATCTGTTTGACAGCCTATATTTTCTCAGTGCATTCTCCTTATTATATATTACATTCGGAATATCACCTTGCCTAGAAACTAAATTCAGAATCAAATTTTTTTTCATTTTAAAAATATCTGCCAACTAATAATCCTTTCCTCTCCTTATGGAAAAATGGTAGGCAACTTTGCTGCACAGGTTTTAAACAGTGGTTATTCCATATTGGTTTTAATTTACTTCAAACTTAAACTTTCGTTTGAAACCATCTCTTTCAAGACAGAAGAAAATATGCTTTCAAAAAGAATTAGTTATATGGCATTAATGCAGTTTAGTCCAATGTTTGAGGAGTTATGACGTGAAGGGTTGGGTGTTTTGATAATTTTGTCTGTGGTTTGCCGAAGATTGGTTTGTTGGTTACAACGGCTTCCAAAGCTGAGCTATACTTTAGCTCATTTTAATGTGTTGTGGCAAAAATGTCAACATTATTACCATAAAAAAACCTTTTACATTTCACTACATAAAACCACAGCCTGGAAGAAAGAATTATCTAGGAGGTCCTGGCAAGGTGTCAAAATCATCAGCAAAACCACCTGGGGCTTCCAGCTGCTAATCAGTCTAGTGTCAGCTACTGAACATTATACACTGTTGCCATAGGACTTGACAAGTTTCTTAGACCCAGATATATCTGATCGTGTTGGAGAAAAATCAGTGTTGCCAAATGTGATGTCCATCATGGATAAGTTTTGAAACCAAAATTATTGATGTCAATTTAAAACCTTGTGTTTCTTCAGGATGGGTTGGATCAGCTGCCTCCCTCAGGTGGCCAACCTGAAAGGTACAGTTTGAGTAAGGTCACTACAGGTTTCTTTTAAGGCCTTCCCCTGGCAAGTAAGACTGTTTGAAAAACCCACCTGTAAGTAATTCTGATACTCTCTGTTTTCAGAAACCAAGAAATAATCAGTTTTTTTGAGGGCAGTACACAGCACATACTTATCAGTGTACTGATAAAAATAAAAAAGTACTCATCAGTTTCTGCTTGACAGATTCCTGCCAAGCGTTACATCTGCCTCTAAGGCTCCAGGGCAATGGATAGGTTCACTTACTCATGCTTACGAAGTGCGTTGAAATCCTTTTCCAGATAGATTCAGATTTTTTCCCCCCAGGTTAGTCAGCTGGGAATGGTCTGATGCTCATGTTTGCTGAGTGGAAAGATGAGGACTGGGTTCCTGGTGTCACTGCTCTCTTACAGCTAGATTTTACAGCAAGAGGAACAGCTTTGTGTCAGGCTAATCCTGTGCCCGGACCATGTGATGTATGTTCCCGTTGTATGTGTGCTTCATGCGTAAACAGTAATTCCTTAGTTGTGGATAGTTGGGAGCAGTGCAGACGCCCAAAAGCTCAGATCAGCTAATGTGAACACACACTTCCCCGCCCCCTTCCTGGCATAACTTGTGATCGCAGAGCCATGAAAGTATGTGAGTCCCTCCCCCAGCACAGACCGATCCCACCCGGCATATGATCTGGGCCCCATGTCAGCCGGAGCAGGCAGCACCAGCTTGCCACGGCACTGCTCACAGCCGGAGCTATGACCTTAACGAAAGAGAGCTTCCACGGGGCTCTCCTGCCCACCTCTGGAGTGGCCAAGGCCAACATGGATGGTGCCAGAGAGAAGGAGGAAACTCCGAGGCAGTCAGTGATGAGGACTGGAGCAGCGGTGCCAAGGAGGAGAGCGGTGGGAAGGCTGGTCATGCACAGCATGGCCATGTTCGGCCGGGAGTTCTGCTATGCCGTGGAGGCCGCCTTTGTCACGCCGGTGCTGCTCAGTGTAGGGCTGCCCAAGAACCTCTACAGCCTCGTGTGGCTCATCAGCCCTATCCTGGGCTTCGTGCTGCAGCCCGTGGTAGGTTCAGCCAGTGATCACTGCACCTGTAGCTGGGGCAGGAGGCGACCTTACATTCTGGGTCTGGGCATCATAATGCTGTTAGGCATGGCTTTGTACCTCAATGGGGACGTGATGATCTCAGGTGAGTGAGGGGCATGCGCTGTGCTGACAGACAAAACTCATTTTAGCCTTTTGAATGAGAAAAAGGAGAGGGGTTCCCCTTTTCCTTCTTAAAATGCGCTGTTAAAATGTGGTGTTGTGTGACTCGGGTGCACTGAAGGAGCTGGGGAGCACTGTAATCTTTGTGTGCATTCAATCCTAACGCTGCATGTTATGTACCCTCTGCATAGTGTTCTGCATGTGATTGCGGTCTGTTGTATGTTGGTTTGGTTGCCTGATAAGCTGCTACAGGTGTAATTTGCTTAGGCCATAGAAGTTTTTATGAGCTAAGATCCACCTTATTAGCTTAAATGATGGTATTGTTTTTGTGATGTAATACATATTCAAACTGAATCCCTGCTCATCCCTATTTTAGATGGATTGGTATTCAAAATCCTTCTATTATTGCAGCACTGTCTTGACTCTTGCATTGTGCTGGTTGAAAAACAAAAATCCTTAACTGCTTTGAAACCCTCTTTGAAACCCTGTTGCCTCTGAAACATACAAAATCAAATGGGAGTGACATCCATATTGTTACATTTTAGCTTGGGATGTAGCTTCTTAAAGTCTTGATACAGAGTTGTTGCTGACTAGGCAGATGGGGGAGGTGTGCATTTTATGGATTTATTTATTCTCTCTTCCTCGATATTATTGATGTTGAATATACTTGATTTTACTGACCCAGAGAGGGATATTGCAGTCAACTCTTGAATATCTAAAACAATATAAGGATTGGACAAAGAGAAAAAATGAAGGTATTACAAAATGCATGTGTTAGGCTACCAGAGCGTGCCTTGAAGGTGTAAAGGAATAGATTAAGGATAGTGATGCTCTTGGTTGTGGAGCTTGAAGCATTCTGAGCATGTGCTGACTCAAGGCAGTAAATCAGCCTAGCCCAGCTCAGCACAGAATCAGCTCTCCTGCTTCTCCGATGAGATTCTGGTGCCACTGGACTCTCTTGTGTAACCTTAGATTTTGAGGTATCAGGAAAGACTAAATGTGTTTTTGCAGAACATGGCACTGTTGCTGTCAGAATGAGGGTGTTTTTCTTTTTTTAGCTTTCATCGATGAGAGAGACAAGCAGCGGACGTGGGCAATAGTCATTACCATGCTGGGAGTAGTACTTTTTGATTTTGCAGCTGATTTTATTGATGGTCCCATCAAAGCATATTTATTTGATGTCTGCTCTCATCAGGATAAAGAGAAGGGTCTACATTACCACGCCCTGTTTACAGGTACACTGATCCCTTCTTTTCCTCCCTCCCTCTCAAAGGAGGGGAGGGCAATTGCATGGGTTTTATCCTCACTGTGTTTCTAATCTTGAATGAACTGATCATCTGATCCTGCACTTCAGTCACGAGACTTTTGTTGTTGGGTTTTCACTACTCCAGAGAACAGCAACTTGTGATTACTGCTACCAGAATTCTGAAGAAGGCTGCAGGCACAAATCATTACAGCAACACAGGCATGATTTAAGAGTAGTCAGTTTTTTTAAAATGTGAAGTAGGGTTTGTTCAGTTTGTTTTGGGTTTTTTTCAAGTCTTTGCTGAGGCAAAAATTAATGGATGTAACTTGTTTCATTGCTATTGCACATAAAAATAACTTGTTGTGTGGCATACAACAAGAGCTGCACAAACCAATTGATTTCCATTCTTCAGCAGTGCTCCAGTATGTGCTGTATAGAAACAAGAGTTCTGCGTAAAATTCAGAAATTCACAACTCCCACAAAATAAGTCCAAGTAGTTCAGTTCAAGTTCCTGCAAATGAAGTTAACAGCTTTATTTGCCTTTGTACATTTTTGGAATGTTGCCAAGTTACAGAAGGAGACAAAACTGTTGGAACAAGTTCAAAGGAGAGCCCGAAAGTTGATAAGGGGGCTGGAGCACCTCTCCTGTGAAGATGGGCCGAGAAAGTTGGGGCTGTTCAGCCTGGTGAAGAGAAGGCTGTGTGGAGACCTCATGGGAACCTGCCTGTGAAGATGGGCTGAGAAAGTTGGGGCTGTTCAGCCTGGTGAAGAGAAGGCTGTGTGGAGACCTCATGGGAACCTTCCAGTATATGAAGGGGGGCACAGGGAAGCTGGAGAGTGACTCTTCTTTAGGAAGATGAGGGGAAATTTAGGCTGGATGTTAGGAAGGAATTATTCCCTGTGAGGGTGGTGAGACACTGGAATAAGTTGTCCAGGGAGGTTTTGGATGACCAACCCTGTCAGTGTTCCAGGCCAGGCTGGATAAGGCCTTGAGCAGCCTGGTCTAGTTGGAGGTATCCCTGCCAGTGGGTGGGTGGGTCTGGATCATCTCTCTGGATCATCATCCCAACCCCTGAACATTGATTCCACTGAATCATCTGTACAATGGGAGACCTGTGTTGAGGAAATGCACAGGAAGACACGTAAGGCTGTGCACCTGTGAAGTGACCCGGGAGGAACCTCCTGCCATGTCTGAGAGTAATCCCTGTAAAGTAAAGCACTAGACAAAATGAGAAGTCATGCAATCTTTGTTACAGCAGATTTTTGTGAGTACTGAGCTCCCAGCAGGAGCACAGACATGTAAACTCAGTAGCACTTACTCTGTTCAAGGAGGGAGGTGTAGTAGCTACTGACAACTCCTGATTTTGGACACATGGAATACCTATGTCCGGGAACACAGTTTATAAGGGAAGCTTAAAGCCACATGGGAATGAAATCTGTATTATCCGTTAGATAAAATGTTAAGAAATCACTTGTTTGGAAAGAGAGAGGAGTGAGTCTCTTTGTATATTCAGCACAACTCTGGCTGCAAGTTTTTTATGGATGACACTTAAAAGTCTCAGAATTTGAAGCTACAGATTTAGCTGATTAAATGTACTGATCTGTGAAAAGGGATGTGGGACAAATAACATGAAACATGACTGGGGCAGAGTGCATGACTTGGTCCAGCATCCTGTGCTCTCCACAGCAAGTTCACCTTCACCCTTCCTAACAGAAAGTTCCCTGGTCTAGTGTAGAAATTCTCCCTTGATTGGAGTTCTACAGCCTCCCAAGGCAGTCTTCTCCAGCAATTCCCTGGCCTTGGTGTTTGTTTTCTTAAACTGTAGTATTAATATAAATTCCCTACAGTTTACATTTTTATCCCTATTAGACACAGGCAGCAATCTTCCCATTTCTTCTCCAGGTTCTGTTTTAGATATTGTTTCTTTTTCCCACTTTAGTTCCTTCTTTCCTTTTATACTTAATACTTCTAAGATTTTACTCTCCAGCTTCCCTTCAGTTTAGGGTTTGAACACGAAACTTGATAGCTTTGCAGTTATGAAACCCATGGCCACTTATTCAAGTGGAAGAAAGAGTGCACACGTTCAACAGTCAACATTCAGGCTGCATTCCAATATCCTTATGCTTATTTTTCAAAACAGTAGGCAAAAACATCCTCTAATGTCAAACATTCTGTCTGCAAACATACCTGAAAATAAGGTTCTGTAGATTTTCTTTAAAAAGTTTTAATAGTGTAATTGTTTTTTATGACAACAAACAAGGACACAGTCCCCTGTGAAGTGCCATAGTGCACAATGAAGGAGGGCCACAAGCAGACCCAGGAGAGCAAAGAAGGTACAGAAAGCCCAGACTGAAACCAAAATTCCATGTTTTTTTGTGGAAGCAAATGCAGCTGCTGTTAGTTTTTGTTAGATGCAGGGCTTTGCTGTGGACTGTTACCAGTTCTCCTATGCAGAAAGGTAGAAATGCTTCCAAGTTCTTGGAAAGTGCCTATCCCATGGAACTCCCAACCATCCATCCCTCAGAGCCACCGGGTTAAGAAGGTGTCAGGACTCTACAAAGGTGCCACCCCTACCAGAGCTCTGTGCTGAATGTAACAGAGCTCCTGTGCATCTCTGTGTGCTCTTATAACAAAGAGAAGAATTGTAAAAAAAAAACTGACTGAAAACTAGGTTTATTAATGTCAAGGAACAAAGTAGCATTCTCATTTTACCCTTCTGTCTATCTCTTCTGAGAAAGTTAGTAAATGGGATTACACGCTTATGCTTGTTCCTTTCTGTTTTCTTATCCAAGTGGTGTTGTATTTGGATTTGTATAAGTACAAAACAATGCCTTTGGGTTTATTTCCTTTTTTAAAAAAATTTCACGTGGAGTCAGTATTTCTGTTTGGACTAAGCCAATGCATTTTACAAATTCTAAACTGTAGAAACTCTCAAAATAATTTTTAAAATGTTTGTTCTGTGAAAATAAAAAAAAAAAAAAAGAAAAACACAAAAATTTTTGTAGGATTTAATTTAGTTTTACTTTATGGTACTATTTACCATATTTGAAATGGCATTATTTACCATTTCAAAGAAAATAGAGCTTGAAAGAGTGAAAAAAAGAGATGGAGCCTATTTTGTTGTGTATTCAGGCAATTTCTAGAGAGCTCTGCCTGACAGACCTGAGCAGATTTTTCAAGAGATGTTTTAGTAACTGCTCATGTATGTGGTTAACTCAGTATTCCTATTTCTTGTGATAAATATCTGAAGAGTGATTATTCCATCATTTCTAGAGGGCATCACATATTGAGGGTATTATGTACTCTTTGTTTATTTTGTCAATGCTAGTAGACATTTTCTTTTCCTTTTTTTTTCCCCTGCCATTATAGGTTTGGGAGGAGCCCTGGGTTACCTTACAGGTGCTATGGATTGGGGTCAAACTATACTAGGATATACCCTGGCATCAGAATTCCAGGTGATTTTCTTCTTCGCAGCCTTGGTTTTCATAATCTGCCTTACCGTACATCTGTGCAGTATTCCTGAAGTCCCACTCAGATATGAAAACGAAGAGGCAAAGTTCTTGTTGGAAGTGACTGAACCCCAAAAATACAACTCCATAGAGGAGGAAATAAGGAATGGCCACTTAAAATCATCATGTACGGAAACAAAGGCTGCAGCCCAGCCAGGGAAATGCGCAGCTGCGTCACGCAGAGAGGTGAGTGCAGAGGTGATTTTATAGGTTGTATCCTTGCATCCTTGGGGATCCCTTAACTAGCTGATGGTGATTGTTTGTAATGGAGTCCTTTCACAGGCACGGAAAAGAACCCTCCACTGGGATACAGAGACAGGAGAAAGTCTGCTTGCCTTTTTTTTGCCTTTTTTTTTTTTTTTACAAAATATTGCCAGCAAGAGGCATGAGACCAGCTACTTCAGATGCTTTGATCCATTGGCAGGGATGAGGGAGAACCTGGCTTGGTTTTCTGCTCAATGTCAGTCTCTTGATGTCCTCCTCCTGTGAATTTTGTAAATGAGATCTACTTTGTCCTCTAGTCTTGATATAATTAGCATAAAATTGTGGACAAAGACTGCGGACCATTAATCTTTGATGTAGGTCTCTAATTCTCATTGAAGTCCACACAATTTTGTACATAATACATGTAAAATGTGTGACATTTGGGTTTTCTGCTGCTCAACAATTCATTGAACACTAATGTGTTTAAAATTGCTACTTCTACAGCAGAGAATAGCTACCTTGCTACCAGAGTTTGAATTTTATTTTGAGTGATATTGTAGCTATGCCTTTGGCAAAATTTGTGGTGAGAGAAAACAGTGAGTACTTTTAAATCCTCACTGTTATTTTGTTTCTGATGTTTTTTTGTGAGAGATTTCTCCAAAATAAGGCACCTAGGAAGAGGTGAATCTACCAGAAAAATATCTGGAGACCCCACTTCTAGTATTGTGTTGAGAACAGACGGTTGTTTTTATGGTTTGGTTGATGGCTTTTAGTGCTAGAAATCCTCATGGTTATCTCATGGTACCCTAGGTAAGCAAAGTATAACACTAGTGGTGACACAATTGCTTCTCATTTTAATTCTACTTGTGATTTCTTGGCATTATGCATATCAATCCCTGATACACTGATACAAATGTTTGATAAATCAGGTAAAATATACTAAGCATGTACCAACAGTTATAAATAGGAAAGCAATACTCTTGTTTAATCTGTAAATAAAAAAGATATATTATTTCTTACTATTCATAATTTGTTTTATAATAGCACTTGGTATTTCTAACTGGAAGAAAAATATTATGAAATTATTAAAATATTATTAAATTATTTCAATATTATTAGATGCAAGATACACTAAATGAGCACTGCCTGATGATAATGCCAGACAAGAAAAATTATTAAAATATTATGAAATTATTTCAATATTATTAGATGCAAGACATGAAATGAGCACTGCCTGATGACAATGTCAGGCAAACACGGAGTGGGGCAGACAGCAAGGCAACAGCTGTGGGGAGAATCTGACAAGAGCACTGTGATGCTGTCTGAGCTTCCCCACGTCAGGCCAGCTTGAGCAGCAGTGTCCTTCACCAGAGCTGCCCACCCTGAGCATCCTCCCAGGTGTTGGAGATGCTGAGCCTCATCATTGCTTGCACCATGAACCTCCAAAACAGGAGAAGGCAAATGAAGTTGAGAGAGCAATGCAGTGGAAGTGAGGGGAGCAGACTGTGGTTTGGGGCAGCCTCTGCCTTGGGAAGAAGTAATTCCATGGAGCCAGTAACATGAGGAACGTGGAGTTCCATGTCTAACTCCGGAGGTGAAGCTGTGGTGGCGAGCCTGTGCCATTGCCCTCCTCTCTGCCTTGGCTGGGCAGCGTGTCAGAGTCCCCAGCGCTTTGATCAGTCTCATGTTTCTTTGATGTGCATTTCTTTGTGTGCATGAATTCTAGACACTCACTGCTTTAATGATCTGTCTCCTGTGGCACATGTTTGCTGTTTCATTCATTACCATAATCACTTCCTTGAAGAAATGGTTTGGCTTCCTGTTTTTCTGTCTCTTTTTTTAAAATTGCAGGCATCATGGCTATATTTCTTCTAAATTAAGGCATGTGTTCTCACATGCTAATAGCTAACATGATTGTTAATGAGATTTGACCTATTACAGTATGAACAGACACCCAAAGCAATTAGCCTTGTATTCTTTTGAATGGTGCCAAATTTTTCAGGGTCCACTGCCATAAAACCCGAGTCATATTGCTTCCTCTGTATTCTTATCATCTTATGCCCTGCGTTGTAGTGATTTTGTAGAGATTATTTGGTATTCTGAGCTTTTGAAGGTACTTAAACAGAGCAAAACTTCAGCACATTGTTTAAATTAGCATGCAGTTTGTGTGCTGGTATATTTTGAATGTGTGTATTAAATATTTTTTGTTTCCATTTCCACTCTCTGGAATATTTAAATAGAAAGAAAACATTTCTGTCTTGTTGTCAAATTATTGTTTGTTATCACTGCAGTGTTCTTTGTAATTCCATGATCTTATCTTAAAACTTTGATTGGAAAGGCTATTTTAAAAAGCAGGGTGGAAGAATTACAAACTAAATAAAGCCAAGTCAAACGATAGTAATTATACTCAAAATAACACTAATGAGTCAATCTGGAATTCTTTTGTTTTCTTTTTATAATTGTAGAAGAATATAAAGCTTACCCTGTTTAAAAAAAGACAGTGATGCCAAGAGAAATTCCAAAGGATTTGGACAATATACAGTCCAAGGTGGAAGTCAGCAACTTGAATTTTGGCATTCCTGTGAGGATTAAAAACCTCACACTGAAGCAAAGTATTTTCCAACTTTATATGTGGTGATTATTCATAGAGTAGCTTGCAGCATAGCCTAGTTCAAAGGAAAGTAGATTAGTGAAAAGTATATATGAGACTGAAGAAAGAAAGGAAAAAAATGACATCTTACAGCAAATTGAAGACAAGACCCAGTCCAGGAATTTTGAGTAATTAGCATAATTTTTGCAGTTCTTCCACATTTCATAACATACATCTTCCCTTACCATCTCTCCTGACACTGTTGTGTCCAAATATCATCAGAGAAAACTGTAAGTTTTCCATCATGCACAGTTAAAATAGTATGGGTTTTTTTCACTCTCTTTGAAAGTAGTGAACCATGCAGGAGCTTTAATACAGGAAGAATTATACGTCAAAATATCTGATATCAAGCACACCTACAGTAGTTAAAAAAAAAAGTAATACAAATTATTTGATGAATGTGACTGGAGAAGAAACTGAGAGTTTTGGGGTACAGGGCTGGGACAAGGAGGAAGATATCATGGGGCATTAAAGGCGGTGAGAAAATTTGATTTTCCTCATCAGTGAGATTTGTTAACCGGTACCAATTAAGTTTTGATTATGAAATGAGTTATTTTCCCTCTGGTATGAGGTGTTCAGATGCTGGGGATCACATTCTCTGTGTGCTACCATGGGAAACCTCAGCTTCCCCCTACTTCAAGGACAGCACATAGTGGAAAGCTCATTATATGCTCAAAGAGGTAGAAGTTTCCTAGGGAATGTAGCTCATAAAATGGAAGGGAATAAGGTCTCGGAAATCCACAATTGACACTTTTTAAGTTTCAGGAAGTATTTTGAGCATAACTTTTTCTGCAGCAGCTTTAAATTTTCAGTGTAAAGCTGATGGTCTCTATAAAGAAATAACTTTTGTTTCCTGTTGTTTCTGTTGTAGGTTCATTGGGGTTTTATTTAACTCTCTGAGTCTTCTTTGGCAGAAAATTTCCCTGTTATTCTACATGTAAATAATTGTCCTACTGATAATAACAGCAAAAAATGTTACATTCCTGCTGGTATACTCCATCTCTTCTATAGTTCCTGTGAATTTTATAAATTGAAGCAAAACCTTCCTAGCAAAAAATAAAAAGACTTTGGAAGTTTAGCAATGAAAAGATACTACTAAGGTCTTCTTCATTTTCTGTCTACTATTTCTTTAGCCTTCAGGACAATAATACTGTATTATTCTTGAATATTTGCTTTTAGGAAAAGAAGCAGATGACCCTTAAATCCCTCTTGAAGACACTTCTAAGCATGCCATCCCACTATCGCTGTCTGTGTGTGAGCCATCTCTTTGGATGGATGGCTTTCCTGTCCAACATGCTTTTCTTCACGGATTTCATGGGACAGGTAAAGCAGAAAATACTCTCACTACCCCTTCCTTGTAGCATCTCCTCCTCCACCAAAAAGAAACGAAATGGTGTCACTATGTTGAGGAAATTACACTGGTGTCAGATCCATTTATATGTGGATGGCTCAACAATAGTTTTGTAAACCAGCTAATTAAGGTCAGGCCCTTGTTCCAAGCCTGTCTGGGGAGGTCATTGGGGAAAACCTTTAGTATTTGTAAGGCTATTTGTGTCTAAATGTTCCAAGTGAAGCTCTCAGAGCTGGTCCAAACATATCAATTTTCTGCTTTGGCTTCAGAGATGCTCCCAGATGGGCAGGTTTTCTAGCTGGGGCAGTGCTTGGATGCACTGGCCTTGTCCTGGTGTGTGTGCAGCATCCCCACAAAGCCCCTCCCCATGCACTGCAGCCTCCCTGGCCTCAGGCCATGCAGCTCTTTGCACACAGGGAGCTACTTGGTAGCAGAAAGTTTTATCTTCCTGCATTTGTCTGTCGTGAGTCCCTTTTCTCAGCAACTGCTTGCCTTCACAACACCCAGTGGTGCCTTTTCCATACCATTCCCAGGGACTGTATGTCCTTGACAGTGGTTCTTGCCTGTATGGATGTGTCTGCCTCCTTCCTTCCAGAGCACTAATATGGTCCTGGCACAAATTTCTCACTACCACTCCCTGCTCTTCTGTGGTTTCCATACAGTATTACCATTTCCTCATCTTTTTTGTCTTTTCAGGCAAGGCAAGAGGGAGGGATTTTTTTCCCTTCAGTGTAGATGAACAACTGAAACAAAAAAGTTTTGCTTGTTTACAAAAGTAACTGAATAAGACAATAACTGTGTGGAAAAATGAGTGTGTTGAGGAAAATCTGAAAGAAAAAAGAGAAAAAAAGTTGTAGATAAATTAGGAAAAAAAGGCTAAGGCAAGAAGACAGAGAGAAGAGAGACAGCTGAAAGTGAGACACCCAAAGGATAGAAGAGCAAATGAGTCGATGTAAAATAGTCCAGAAAAAGGCAGAGGGTAAGAAATGAGGCTGGGATGTGATAGTCCAGGAGATGTGAGTGTGAAACCTGGAGAATTACAAATGAGTGGTTAGGACACTGCTCAACAGATTTCTTGGGTGCTGCCTACCAGGGATGGGGCCCTGTACCCATGAGAAGGAGGCATTCCCTACATGGTGCTGTTCCTGCCTTCTGTGGTGCTATTCCTGCCTTCTGTGACTTTGTGGTCTCTTTCAGGTTGTGTACCACGGGAATCCCTACGCACCTCACAACTCCACACTTTACCTTACCTACAAAGCAGGGGTAGAGATGGGATGCTGGGGACTGTGCATCAATGCAATTTCTTCATCAGTCTATTCTTGTAAGTACCCATTAATAAACTCCAACACTGTGTTTGCTGTTTGCCATTGTTCAAAAACCATAAAAGCATGCCAAATTACCTGGAACTTTTTTTTTTTTTACATTAAAGCTTTAAGGAATGTTACATTGTCAGCATTGTTAGAAACTCACATCTTAGCACAAACAATTCCTGCCCACATGATGAGGGCTGACTTTGGAAGTAGGACATTGTTCTGCACATGAACTGATCCTGAAAATTGTTCTGAAATTAATGCCACACCAAATTCTTAGGTGTTCTTTTACCTAGCAATGCTGTAGTTGTAGGCTCTCAAAGGCGACCTCTCCCCATTTGCGTTCCCACTGCTGAAGGTCTTGCCAGAAGCTTGAATCTTGCTCTCCAAAATTATGTGTAAACATGCTAGCACCGCTCCCCAGGTAGATTTCACCATAACCTTTCCCAAGGATTAAAAAACTCACGATCTGAAAACTCAAATAAGTAGCATTTTGGAGGTTGATTTAAGCATCTAAAAGAGGCTTGAGGGAAATGTTTTCACCTTTGGAGCTTAACTGCAGGCATTTCTGCGTGGCCTTTCTGTGGATGAACTTCTATTCAGCACAAGTATCTCTGGGTGCAGCTGCAGTGCAAGCTGCAGGTTGAGCTCTGGGTAGTTGACAAGGTATCCCTTGTCAAGTTTATACCTACAATAATTTGAGGTAATTTCCAAAATCATTAAGATTATCTTCTTCATTGCATTTTACAAAATACAAGGGGTTTTTTTCTTTAAAAAAACCTCCCTGATAAAATGTGACCTATTTCTTGTAATCTTATCAGCATTTTCACTTTCTTTTCACAGACTTGCAGAAAATCCTTCTGCCATACATAGGATTAAAGGGACTTTATTTCATTGGATACCTACTTTTTGGACTGGGTACTGGATTAATTGGCTTGTTTCCCAATGTCTATTCCACTCTGGCTCTTTGTTCACTCTTTGGAGTCATGTCCAGCACACTGTACACCGTGCCATTCCACCTCATTGCAGAGTACCACAGGGAAGAAGAGGTGAGTGCAATGTCTCAAGAAGCATTAAGTTTATGTCTGTCTGTGTCTGTTCAACCTGTTTTGGGGGTAAACTGGATAGAAATTAGCAGTTTTAATTTCAATTTTGAACTATTAATAATGACACATATGAATGGGAAGTTTCTTACAGAGGGAGTTAACATCCCAGCTCCAAACTCTCCAAACAGACCTTCAGTGAAACAAATAATTATTTATCATCACATCTGAAACAAAGCCATTCACAGCACATGTTGAGGCAGTAAGCAGGTAACAGGGCTTGGTGTTGTCTTCAAGTCCTTCCTTATATCCTTCCTTCCAGCCAGGTTAGCAGAGGACTTCTGAGGGCCTGAGGTAAATAACAAACCTGTAAAAGCTGTCAGAATTTTTTGTTAATTGCAAAGTGTTACAAAAGCTCTTAGCTAATAAACAAATGACATTCAAGTAGAAACAGCATTATATAGTTCAGTATTAAATCATGTACCACAATCTAATTATCTTTCGAAATGTCTGTAGTTGGGTTTTTGTGCTCCATGGCCTTAAATCCTGTTTCCAAGGAAAATCTGGAAAAACTTGCAAACCTTGTATCATGTTACTGAGCACAGCAGGATCTTCATGTATTGTAAAGTGTTGAGTTCTTTAATGGAAAAATCCTCTGAAGTCTCTTAAGTTAGTCAAACAGCTGCAAACAAGAAAGATTAAGGAGAGATGGAAGAAATTAGGAAAAGTTCTCAGTATATCATGGAACATCTGAAAAAATTAATAAAGGCAATGCTGAACCATTGGAAAACCACATAAAACATAGCTGAAAGTAGCAGAGGGCTAAATCAAGTGCTACACAACATGTTCTGCTGTTTTGTACCACTTTCACTAGCACCTTCTGAATGATGATCACAAAAGAACTCTAATTATTCTACTGAATGCCGGGAGGATGTCTCAAAGTGATTACATATTTCGTATATATGATTCATAATTTTTTGGTTAATTTCTTTGCTCCTTCCAACAGAGAATGATCATGATGTATTATAAACACAAAACAAAAGACTGGGAATGAGCCCAGGTTAGGGTGAAATCTCAGTTCTTACCTCAGGTCAGCCAATTCAAGAGAGGAGGAGTAAATGCAAAATCTGTTTTGAGACAGAAGTGAAGTAAAATAAGCTAAAGTGTGCATGAACTTTACACTTAATAGGCCTGTATATTCATGTGTGACTTAAAAGACAACTAGTGGTTTCTTGTTTGGTGTATGGTATTTGCTATGACAGATGTTAAATGATATATAATTCTATGTTAGATTTTATATTAATGGGTTGATGTTTAGATCGAATCTTCTATAATGTACAAGACAGGGAAAAAAAAAGACTAAGCATCAAGCACAAGAGTGCATTCATTTACAGGTTCATGTATTTGTGGTCAGAACTACTGCCACATAGGAACACTGGGAACAGCCCAGCAAAATAAATAAAATTTATTTTTCAAAGTGTCTAAAATTGGGACTTTATCATTTCAGAACAAGGAGCAGATATCTTCCCCCACTATGCACTCTACCAAAATCATATGCTGTGTTTTATAATGCTGCCATTTCAGCTCCTGTTCTGTGCTGCTGTTCCCTAGGATCCAAATTCAATTTTTTTTCTACTGAATTAGGAAGAGACTGTTTGTCTCCAGTATTTGTGAGCTTTGTGTAGCTCAAAGGCAAGGTAATAGAGTTTGCAAAAAGCAAAAAGCATCTTAATGGCTAAGAGAATTTGGATACCAGAACACCGCGGAGCCACTGGCCTGCAGTGTGGGAACTTCTTGTCATTGGAACAAACGTCCTCCTTTTACCAGCCTATGCAGGAAGAAAAGAAATATGCCAATTATCAAATAATTTCCCAACAAAACAGAGTAATTTCTTTCTGGAGGAAGGGACCCCCAGAGATCATGTAGATCCTTCTCAAGGAGGACAACCTGGAGCAGGCTGCCCCAGGCCTGGTTCGAATGATTCCAAGAAAGGAGACTCCACATCCCCTCTAGTTAACCTGTCCCAGTGATCCACCAGCTCACAGGGTGCTAATGTGCAAGACACTTCTACATAATAAATGAAGGCTTTTGCTCTGCTATGCATATCATAGCAGATACACAGATTAGTAATTAAAAGTGGTCCTCGGCAGTGTAGAAGAATCCAAGTCTGGATGTTTGTTTTCAGTTGCTTTCATCGCCAGCAATAAAAGTATTACATTTGTATTTTAACTGATTTCCTTTATGTGCTTTGAGCCATAACTTCAGGTTCCTGCCTATATGTGTGTGGGGCACATCAGCACTGCTGTAAAACCTTTGGATGTGGTTCCTCACAATAGCCTTCCCTGAAAAGTGGAAAGATGGATTTGATGAGTGGACTGTTATATGGATAAGAAAGTGGTCACATCCAGAGGGTCATGGACAATGACAGAATCCAAATGGACATCAGTGACAAGTGGTACTCTCAAGGGTCTGCACTGGGATCAGTGTGATTTTTCTATAATGACACAGATGAAAGCATTGCACGCCTGAAGGACAGGATGCCATCCAGAGGGACCCAGACAAGCTCCAGGATTGGCCCATGGGACACCATGAGGTTTAACAAGGCCAAGAGCTGCTGCTGCACCTGGGCTGGGACAACCCCTGGTAGCAGCCCAGGCTGGGCATGAACAGCCCCAGAGCAGCCCTGCCCAGAAGGGCTTGGGGGTGCTGTGGGTGAGAGGCTGCACATGCCCCGGCCATGGCACTGCCAGCCCAGAGAGCCAAACGTGTCCTGGGCTGCATCCAGAGCCCCGTGGGCAGCAGGGCAGGGAGGGGATTCTGCCCCTCTGCTCTGCTCTGCTGAGACCCACCTGGAGCACTGCATCCAGAGCTGGGCTCCCAGCACAGGAGGGACAGGGACCTGCTGGAGTCAGCCCAGAGGAGGGACACAAAAATGGTCACAGGGCTGGAGAATCCCTCCTGTGAGGAACAGCTGAGAGAATTGAGATTGTTCAGCCTGGAGAAGGGAAGGCTTCAGATTGACATAACTGTGGCTTTCCAGTATTTGAAGGGAGCTTGCAAGAAAGATGGAGAGGGGCTTTCCACAAGGGCACATAGTGATAGGACAAGCAGGAATGGCTTCAAACTTAGAGAGAGTAAATTTAAGCTAGATATCAGGAAAAAAATTCTTTACTGTGCGGGTGGTAAGGCACTGGATCAGGTTGTCCAGAGAAGTTTTGAATGCCAAATCCCTGGAGGTGTTTAAGGCCAGGTTGGATGTACATTTGAGCACCCTGGAAAGTGCCCCTGCTCACAACAAGAGCATTCGAACAAGATGATTTTTAAAGCTCCTTCCAACACAAACCATTCTGTGATTCTGTGATAATTCTTTGTTAATATGATAGTATGGCTCCTTCAGACATGAGTCAGAGCCAAATTATTCATGACAGGATGACCTGTACTGTTTAATGTCAGTTTGACAGAGTTCAAGTTGACCTAAACTTGAAAATCATGTCTATTTTTTCCGGTCAATTTTCAATTACTTCCTTAAGAGAAGGGATCGAGGGAAAAACTGCAGATAAGAAAAAATTTGGTGGAAGCTTGGAAAGCTCACGGTTACTTAAAATCCCTGTGGTACAAGAAGGGGAGCAGTGAGCTATTGCCCTGCCCCACTGCTCCCGGGGCTGTAACAACGTCTCGGCCAAGAGCTGCGCATTGCTGACACTGTCCCATTTCTGGGGTTTGTTCTGTGCTTCTTTGCAGAGCCTGAAGCTGCAGGAAGGGGAACAAGCAGGGGAGCACGGGCGAGGGAAGGGCATCGACTGTGCTGCCCTGACCTGCATGGTGCAGCTGGCCCAGATCATTCTCGGCGTGGGCCTGGGGCTCCTGGTGAGCGTGGCCGGCAGCGCCGTCACTGTGATTTCGGCATCCACGGTGGCGCTGATCGGCTGCTGCTTCGTGGCTTTCTGCATTCGGTACGTGGACTAGGACTGCAAGAAGCAGTTGGAAGGGATCTCCCCAGGGGAGCGTTTTCTTTCTGGGTCAGTGGCACTGGTGCTGTTGCTGTGCTGACGCTGCTGGCACGTCATCCTCTCTTACCTCCTTGGATCCGTTGCAATTCCAAAGCCTTATGAAATGGAGACTTGACAAAACTGGTTGTCTTATGCCTCAGACACACACACAAACACACACACACACACACAGTGTGTTCAAATGCTGTGACGTGATGGTGTGTGTGGCCACGGTATTTTGATACTGTACACCGGGAGTCATTATGAAACCCCTCATTACCAATTTGTGAAAGTTAGCAGATGAAGAATGTGATAAACTGAAGTAATATAAAAGGACAGAGTTAGGAAGAAAGTTTTTATTTATCTTGTTCTTCAAGTGTCCTAAGCTGGGGGCTGTTCCCTCCAGTAGTCAAAAGCTGCAGGAGATTCAAACAGGTGTCAGAGGTCATGCAGGGTGCAGTTCTGTTATGATTAGTGGTACTGCTAAATGGGATCAGTTCATTACCAGCTACTGTCTAAAGCAGATTTGAGTGTGAAAAATGACTGGAATATAAAAAAAAGATTGAAACCTGTTGTTTAAAAGCATTACTGTAAAGTAATTGTTTTGTACTGGATCCTGCTGCTTCTGTATGGATGAAGTGAAAGCACTGGCTGAGCTTGTCAGGAAAGTCTGCCCAAAGGTGCTTTGCAAATCCATGCGTAGGTACCTAAAAATCTGTCTATGGGAAACAGCTGCCATTTCTTCCTTCTTTAAAAAGTGGCCTCTCAGTTCTGATGCTGTAATTGAAAAAATAAACTTGGCCAATGTAAGAGTTTGACAGCTGGTTGACCACATAAATCTTGACATTGGATATGACAGCATTTATCTTAAAGTAGCATTTCTCTTTTCTCTGTTTTCCTTCATGCTTTGCCTGAAATGGCATTTGCTGTCTACAGAATATTGTAGATAAATTCAGTTCTGCAAAGCACTATCAGGAATTATTGTACAGTAAATACATAAGCCCAGTTATTTGTATTTAATTGCATATGAAGCTTCTTTCTTATTTTTATAATACTGCCACAGTTTTGAAAACCTTTTTGTGAAAGCAATATACTGTATTTATGCTGTGTTTCCTCTGTCCTGAAAACTGTCATATCCATCCACTCTGTCATATGTTAAGCCACCTGAAGCCATCTGCTAATGCAATATTGTTAATGAACATTGAGAGACTATGGGCAAGTATGGTGTTTATGGTTGGTTTTGTTCTTAATGTTGCACATGTATCATCAACACTGTTCAGAGAAATGCAGTGTTGAGCTTATCAGCTCTTAGAAGCTCTGAAAGACACGAACTGACAACACCGACAATAAAAGGTTACATTTGAGCATCAAGTGCCTCTGCAGAGATGCATCAGCTTCATCCTTTTTCTATGTTTTCAAGAGTAGAGTGAGTCACATATTCTCAGGAAAACCAATTTTCTCTTAGGTAAATTCTTCTTAATTTCAACAAGCCTGTGGGAGCCTCAGGTACCTTTTCTTGATGATGGCTGTCTCCACTGTAGGCCCCAAAAGGGGCTCAGTGCCTGGCAAACCTCACCACAGCATCTGCATCCTGCCTTTTGAAGAAGCCACGTTTCATGGGTTTTTTTGCTTTGTGGCTCTTCATTTCACACCCATGAAAGTAAAAGCCTGGGAAGACAGCCCCTGGACTGTGTTTGAAACAGTCTGCAGGTGCAGAGACAGCTGGAGCACGAGGGCCTCAACAGGCACAAACAGGAGGAAGCCAGAAAATGAAGGATTGTTTTCTTCTCAATTAGCTTTATGCCATCATTAACTCACTAACTTCCATTAACTCCGTATCTCCTGGGAGGACGAATTTTCAAGGGAAGGGCAAGGCATCTATGGAGCCATAAAAACAGATAAAGGAGGAAGTGATCTGGTTTCATAGGACTGCATCACGTAAACTTGTGCACCAGGAGCTGAGGTCACAAGGCTCTGATTGCACTGTGAGGCTGCAAAATGTTTACCTATGTCTTTGTCAATATTTTCCTTGAGGTTTAACACCATTAGAACATTAATATTTAAATGGTCAATGTCATCCCTGCTATCTTACACAAAGAGGATGCTGGCATTGATGCAGACCCAAAAAGGGACCACAGATCTGGGGCAATGTAAGAAAGTTTCTGAACCTGCAGAGAGAAGTGAGAAGAGCCCACCATGTATATCAGTGCTTTTATTTACAGATTTATTCAGAGAAAATTGTTTCAGGAACTCATTATTTCTCACGACCTTGTGATCTTTCCCTTAAAAACCTACTGTCAGCTACAGATGACAGAATCATTAAAGTCATCTTTTCTCTGGAAATCTCTGTAAAAATATTCTGTATTGTTCCCAGGACTTCAAAACAGTATCTTTATGAGTCTTTGTTAGAAATGGGAAACTGACAAAAAAGTATATACAATTTGGAAAACAGTGTCTAAACAAAAAAATGATGGTGCTTATTCTGAAGTTGAAAATGTATCTCAAGTGTTACTGAAAACAATATAAAATGTTACTAACTCATAAAAGGGGATAAAACACGTATTTCATTTAGCAATAGAATTGTTACTAATGTATGTTACTAAAATAATATATTACTAATACATGAAAGGGGATAAATATTTATTTCAGCAAAAGAAATGCTAAAATGTTAAAAATGTTGGAGGTTTTGAAGGATTGTACTGTAATGCTATTAATTTAAGAAGTTCCACCTCTTTTCTGCTTTTACACTAGTTCTGGACTTGAGCCATCAATATGATTATTTACTGTACTTAACATCAACTTTAAAGCAGTGATGTGAGTATAAAGTTACAAGTACCTTGTGCCTGATCTTTCTCATCTGGTTTTATTTCCATATACATAAAATCAAATAAATAAAGATCCTCTCTGTATCATGTTTACGTAAATGATACACTTAGACGAACCACACAGAATCACAGGATGGGTCAGGCTGGAAGGGCACACAGTGGGTTATCTGTTCCAGCCTCCCTGCTCCAGCAGGGCCATCCCAGAGCACTTGGCACAGGATTGTGTCCAGAGGGCTCTCGAATGTGCCCAGTGAGGGAGGCTCTACACCCCCTCAGTCACCTCTTCTTGGGGCTGAACAAGCCCAGCTCCCTCACCTTTCCTCATGAAAGGCATGCTCCAGTCCCTTAATCATCCTTGTATCCCTCCTCTGAACCTGCTCAAAGATGAGATGTCCTGTGATAACCAACCCTCCTCCCTCTCACAGAAATAGTCATGGATGCACAAAGCAAGGCAGGAGACAAGTCTGTCACCTTATCTTTGTGGCGCTTCCCTTTTTCTTTCTCTTAAGAACATCTGCCACTTACTCCCCTTTAACAAGCACATATGTGACGCAAGCAAATCCTTAAAGAAACTTCTGGACTCTTCTTTAGAGCACCTGAAGTCTTAGTAATGTTACAAGTATTCTGATTTTTTTTCCCACTGTTCATTCTGTGTTTCATAGCATTCTCATTAAGTTTCTTTGACTTGCTTGAAAACAAGCAACTCAGGTGGCTTGTTGCAGATAAACTTTTTTTTCCAGAAAGGCTACACAAGTCAGGATGAATCATAAATGTCTTTGCCTTGGGAGAACTCAGAGCTTTCACATTGGTGCCTATGAATCACTACCAGTCCCTGCAGCATGTCAAAAGATGGTGCAAGCGAATGTGGCAATGGTGACATTTGATATTTTTGAACTGTAGAAGGATTGGGTGGAAGTATCTGCTGTAAAATATCTGTAAATGTTTTTGGCATGACAAACCTATAAAAAATGAGCTATAAAACAAAATTTTCCCCTCTAAGTTTCCAACATTCATTTCCATTCTTTAGCTGCTCCATGTTGTTTATTTAAGAGGCAAATGTTCAGGGTCACTTGTTCAAGACTGAACTGCGAAAAGTGATTTATAATTTTTATGGACCCTGATGTGACGCATCCACAAATGCTGAGGGAGCTGGCAGACATCATGGCCAGGGGACTCATGATCGTCTTTGAAAGGTCATGGAGATCAGGAGAGGTGCCTGAGGGCTGGAAGAAAGCAAATGTCACCCAGTCTTCAAAACAGGCAAGAAGGAGGACACAGGGAACTGGAACCAGTCAGTCTCACCTCAATCCTTGGAAGGGGCAGAGGCCTGCTCAGGGTGTTCACTGATGACACATGGCTGAGGAGTGCCGATACCCCTGAGGGCCCTGCAGCCTTTCAGAGGGACCTGGACAGGCTGGAGAGATGGGCACACAAGAATTGTCTGAAGTTCAACAAAGGCAAGTGCAGAGTCTGCACCTGGGGAGGAACAGCCCCTGGCACCGGTACAGGCTGGGCCCAGCCTGCTGGAAAGCAGAAGGACGAGGAGCTGGGGATCATGGTGGACAGCAAGCTGTCCGTGAGCCAGCAGTGCCCTTGAGGCCAGGAGGGCCAGTAGTGTCCTGGGATGCATTGGGAAGAGCTTTGGCTGCAGGCCAAGGGGGTGATCCTGCCCCTCTGTTCAGGCCGTGTCTGGAGTGCTGTGCCCAGGTCTGGGCCCCTCAATAAAAACAACCATGGAGCTCCCGGAGTGGGTCCAGCAGAGAGCTACAAAGGTGGTCACGGGGATGGAATATCTCTGTTATGAGGAAAGGCTGAGCAAGCTGTGCATATTCAGACTCTAAAAGAGATGACTGAGGGGAGACCTCCTTGATGTCTGTCAGTGTCTGCAGGGAGGGGTCAGAGCACGGGCTGGGCTCTGCTCGGTGCTGTTGAGCAATAGGACAAGAGAAAATGGGCAGGAACTGATGCATGGAAAGTTCCACCTGAATATGAAGAATTTCTTTACTTTGAGAGGAATGGAGCACTGGAACAGATTTCCCAGAGAGCCTGTGGCATCTCCCTCAGTGGAGTTATTTAAGAACCTTGTGGATACAATCCTGTGCCTTGTGTTCTAGGATAACCTAAGGCTGGAACAGATGAACACTGTGGTCCCTTCCGACCTGACCCATTCCGTGATTCCGCGGCCTTCTATGACGTTCAGTTGCATGCATTGCTCCTACAGACACACAAGATGTGTTAAGCAGCTACATTTCCTATTTTTTTAAAATTGGAAATAAACACTTTACCTCCCAGATATTAGTATTTTACTTTTGTATTACGGATAGTGACTTCACGCAGAGCCATCAAACTGGAGGCTGTTCCAGTGGGCAAGCACTTGCAGCAGCAGGAGAGAACAAAAGTCAGTTCGGATTGCGCAGGAAAACAAAAGTCAGAAAACCGGGATTGCGCAGCAGACAGATACGAGCAAGCCCTCAGTTTCCCGCGGTGCGAGGCTCCCGGAGCAGGGGGAGCTTTTGTCCCGGGTCATTCCCGAGGCTCGGGAGCGGGGCCGGGCTGCGGAGCCGGGCCCTCGGCTGCCCCCTGCTGCTCGGCGGCAGCACCGCCCGCCCGGCCTGCCCGCCGGCCCGCTCCCGCTGTCCCTCTGTGCCTGGGCGACCAAGGGAGGCTGCTCCTTGCCAGCTGTACCCGGTTGCCTGTTGTGGGAATCCATAAAATCAGAGGGTTTTGGGAAAGGCAGGCCTCAGGGACAGCAGAACTGCAATTAGAGAGAAGCAGTGGCCATAAAATAAGTCAGCAGAAAAATTGTGTAATAAGTGGAAAAGTAAGGACAAATAGAACAACAGTCTGTGTATTAATGCTTGTGTAGAATAATTCCCTAAGCTGCAGAAAAGTGTATCCAGTGAGATATTAGGAAGTTCTAAGCTTGGTAATGGAGCTTTGTGCATTGTGTTGTAAGGCTTACAAGCACGTATTGTATTCGAAATAAGCAAGCATTGTTTTAACCAAAGGTACCTGTGCTTATAGTGGTTGGACAGAACTACTGTCAACATGCTTTTGCTTTGTGTGATTGGTCAAAAAACTTATAAAATAAGTTGTAACATTATATTCTTGGTCTGCTGCCTGGGATGTGAGCTGCTGGCATCTTTCCATCATCATAACCCTGTAATGAGACTGATGCTGGAAAATAAAACAGCTCAAGACGTGTTCCTAGCAGTCCCGTCCCATTTGTGATTTGTACACAGCCCCCAGCCAGGGATAGCCTAATGCATTGCAGACACTGCTCTAGGGACTTGTGGTGGTGGACACATTTAGCATCAAATTCATGGCAGAACCTGGCCATGGAAACCTTCAGTGCTGAAGCCAAGAGGCAATCCTGCACTGCAGCCATTCCCTGCTTGTTTGGCAGACGAGTTTTTGTTGCATTGGCTCACAGCAGCTGACGTGCATCAGGAGACAAGGGGACATTGGGGGCAGCATAGAGGGAGGCACATCAGAGTCTTGGACACCTCTGTTTTCAAGGCCCCTCTGCCCGTTAGATGGTGAGAAGGAAATGTGACAAACGGCAGATTTGTGGAGGCTAAGGAGTGACAAGAGGGAAGGGAAATGTCTCTGACAGAGACGCCTTTCACTGAAGTCTGGGAGTTTTACACTGGGGCCACACGGCTGGCAGATCACTATAAAAGTGCAAATGTATCTCAGATTATTTGGGTTTTTCCAGCATTCAGATCTGATTTTTTAAAAAAATGTTAGCTTGCAATGCAACTTGCAAGTTACTCAGTTTCCACAGATTTTGAGGGCTGAGGCACTTCTTTCTTTAATAACTGCTGCAGTTCTAATAAAACACCCAGTCCCAGCAAGCAGAAATATTTCCCAAATATTGTTAGATTGTTAGATTACCATAATATTGCAAAACATGGCAATAAAACAGCTTTTGGAACTATGATTCTCTCTGTGAAAAAGATGGCAACTTATCAAAGGGTGGTGTTCTTTTCTGGACAGGGATTTTGCATTTTGGAATATTTTCCTTGGAATTACTTTATATCAAGTGTGCTCAAAATTCAAGATTTCAGTTTACATCTCTGAAAATGTAATGCTAGATCTGAAATTTAAACCAGATTCTTCTTTTCTCTATTTATGATCCACTGTACAAACTGAGCAGTTACTGCTACTGATCCTACTGCTACTGCTGTAGGATCTCTTATCTTCATTTCAGGACTTCATGGTTTGCTCTCTGTACCTCTGTATCTGTCACTGGATTGGCCTATGAACAAAGGACTGGGTTTCAGCAGGAAGTGAATTTTGATGGGCAAGAGGAAGACTGTATTTCCTCTGAGCCCTCTCCACAATTTCAGCAGAAATTAAAAGCAATTAAAACCTTAAAAAAATAATTTAATAGATGATTTGAAATACATAGTAGTAGATGATTTGAGGGCATAAAATTTGTAGAAGTTTTTCAGAATAAACATCAAGCAAGACAGACACTAACGCCAATTCCACTGTATTACAACAAAGTCATATCCAGAGCAATCCATTTGCTATCAGAAAATCACACAAAAGCACAGAATAGTTGGGTTTGCCTGTGGAGATGACCCAATCCAAGCCCCCTGCTCAGCACAGGGTTGCTAAAGAAGTACAATCAGCGTTAAATCAGATTCTGAGCATCTCCAAAGCTGGAAATTCTTCAGTCTCTCCAGGCAACCTGTTCCAGTGCCTGACCCCACCATTTGAAAGGGTTTTTTTTCCTTTTTACATTTCAATGACAGAATTTCAGTTTGTGCCTATTGCCTCTCATCCATTCCCTGGACAATACTGAGAAGAGTCTGATTTCGACTTCTTTAATCCCCACTCATATCAGATATTTACACACACTGACAAAGCCTTCTGAGGTCCAGGCTGAACACCTCCAGCTCTGTCAGCCTCCCCTCACATGGCAGATGCTCCAAGACCTCCACCATACTGCAGCCTCCCTGGTAAATAATCCAGAAATGGTAACCTGCCCCGGACTGGACACAGCATCAGAGATGTGTCCCACCAGGCTGAGCAGAGGGAAGCAGCCCCTCCCCTGACCTGCTGGCAGTGTCCTGCCCAGGATGCTGCTGGGCTGTGCTGCACGGGCCCACTGCTGGCTCATGTTCACCTTGTCCCAGCTCCTTCTCTGCTTTCCAGTCCACTGGGCTCCAGCCTGTGCTGGTGCAGAGAATGCAGGACTTTGTTATCCCCTTGGTCCAGATGCCTGAGCTTCCTGTCACACCATTTTTTCAGCTACTTAAACACCCTTTGAATGCTGGCACAACCCCCTGGTGTGTGAGTCACCCACCTGATGTCAATGTGCTGATCAGACTTCTTCACAAATACAGACACAAGTCATTGTCCACAAGATTCCAGTTTTATCCAGTGTGAGGTTCAGCTGAGCGAAAGTGGAAAGGTTCATTGAACAATGATTTTAGAAGTCAGTGTTGAACAGTTGATTTGGCATTATACAACTGACCATACTCATTCAGCTGATCTGAAGGAAAACCACAAGTCCTTGGAGAAACAGTATCTCATTGTCCCAAAAAATGGATGAGTAAGGGAGAGAGCTGGTATCTGAGTAAGACAACTTATTTTATTATTTCCCACACTGAATAGTAATCAGTCCTTTCCAACCAGGAAGTCAATGTTTCAAAAAAATTGTTAACTAAAGAAACTGCTTCTGTCTGCAGCTGATCTTTTGGCCCAGTTTTCTCAGCCATCCTGTGAGTCTATATTTTACAGTTAGGATTTGAAAAGGACTCTGAGTCTATGCACAGACGTAGGCAAAGAAACCTGCTGATGAGTATTGTCAGATACACTTTAGCACAGGAATGATTTAACTGGCTACTCACAGCACTGACTGCTACTGAGATTGTACCTGGAAGAGATTCTTTTAACTGCTCTCATCATCATAAAAATATATTTCCAGTAACCCCCTTTAAATGGAAAAATAGGAATTCTCTTTTGAGAAAAAACCCTCACTAAAAAAAGAAGTTCCAAGCTCTCAACCTAATGTCCTTAAGCTGCACTGCACCCATATCTACTCCTGCTCCAGCTCAGGGATACAAATTAGATCAGAGTTTCTGAGCACACACTCAATTGAATAATCAATTTTAGAGCAGACAGTCGTGAATGGGAATGAAGGGGACTGGACTTTTTTTACTGCTGAAGTGAGTGCCAGAATAACTCACTGGGAAAGTGAAACAGCATTTCCACCGAAGAGGCATTTCAAAGGGAAACCTGGAAATGCAATTGGAGGCTGTTATTACATTAAGACCCTGGTTAGTTATTTAAGGCGCTGAGATACTTAAACGTCCCTGAAGAATCAGTCTTTGCCTAATGAGAATATCCGGTCTTTAAAGGTTCTCTCAGTTTGTCACTAGATGTCAGCCTGCACCTTCAGGTCCCTACCCTTCTATAACCAAGAGCACCTCTCCACCAGCGCCCCCCCAGGAATCTGTAACAGAAGGAGACCAAGCATGAAAATCTTGTCAAGAATTCAGTAAGTATTGTTTTGTATCCTTCAGCAATGTTTATTTTAGTACATGAAAAGATGATTGTTACAAACTAAGACATGGACATTTGTAGGAAACAGAGTTTTTGAAGGGTGTTGTTGTCATTACTTATGAAACCCCTGGATACTAGGTAGGAATTGTTGTTGTTGAGCTGGAATGATCCTCTGCTGAGGCCACACACGCTGTGCAAACAGAGCAACTGTACCTTCTGCCAAGACCTAGGCTGATGCCCCTGCCCATGGAACACACAGAACAGATTTCCTGCTGTTAGCTGGGACCCACAGCCAAGGTGAAGCAGAATTTCTCTCTGCTCATGCACTGCTGCTCTTTGGCTGTGCACTGACCTGCACAGCCTGGGCTGCTGGTCTGGCCTAAATCAGCATTTGGCCAAGTGTGAATGTGTTGTGCCTCTTTGAAACAGCAGATCTGTGACTTACACTGGGTAGATCAGCGGCTTGTGAGAGAGCTGCCCACTAATTTCATTGTCCAGTCCCTACACAGTCTCATGGTATTTTCATGTTTGGGTGATTTGCCAGATGGGAAGTTTTTATATCTCTAGTGATCAGACACCTGGGGTTTCCTCTGACAATGGTACATTGGCACTCTGGGCTAACTATGTGTTTGTTCTGAACACCACCCATTTTATTTACTGTATTGTTTTCCTGGCACAAAATTATGTCTACGTGGACATCTACAAAAGCACATGGGTTTTGCCATGCTGAGCACCACAGAGGCTGTCTTTCAGGAAGCTTGCTATCTATTGAAATTCATAGTTACACTTCAGACACTTGAAAAGCTGTTTATTTAATGCACAAGAACAGTTAAACATCAGTTAGGGAAAAAATTTCAAGCAAGTTAAGCAAGAAATTACGCTGTTCAAAAGCAAACAGTAAGAAGAGTGTCTGTCTGTGAGATTCTTCCCATGCCCTTAATTTAGATACTTTCTCCTGGCCTACAGAAACATGATTATCTCTCTGAACTCTGGACTTAAGAGCTCGTGATATCCTTTTCTTATACAACTGTGCAACTTTCTTCACCTGCAACAAGACATTACGGGTTTTCTCCCAGATCAGAAATGCAGTTTTTTGCAAATCCTTTAGCACATTAAGCGGCTTTACCAGCAGGTCCAGAAAGACCTCAGGTTCCTGGATAGCATACTGGAACTTTAATTGAAACAGGACCTGGGAGGAAGTTAACCACTGTCCTTGGGAAGGGGAGACATAGAACCCAGATCTGGATCCAATTTCTATTCTGTATTTGCTGAAAAAAATCTCTCCACAATTTCTCTTTGGAGATTATATCCTAACCACTATGCTGCCAAGCAGAGTTTGAGGGCTTTCGTTGCCATTAGGATCCAGCAACAGTGAGCAACTCAGGCAACAGGGAACTGTTTCAAGCCAGAGAATATGAGCACATTCACAAAGCGGCCGAGAGATTCAGCCATTCCCCTGGGATGTGGAAAAAGGGAACTGAATCTCTCAGGCTGTGGGGGACAGCTGTGACCACAATTTAGCATTTCACAAGGGAGGGGAGAGGAGCATAATCTGCACATACATTGAAGCTGGAACAGAAGCAGCACATCCAGGCACAGACTCAAAGGGATGGGGGGAATGAGTTGAGTTCACAGCCGCTTCTGACTTAGCGTGGCCTGGCACAGGGTCTTCTGTGTTGGGATGCAGAATTGCCTCCCTCACAGCATACACTGTGGCCAGTCCCGACAGAGATATCCCCATTAAGCACAGAAATAAGTGCTACAGAATTAAGCAGATTTAGGCATGCTCAGGAACAGGTTTCTAGGCACAAAAATTTTACTAGAAAAAACTTAAATACCTACAGACTTCACTGGTCAACCAAGTCAGGATTTAGGAGGTTAGATAGGCAGATGTACAGTACTTAGATGCTCAAGTTCTTCTGTGGATATGTCTGATTTCTTCGGAGTCTTTGCATCTGTAAGTATGCCCATCAGCCACCAGCTCACTTCTGCTGCTCTTCAGACAACTTGCAAATCAGTATCTTCCCCATTAGCAAATGCCCAAGGCTGGAGAAGTCTTTTCTGCCTTGAAAAATAAGATAGCTTTTCCTTGCAAGTAGCAGAACCAGCTGCTTTCAGACCAAACACAAATTTTATAACAGGAGTTACCAACACGTACAGTACCCATAACAGAGTCTGAAAAGTGTAATTGCCACTATGGTCTAGCAGTTTTCTCTGGACAGAAATAGCAAGTTTTCTCCATGTCAGTACTTAGAGGTGACAAACGACCCTCTGCCTTTTTACAATCAGCAGATGCTGGAGCTAGACTGCAAGGAAAGGGGTTGGAAATTGAAAACAGTTTCAAAAATTGTATTTAAATAATCATCTTATATGCAGTATTAGGGATTAATGAACTTGTTCTCTGAAACCAAAACCAGAAATGTTGCACTTTTCCATCATTTAAAACAAATACTTTGATCTTTTGATTTCAATTTTTTCCCTCATAATTAAAAAAAATATTTTAAGAAGTAGATATATAGCCTCATCATAAAAACTTTCACAGCTTAAAAATACATTTTTTTCATCCCCCTAAAAAGTTCAATTCAGATAAGCCTCAAATTATTTCCCAGGCATTTCTGTGGAACAGAGGCTGGTAAAGGCCAATCCCTGACATTCTCCAGGCCACAAAAGCACTGCAGGCCCTAGGGCTGCTCAGACTAGAGGAACTGAACTGAACTTCTCTGAAACACTGGCAAGAGTCAGTGCAAACCCTCAGCAGAACTAAAGCCTTTGTGCTTGGTTTTGAGTGAACCCAGAAGTATCCCAGAGCAAGTGATTTGAAGTGGCTAGGAGTGTTTCTTTTTTCCCCCTTTTTAAAAATTTTATTTACATTTGTGCTGATTTCCTGAAGTGAAATATGAACAGTCTGAAGTGCAGTAACAATTAAGCCTGCAACCTCAGTGCCCTGGGAGAGATGCTGTCTTGCTACACATGGTCTGGGGCTGTGAGGTTTCCTTTCCCCTCAGTGGCCTGGAGAGAGGCTGGGGATCAGTATTAGGGGGCTCACACCCTCCCTCCAAGCCCAGGCAAAGGAACACCCCATGAAGATGCAAATTCCATCCTTGGGTTTCTCCTTGGCTGTCTGGGTTGTTTTATACCCTGGCAGCAGCTGGTGGGATGGGGGGTAGCTAGAAAAGCAGATCCTGCACTGATCTGGAGGGGAGCACAGTGTTCCTTGTCCCTGCTCTTTCCCAAGTCCCTAAAAGAGGGGAAAGGTGCCAAGCCTGAACAAGCAGGAGCTTTGTACCCACTTGTCCCGGCTGTTCCACTCAGGGCAGGTTTGCAATAGAAGAGAGGCTGTCTGATCCCTGAGCCCTCAGTGGAGCCCAGGAAGCAGTGACCAGTCAGGCCTGCACCGATTACAGGGTGCTGCAGCAGGGAGAAAGCAGCTCAGCTCCCTCTCCCTGCCACAGACAAACACATAAGGTGGGAGGGCTGCCTGCAACTCCAGCTTGAGGGGATGTGGCCGAGGCCTTCCAGCCTCAGTCCACCCCACCCAGCCCCTCACCTCCCTGTGCTGCTTTGCACATCCTGCATCCTCCCAGGTTGGAGTCCCATCACCCTCATTAGTCCTAGTTCCCCAGTACAGGTAGAAGCACTAAAAGGCATCTCATAGAGACACCCTACCACTACTTCCTCCTAGTCCTGTTCCCCAGCTCAGGGTACATCTTCCAGAAAACAAAGTCCATCAAGTGTCTCCGAGGGCAGACAAAACCACAAAAGAGCATCTCTCACACAGAAGTCCTCCTTTACTCATCCCTCCTCCCCTTGTCCTGACCAGGCATTCAGTATCCCCAGGCTACATCGGGCACTGTGCCACCCCCCAGAGCCCCCTGCCACCTCAGCAGTGCTGCTCCCTGGAGCTGGCAGGCAGTAGGTCGTAGCGGCTGCTGTACATCACCACCCCAGGGGGGTAATAGGCCACCTCTGCCTGGACGGCTGCAGCACGGGGAGCAGCAGGGACAGGGTGGACAGGCATCATGGCATGCAGGGCCTGCTCCTCCTTCTCAGGCTTGGTGGTGTCAGTGAAAGGGCGCATGGTGGTGAGGGAAGGTGAGGTGATCCTCCAGAGGAGGTTCTTCAGTGCCTTGCGGAACTCCCTGCGCATGAGGCAGTAGAGGATGGGATTGAGGCAGCTGTTGGAGTGTGCCAGACACACACTGATGGGGAAGAGGTACACTTGGGAGAGAAAGTATTCATTACTGAAGTGCACCACATTGAGTTTGATGAGTATCCCCCAGGTTGTAAGTGCTTGGTTAGGCAGCCAGCACAAGAAGAAAGACAGCACCACGATGGACACTGACCTAGTCACTTTGGAGCGACGCTTGATGCTGGGGCCACTGCAGGTGCTGCCCACGTGCTTTTCACTGATGAAGCGCACCAGGAGCAAGTAGCAGAGACTAATGACAACCAGCGGCACCAGGAAGCCCAGCAGCACCTTCTGGATGTGGTACAGACCCAGCCAGAATTGGGCATTGTTGCCTCGGCCCTCTGGGAACTTGACAAGACAGAGAACATCATCAAAGACAGTGGCAGTGGTGGAAAAAATGGCATGGGGCAGGGAAGCCAGGACAGCTGACAGCCAGATGAGTGCACAAAGCCACTTGGCAGAGCAGCAGCCACCCAGCGGGTCTCCTCGACGCTGATTCTTCAAGGCTGAAGCCACAGAGCGGTATCGAGCCACACTCATGGCAGTGAGAAAGAACACACTGGCATACATGTTCATTGCTGTCACATAGGAGACGATCTTACACATTGCCTTGCCAAAGAGCCAGTTGAAGTCCAGCGCGTTCTCCACTGCCCAGAATGGCAAGGTCAGCACAAACTGGAAGTCAGTCACTGCCAGGCTGGTGACAAAGAGATTGATGGAGGATTTCCTCCAGCCTTGCTTGCTTTTCATCAGGTAGAGCACCAGCAGGTTGCCCACCAGTCCCAGGGCACACACCACGGAGTACACCAGCGAGATGACAATACGCACCACGTCAGAACTGTCCCCCTGCATGCCGTCGGCTCGCTCCAGGTTGATGGTCTTCAAGAACTGCAGGAAGGACACGTTGCTCCCGTTGTCCATCTGAGCGCTCTCCAGGAAACCCAGCGGCGTGTCCCAGGACTCCCTGTCCGCTCCTTCCTTTATGCCAGGGGCTGGCGAGCAGGCACCGCGCTGGCAGGGCTCGCCCATCCCATGCTAGGGTGGGAGACGGGTCCGCGGGAGCTTTTTCCCCAGAGGCTGACCAGCGGCGGCGGCGGGCGGGTTGCTGGGGCAGCGGCAGGGTGCGGGCACGGCGAGGTGCCGGGGCTGTGCGGTGCCGGGGCTGTGCGGTGGCACGGCTGGCGCCGCTCGGCTCCGCGCCCGCTTTTATCCTCGCCGGCGGGGCGGGGCATGCGCGGTGGGCGCGGAGCTCTCCCCGGTGCTGAGCGCGACCGCCGCGCCCCCGCGCCCCGCTGCCCCCACGGCTGCTCCCGCGGATCGCCCCCGTTCCGTTCCGTCCCGAACCGTCCCGTTCCATGCCGTCCTGAACCGTTCCGTCCCATTCCGTCCCTTCCCACCCCGTCCCATCCCATCCCGTCCCGCACACCTGCCCGGGAACCGCTCGTGTGAATCAACAGGGTGCTCCCTCGGGCTCAGCGCGGCAATTGCCCGGCCAGAGGTGATGTACTCTCCCCCCGCCGCTGTCAGGGTCCTTTCCCCTGTATGATCGCCCATCTCCTGATGTGATCTCCACTCCCCCGATGTGCTCTCCTCTCCTCTCCCCGGTGTGATGCACCCAGTCCCGCTACGATTCCCCTCCCCGATGAGGTCCCCGTGGATCAGCTCTCACAGAACCCTTCCCCTCCTGCGTGGGGACAAGTTTTGGGGATGCCGCACCTTCGGCGAGCCGCAGGGTGACCCGGAAACCACCCGCGCTTTCTCGCTTGAGAAACCTCGGCACCGGGCCGGACCGCGCCTCCCCTGAATGACCGCACTCCGGACAGGGACCCCCCTGCTTTTGGGACTTCAGGAGACGGCGTCCTCCCTGATTTTAAAGCGAACGGCACGGACAGCGAAGCTGTGCGCTGCAGCGCTCGGGCGAAGGCGAGAGCAGCAGCCGCCGCTTCCCCGGAGGCAGAGGAATCCCGCCCGCAGGGGGCCCCCCTGCCTTGCGCGGGGCCGGAAATCGCTTCCCACCAAGCCTGCCGCAGAAACAGACAGCAACCGACGGGAATAGCAACTGAGGCTTTCCTTCTGCTGTTCCGCTTCTAAATAAATCAAGATAACCGCGCATTTTAAAAACCAAATAGATTCTGAATATACCTAAGTAAAGCACTCCGAATCAGCCATCTGGGGGAGATTTACGGAACATTTAACAAGTATGTTATTTTACCATTGATTTATCTCACTGAACTTCCTGCAAAGACATAGTCGTGTGTGCTATTTGTTATCAGCAGTCCACTCATCACTTTGATTTGTATCTGCAGGCACCCTGTAAAAGTATGGGCCAGATGATGGTATGGCAGTGTTAAAGGCGAACAAGAGTAATTAGAAATGTTATACATCATTCCTATTGCTTATAGTGAGGGTGCAATTTCCTGGAATTAGCAATGCAAGGCTCTGGGAAGCTTTTGTCTGCAGATTACTTGGTATAATAAATACCTTGGTGAAAAAGAGAAAGATTTGGATCTTCAGAACACTGACCACATCAGGCCTCAAAAAATGGCTCCTGACATTTTTTCCTGTCATGGTTTAACCCCAGCAGTCAAACCCCTTGCAGCCACACATTCACTCACCCACCATCAGAACTGGGCAGAGAATTGGAAGGGTAAAAGCTGGAAAACTCGAGGGTTGAGATGAAGACAGTTTAACAGGGAAAGCAGAAGCCACACTTGCAAGCAAAACAAAACAAGGAGTTAATTCATCACTTCCCATGGGCAGGCAGGAGTTCAGTGCCCATCACATCTAAATGTCACTTGGGAAGACAAATGTCATCATGGGAAACATGATGACATTCCTCTTCTTCCCTCCACTTTATATCCTGAAGGTGATGTCACAGGGTCTGGAATATGCCTTTGGTCAGTTGGGGTCACCTTTCCCGGCTGTCTCCTCCCGCTCTCCCAAGCCCCCCCAGCTTCCCCGCCAGCGTGGCAGTCTGAGGAGCAGAAAAGGCTTTGGCTCTGCGTAAGCTCTGTTCAGCAGTAACTTCTCTGTTATCATCACTGCGTTCAGCATAAAGCCAAAACATAGCCACACACCAGCCCCTTTGAGGAAAATTAACTTCATCCCGACCAAATCCAGCACATCTTCACAATTTTTCCAAATTATGGATTTTTTTCCCTAGGTTTTCATACCTATTAATCACTGACTAGGGTTGCATCTGGGTGGCATTTTCAATACACAGCATTAAGATGCATCTCTCAACATGCTGAATGGCAGCAGTTTTCCAAATTCTTTCAACCAGAGGAAATCATCCTTGCAGATGATTCAACGACCCCATTAGTCCCATCAGTGCTGCACAGTCGACTGTAAAACAACACATGCAGAAGAGAAAGCCACTGATCCCTTAAAACCAGCAGAAGAACCATCATATAAACAAGCAACGTGAAAATGCTGAGTTTCAGCCAGACCTGCAGATGTTCTGTAAACAGTGCAGAGAGTGAGGTGTCTCCCAGCCCACAGCAGCAATGACTGTCTTAGCACTAGGGTCAGCACTTACCCAAAACCAAGGTTAGTAAAACATTTGAAATAAGCAAGTTCTTGTTCAATTTCCCCTCTCCACTTAGACCTGCTACTATTATAGCCCCCAAAGAAAAAAACAATCTGTAATCAAGACAGAGACTTGATAAATTATTAGTGAAGTTGATAGTACAGAAGTAGACTTTTTCTAGATTGAATTCTAACCTTTTCTCACCATATTGCTACCTTCACACCCAATTTTAAATATGTCACTGGAAAAATTGCAGCAAACATGTCTTGCATAGAATAATTTCTTTACTATTTCTTCTGTTTGGCACATCTTGCTGATTATATTGCTGAGACTGAACAGTCATAATGATTCAGAAAGGGGAAGAGGAGGAAAATAATGTCCAACCTTATATTGCTTTTTCTGTTAGTCACCCAGAGAAAGCAAAGGAGTGTGAAGTTTGGTACCTCCTGGGAACACTGGTAGTGGATTTTGAACTCAGGTCTGCAAGAGTGAAATTGTTATCCAAGGTTTTTACTCATGTTTACACCCCAGAAAAATTCCTTTTTAGTCCTGTGTGGTTTTTCTTTTGTCATTCTTCATTTTGGAGACATTTTAGAGGCAGGTAAGGGAACTTGCAACACCTCGATTAATAATAAAAGAAGTACTTGCTGAATAATTTATTTAGCACACTGCCAGAACACTGCCATAGCTGAAAAAATGTTAAAAAAAGCCATCAGCTAGTTTCAAAAAGTATTGGAAAACTCATCAGATACAATCACAAGGACTGTTGTTCTGGAAGACACTGTTGTCTGCTTGTTCCCTATTCATTCCACCCATGCTGCCAAAGCTGTGTTGCTAACATGCAACTTTCCAGAGCCTTCTTTTTATCCAAGCGTCAATGTCTGTATTACTTACTCAAAATTTCTGAAAATTCTAATAAACTTGACAGGCCCAGGCTTCCATGATACACTCTGGCAATAGCAGTGAAAAAATGGCAGATTTGTGTATTTTGTTAATCTCAAGCAAATCAGGCAGAGGCTCTTTTTTGCATATATGTAGTAGAGGCTTCCATGATACACTCTGGCAATAACAGTGAAAAACGTCAGATTTGTGTATTTTGTTAATCTCAAGCAAATCAGGCAGAGTCTCTTTTTTGCATATATGTAGTACTATGCTAAAATAATCCACAGGGCTGAGATTCCTAGTTTGCCTGCAGGCAGCATCAATCAGTACACTAGACTTAAAAAGGCTTTCACTTGTTCAGACCACCAACAGAAACTGCCCACTGGTTTTGACGATATTGTGTCAGTGTCCTGCAGGTGTTTCTCAAATAGCTTCAAAAATGTTTTATTTTAATATGCCAAATAAACATTTGCTGAAATGGTAATTTTCCTACAATTTACCCCAAAGAATTCCTATAATTTTTCACTCCCTTTACAGACCTCATACATAAACAAAAGATTTATTATAATTACAACAGTGACTGAACCAGCTGTATGCTCCTCTGAAATATTTTGGCAAGAGAGATGGTGTTCTGTTTTCAATATGAAAGGCAATTTTGTAGCTTAAAGCAGATTTTAAAAATATTGAATGTATCACTAAATACAGAAAAATGGGACTATTTCTCAGGATATTTTTGTAGCAGTAAGAGATTTTAAATTTCTTTTTCATATTTGACAGACAAAAAGCAAAAATTAGTAATAGTAAAGCTCTAGAACAGATTTTATTAAGAAGATTTACTAGTGTGTGTGTGGCTTAAATGGGCTTTACATTATTTAAATGTTGCATTCTTGCAATTGAATTCTGTTTAATGAATAACCCTTTTTATGGCATCCTGTCTCAAAATTCTGGATCAGGAGAAGGAAACTAGAAAACAGGAAAGGGATTTCATGTTTGCTTAGTTTTTCAGTTCTAATTTCTGGAACTGATATGGTCTCTTCTTTTTATGAGCTCAGGGCTACAATCTCATCCTTCTGACCAAATTCAGACAGTAACTGTTAACAGTTTCAGTTCCAGTTTCAACTGGGTTTTACAACTTTACCTTCTCCATCCTGAGAGTGAGCTTGGTGTGACCTGGTATGTGTCCACCATGGGAAGATTTTCATGGCAATTCTTCTCTTAAAGTATAGTAGGAAATGGATAAAGGCTTTCATTACAAAATCTCAGAAAACACAATGATCATACCACAATTCATGGACCACAGACATATCCTCCAGAAAGTATTATTTGGACACAGATATAGGTTTCAATAAAAACAGAACAGACCAAAACAAAACCTTAAAAATACCCCAAAACCAAATAAATAACCTCCCAAAGACTTTGATTATGTTCATCATTCTCTCATAATTTACTTTCTAGGCAGACTACTGAGAATATATTTTCTGGGCACTAACTTTCTTAAAAAGGTAATTCAAACTGACCTGTTGCTCCAGAAACATGCTTTTATTTGGTTAATAGGGATAGCATGACCAATTAGTTTATAAACTCACATGGTGCAAGCATGAAATTATAATTTTGTGAATTAGCTCAGTAGTCATAAAAGACAATCCATATTTGAAGACTGACTAAAAATCTGAGTGTGAGCATACAAAAAATTTCATGTTAAAGAATCAGTGACTACTTAGAGTTTGCTTCATTCTCTTGCTTAAATCTGCCCACAGACATACCAGAAGTGGAATGTCAGCAAATACTATTTTTTTTTTTTTGCAAGAGTAACTTAAGAAATTCCAAAAATCTGTAATGATTACAATGAAATGGGAGTTGAGAGATTCAACAGTGTCTCTGGCTCAATCACCAACAGTTAGGTATTTTAAGAGGCTGCATCTCTAATGAGAAACTGGGAATAAGATTAAAGATTAAAAAAAAATAAATATTCAAAAACTTCTTTATAAATCTGGCAGAGAAATAATACATCAACAGTGGCAATTACCCAGCAAACTCCACAGGGTCGTTGGTATTCAGAGTCATTCCCTTTTAGTTCATCTCCCTGCCAACAGCCACAGCATCAGAGAATCACAGAATAGTCTAAGCCCACCACACCATGTGTGATCCATGTTGTTACCATTTCTAGTACAAGCAAACTGTTAAGCTGCCAGGATTGTTAGCAGTCAGGTCTGGGCAGTGTTTCACCTTGGATGTGACAGACAAGGATGTGTTATACTCCAGAGGTATCTCCTCTCCCTGTCAACTGCAGAAGCAGAGCAAGTGTGTATTTTATAATTTTGTATCTTTAAATTTAAATTTTGAGCAGGAGACTCTCATTCCTAGTAAAGCAAAATTTCCTTGTATGTCTGTCTTTGCATGGACTTCATTTTGTAGCAATTCTTCTATGTCAAACAATATAATTTGTGTTTTAGTTCCTCACTGCTCAGAACTTCTGCTTTTCTGGCTCTGTAAACATTTCCACATACATATAAATCGCAATACATAAATTTCATTTATGTCTGTCCTGGAAGTCTACTTAAATTTAGAAGAGTTCAGTATTATTTCCGGTTTGTCAGTCCAGGATTGATTGTGTCTCGTTGTGACCTTTCAATAAATGTACAGGCTTTTCTGAGTGGAGCTGCACCTACTGAACTGCAACAACTTTGTTGCCACAAGAACACAGCTGATGTGGAGATATATTCTTTTTCTTTTCATAACTGAGGTTGAGTTAGCAAAAACAACTCACTTTCTTTCAAAAGAAACCTCCAAAACCTCAGGTTATGCTTCTTTGGAACAGGAAACCACTGGGAACACACAGTGCCATAAATTCTGTTCACTTAAAATGGCCTTAGTATGTACTCACATGAGGTGAGTGCTTTCTACTTGTGCCATTGCTTCACATCTTGACTGTTTTCAGCTGGGATAGATGTAGTTTTCTCCTTAGCTGGTACAGTGCTATGTTTTGGACACTGTGTCAGCTACAGCCACAGCATCCCTGAAGCAGGAACCCTACTGTCCCCCAGGGTATTTTCTGACACTACACCCAGTGAATCATTTTTTCTGTGTATTGCATGCTGGCATAAAGCCCAGAGAATTATGGATGTCTCAGATCAGATTCCCACAGCTCCCTCTCCACTCTGTATGACTTTTCGATTACAAATTTTTGTCATTAAAAAAATATAAAAAATCAAATAAAAACAAAACTCATTCCCACAAACTCTCTTGAGCTTTTAGTTCTCCACCACTTCCAGGGTTGGGGAGAATTACAGGCAACAGGAATTAAGTTTTCCTGCTGAGGAAGAAACCAAGATGGAATCCTGTAGGAAATACTAGTTGCTTCCCATCTGATTCACCTAGCAGTGAACACATAGCTAAAGAGATGACTGAAAATGGAAGCAAATAGTTAAATGTCTCTCACAGAATGTTTGTTTTTCTGATGGTTATTTTAACTGATGTTAAACCAGTATTTTGTAAACATATGCCCATCCCTTGAACTGTCATACCTTCTTTCCACTGCTCCTAGCCTGCCGTCCTCATATCACAGTACTTTTCCTTTTATTTCATTTGGGGGAGATACTTCCTTATTTGCCAACAGAATTATTTGAAAATATAAATGTCAAATTGTGTGGCTTTTTCTATGCAACAATTGTCAAGTGTTTTTTAGATGTTAAATATATATAATATCAATTTCAGGTCACACTTAGCTTTAAATTAATTTCAGGCAAGTAATGATAAAGAGCTAAGCAGGCTATAATACCCAAAAGTCTCACAAAATAGCCTCATGCCGCTGTATGACTAGACTAAGAATCCTAATGGCAAGAACACCAGAAAACTTGTCACTGTAACAGATGAGATAATATTATTTGTGTGCAGAATATATGGACAGACATATTGAAATAAATACTTGCAATTAACAAATCTTCTCTTAGCAAGTACTGTTGGGTATCAAATAAACCATATCGGATATCAAATATTCCTTTTGCATGGTCTGTATCCTTCCACTAACTAGAAGAGAGAACATGATGATTCCTAAATCAATTATCACTCATAAAAATATGTCCATTTCCAGAGTTACCTGTCTGAGTTCTGGGGGTAGTCACACTTTTTACTGATTTAGAAAACCTTGGAATTTTACCCCTTTTTTTGCATTTTTGTGCTCTGGAATCTGGAGTTCACAGTTCTTACAGCTAAGGCAGTTGAACTGTGGCAGCCATTCATCTTGGGAAAACTGAGCAGAGAAACAAGCATAATTAAGCACAGATTGCTATGAAAGTATACCGGAAGTCCGTGGTGGAGTCAGCTTTAATCAGGAGGCCATCAAAGCAGATGAGGAACCCAGCCCAGGTCAAAAGCATGGGATAGCACCAAAGTGTGCACCCACCCGTTGATCCTTGGCCCAGCAGTAACCATAGCAGATGCTAGGTGAAGAGGAGACTTGGCAGAGAGCACATGGCATGCACTTAAAAAAGCAGATGCCAAGGTTATTTAGGCATTTTTTGTTGATAGGGAGGACATTCAGAAGTAACCCCAATGTGCCAGTACACTGCTAAACACAGAACAGTCTCAGCACCCTGATGAGTCTTAACCTGCTTCAGGGGAGGTTTAGGCTAGATATTAGGAAGAATTTTTTCACAAAGTAGGATGATTAGACTTTGGCATGAACTGCCCAGGGAAGTGGTCAAGTCGGCATCCCTGGAGGTGTTTAAGGAAGCACTGGATGTGGGTCTTCCTACCATGGTCTAGTTGACACTTTGATATTCAGACCACAGGTTGGACTCAATGTTCACAGGTCTTTTCCAACCTGACTGACTCTGTGATTCTGTCAGGCAGCCTGGAAACTGGGCTCTGGCTGCTGGGCCCCCAGGGGCCATGGGCTACGGGATGCTTCAGCCGGGGAAGCCCCCGGATGCCCCTCCCGCCGCACCAGAAAGTTCTGGACAACGGGTCAAACTCCCGCGTGCCTCCAACACTTTCTCCCGCGGCGGGGGGAACCTCTGCCAGGGCCTGTGCGGGGCTGCGAGGCGCCCTGTCCCGGTACCTCGGCGGAGACCACCGAGGGATAGGATGCTGCCTTGTGCTCGGCCCTCCCCGAGGGCTGCCGGTGCGAACGCCCCGCTTCGGCCGCGGTGGAGGGCGGAGAGGGGCGGCAGTCCCCGTTGGCGGCCTCGCCTCTCCTCCCTCCCCGCCGGCCCGGCCCGGTTCGTCCCGCCGCGTTAACCCCGGCAGCTCCGAGGCGGGGGCTCCCGGGAGCTGCTCCCTCCCCACAGCCCTCCTTCCTCCGCCGGCAGAAACCAGACACCGGGACGGCCCCGCGCAGCCCTAGTGCGGAGCGGCGCCTGTGTCCGGCGGCGCCGGGAGCGGCCCGGCCATGCCGCGGCCCCGGTAGGCGCCCCGCTCGCAGCTCCCCGCCCGCACCATGCCATGTGTGCCGCGGAGCCGGGCGGCGCGCGTGCTCTCCCTCTGGCTCCTCGTCCTCCACACCCAAGCGCCCTGCCTGGGCAGGGCCCCGCCGGCCGGCAGCTCCCCGTTCCCCGACGGCGGGCAAGGTCAGTGGCGGCGGGCGGGCGGGACGGGGCGCGGCGGGGAGCGGGTCTCGCCGAGGGTGCGCTGCCAGCCGGAGCAGCGCGGCTCCGGGGCGCTGCTCGGGCGGGAGGGGCGGCCAGCCGGGCCGTGTCGGGCCCCGGAGCTGCCTGGGCGCCCTCCCAGCGCTGCCCTCAGCGCTGCCGGGACGCGCGGCTCCGCACCCGGGGCACGGCGCTCTGGCCGCGCCTTCCTGAGGCAGTCATCGAGTTTGGCTGTGTGGCTGTGAAGGTGTTGCTAAACCCTGCCTGTTGCAGATTTTCCCCGTCTAGAGGCAGCTCTCTAAATGCCAGGGTCGTTTTGTGCTACTACACAGAAGAAGTTTACTGTCCTGATTGTTTATTTATTTTTAAATAAGCGATCGCTTCTGTACCAAAGCAGCAGGCGCTGCAGAAGGATTGGTTTTATCGGGGTTCAAAACCCGCTGTGAGTTTCTCACATTCAGTGAGGATGGTAAATTACAAGTCAGACTTCATCTGCTGGAGGGGTTTCTTTGAGGCTGGCCTCACAGTTGGGTTATTTTATCCCACTTCTGGAGTGGGGAGTGCAACTCAGGAATTTGATTTTTTATTTTAGTTTTTGCCTGTTTAAGAAAAATCATGGCTCCCAAGAGAGAAAAATTATGAGTAGTTGGAAGACTCTGCCTGGCAGTAGAAGACCCAAAAGTATATGAGGAAATTTTGCTTCCTGATGCAATCGACAGCTGTGGGACTTTCAGGAGAGCTTGAACACAAAAGTTTAGAAAGTCTTCTGTATCCGTCAGAGAGTGTGGAAAGGAGAGGTGTTTAAATAAGGTGCCTGAAAAGTGTTTCGATAAGGTGCCTGAAAAGTGAATTTTCAAGTATCCTAAAGTTGGTTCCTGTTGGATTAATTGAAAGTGGATACTAGTAATAATTACATCCCCATGACTCTACATGGGACAGAACAGGGGTGGTTGCGTTAGCATGTAGGGGCTGTTTAATTGCTGTTTAATTTAATCTGGAAATGAATGTAGAAGTAATTTAACTTTCTAGGCATGGAAAACAGTATATTCCAAGAATTTGCAAATAGCATTGAGTAAAGGGGCAGTTAAAAATGTGGCTAATTTTTTACACAGGAAGGTTTCTTGCAGCATGAGGTGTGGACTGAAATTTGTATGTGATAGAGCTGAAGTGTTCTGCTCTCTCCACATCCATAAGTGTGACAGATGGGACAGTTGGGGATGCCCTTGCTGAGTGCTGAAGGCCTGCTCTCTGCCGTGGGGCTTTGGAGCTTGCTGTGTATGATGCTTCCTCACAAAATGAGCCACACTATTTCCTATCCCAGAGAATGGTTTGAAAAGAAGCCAGAGGGTCTGAGCGGCACATGTACACAAACTACAAAGATGGAGATGAAACAATGGCAAATGATGATGTGTCACATTTTGAAGGAATTTTATCAGGGAACATGTTATGTGTTTAAAGTAAATTGTGGTTTTCCTGTCATGTGTGACAGATCATGTACATTTTTCTCTTTATCCTAGTTTATTCACTTTGTGTGCAGCTATTCTTAATAAGGCAGTTTTCTCTGCCATGTGTGGCAAATTTGAATCCACAGAGGAGCAGAACACACAGGAGTGGTTTTGAATATTATAACATGTTTTTAATGATGTGGAATTAGAAAGGTCTGCAGGGAAGATTTCTCTGGCAACTTGGAGAATACTTGGGCTCCTCAAAATGTCGTGACTCGAATGTGTGCTGCTCGTTGCCATGTTTCAAACTCAGTCACAGCACCAATGCAAGTCAGCATACCCAGGATGTAGTTCTGGAAAGACAAAGCATTCTCTGGAGCTGCACAGCCACCTTTCTTGGCCTGTAAATCCTGAGCAGTGTCCACACAACAGGCGGGACTCCCCTGGAGTGGAGAGTATGCTGGGTGTCCAAGGGAGATGCTGTGACATGCCAGTGCTACAGCTTGTCAGTGGCATTTTTTTCCCTCCATTTATGTTTGCTGCTGCAAAGTTCTATGGAAACTTGTGGTGTTTTAATAGGAATTCATGTTACTATGTGAAATTAGAGGCATTCGGTATTGAAGGATGCAGCCCTTAATTTTGAGCAGTCTGGGTTGCATGAATTTTGTTCTTGTTTCCTACAAGGGCAGAAAGGGATCACCAAAAAATTGTACCTCCTGTCTCTTTTACACTTGTCCTGGGCTGACTATATGATGCTTTTATCCCCAGTCTTCTGTTGTGTTTCTTCTCCAGGCAGAAACTATGCTGTCTTAGGCTTAGTGTGGAGCTCAGTACATTTTGCTGTTGTAGTTAGGACTGCCTTTTACCCAGCAGTCTAGGCAAAACTGTACTGATAGTGATTACTTGCAGAAATATCATTACCCTCATCCTGTTAGACTTTTGTGTTGTAATCTTATTCCCTCTGATCTTTTGAAGGCTTTTTAATAATTCATTTATGCAGTTGTATTACAGTACATTATTATTGCAGCATAATTCCCCTCTCAGTGATTAAACAAGTATTTAATGCGCGGATGGAAAAAGTTCAGTTTCTCTGCTTTGATAATCCAGTGCTTCTGCATTATTTCGCATCTTACTGATGCTGATAGCCTACTTTTCTTTAACTTCTATACAGTAAGTGATGCTATAGTGATGAAGTAAAAATCGTCCTTGCTTAGTTTAAAATCCAAAACCACATGTCTTTGGTCTTGCATGGAGTTCAGCAGTTAAGCCACAACAAATTAGGTTCAAGACATCAGGCAGAGGCAAATTGCACAGTGACAGCAAATGAGTAAGTTTTCCTCCAGGCATTTAATTTGATTATTTAATGAGTTGTGCTGATAACCGTAGAAATGGGGGCCTGGTCTTCTAGCATTCTGTGTTAGTCTGACTTTGCTAGCCCTATGAAAGTCCCATATCTGGGAAGTCCCACATCCCAATATGGGACGTGGGACTTCCGAGAAGTCTCACAGTTTAACATCTGCAGCTAAGCTGTATTTTTGGGTGTTTCTTATCTCTTCTACCTGCCTTTTATTTTTTCTTTTCTGCTTCACTGTAGAGTGTGAGGGGGCTTGGGTTAGCTTCAGCTCTGAATTATCAGGCATCCAGCACCTTTTGTGCTGTCCACAGGCTGTGCAAAGTGCAGGCATGAAGGTGTGCACTGAGTTTCCAGTGTCTCAGTCCCCTTTTGTGGGCAAGGGCAGATGTTTCTCAGAACCTGTGGTGTCCAGGTGTTATCCATGTTGTCAAGACCTGGCTCTGTGAAGGTCCAAAACCCCACTGCAGTGGCTTGTCCTGCGGAAGCTCTAAGTCCATTACAGGCTTGTGTACAAAGAAATCTGTTGTGTAAGAGAATAAGCTTGCTTCTGAAGTAAAGGTGCTGCTGAAACTAGGCCAGATTTCTGGTGTAGTTCTATATGTGCCGGGAGACCGGGGGCTTTGTGTGTTTTGTTTTGCTTTCCTTTCAATTGGAAGTGTTTCAGTGCATGTGTCTCAGGGGTCCATGGCCTGAGGAAACTCAAGCAGCCACATCTTAAACTGCAGCTAATGAGGACAGCTGAGATGTGCTCCTTCCAGAAGGGGATGAATCCAGACAGCTGCCTGCTTAGGCAGGATTTTTCCTCTGTGACTTTGAAGGCATAGGCAATGGAGGGAAAAGTGCTTCTAAAAGGGTTGTCTAACTAGACCTAGCCTGGAAGCAGCTGGAACAGGCTAATTGCTTTGTTAAGCAGCTTAGTTAATGAATGGGATGTAGTTCCTTCATGTGTGAGTGGCTGGGACTTTGGGAATGAAGAGCAACTCTGGGTAAAGAGGAACTGGATTAATGCATGTCATCATAACTTCTTTTAATTAAATGTATTCAGACTGTCATTTCTTGGGTAGAATTCAAGTATCCCAGCAGATCTGGCCCTTAGGGTATGAGTTCTTATGGATTGTGTTTTACATGGATTTGTGTTATTTACATGGGGCTTTTGTGTTTCACAGTAATTTGAAAAAATAAAATTGGTTATAGTTGGTGTTTCTTCTGTGTATGCTTCCCCTGTTGCAGCAGGGGACAACAATGTCAATAATGCTCTCTTCCCCTGCTAGATTCTGACAAGTGATAAGATTTCCAATCTTACCCTGCTTGGAATGCCTTATACCACAGAGCGCTTCATTCTCTTCAAACCCTTTGAAATTCTGAAGCTGCAGCTGCAGCAGCTGCTAAAGCTGGTGCGACTGAGATGCTGTTACTACAGATAATCAATTTGTGCTCTCTTCACCTTTGTGTGTTTGCAAGGCTCTGTGTCCAATTTCAGGTGGTCAGTTTTTTGGGTGTGTGAAGATCACACTCCTAGATCAGAGTATCACGTGCTGGAGACCTAGGTCATGGAGGGTTCCCAGCCCTTGTGGGACTGGGAAATTAACGGTGTGCGGGACAGTCAGTCTTTTATATGAATAGTGACAAAATGTTTGAAAATAAGAATGTTTAGCTTCTAAACTGAGGGTTACAATGGGAGAATAGAAAGCCCAGATGAGGAATGTACTCCATGGTAGTCTGTGCACTGCCTGTCAACAGGATGCTGTGGTGAATTGCTCTCACTTTTGATTTTTCCTTTAAATTATGTGAGATCTGAACAGGCTAGCACTCACTCTAGTTTTGTTTCTTTTTTTTTTTTTCCCTTTCTCTCAGAGCAATTTGTGAAGACAGTGCCAGAATACCATGTGGTTCATCCGGCAAGAGTAGATGCAAGTGGGCATTTTCTTTCTTTTGATCTACACCATCACATCTCAAGTCTGAGGAAGAAGAGACATCTCGGAAAAAGTGAAAATGTGGTATATTACAAAATCAATCACAAGGAGAAAGATCTGTTTTTTAACTTGACTATCCACATGGGATTTCTTTCCCATAACTACATAGTAGAAAGGAGACGTGGCAACCACACCAGAGCAAAGATTTCAACTCACTCAGGAGTTCCTTGCCACTTCCTTGGCACAGCATGGCAGCCCGGCTCCGGCAGTGGGACAGCAGCGATCAGCACTTGCAGTGGCCTGGTAAGTGGTCTGATCTTTACCAGGGTTCTGGGCTATTTCTGGTGTCATTAGAGCTGAGCTGGTACGAATATGTCTGCTGAGAAACTGGATGAGCCAGTCTGATGCCTTACTAACTTGGAAAGAATGTTTAATTCTATGGATGATGTTTGGGTTTTTTGAAGAATCAGAAAGTCAAAAGATAATGCTGAGACCCCTTGGCATTTATTTTTAAGCTAGATTTTTTCTTTTTTTTTTTTTGTGATCTGGACTGAAGGTTTCTGTCAGTCATAGAGGTTGAAGCCATCCAAATATCGAGTCATTGCTTTGATTCCATTAGCAGTTGGATTGCCTTAACAATGCATCTGTATATGAGCTTCTGTTCTGTTTTCCTCTGCAAGGAATGTAGCTCAAGTACGCTGAAATTGCTCTGTGAATCACACCCATGGATGACAGGTTGGGAAAATGCAATTGTTCCCTTATGAACTGCACTGCAGTTTCAGATACAAATGATAGGTTAGATACAACCTTAGCAGAGCTCTGAATTCAAGTGTTAACCACTGCTAGGCATCTCATGTCAAAGAGAACTTCTAAGGCTGGAGCTTGAAGTCAAATATTTCTCAGTATCCCGTGGTTCACACTGAGACAAGGAGATGGACATCCTTTTCCTTTCCATGCTTTGTTTTTTTTTTAATCACAGCCATAGCTTCAGTTTCTGTTTGTGCTAGAGCATGAGGCTGAATATGCCTTTCTGGATGGGAAGAAGGAAAAACTGCCTGAGTGTGAAGGGGATGTAGCGAGGTGTGTAAAGTGGCACGTGTGGTGTGTGAGAGGCAGAACCCAAAGGGTTTGTGGAACGTGCAGAGGTGATGGTGAAAGGCATGCAGCGTGCATGTGCTCTCCTGCCTTGACTCCGCGTGCCTGGAATGCCACATAGCAATGTTTGAGAGCCCCTGAAGCAGGGGACTGATGCCTCGTGTCCTGCACGTCTCAAATCTGCAGCAGGCTGGGGACTGACGCTTCATTTCTGAGCCTGAACGCCAGGGCGAGTGAAGTGTGGAGTGTAACCTTTCCCTGCTAGCCTGTCAGTATCAAAGTGTGTTCCTTGCTGTTGAGCTGTGTGAAGCTTTCAGAAACTATGGAAATTCTTCTGGCAGTGTGTGAGAAACAGCATGGAGACAGTGCTTGTATATATGAAATAGGAAACTCTGGAGTTTTCGAAAGTGCTGATAACACATTTGGCATGTTTCCTGGAGAAACAAACCATTGCTTGAGGCCAGAAATTTCACTCCCACAGGTATGAAGATTCAGGGATTTTATTTTCTGAGTTGCATTTCTGGTGGGGACCAACTTACCAAATTTCTCCAAAACATGTTTCGGTTATACAGGGTCAGTAAATAGAAGGATATATGGTGATACAAGTAGTTCCTTTTGTTGTTTCGTGCTTTACCAGAATATATTTGTTATTTTTCAGTAGGATGAGAGGTTGAAAATGAGGTGCTAGGTCTTCATTATATCTTTGTAAGTATTTAGTCTGCAACAAGAACTAAAAAAAAATGCAAATAGCATTTTAAATTCAGCCTGGTAATATCCTTTAAAGTTATCCTTTCATTTGTGTTACAAAGTTTTTTACTTTTATTTTCACTTGTAGGCTTTGAAAAAACACTTGTATCAGAAAAATCGCTGTTGAGGTTTTGTGTTCCCATCCTGCCCCAAAATGAAACTTTGTAAATATATAATCACAAATTAATTCAGGTTGAATAAATGAATTTTGCCTCTAGATAAAAACATGATAGTTTTGATGTGGTGATTTTTGAAGTGCAGAAGTTGCTGCTCTGAAGAGGTTGCAGTAAGAGTTGGGTCTGTATCTTGATTCCCCTGTGAGCCACAAGCTGGAGAAAGGTGGTTTAGCTTGCCTTTCCCCAAAAGTTTTCCGAAAGATCTAGTGTCATATGAAAACATCTACTGATGAATAATTTTATCAGCAATGAGAAATAAAATCTGATTTTCAAAATAAAAACATAACATTTCTGAAACTTTTTTTTGTTTGTGGTTGTCTCCACATTTCTGAGCTCTAGCGCTGATTTATTTTCATCCTGGTGATCCTCAGTTTTTTGCTTTTCAGCATCAGGTCTATTTCTGTCTTTTTTTTTTCTTTCTGGGATGAGTTGTGTTTTTCTATTAAAAATGTTTTTTCCATTTACTTTTGTGAAGGAGGGGGGGAGAATGAAGGAAAACTGAGAATAAGTAAACACCATGAAATGAGAGAAACTTGCTTCAGATACTAAAGTAACCTGTGGCATGAGGAGAAATTAATAACTTGTTTGCTGTCGTAAAACTGCTGGTATGCTCAAACCTTATAACCCAAGAGCTGGTGAAAACCAGTACCTTAGCTTTCAAATACTGGGAGCAGGAATGTTAGTGATGCTCCTTTCCTGATACTGTTTGGTCTTGACACTTTAGGTTCATCATCAAATTAAAACCTACTGTGCTTTTGTTGCTGAGGCATTTTTTAATAAGCTCAGTGAAGCACCAATTTACCATGGTAATGAAGGACAGGAAACTCTGTGATCCTTAAACTTCAAATTTTTGGCTTTCTTGGTAACTGGAGCTGGTAAAAAAAACCAAATTGGAAAATACTGATTTGATTAAATAAATATGTTTTATGGAATATCCTCTTGGCTGTCATTTTTAGTCCCAAGTGGTTGCATTATTATTTTTTTTATTTTGTCCAAGTGAATTGCTTAACAATATGTCCACCCCCATTTTACAAATGGTGACCTGAATTGGAGCAAAATAAAATTGTAAAGATGCCTGTGGGAGGGTGGTTCTAGTCCTCTTTGTGGAAAAACTTCTCATTTTGAGTCTGTTTGGTTTGTATTTGAGAACTTCTTAATTTCCAGGACAGTAGTGGTGTATAAGAACCAAAAAGAGATGTGTGCTGTAGATTTGTGTTTGTCATAAAAATCACCCACATAGTGCACTGAAAACAGAAAATCTAGAAATGTATTTTCATCTCCCTTTCATTTTCACTTTGAAATGTACTCATACTTCCCTTGGCATTACACAGGCATTGCTGATGTATTTTCTTATGTTCACAAAATGGCCTGCAAGGGAAATAACAGAATGATAGATGTGAGATATAAGGATGGGTGGCACAGTCATTGTGTTACATTATTCTTTTTTAAGAAAAAGTAACTGTGTCTTTGTTTTCAGAAATATATAGGGGAAAAAAAGATTCATAAAGGAATTTGATCAGATTTGGGTATGGGGATACAGAGGATAATTATCAGAGATCTGGAGGAAATAAGATGTAATTTCCAAATCTACTTTTTCTTACACCTTGTGAAATCTTAGTTTCCTTTTCATGTTAAATAGGTCATGACCTTCTTGGCAGGTTGAAGAACGTGATGCTGTAATCTCTGTGTCTTCCTCGATGGGTCAGTTGCTTAGTAAAGTCTTTTGCACTTCTGAACCTTTTTGAATAATTCATGTGTTAACATGGGCAGAGTGGGACAGACCTTGCTGTTTATTTTGGGTCAGGCTTGGATGAGGGAATCCCGGAGGGGAATTCACTACTAGAGCACAAGAAACATCAAACTGTGGCACTTGGCAGGGGAGCAGACATGAAATCACTTAGATACAGGAAAATTTCCAAGATGAAGTAAAGGGAGAAATTTATTTATTTTTATATCTTTGAGTGAGAATGATGTTTGGATTGGCTGTCATGGCAGACTATTTAGGGCACTCTTCTAATAATGCTTTGAGTTTTCCCAGTGCCTTTCCACAGAAGGCTACAATGAACTTTCCCAACATTAATTTCTTAATTATCAGTTGTGTGTGTGTGCTAGTCCTGAGAATCCCTTGTGTTGGAGTAGTGGTGTCAGCTTGTCCTCTCAGTAGGGCTGGGAGCGAGCAAAGCCCAGTGAAGTTGAATGAATACCCTAGGTTTATCTGCACCGAGTCCTACAGAGATGGGAAGTGAGTTTTCCTCTGATAGTCTATCCTCTTCATTAGGAACAAGGCCCTCTTTTATCTCTTAGTAACACAGACATTGTTTATAGTGTTTTTAGATGACAGAGCATCATTAAGTCTTTGTTTCCTTGACACTTGTTTACAGAGCAGAGCTGTCAATCAACAGTTGCTTCGGGGGTATGCATTTATCTTCAAAGGCAGTGCAAGCATTAGCGTGGAAAAGGAAGGAGAGTGGAAGGACATTAGTATGGAAATCTGTGCACGTGTATCTGGCAAGGTCCTGGCCATACAGGGCCTGTGGGCAGATACTGCATTGGCTGTCTCCAGCTAGTCAGAGGGTTGCCTCTGTCCTGGTGGACATCACTGTTTTTAAGAAGTGCTGGGTGCCTTTGAAAAGATTTTTGAAAAGTTTCCCCCACCTCCATTCTTCCCTCTGTGCTGAGCCACTGTCAGGGCAGACCTTTGTGGACCTTTAATTGGTGGCTGTATGACTGTTCGTGTAGCAGATGGTAGGAGATGCTTGGACCTCTCTGGGCACATCTTTGTCCTGACACCTGTGACAAGCTTGTCACTGAAGCTGAATGGTGACTGAATTCTGCTTGCATGTCACAGTTCCCTGTTGCATGATATCACCTTTGCATGAAGCCCAGAATGAGCTCTGGTACTCATCCAGTTCCACCTGTCTTCTCAGTGCACCTTTTATCTTTTGCAGACTTGCATCAGTTTGGGGGAATTCAGCATAATCTCTGTTCTCCTGCTACATGCCAATAAGCTTTTCTAGTTAACGTGAGATGCTTTTTTTTATGTTGACCCACATGTTGCTGTCTTATGGTCTGTCCCAAGTTGAACAGTTCTGTGCAGATCTTGTAAAAGTATTTTAGTGATAGTGACAGTGGTCTAGTACTGCTGTTTAGACTTTCCTCTCCTATAAATACAGAAAACTTCCTTCAATGTGTTGGACTTAGTATTTTCCCTAGATGAGGTTTGAGAATAAAAGAATCTTTAAAACAGTTTTATAATATTTATTCTAAAGTAATGGAAGAATAAAATGTCTTGCTAAGCGTATAATACATATTTTTATCTGCTTCTGTATCTCCCAGCATTTGAGCTTGTTTGATTATTGACCATTTGTTTGTTAATCTGTTGTTAAATGCAGTTGCCAGGGTTTACCAAAGCTAAAGTACTACACAATTCACTCCTGTAGCCCAGAAAGATACCTGTGTCTTTTTATTCACTTGTAGTACATGTGCAGCTAGTAGAATTGTTCTTCTTCCAATGGAAGTGTCTTTTGATTATTAAAAGTGGCAAAATATGTGGCAGTGAGAAGACAGTTAAGGAAAGGGAGCATGTAATGTTTTCCTCACTTGAACTTTTGACCACCTAAAACTGGATTCAGTGCTGATCCCTGACCTGTGGCTGGACACCTCCAGAACACATTTGGACACATGTGCTGTTTAGGTGTCTGTTTTAATTTTAAGAGTTGACTTGGAATGTATTCCTGTAGTGCAACTTCTAGGAGACAAAACCAGAAGTTCTTCAGTGCTCTCCTGCTCTTTTCTCATCTGTCCTTTCTTCCTCTGAGACAGTCTCTTGCTTCCTTCTTTGTCTTTCTCCTGGGGGATGGTACGGGGTGGGTCTTGCTTGTGTCTGGAAGTATGTCCATGTCTGCCTCTCTGCCAGTCATGTCTCCTTACTTCGGTGTCAGTGACATCTCCACCTCATCCTCTTTTGGTTTGTCTGGCAAGAGATAATCTGGTGGAAACAAAATGTAGGAATATGGTGTTTGGAGAGAGGCAGGAATGAAGTCAAGCTGCCAGCGTTTTCCTTGGGGATGGGAATTGCTCCATGGCTGGACACCATGGAGTTTCCACAATCTGATTATTGCAATTTGGCTTGTTCTGGCAATCCTAAAGAAGGAAGGAGCTGCCAGCTAGCCTGGTTGTATAGCTGCTGTACATCTCTTCTCACATGCAGTAGTATGGAAAATACTGCAAGTAGAAAAATATACACTGAAAGTAAATGCAGTTTTTGCTGTGCATCTGTTCTTTGTTGTGCTTGGTTTGCCTTGTTTCTCCATTATAGTAATAAATATCTGGGTATTCTCCTTGACTGACTAGTGTTATGGTTGTGTTGCATAGTTCTGGTTTTCTTTTGGAAGATGATCCAAAGGCTGGGTGTGTGGTGGTCTGTGGTGGTCTACCCCCATTCCCCAGTAGATTCATCATTCAAACTTTCATTAGTATTTGCTGCAGTACTTTAACACCCATCCCTTTCTTTGTGTTTAAGCTTCAACTATCCATCTGCCAGCTCCCTTCCCCCAGTCTTTTGTCTGCAAAAATACTCTTAATTGACAGGTCAAATGAATCTCATCAGTGATCTCAATACATGAGAATCTGGCTGTGTTTGTGGCTCCTGCTTTTGGTCTTGTCACCTTTAACCAATATGAAGTTGTTAGACCAGAAACTGGGTCTAACTGGAGCTTTTATAACACTGTGTCACATTTCAGTGGAAGAGTCATTGAAGGGGTAGGTTAAAAAAAGTATTAGTCTTTGTGGGCTGGTTTGGATGGAGTACTCAGATTTAGAATTCTCCTTTAAGATAATGATTTTTGAGAATATGAAAGAATGACTCTTATAAGGTAGTTTTAAGCAATCTTAAATCTTTTACATATATATATATATATATATATATATATATATATATATATATATTTGCTATTTATTTAGGAATAATGTTCATGTGCAGAGTTGTCAATCATCTTTCCAGTTTCCATGAGTCTTTTTAACCAATCTACCATGTCATGATTTCCTTACTTTGGTGTCTTTTTATAAAACTTTTATGTTTACTGAGGGAGACCTGTGAAATTTTGATTTCAGATTCAGGATGCAGAAGTAAAAAATATGCATAACATCTATTTTGCTTTGATTTTTAATAATGTAAGGTTTGTAAAATGGTCTGTTCTTTATTTCTTTTAGTATCTTCTATTATCTTTGGAATTTTTTGGCTCATTCTCTGCAAAAGAAGTGGAGGCATCAAAGCCATTAATTTCTTAAGAATTTTGCAGGTAAAGGTGGGAACTTTTGATCAGTGAAATGATGGTCGTGCACACTCAGCTTGGCCAGTGGCTCAGCACAGCGCTAGGTTGCTACTGAGTGAGGTGCCATGCTGCCCACGTCCCTGGTGATGGTGAGGAGCACTGAGAGCTCAGGAGAGATTGGAGGAAATTGCTCTGACTGGGAAGATGGAGCACATGTGAGAAGCAAATCTGTGGGAGACAAAGGCTTTGATAGTTCTGCTGTTCGTATAACTTTTTTTTCTTTACTCCATTTTCACAATAGCCTCTTCAGTTCTCTTTGTCAGAGAGGAACAGCTGCCGTCTCTGCACAGTGTCAGCATCAGAACTTGTTTATATTTGCACAAACATCACAAACATCACACACACACACATGCAAATCTGTATTCATACATGTAGCTCTGTCACTGCAGGACAGCTGCACTGCAGATAAAGCTCTAGGTTTCAGATCTGTTTGGTGTGCTGAGAAGGCTTCTGTACTGTTGTATGTATTGCTTGTTACCAACCTGTGGCCAAAAAATTGGTTGTGTTTGTTTTTTTTCCTCAAGAATCTGGTGCTTAACAATGTACTTGCTCAACTAATTTGTTAACTGCAACAGAATTTAAGTATTTAGTGATTTAGTCTGGGATATTTAGTTGCTTTATATACACGCTGGCTCCAGGTGTGCTCTGGAGAAGGACAAGCATTAAAAATGAGTAAGTGGTCATGAAAAAGTTTGTGGTCTTGGTTAAACAGTGGCTTTGTTTATACTCATTCATGGTCTGTTCCAGTTCTAACAGCAAACAGCAGATCCCTAATAAACTGCTTGTAGATGCATGGAAAGCCCAAGAGTAGATCTAAATTAATTCTGGTTAGAACTCACAGTAAAGGCTAATGCAGACACAGCTTTGGGTTTCAAGATTCCTTTTTTCAAATTTCACTCCTCCGTCCCACCCCCTTTTGAAATGTATATATTAGAAACAAAGACAGTTTTAAATGAACAGCCAAACTTGAATATCTGCTTATTTTATGCAGTGTTAATTCTGTTTCCTTATCTAAACAGTCATTGACCAAATCTGGTCAAAACCATAAAAATGGAGACTGTGGATAGAGTGACTGTCTGTTTATCCAGCATCCTCTGTCCAGCAATGACTAAGTGAATATCCGGATATGAGTAAGAGCATGGCAGTTGGCCATCTCCCTTTTGGTCATCCATGCTTCTGTTTTCAACTCAGATCAAATTTTTGGAGGAAAACCTATTGATATGTTAATATTTCACATATTATCTGGACAGCCGTTTAATCAGTGTTAGAAATATGAATCTTTACATATGAATGATAACAATTAAAAAATTATTTAGATGTATCTTCATTTGTTTTTCACTAGCTTTTTGTATCAGTTTCATTTGATGCTTCCTGGAGTTGTTGTCATGGAGGACACAGTCAAACACTGAGCTTAGTGTTTGAGATTATTTACTCAGTGACATAGTGTATTCCTAATTATTTTTTTGTTTCCTTGTAATTCCAGACACTTGACAGCTTTGTTGGACAGCTGTTAAGATTAGTTTATTATATAGTTCTATTTTTTTTCCTCACGAAAACAGCAGCTCAGGTTCTTTCTGCACAGTCGCAGGTAGATCAGAGTCCATAGGCTGCTTTCCCCCCTTCACTGTACAGTGCTGTATCAATTTTCATGAATGTATTAATTACTTTTTCTTTTCTTTCTTGTCCAGCTGCACATTCTCAGGAGTTTTCTGACATTCATTGTTGTCCTTCGTCCTTACTTTAATAGCTTCTTAGAGTTTTCTAATATCCTGTACAGCAGATTGTAAACTAATTTTTAATCCAGATGGTAAGACAAGGAAATTGGTTGAAGGAGAAAAGCCATAGCCAAGAAGTTTCATTATTAATAAAAAAACCCACAAAAACCATTAAGTTGCTTTTCCAAATGAATTAATATAAAATTGCTGAATTTCTAACTGTGAGATCTAATCTATCATTTCAATTGATTGTGTAGAAGATGGGTAAATTTGTAGACAATGAGGTATCTTGAATGGCAGGGGAGTAAATGGGTAAAATGAGCAAGTGGTGGAGAAGAACTCCAGCAAAGTGATGAGAAAGTAGCCTTTAACCCAAGACATCCCAAACTGGAAGGTTTCCAGAACATCTAGAGGTCAGTGATTGTGTCCTTTTGTCTTTGCTCTGTTCTTGCAGCCTTTCCATAAAAATCTGCTTGTGTCTGCTGATGAAGGCTCCTGAGTTGGAAGGATCTTTGTTTTAATCCTGTCTGCCATTGCTGTGTTCTTATGGCACAGGGCTTACAGCAGGTGTTCACCAACCCAGAGTATTTTTGCCCTATCATCTGTATTTTAATACAGGTGCCTTCTCTTGAAAGTTGTGTGTGAAGTGGAAAGCAAGAATTGCTTGTTGTTGCTGCCACGAGGCATAAGAAATTCTTTTAAATACAGGTTCTTTCTGGCTTTATTTTCTGTATGGAGTCTGGATGTCCTTTTTTTGGATCTTCCTCAGTAGATCTTAATGTTTGTTAAATTGTTTTCGCCATGTCTGTAGACAACACCAATGTGTTTGAACTGCATTGCCTGAATGTTTTACAACAGCTGTTGTCTTTTTCCAAAGGACTTATAATCAAAAAGGGAAACTGTATTTCTTGTTACATCATATCAGTTTAGAGTGGCTGAGTACTTGCTGAGATTTTTTTATGTATCGTTATATAATGTTGTAAAGTCACAGCTGGTGGCAGATGCTTATCAAAAAACAACAGGTGTGGTATAATCCTTTTTTCATCAAAATGCACAGCGCAAGCTACTGCTACTTCTTGGAAGCAGGATCACAGTCCCAGCTGTCAGAAAAAAAGGGATAAATTAGAAAAGTACAGGTTTTCTCCTTACACAGAGAACTGCATGTTTCTTATTTTATTGCTAGCTAAGCTACAGAGACAGCATGACACTTGTTTATCAAATTAAGTGTTCTCTTTCAAATCAGGAAGTGGATTTCACTTGGCTTTGGAAAAGAGATCAAAAGTCTGAGAGTAGTAGCAGTTCAGGAGAGAATTGCCAAGGAGTTTTATGAAGCTAAATGACCATTGCTGCACCTGTGAAAGCAATCCAGCTCTAAGGAGGGAATGAAACAGGACTGAAACAGGAGAGTGTGAATTAGCTACGACTAACCACAAAGCCCCTGCCTGCAGTAGTAATCACTGCCTTCCAGGAAATTGGTAGCTGTCTATTCAAAGAATATAGAATTTAATATTTTTAAGATAAAATAGAAATACCTTTAAATTCATTAAATGTCATGCCAGATCATCAGCTACAGTTATTTACCCAGGTAAGGTTTTAGGCTATTAAATTTATTTTGCACCAGTATTCAGAATTGCTTTAGAAAGCCCAGTTGTGTTATCTTTTTGGTCATTTTCTCATAATTAGGACACGTCATCTTCTGGCAAGGCTGCAGAGCAGCTTTTGGCATAGTCTCTTCATGTTATGGCTGTAAATGTTGCTTTATATGGTACTATTTCTAGTTAAGTTAATTATCATAACACTTCTCAATAAATGTGTTCTGTAAAGGACTGAATGACAGTTAGATATTTTAAAATATAAACAAGCCAAGTTTGTTTATGTCAAGCTTCTTTTTGGAGACTGGAGCTAGCTGAACTGAGTTGCATTTTTTCATCTTTTACAAATGTTCTGTGTTTCCCCATTACTAAGAACTTCTGTTCTTTGAACTATAAAGTCCTATGTTAAAAATGAATTGAAAGCCATTATTCATCCAGACAGTCCAGTGTGAAGACTCAAGACGCAGAACATAGAGATGAAGTGATGGACAAAGTCTGTAAGTGGGTAAATGGTGTGCTAATTAGAAGCTCAAATAAGAAGAACATATTAAGCACAATAGCTGAAATTCTCACAGTGGATGGATTTCTGTGAAGTGTAGGAATTTGTGAACTGTCCATCTGCCACTGGCATTCTTAGCCCTCATACAGGCTATTTTTGTCTACAAGTCAGGAGATCAGAATTGTCTAAATTAAAAATAAAACCTAAAATTCAAAGCAGAAGACCTCCACTAACTCAACCCCTCCCCCCAAACCCTTAAGCTTCGACCAGGTTTCTTAGGACCTTTCTTTTTAATTTTTTAACCTGATTACAAGACAGGGTCTCTTCAGGAGTTTAACCTGAACATGGCAGTAGATTGACCTGTTTATCTGTAGGATCTGCAGCAATGCCACAGAGAATGGAGCAGTGTTATTCACTGTCATTTGTCATTCCACTGTAGAATTAAATCAGGTCACTAATTTACACTTGCATAGTACATCTACCATTGGCGAAGTGCCACTGTGTCATTGCTGACTGGAGTCCTGTGAGACATTTGGGAATTGCCCATCATCCTCCCCACCCACCTGGCTGCATCCCAGTAACTGGGCTAATGACATTTGGCAAGGTGAGTTTATTTGTGTGTAGTATTTATTCTTGCGTATTTGGGATGAGTCAAGGGTGCTGATAGCTCTGTGTTTTGGAGCACTGTGTCACTTGGGGTGACACATTGCAGTTTCATGGTATTATTGGGAGAAAAAAGACTGTTCATATGGCTCCTTAAGTCTCTGTTCCAGGGCTGCTTTTATTTAAAATTTTCATTGATACTCATGGGACAAGAATCAATAATGTGTGATGAACTTTGCTCAGGATGCAGATCTAGAAGGAATAATCAGTATGGAGAAGGACCACGATATTGTGTCATTAAACCAGAAAATAGTAGACGTGAAGTTGAAGAAGGGAAAATTCAAGTGTCATAGTCTAGAGTCAGAGACTTAGCAAATAATAGACATTTCTACCTTAAAATCTCTTGTTATAAGTGTGAAGCTAAGACTTGAATATACTTGCTTTATACTTTGTGGATTTTTTGAGGGTAATTTGTTAGTAGAAGGATGTTACCTTGGAGAAAAAAAAAAAAAGAAAAAAGATCCTAGGATTTGAACAGAGATTAGAAAAAGATGGGAAAATGTGACTAAAGGTTCACTTGGGATACTCCAGGCGTTTCTCATCACTCTGTTTGAAAAAGGGTAAGAACCTGTGGGAAGTACCACATCTTATTTTACTATTCCCCAGGTGTTTGCTTTCAGCAGTTTTGAGAAATAGGATGGGGGTAAGAGATGTTGGTCTGAGACCATCCTTTTCTTCTTATGTGAGATTTAGTTTTTTAAGGTAGAACTGACAACTGGATTTGTAGATTTAGGGTTTCCCTTCTTGTCTTGTTTCTAGCTGCCCGAGTTCTGTTTTGAACACTGGGACCACAGTGATTTGTGAGGGCTCACAGTCTTTTCTTGAAACATGCAGGCTGTTATCCATGGGAAGACCTGGAAAACTAAGAAAACACAAAGTTTTAAATTGTAGCATAAGAGATAAGGTAACAGTGGGAGATGATTGAGGCATACCTGGCAGTATATAAAGGCGAGATTTCAGGAAGTCAAGACATCCTCTTTCAGCGCTGCTCTGAATCCTGGTTGATAAGATATCTTGTGTCCTTCATGAGTGGTCTTTGTTCACTTCAACCTTATCTTTCTTTTAAAGATATAAAGACTAAAATGAAGATAATACTTCAGGGTACAATGTATCTGTATTTGTATAGGTCTACATAATGTGATTGATGTCAATAATAAAACCAACGCCTTTCCCAAATATAGCCCTCTGATTACCCAAAGATTTCTGAACCACGTGAGATGCCTAATATGAGCTAAATTAACACACTTGTGGGTAATACAGGAAGGCAGGGGAGACAAGAAGTAAAGGAGAGACAGAACTTTAAGACAAGGTTAAAAAAAAAATGGGTGTTGTTCATGCAGTTGATTGCAGAGTAAAGATCTTGGCAGCCATAAAGTTCTGTTGTCTGGGAACTGTTATGCACGGAAGCTGAGGCAGCGTAGAGTGAGTACATCCAGAGGAGAGTGAGCATGGCAATATTCCTGCAGGGCTTGCTTCAAGCAGTGTTTTGCTGTGGTGTAACAGCTTTGCAGCCAGGGAATCTGGCATGTGCTGTGGCCGAAAAAGTTGTTCTGGGCAAAAAGCACGTTTATAACAGGTTTGTTTCAGGGTGTCCCATCTGCTTTCCTATCTGGGGTATTTCTGTTCCGTAGCATTAAGTGTTTCTCTGCTGATCACCACAGGTATACAGCAAGAGAAAATGAAGTGGATCCTGAAAGCAGGGTTTACGTGAGGACTGTACTCTTTACCCCATCCAATATCATCCTTTCATCCTCAGACTTTTGCCTGACTTCTTTTCTTTGGGGCAGCCAAGGAAAGGTTACTGGGCAGTTTATCTCAGAAAAGCATAGAAGTGCATCTCAGTACATTGATATGAGAAATGTGTGGTGTCCACAACAGCAAGTGCTTTGGCATTTGATCCAGTGAAAGGAAGGAGACAAGTACAAGGTGCAAGCAGGGCTTAGGATGTTTTTTGTAACATCCTCCTTCGTCCCATTCTGAGATCAACTTACAGATGCAAATACATTTCATACCTGTCCACTGTAAACAGTGAACCCTGGGGAGCCCAGGTTGTCTCACATCTTCTTGGTCAGTCTTCATTTAGTGGTCTGTAAGCCGACCAGTGAGGGTTGCTACATCATTCAGGCAGGGTGCACTCAGAACATGAGTCCATTATAACTGATTTTACCAATATGTAACAGGGAAAGAATATATCTTAAATTTTTTCTTTTGCTTTGGTCTTACTATAGTTGCTGTGGTATTTTGTATCCATTCGTGCATTTTGTATCCAGAGTGCATGCTGTCTGAAGCAAGTTAACATTTCTGTCTTCACATAACCTTAAGACCCCTTTTGTTCCTTCATGGCTGACACACTGATGCTGTGTTGCTTTGCTGAGTGCAACTCTTTAGTGTAATGGCAGCTTCCAGGTGTCACTTCTCACTCTGCCCTGTGTGGTGTGGCTCAGTCTTCTTCTGTTCTTCCCCTGCTCTGGCTTTTGTTGCTCCCTCTGACCCCTGCTTGCAGGTGTGGTCACCTGCATGTCCTATCTAGTCCAAAAACAAGGATGACAGTGGATTTGGAGGTAGTCTGGGCACCCCTTTCCCCCTCCAGTGGCATCCTTTTATTCTCTTCAGCAAAGTGCAGTGGCACCTTTGGGCAGTACCAGAAATATTGATTGCAGGAGAAGGCTGTTAGAGAGCAGAGGTCCCATACACTGAGGGAGTGTGGGATGATGTGGTATAAGTCACTCTAAATACAGCCTCTGACTCTTGCGGTTAGATAGGCTCCAATTACTGCTTTCTGTCTTTTGTTGGTGTCTCCTGGGGTCGGATCCTTGCTTGTCAGCAGGAGTGGGGAAACCTGGGAGTGACTGGAGGTGCTGCCCAGAGTGCCCTGGAGCTCACTAACTCTTTGTCCAAAAGGCTTAATAGTACTACAGTTCTAAGACGATCATGTATCTTTTTGGTGTTGGTTTCATTAAGCCTTCAAAGTCATTGCTTTCAGTTGCTGAAGTAAGATAATATATCTTACATTGGTTTGTTACATGATCGCAGTGCACTGGAGTTGCAGAGAGAGAAGCCTGGGCATTCTGTACTTGTGTGCTGAATTCTGCAATCTAAGAACCAGATTAACTCTTTAGAGAATTATTTTCTGAGCAGCTTGCCAGGGCTGGAAAGGCTTTTGGAGGTCATCTTTCACTTTAAGAAGTTAGTGAGCAAGTATGTGAGGAAGCAGACTATTTACTTTCTGGCTTGGATTCTTTTTGCACTGGTTTTAGTCAGACAGCAGACATGGTGCTTACTCTGTAGTCTCTGCTTTTTTCAAAATCTCAAAGGTTAATTTGTGCTCCAGCAACTGTATTAAAAACAGAGAGGTGAAGTTGATGTGAACAACAAGAAATTCTAATTGTTTTAAGTTCTGTTGTCTGTATAGGTGTTGGATGACATCACAGAAAATACAGCCTAGTCTTCCAAATCTGTCTAGTGTGGAGGCTGAGGCAGGGACCAGCTCTTCTGTTTTACCCTAATGCTGAAGAATGAAATGTGCTGCCTGTCTTCTGCAGCAGTGTAAACTGGATGGCTGACTTGTGACACAGTTCTGTGTGTTGTGCTATGTGTTACCAGAGCAAAGGTTACACAGAGGGGTATTTTCATTCTGTGCGGTTGGAAAAATGAAAGTAGTTCCAGGTTGTAAAATGTGTTGGTTTTTGCTCATCAGTTGTGCCAGATTTTTTAAATCTGGGAAATGGCTAGAACTGCTCCCACTAGAGATGAGGTGTGGGGACAGGGCTGGGGTGGGAGGAGTCATAGTTAGAGCTGGGCAGCAGGGTGAGTTGTTGTGGTGGGTGCCCACGAGGGACCCATGGGTGCTGCTGGAGACTCTGCTGCTGTGTTTTCTTGGCTGCCTCTGTGGGCAGTCTCTTGACAGGTTCCTTCCATGAACTGCCGAGCTGACTCTTCTGCCCGGCCAACTGAGTGGCTGCTTGCCCAACCCAGTTGTGAGATACAAATTAAAGGCAGTATTGAAATGCAGAGGATTTGGTTTTGAACATGAATTTACTGTAAGAGGTCTAATAGTATAGCAGCAGTTTGGCATAGTATCTCATGGGGTTTTTGGAGTATGAGAAGAGAGAGGATTTTTGTTATAAGCAAAACATTTTTTGAGCCATAAAAATGATAAAATGATTTGCAAAAGTCGGTCACAGTTAAGGGGAAAGTTCTGCTCTTGTTGCATAGCCAAGAAAAGGGTAAACACCAGTGTAATGTTGAATGTTTTTGTATGCTCTGAGAATTTTAGATCTTTGAGTATGTTGATGCAGATTTCTTTGCATATAATGAAGCAAGAATGTAGTGCTTTTAAATAACATTGCCATTTTTGCAGGATTATTAGGCAACATGATGGTAGCACTAGAGTGGGATGTATAATCTGTTTTACGAAGAGTATAATGTCAGCATCTTCAGTGCAGCTCAAGTTACTTGTGTGGTTTTGTCAAGAACTGTGTGTAGAAGTACTGTTGCTATCTAGAGGGCTTTATTAAAGATAGCTCAGTACCATTTGAAAATGGAGGTGTTGCTTAGTAGAAGATTTGAAGTTAACTACTTGGCTCTGTAGCTACTAATGGTAGAAGTAAGGGTACAGGAAAGTTTTCAAATCTATGAGACAAATGCTGGAATCATGTCTGATAAACTTGGTAAGGAACTAGAAGAGACCGGTGTGAAAGGCAAAGGATGGAAAGGAGCAGACAGTTTGGGAATAGCATCTTACTCTGTGGGCAGTAGTGAGGGGTGCAGGTTACCAGTGAAGGGGATGACTGTGAGAGCTGGAAGTCTGCTTGCTGCAGTTCAGACTGTTTTGTATTGCTTCATGTCATGAGGTATAAACAGCTGTGGAAATTGGAAGTCTGACATGAGAATGCAAGACCAGCACAGTCCCAGTTTCTGTACTTCTGTTATCAGAACAGCTTGCCCACATCCACACTGGTTGGTTTTTTTTTTTTATTGTTTGTTTGTTTGCTTGGGGGTTTTGTGGTTTTTTGTGGGTTTTTTGTTTGTGTTTTCCTTGGTTTTTGTTTCTTTGTGTGTTTGGTTTGGTTTTTTCCTGTTTTTTTAAAATTAATATATTTAATTTTAAAGTAGAAAACAATCTCATTGCAAACAGAAGACTACAGCAGGCTGCAGGTAATACTTATTGAAATAACAAGCCCATAAGAAAGAAAGGAGGCAGTTGGGAAGAGTCCCCTGGGAATATAATCAAAGCTGATTTTCAAGCAGTTGTATTTTTTTGTGTTGCTACTGCTCTCATGGTAATGCTTTCAAGCTCATTGGGAAAAATAGATAGTTCATGTCCTTAAGACAAGACAGACTTGAGCCTGGTTTAGAACTCCTAGGATATTTTTTGCTGCCACACATCTCTTCCTTCTTCTTTGTACTCTGTCCTAAAAACACCTTGTGTGTGTCACTGTGGAAGCATACATCAGAGAGTCGTAATTGAAGGTCTGATAATGGGGACAGGTTTAGATAGTTCAGATCATTGATTTTCAGGAGCTGTGCGTGCCTTTCAAAGAAAGTTAAGTGCTGCATTGGATTTGCCAAAATAGAAAGATTGGAGAAAAGCAAAGCAGTGGCAGTAACTGTGCCACAGGGAAAAGTGTGTTTCTGAGAAAACGTGAGTCTGCTTCTGTAAGCAAGTCAACACTGACAGATTAAAGAATAACGGGGTGGCAATAAGTATATTTTTAGTAAATTAAGCTCTAACTGTACAGACAAGAAGACCATGGAGAAAAATACAAACTGCTGTGTGGTAGGTAGATAACAATGCGCAGTTTTGAAGTGAACACCTCTTGTAGTTTGGTGTGGCATCTCTGAAGAAAGAAAGCAATTCTTGTGTGGTAGCTGCTTTCTAGCAAAGCTCTTATGTGCTGGGAAAAACCTGAGTGTTGGTGAAAATAGAGTAAATGTATTGCTTAGGCAAAGCAGAGGTGGCTTTGCCATCAGAAGAGATGTAAAGCAGCACTTGCTACAGGAGATGGTGATGCCAGGAGAGATTCCCAGATCCGTTGTGCATCTCCCAGGGTTCTGTTAACCCTTTTGGCTGCAGGCGTACATTAAGGACAGTTTTCAGCCTTCCTAAGTTCAAACCAAGACTCTCTGAGTTTCTGCTTTGTAGGCAAGAGCTTTGTTTCCAGAGGCATAGTTTCTCTTTTGTGTGAATTTTTGTAGAAATTGGACTGTTTCCTGGAGCTCAGATTACAAATGGCAGCGATGGTTGTGTGTCTTATCACCTGTCTTCCTGAGAAAGATGTGCTTCCTGCAGTGTTTGCACTGTCTACAGATGGGACCAGGAACATTTTCATGTTGTCTTTTAGACCTTTGTACAAATGTTCAGTGCCAGAAGGGACAAAATTGATAGCCCCAGAGAGTTCTGGTGGAAGTGTACCTGCTTGGTAATGGCTCCTCATTTATAATTGTAACTTCAGCTCTCTCACTTATCAGGTTTTGAGTCAGAGGAATGAGCACAGCGTTGATTTTTTTTTTTTTTTAAACAACATTCTTCATAAAAATGTGCCAAGACAAATGCCTTAGAAAGCCTAAATGTGTCATAAACATATGTTTTCTGGTCAAACTCACAATCTAGTTAGGAAATGTGATTAGAAAATGTAAAAAATGTAATCTCATTAGATAGAATCTATTGGCTTTGGCCATACTTCCTGCTGTTAATTCTTTACCAGTCTGGTTAGTATCAGCTGTCCTTCCTTCTTTCTCTTCCTGCCCACCCTGAATCATGTCAAGCTGACATGACTGTGATGTTCTGTCATGTGCTGTGTGCCTCCAGTACATACTCTACAAGCACTGACTCTTCTGAGTTACTGGAAAAATTTCTCTTGTTCCAAAATTAGTTGAACACCTTAAGTTCCCAGGTGTTCTTGACCTTTCCCTTTACAGCTCTTGGATACAAGTTATCAAAGAAATGTGAAGATCTGGCCCTAGAAATGTGAAGATTTAGGGACCAAGCTTTGCTCTTTGACACTTTCTTTAGTTATTTTTAAAGTAGGAATAGTGTGCCTACATTGCAGGACTGGCTTCCCATCTATAAAACAAGAACACTTGGGTTAACAATTCTGGTTTGTTTTGTTTTGTTTTCTTCTATGTGTCAACAGTTCAGTCATTTCAAAAACAGAGGTTTATTTGTCATTTGTTATTCCCAACAGGTGTTTTATATTTGTGTTTCACTTCCTGTGTAATCAGTGTCTGAGGGGTAGAAAGGGTGTAGACAAGGTAGACACCTACAACAGTTGAGCTTTTTTAATTCTTCCTCTCTGCTGACTTAGGCATCTGCTCATTTTACCTGGGGACACTTCTGGGAAAATTTGCAAATACCAGCCCTTTTTTTCTGAGCCAGGTAGCGTAGCTTGTTCATGGTGTCAGTGGATGTAGGTAGGTTCTGTTTATTAAGGTGAGATTGCAAGGACTGTATCAGTTAAATAACAGAGCAGCATATGGGCAGCTTTTCAGGCAGGTAACTAATTTTTTTTAAACTCAATTTGGACTTGAAAAAAGCTTTAGTGGACAAATGCAGAACTATAGCTTAGCTTTACCAGGTTTTGATTGCAGTTTGAGCAGCACTGAAAGAATTGGACTCATTTTAAAATAGTGCTTTCAAAAGTGTAGTTCAGAGCAAATGAAGTTATTCAAATTGTGCCATTTGCATAAGCTTGATCCTTTAAAATACCTAATAAAAAAGCTGAATAAATGAAGACCTGCACATCTGTCTCCCTGAAGGTTTTATTACATCAATTTTTTCTTTCCAAAGATTTTTTATTTTGTTGCTGTGTGACTGTACCATGTTTTAGGATGCCTTTGTTTTTGGCTTTTCAATTTAGTTTCAAAAACCAGTGTGAGATAAAAGTACAAAATAGATAAACCATATGAATACCAAACATTACCAAAAATTTTGTTTTTCAAGAAAGACAGAAACACTCTAGTAATGGCATTATGGCTTATGCGTCAAATTCTCCCCTGTTGATGATAGCTTATGTTCACTCTCTTGGGTCTTTTATAAGTTTTGCTTCATTGTGCAGGCTTGTAAATCTCAATTATACTAATGGGTGTCATGCTTTCACATTATAAGAAAGAAGTGCCAAATACAGCCCCCCGTGGGATGCCCTCATCCAGCAACTAACACTTGGAGCCTTTCTCTTAGCTATCAAAAATATTTAACACTGGGGAAAAGAACATTAATACAGCTTGTATTTGAGTCCAGGAACAATGATCCAGAAAGCTGTTTGCTGTTGTGTCTGTCAGGCTTTTGCGTATTGAAACGAGAGGTAAAACAGTTGTCATAGGAAAGGAAGTAAGTGGCATTTGCAGGGTTGATGGTCAGTTAATTATTGCTGAAAAATACATAGCAACTTGCTCTTGCTCTTTTTAGAGATGGTATTTGATATGCTACCCTCATTTACTGAAATGTCTTGTAAAATAATTCTTTGCTGTGAATTAGAAGGCCAAACATTTGTGCTCCCCTGTTTCTGAGAAACCAGTTCTCAGAAGGGCATGAAACTTAGGCTGACACCTGATATGGCATTTTAATGAGGCCTGATGTCCTGTCTCTGTTTTGAAAGAAATCGAGTCACAGATGTTAACTGTGCTTTCCTGAGCAGGACGGGTAACTCTGATTGTTACCATACTGCTGGTTTGGTTGCAGCATCTGGAAGAGAGGCTGAACAAAACCATATACATTCAGAGAGATGTATGGACCAGTTTTAGAGGTTTTGATGCTTTAAACCAGTGCTCTTAGTAGAGGATAATGGTTTATTTCAGACACTTCAATGGGTTTATTTTAGGTGCTTTACCCAGAGGGTGGTGAGGTGGGAGCATGTTTGCATGGGATGGGGGTCCAGCCTGCTAAGGGCCAGACTGATCCTTATGAAGGCCTCTAAAAGTGTCCTGCAGCAGCTGAGCTCTGAAATGGGCTTATTGGTGCTTCACAGCTTTTCTGGCACAGGTAATGTTTATTTTTCATTAATAATTTCCATAGGTATTTCAAGCACATAAAATTATATGGAGGGAATCTATGATGTTATCTCTGACTTAAGCAGGGGTTAAGTCTGCACATTTAGAAAGGAATGAAGTTACTACAGCCAGGATTTTTGCACTGGCTAATCTGGTCCAGGTTTATGTCACATCTAGGGTCTCCTAAAAGTATACTCTGAGTTGTAAGCCTTTGACTAATTTAATGAGATATTTTGTCTAGTCAAGGCTCCGTAATTTAACATAGTCTCTCAAAAAAATGGTGTATTTTTGTCTTTTCTGTCTGTTTCCCTTTACTTTCTCCATTCCAGCCAAAACAAATTATCTTGACAAATATTTGACCTCACTGAGTATGCTTGAGACCGTATCAGAGCTGATGGAGTTTTTGACTCTGGGGTGCAATAAACAGATTGACACCGGAGAGATTAATGTTTTGGCTCTTAACATTCCCTGAAAGTCTCTGCTGCAGGTGATGCCGCAGTTAGGATTTCTTAGAATTTAAAAACATGTGCAAGCAAGATAGTAGAATATTTAATATGTGGAGTAATGATTTCATATTATAAACTTGTAACTCAGAGGGCGAGCCATCTGGTTAAAAATATGTGCATTTTTCTCATTTCAAGTATAGCCCCAGGGTTGTTTTTTTCTCATTTTATTTCTTTCAGCTTTTGATTTGGTTGAGAAACTAGTTAATGATGTGTGGCAATCGAAGTCATCAATAGCTAACAACAAAAATGAGAGTTAAATTTGGAATACTCTTTTATCTCACTCCCCTCTGTTATCCAGTGAAATGCAAAATGAACCTATTACTCCTTATCTTAAGTTAAATTATTAGAGACAGACACTGTGGTTTTTCCTTGGATATTTTTTCTGGGGGGGGGGGGTTGATCTTTCCATGAATGTCTTTTGCAGGTGTTTAATATGTATGGTGTGGAGATATCCACAGATGCAAGAATAGAAGGGTGTCAAATAAATAGAAGTGTGCCTTCCTGCTCTGTTTATAAGTGCTTTTATATTTTAGAAACTGCTTTTGTGGTGTGATTTTTTAAAATAGAGGGTGAACTGTCTCTAAATGTGTAGTAGAAAACACTGGGTTTCATAATTGGGGGCCACTTGTTGCCCTTGATATAACAGATGTAAGTCTGCTGTGTTCAAGAATTGTTTCTTCTCAGGTAGCTGTAATGAAGGGAGCAGACTCTGTAATGGCTTTCCAAGAGTGAAGAGCTGGACAGGGGTGAGAGGCAGTAGGGCTTTTAGCTGCTACTCAGATGGACAAGAGGGCTTAGTGGCCTTCCGTGAAGTGTGAGGTAATTGAAGGAGAATATCACAGAGATTGTGTAGCAGCTCACCTCATCTGCACTTTGTAATGCGAATATCAAGGTGCGTCAGCAAGGGCTGGATGTCCTCAGGTACCAGGAGGGCCCAGCTCCAGCAAACTTCACCTCCTGACAGCAGCCCAGACACAACTCTCCTGCCCTGGACAAGGTGAATTCAACACCAGCTGTTGTGTTTTACCCCATGGCTGCCTTGTATGAGCCTTGACAGTCCTCGCTATGGGTCTTAAATGAGAGGCAGTTTACTGAAATTAAAAATATATTAAATAGCCAGGTATCCAGGTTTATTCTTATCATCAGCTGCTAAGTTACCATCTGATGAAGCTAGTTGCTTGAATCCGTCACTTAGCTGAACTTTAAAGATGGTGTGGAACTTCAGTTCTGACTTGAATAAACATTTCTGTTCAAAAACTTTATTAAGTCCAGAGTTTTCTCTCTGTGTTTTTGCTATCTTTGCAGCACTGGTGTGTGAAACTAATAAATGAAATTGAAATGGCTTTTTCCATGTGGCTCTAGGCTATAAGACTTTTCAGACCTGGTGGTATATAACATTGTTTTTGAAATAATAACTCATATTTTTAGAGAAAGTGGGGAGATGTGCGTGACTGACACACATGGCCTTCCTTTGTATCATCTTCAAAGAGGCTCTTCTTTATTATTTTTCTTGTGGTCAAATAAGAGGTGAAACTTAATCTAGAGAAATCCTAGTGTGATAAATAGGTGTGATTCGTGCTGATAAAATTGAAACAGTAATCAATGTGGATATAGTAATCAATATTTGGAGATAACAAAACGGTTAAAAGGTAAAACCTAGGAAAGCAGAGGGGAAAGGTCCACCCCCCCATTATCTTCTGCAGATGTTCAAGGCAGGAAAAGGAGTCAGATAAAGCTTGCTAAAATTAACTGAAAGAGGGAAAACTTGGGTGGAAATCAGAAATATGTTAATTTACAAGATTTATTATATTGGCTCATATAATTTTAGTTTTGGCATATATGATAGTAGCTTGGTGCGCATGTGTAACCCAAAGGTGAAATAAAGGACACGTGAGGAAGAGGAGCGGCCTTCATCTGGACGACCCCCAAAGAGTGGTGCGACCCCCTAAAAGATGGTGGCGCATGCACGGTGGAGATGAAGATGAGGGTGGAGACACCAGTGTGATGAATCGAAAATGGGAGGGGATGCTGATAATAGACAGTATAAAGGGGGGAAGTTTGGGCTTGGCAAGCTTGTACGTGAGGTGGCAGGGGTCCCAAGGCCCTCGCGCTCCGTACCCCGCGGTAATTTTGCTTATGCGTCATTACCCGAACCAGACTATATTTTATTATAACCAAATTATACTGCCAATTTATTGAATGTATTCAATTTTATATATTTTCAACGACTTCATTTAAATTTTATTAAAATTGTTGTTATATTTAATTTTGTTTGGCCTTTTATTTTGTGATTGGATAATTGACTGAACATAACACTAGTCTCCCAAGCATTTTTATAGACTCATAGTTGTTGGTTTGGGTTTTTTCCCCTGATCACAGTCTCCTTATTATATGTGCTGAACTTAGGAAAACTGGAGAAGGCTCTTGCATGGAGAGGGTATGCATAAGAAGAGTGGATTTTCCAGCTGAAGCATGCTTGAAATTCATTATAGCCTTTTTTTTTCCCCTTTTTTAAAAAGCCTGTCAGATCTAAGTTTCCAAATATATTCTCCTTGCAGAGTTGCAGGAGCATGGACTATCCCTGGAGTTGTAAGTGATTGCATTTCCTTTCCTTTGGTGTGGCAGCTCCAATCTCAGTCACTCCTCCTTTCTCCTGTGAAAGCAGTATCTGAAAAACACACGTTTGGTGGTACATGATCACCCTGTGTTTGATACACTCTTATTCTGTATAATACCTGTATAATTCTGTTGTATGATGAACTTGTGACAAGTGACTAATAAAGAATTTTGGACAGCAGCAACTTCTGTGCCTTGATAGTGCCACATTAGTGACAGACAGAGGTAAGGAATTTTATTTCAAAGGTGTCTGTAATGCTCAGTGAAATGGATGTTAGTAGTTTGGTAGGTTCAAGACATTACCTACTTTTTCAAAGTGGTGTGTGCTGAAAGACCTGTTGCATTCTGGAAAAAGTTACTACAATGTATTTTCATTCAGTCCTGCTGAATAGAAAAGAGGGAGGCCAGATGGATGAAGATAAGATCCTGAATTCTATTCAGTTATTAAGGCAGCTATGTAAAATTCTGCCACAGTCCCACAAAAACATTCGGGTTTTATGGATCTGTCTTACCCTGACAGCTCCCACTATACCAACATCTCACCTGCAACTTGCAGACATAGAGTCTGGTGAAGGCAAGGCAAGGTTAATTGTAGTCATGGCAATGGTTTTGGCAAATAACATTTATCCTTTGTGTTACAACCTGCTTGGGAGAATACTGTGTTCAGTAAATAGGTGAGCCACATTAAGGCTCTACTCAGGAGGTTTTCATTTTTCCCTGGCACATTCAGAAAATGCAGGACTTACTTAGCCTTGGATCTACTCTCTGTAATGAAATGCTTAAATCTGTGGTGTATCTACCTAAACAGGTGACTATATTGATTGCATCTGAAGTATTCAAAGCCACTGAGCTTAGAGGAGGACTTCATTGTATAGCTCTTCCCTGACATAGACTACATGGATCTTAATGTTTTCTTTTCATTTGCTTTTCAAAGGAGGATCTCCAAGCTTTCAGAATGTAAACATCCCAGAGATAGAGAACTGAGCCTTCAACTCCAGCTTTTATCTGAATGTCCAACATCAGCAGCTGTACAGATGTAATCAGATTGGGGAGAGACTGTTTTTCTGGTTTTGACTGTAGCTTTCTTTAGACTGTGTGGTGCCCAACCCTTAAATATGCTGTTTTTGGGGAACCAGAGCATGGGAATGATCAGGAAAGTTTTGCTCTTTTATCTGCATATAAATAGCTCAGTTCCTTCTCTTTTTAGGGGAAGATACCCATTTTCTCTATGGAAACGCAGAGGGATGAATAGCCATTTAAAAAACCCAGCCCCAACCCCTACAAAGAAAATCAAACCAAAACCCATAATAAAAAAATCCCTGACTGAAAGTAGCTGGGCTCTGCATGCTGAGGAGAAGCAGTGTGAGACAGTGCAGTAATAAAACCAAAATGGATGATGTTCAGCTTCTCGTATTTTGTCTCAATGCTTTAGCTACCCAGTGTGCTAGACCTGAGAAAGATTTGTGATGTTCATAAATGGCAGAGATGGGTCAAAATGCCTTTTGAGAACAAGCACCTTACAATCCTAGCTGGTGTGGCTTTTACTGAAAATCTGTCCAGGCTGTACTGGAGACTTAATGTCATTTAATGCCATGCTGGTGAATTTGGTATGTAATAGATTTACATATTTGCCTTTTCTGGTATAGACAAGAGTGTTTTTGTACTACCCAGTTGTGGGTCACTGGATCAGTGGAGACTTTAGTTTAAAGTATTAATTTTCTATCACTTGATAAGCATGTTGGTGTTGTACACAGTGATTTATGTGTGTTATTGAAAAAAAGCCTTATTTGTGTTTTTTCTCTCCTATCTGAAGCTTTTTAAGCAACCTAGCATAGTTATGAGCTTCATGTTTTGTTTAAATTTCAAACATGCTATGTTTGAATTGTGAGTTGTATTGTTAACCAAATCACGTCTGAGCACTACTTCTGAAAAAACGCTAAAGTACAAGCGTGGTAAACAGATGGACTTGACTTTTTTTCCGAGTTCTTTTGTTAACTTGAGTAAATTCTCTTTTTACAGGAGTCAGTCATTATACCATGGCTGTATTTTTTCAATTTGGAAGTACGCATTGTAAAGTCACGAAAACTGGGTAGTCCCTGCTGTTCCTCTAGTAGGTTGCCTGCTTGAGCAGGAAAAATTAAATGGAAGAGTTGAAACTCAGATTAGGTCCTAAATGGATGAATCCAACCTACTGCTTCAGGTTTAGCAATTTCAGAATTACTTTAGTTTTCAAACTCCTTCATTAGTTTTCAAACTCATTCATTCAACATGCTGTGAAATTACTTACTGAAATGCTAGTGAAAAAGTGTGTGAAGGAGTTTTTGTTTGTTTGTATGTTTGTTTTTCTTTTTTGCTCAAAGTGATACCAATTGATTCATGTGGCCTACAGAGACAATACAACATATCTGTTTGAATTAAGATATCAGACTCTTACCGCAGATTTCACCCATTTAGACATGTTTTGGTAGTGTTTAACATTAGGAAATGTAAACGTCCATGTGCTGCTGATGCAGAAGGGAAACCAAGGGCACCTTAAGTACCTGAAGTCCCACAGGTTCAGGAAATTGTTTGGTATATCCAGATGATTCTTGTAAGTTTGCTGTGTTGCAGAAAGTGGTGTTGGTTCCTTTCAGATATTCCTCAACAGTTTGATGTGAGGAAGATCCATCCTAATCCCACAGATGGGGGTGAGTTTCATCTCCACTGCTTCAGTTGGACATCTAAAGATAACATTTACTGGCACAGATTGTATTCAAGTTCTTTCCATCTTGCTTCAGAGTTTTGTTATTCCTATGTGGATATTCAGGTTACAATCCCAAATATGCTGGCCATGCAACAGGAGAGACCAAAAGTGTGTAATTTCCCTGGCAAATACGGGGTTTGTAGGTCTGTGGTAGCTGGTTATAGTGATCTGTTGGATGACTGTGCTACTTACTGAAACTTATCTTTTCCTTTCCTCTGGTTAAGATTGTCAAGAAGTCTCCACTGATGCAAAATGTAACAATTTCTTCTTTAGAAGGACCATTAGAAATGAGTGATGTCTCTTGTTTTCAGTGGCCTTTGCAACTTCATTGTTGCTGTAGGTGCAAGGTGGCAGTTCCGTGCAGAACTGTATTCCTGCTGCTTCCACAGTATTTAAATGAGTGAACCAGATGTGTTTTATCCTTCTGAGCTTGTGTGTTTCTTTGCCAAGGGCAAATTTTCATTGAAGGCAGTTTCTCTAGGATTTTTCCACAACCATGTGCAGCTAAAAATTTGATTAGGTTGTTTCTAAAGGATGTTACCACAAGTGTTTTTTCCAATCTTTTAGCTGGAATGCATTTGCATCTGACTCATCCCAAATGTCAGCAACTAGAGAGAACTGGTTTGAGTTTAGAATTGCATCTGAGGCCTGAAGATATTCGGATATTCTCTTTCTGTCACTAAGGACACCTTATCCATCATTGCTGTTTGTTCTTTAAAATTCTTCTTTGGTGAGGTTGAGAAGTGCTGTCCTTCTCACAGGTGGTAAATTTTTACAGAAGTGTCCCTCACAGGCAGTTAATGGAGTTCCTGAGAGAGAAGTTTCCTGGGAGGAAGATTTCTAGGACCAAGGTGTAGACGCTGGGTGGTTGTGTGGTATAGTCTGAGCACTGGAAAAGCGTGCAGAAAGAAAAAATATGGGATATGACATGAGTAATACAACAGTGGGTGGATCTGTTTATTTTCGATCAACTTTCACTTGCTGGAAATTCTTGCTGGACTCCCCTGGTTCTGATTGTGTCAAAGTAAACTGACTTAAAGAACTTCAGGTGAATCTGGTGAGAAGAACTGCTTAATTTTCTTCTTTAGGAGAGATTTTATTGAAAGCTAGAAAAGGTCTCCTCAGGTTCCAGGAATAGGATGCTGATTGCATGCAAAATAAATTAAGAGAAACACAGATCCAAAATGGCAAAAAAAAGGATTATTGTATCCAGAAGTTTGTTTGAGATGATGAATATCTGGCTATGTCTGGATGTTCATTCAAAGTAAAAAGCTCAGTCTCTAGGAAGCAGACTCAGTGTCCTTCATCCTTTTGAGCTTTCAGAAATGAGATTTTGCTGATTACATGTGTTTGTGAGTAGCAGGTACTGGAAAGCCATATGTATGGGTTTTTTTTACAATCCTGTAATTCTGTTACTGAGAATTAGAACAGTTGTGCTAAAGCTCTGTTCTTGGTGTGTTGTGTGCGCTTTGTTTTCTTTCTGGTTTTTGTTCTATTTTTTTAAAAGTTTCCACTCCATGCCACGTGGTAATATCCATTCTGCTGTATGCCCTTTTTTATGGATGGAAGCTGCTTTGGAGCAGTAAGCATGGTGTACTTGTCAAATATATCACTCTTGCAAAAGATGCCAATGTGTGGGAAGAATGTACAGCAAATAAAAAAAAAAAAAGGTTTTATTGAAGAAATCCACCTTAACATCTTTAAGTTTGAGAGCTGTCTGCTGCAGTGTTTCTGTTACAAGTAGTATTGAAGGGTGCATGTGCTATGAGATTTTTCAAACACTTGGTCATAAATGCTTTCTGTATTGATTTCTTTCAAGTGTTCATAATGACACTCAATTGTTGCTAATTCAAGAGTTTCTCATTGCTTACTGTGTTTTGTTTGATGAAAACATGATTGGTTTTTTAGGTTTTTTTTTTTGTTTGTTTGTTTGTTTTTTCATTTTTTGTGAACAGACTTAGGTAGTTCTTTCAAGTTTTTCTGTATTCATCAGTGTGACACACAAAAATTCATTAATTTTTCACAAAGCTAAATTAGCTAACGTGGTAGTACTATCCCGTTTTATTTACTAACTGAATACAGAGAGATGAAAATCAGATGTGGTCACTGCTTTAAAACATTTATTATAAAGTATCAGAGAGTTCATTTATTCTTTCTCTGACAACATAAAATCACAAGTTTTTGCATGTTCAGTTCCTGTCAGCTTCCATTGCAGTTTTGATATAAAAACAACCAACCAAAAAAACTGATCTGTTATTAGACCTTGCTTATGAGGTTTTATGTTAGTGATGTGCCCATGAATTGTATGTTGATGTTTAAAGAAATGTTGGTTAAATACTTGCACAGAGCTTGAGAAACTGTTGATTGTATTGGGAAAAATGGAGTTACTGCAAAGAACCGGAGTGGAATGTGCCCCTGCTTTTTTCTGTTCATTTTAGAATTTGGCTGATGAGGAGGATTTTATTCAGAAATAGTCTATAAGCACAGTGCAGTGGTCCAAAATCTGAAACTCAATGCCATATTAGGTATAGCTGCAATAAGCTGCAACTTTGTTGGAATGATTACACAGGAGGACTGGAATTTGGAACATGAACAGGGTTATTAGCACAAAAATGCCATTCTGGTGTTATTTAGTGCTTGATTGTTTGGACAAACTACACTTCATATTAATGGAGTTTCTAACACTCTCCTAGTATCTTTCATCACCAACCTGTGAAGTTGTTGCACTGGGGAAGCAGAACTGACATAATTTGGACTGAAAAATAATGCTGTTCTCAGCTGAAAACTTATAATTTTGACTAATGGAATCAGTGGAATTAAGGAGAAGAATTTAAGAAGTACCCTGAAAATTCTGCTGCATGCAGCTGGCAGTGAAGACCTTGTCACTAAGCCTGTACAGTTTTACCCATATTGCTGTTTTAAAACCAGATAGAATTCCTAAATAGCCAGGAAAGGTCCCATTTGTCTAATCAGCACTTCTGCTCCAGGAGCAGACAAAAATTCAAGGCAAACATGGGCTGTGTGGGACACTGCATTAATTCCAGTTTAGCTGCTGTTTGCTGAGTCCAGTTTGCAATTAGTGGAAGGCTGGTAGGGAGCCTTAGCAAGGAGAGAGGGAAGAAGGTTTGATAGGGATAAATGAACATTAGGTTCTGGCTGCTGTTGCAGCTGTCTAGGAAAGGATTCTGCAGGACAATAAGGACCTGCAAGGAAGGCTTTGAGGAAATGGTGTTTAGCTCAGAAGTATTTTTGTGGCAGAAAAGATCAGAAGCCAGTACATGAGAGAGGAATGATTTTTATCTGTCACACCACATAGTACTTAACAGCTTTATTGGCGTTATCCTCTGGAGAAAGAATGTGTTTGTGTTTTCCACTCACAAGAAACTAAGGATTTTAACACAATTGTCCTGCACCCAGTTGAAAGGACCTCTTTAAACCTTGCTCCAAGCACAGGCTAACCTTGCACTGGAAAGCTTTGGCAGAGTTCTCTGTGACTGAATTTCGCTGCATCCATGCGTGCTTTGAAGAAAGTCAGTTTTCATAAAGGTATCTTTCATAAAGGTATTCTTCTTGGTAACTGAGATAACAGTGTTGGAAACCCAAAGCAGACAAATCTCAGATTTCATGTTTCAGTCTTCCAGCAATCTCAGGCAAATGAAGGACTCGTACAGACTCTGGCCATCTTTCACAGACTTGCACATCTCTTTTGTTAAGAATCAAGCTTTAAGAAGCTGAATGGTCTGAAGGGCTAGTGTTTCCTTACCTTATCTGCTTCAATGGGTTCCCAAACCTTATGCTTTGAGAATTGACTTAGTACATGTAGCACTATGTGCTCTAAAATTTAGCAAGAGGACACATGTAAGAAGCATCATCTATATGAATTAGTAAAAATAATACAGATTAAATGACATATTTTCAGGGTTAAGATATTTCAGTTTTATGCAGTGTCATTTTTACAAACTGCTTTGTCATGTTTTTCTTTCATTACAGCTACAACTTGCTGATGAAAATGAGCACTGTAATTCAGCTGTATTGGAATGGGATGGAAGAATTAAATGTCTTACAGGACTGCTTTGTGAATTGCAAGAATAAACACAGTACAGGGAGGTAGTATTCTTTGAGTAGTGTTATTCACAGCAGCAAAAATTTACACAGAGGCATAAGAGCCTCACAGAGGGTGAACTGTCTGATCCAGTATTTTATTCACTGGTATTGCCACTGTTACTTCAATTAATGAAATGGTCATCAAAAGGAAGGAAATGAAAATAGTAAATTCATAAAACCTACATTAAAAGCAGAAAAGATCAGAAAGCTGTGTGGAAAAAAATTCCACAAAGACTTTCAGTTACATAAATTAATGAGAATATTTAGATATGTGTTTCTCAATTAAATACTTCTTATATTTTGCTTCCAGTGCCTTATGGTTTTAAATGTTTCATTAGTTTGATGAATGAGGAGTTACTGCAAATGATCATAATTTAGAAATTAAGCATATTCCAGAATCTCCATCTATTCCTCATGTGATGATTAGAATATCTCTATACAGTAGAGAATATTCTCAGTACTGCTTGTAGGGCTGCAGTGGCTACACGTGCCAAATTTTACATAAGTTAAATGAAGACATTGTGCCCCAGGTATCTGAATTTCATACAGCAATACAGACTTGGCAGCACTCAGGTTTTATAGCTGAGTAGAGGTGGTGTTGACCACTGTGGCAGAAAGAAGGCTGCAGTGGAACACAAATTACTGCAGTGGTATCCCAGGTCACTGTAAATGAGATGTATTGGTTGGAATATGACTCTGTCCCCTTCTCAGCTTGTGCAGACCTACATGATCAGTGAAGAGGACACTTGCCAGGGCACTTCTTTGTGTGCAGTTTAACTCATCCCAAGACTGATGGTTCAGACCAGATGAACTTGCCTGTTCTTCAGTTATGGGGAAAGAGATTCTGAGAGCACAAGCTTAAGGGTATATATTTACATCTGGTCTGATGAGTGCCATGTCTGGAGTTTGATACTGACTTTGAAAAATACTAAATTATGTGTGGAGCTGAATGGCCCCAATCAGCCCAGTGCTAGGAGGGTAATTATTTTTTGTGTGTTTCAACTTGTGAGAATGAATTTAACATCTGGGATTCATTTTTACCAGCTGTACCAGAGAGAAGACACTGCAGGGACAGGGAGAGTATCCAAAGGGATAAGATTTACAATGAAAAGCCTCCCTAAAAGTAGTCAATATGTGGCTTCTTTTCTAATGCAGGACATTGGTTTACATGATTAAATTAATAGTTTCCTTGATAGTTGTTCTGTAGTCATCTGGCAGCCACAAAATTGGTAGATGCTCCTTGGTTCTGCTGTAGAGTATCTTCTGAGTTACTTAAGAACTGCTTCTGAAGACTCTGCATTCACCTTGCTGCATAATGTGGGCTGTGATGGTGGCATGAGTTCCTTTCCTTTCACAACTAGTAATCTCTATTCTATTTCAAACTTACACTTCTGACTTGTGTCTCAGCTTGGGATCACTGACCTCAGAGTGTAGCCTTGAGTCCATTCTTCAGAATCCAGTTCCCACTGATGGGAATTTACTCCACAAGACTTACAGTGAACTCCCTCAACTTATTGTATAGCATAGCTTAGAAAAAAATCAGAGCATAAACAGGGTCATTATTGCATATTCTTAAGTGTGTTTGGTCAAAATTTGAACTGATGGCCAGCTGTAGCCAGGGAATATATTTCCTTCTCCTGCTGTATTGCTACACATAGTGAATCTTCATTGTGTTCTTGAACTCCTTTTTGTTTTATGTCACTGCTGGAAGCTTGGTAATATGGCATAAGAGCAATTGATGTATTTCAACTCTGCCTGTTATTCATTATCACATGTATTGCATCAGAATGCAAGTCAGACCTGCATAAGTCAGAATAAAAAAAAGGCACTTCCAGTATTGCATTCTGTGTGTTGCAGATTAAAAGAAATTAGTGTCTTTACTCCAGACAGAGAGCAGGTGCTTCTGATAATGATGGTAACAAAGATTTTGTCAGTGAAGAATAGGGATGGCCAAACATGACTAGTCAATGCCAGGAGATTAGAGATCTTTAACTGAATTCCCACAGGCAGTCCTTGTCTGGGGCAGAAGGCTGTTTCTTTCTAGTTTGAGAAGAAAAAGGCAGTCCATTTCTTGAACCTTCGTGACTTAGTACTCCCTGTAGTTGCAAGCAAGTGGGTTTTGGTGCATTGAACTATCAGGAAAGGTTTTGAAACTATTTATCCTCCTGGCTATTCACTGAATCCATTATTAAGAACAGCAACAAAAAATCCGTCTTGAGGGAACTTTTTCTGTCAAGTTAAATTCTGTCTGGAGTCATCACTGGGTTTTAGTCTGTCTCTTAAATCACCCTCTCAAACTTTGAAAGTTTGAGAACATTCCACTTGTGAGGCTCAGTAGTTTCTCAAAAGATCAGAAAAAGACCTTTTTTTCAAAAGACCTTCCTGACAAAACATTCTGCCATCGTCTAGTGCCACACAATTACATGGAAACCATGGGCTTGTCTGTTCACTGCAGGTTGCAATACCCTCTCGGCTTCCTTCTGGGAACCGGCAGCAGACCTTCACATGAGCTCAAAGGCTTTGTATAGTAGCTCTTGCTGCTCCCCAAGCCTCTCTGTGGGCTTGACCATTCACACCCCTGCCAGTCTCTGAACTTTCAAAGATGCTTTGGTGTCTCAGTGAGGAAAGGGCTGAGTTCTGCTATGCCTGCCACATCATTCAGCAACGTACAGTCTTAAAAGGAGCAAAGTAAGTGTGAATGAAGGAAGGAAGGAAGACTTTAAGGTTATTTCTTGCACCAGCATGTCTTAAGCATTGCCTTTTCAGTAAGTTAGGATGTTTCTGGCTTATCTCCAGCTTGACTCAACATTTACCACCCCACAGCAATTCCATCTGGAATCCCTCATAGTCCCGCAATTCGGTCCCGCAGTTCAGTCTGGAGTCCCACACTGACCCCAGAAGCATTTGGGAAATACACCGGAGAATAAGGATGCCTGGAATATCTGCTTGAACAGAAAAACAGAGCCTCTGTCATGAAGTCCCTCCCACCAGAGTCCAGATCTCTACCATTAGACACTAGTCATGAGGAGACCTGCCTGATGAGTACCTTTAATCACCCTGGTGCCTACAACTCTTCTTCTGTGAAGGCTTTCACAACTTCATCAAATCAGGCTATGAGCCCTCAGAACCAGTCCTTGTCCTTCAGTCAGTGATCCTAAAATAAATTATTGAGGTTTAGGTCAGCAGGTGGTTTTAGGTAGTTCTTCAATGGCAGACTCAGAGAGGTAGAATTCTGCTGCAGCAATCTTCTGTGTGAGTTGAACAGAAGCACAAACTTTGTTACTTGATTCCTTGATAGCCCATGAAAACAAAACATAATGGCAATACCGCTGACTTCTCCAACCTTTTAACTTGGTTAGTTGTGTCCAAATGGACAACTGAGACATCCAGTGCGGGTGAAAGGGCTATCAGAAGAATAACTACACCATGAGACAGTCACAAGAGTACTCACCTGGACATGGAATGAAAATACTGTGGGGTATTTTTCAACAGGATCTTTGAACGTAATAAAATTTTCTGTGTGCTCCTCCAAATATTGTAAAACTATGTTTTTCTTTGGTGGTGAATTACAAAATGTGCCATTTATTAAATGGATGTATTTTCGAAGTGCTGGATGTTGGTAGAAGGATGCTGTGGTCTAAGTGGGTAGGTCTGAACTTGGATAGAAATCTATTAGGAATTAATCCAAAAGTACTTCTCATGTGCATTTCACTAATCTGCTTGCAGATTATTTTTCTGTCTGGGCTCTTCTACTAGAAATCAGTCCACAGGCTTTCCTATTAGAAGTCCCCTTGGAAGCCCTTTTGGAAGAGGGGACTGATGAAACCCTTATTCTTTTGCTCCTTGCAGAGATGTCTTGTGTTAATTATCTAAGAGAAGAGTGTGTTTCATTTGCAGCATAGGGACTGTGAAACATTTCTGGGAATATTATACTGTGTTTGAAAAGTAATAAATGTTGCAAAATAATGAAAAGGTTTAGCCCAGGCTTTTTTACAGTTTGGGAGGAAATTAATAGATTGCTGTTCTGGAGGGCTAGAAGTGGCCTGCATCAGTGCATCTGTGGAAGTACAAGCAGACAAACTTTAATACACAGACAATTGTCTCATTTATAGACAAGCTTTCTGATGTGCTTCTGATTCCTCTGTATATTGTGTATCTGTGTATGTGTAACAGATCCTGGACTCTGGCAAGCATTTAAAAAAAAAAAAAAAGAAAAGGCTTAATTGGTGGCCAGTCTTAGAGATCCATAGGATGCATGTTTTTATAATGAACTGTGCCTTGGCTACCACACAGAGAGTTTGATGGGTTCCTCAAGAGGTAAAACGTGGCCCATAACATCTTGTAGCTTTGGCTGTAACATGGATTTTTTTGTTGTTTCTGAGACTCACAGGGAGGTCTGTAAACCCTCATATGCATCCCATTGTGGCAAAAGAGTGTACATGGTGTTGTTTATTGGATTGTTTGTCAAGCCATATCTCTATAGGGAGCCTGAACGACAAAATAAACCTTTCTCATGTGGGGCATTACTCATTTTTACTGTTATTTTTATAAAGAATAATAATTCACATGGCAGTAATGCTTTGAATTATTATTAGTGCTGTGTGTCTGAGTCACAGGCCTTGTGGTAGGTTCTGCATAAATATCACCAAAAACTGCTGTGAGACTGTGAGTGTAGAATAAAAGGCAGCAGGATGAGTACAGACTGGAAAATGATGTTTTTCTTTGGAAGATGTTATATTAGACAAACATTTTGGTGTTATAAATTTTCCTCTCAGCAAAAGGAATGAAGTTTTCTGTTTGATCCTGAGAGTTTGTTGGGCCTTTCAGTTCAGAAACCCAGCTTGCGAATGCTGGCAATTCTGTGAGCGGCCCTAAAATGTGCAGATGGTGTGTGTCACCTAGGAAGCAGTGTTTGCTACTGGGTATTGATGTCACTAATATTAGTGTTAGAATCTTTGTCAGCTGTTAGTTCTCCAGGTAATTTGGAGTTGTGGGTTTCACTTTATTGTCCAAAAATCCATGTGGATTCCTTATGTAGAAGAATCTGTATCAGGGGATCAGTAATACTGGCTGATGATCTCTGTGTCTTTTTCATATACAGGCACATGTGCGAGCATATTTCTAAAAGATCTATGGCAATAGCGGAAAATAATTTCTCTACAGTTTGAAAAGGGCTAGTATATATTTTTTCAACAAATGTTCCATCTGAAGAACTGCAGATTCAGTTCAACTGACTTATTTATGTGTTACCAGTAGAATGAGACAAAGGTCAGAAGGTTTGTTGCAAGTTGAGGATTGATTGTGCCGAGTTCTTTTCTCAGTTCTAGTGTAGCTGTAGAGCACAGTTTCTCCAATCTTCTGTGATTGTAGGGATCCTGCTGAGATGCCTGTTGTACTTCTAGTGTTTCGTGTGTTCTTGATTTTAATCTCTGCATGTATGTGTAACTGTATCTTTTGCTTATCCCTCATTTGCTTGCTTTCTCCGCTACACGTTGCTGTGGCTGAGAGCTGAACACGGTTTCAAATGCTGGAGCTAGAGCTAATCTTTCACTTCTGCAGCTGTGGTACAGTCTTCCTGAATTAGCAGGATTATTGTTTAAGGACGTCAGACAATCAAATCCCAACAGCTTCCCTGGAGCCACAGAAGATAAAGGCTGAGACTTGAACTGTGGAAAAAGCCATGAGAAAAGACTGAAAGCTAAGGAGACTGAAAATAAAAACATCTTATCTTTATATATCATTTTTTCTAATGCTTCTCAGTGAAAGGTAATCTAAGACTGTGCTAAATTAATGGGATCACATTATGTGAGGAAGCCAAACATGGGGTTTTGGGCAGTTTGGGCAGTAAGTGCACAGGGAAATACAGAGACAAAGGAGGAGGGATCTGAGCAGTGTCTGAGCAGGCATAGCAGGGGAGTGGCTGTTGTCCTCTCAGCAGCACTGGGCAGACTGTTGAAACTGTAAAAATATTTGTGTGAGTCTTGATGTTGTGAAGAAAATTAGGCAGAATCCAGAGATCTCCGGCCCAACAATAACTGGTTTTGGCTGTGGAAGGACAAAAGTGTGTCCTGGTCTAGGATTAGGTCATGTAGCTATGGAAAACAGCCAGCAGCACTGGGGAAAGAAGCCTCCCAAAAGGGATTTTTAACTAGCAGTTGCACTAAACCAGCCCTGTGATTCTGGTTTGCTCTGGCAGAATCTATCTTGAAAGTCTTCTCGTACCAAATTTGAGTTTGGGATCTATGAGTGCTGCTGTGTTTTGAGTACTGAGCACAGAGTATGGTCAGGCATATTTTAAAGTGACAGTAGAAGGGTGGGAACAAAGCATGTGTTTTCTTCTGAGCTTTCAGGGGATTATTCGTTGCCTTTGGTATCCACATGTAGTTTGTTGTGTGGTGTAGGCTGTCAGGTCCATTCCTGCTGCAAATAAATCAATGAAGTGGAGAGCCAGAGATGTATTTGTTTATGTTCTCATTTTCATTGTCACAGAGGAGAAATAGAAAAAGCTGACAAAGAAACACAGCCACTTGAGAAAATCTTGCCTGATTTTTTTTGGAGAGGAACACACACACACAAAACCCAACCCAAAAAAAAACAAACAAACAAACAAACAAACAAACAAACAAACAAACAAAAAAAAAAAAAGGCAAAAACCCCACCTCCCTTTCTCTTCCCTTGTGCAAAACATTGTTTTTCAGTGGTAGCATTTCCATTACTGATGCTTCAGTGGAATTGTCAGGATCTGTCACCATGATGTAGAAAAAACCTCATTTGAGAATGTGTCTTTCATAAGGTCACAGTCTCATGTCTCAGTTGAAAATATTGCTAGAGTAAAATTCTGGTATTTACCTGTGAAGCTCCAGCTGATAGTGAGAGCAGAATGAATTGCTTATTGTATGTACTGTTTGAGAGAGGAAAATTGTGAAATATTGATGATTCAGTCCAGAATTCCTTCATAAATTGGCTTGTTGTTCCCTGGCTACACAAAAGCCTGTTAGAGCTTTATGAGTCAAATACCCCTCTCTTTTAAAGAACTTCTAAGTCCATTGGAGTTCTGTCAGGACTGCTTATATACTAATATCTAGTATCTTCTATTTCTTCCCATTGTTACCAAGTTTTTTAATTTTTAGTATTCCTAGTAAGTCATGCTGAGTAGTAGCTGAAGATGCTTAGTATATTTTGTGTTTATGTAAACTTCTTTCGTAAAACATTTTATTGTGCAGAACCAAGAGCATATCTTGAGGAACATGTGTTATTTGCAGACAACATCTCTCTTATCTGTACAAAAAGTACTTTCTTATTCTTTTGCATGTTTCTCTACGTATCACTGTATCAGTGTCATGTAAAAAGTATTGAAAATCCTAAGGGAAAAAACAGCTAAATTCTTAGAAAAGCTGAACATCTGTGCACTTTTTTTGAGTTTAAAAGGGTGTTCATGGTTTCTGAATTCCTGGGAGGTACATTATGAGGATTTCAAAATATGCCTGTTTTAGAGAGAAAACTTTAACACCCTGTGAGCAAAAGAAGACAGCAGAACTTTAACAGAAAGAAAATGAGTTCTTTTATTATTATAACAAAATACTTTCCTCACCTGCTTGGTTCCAAAGAATGTTTTACTGCCTTTTTTTTTTCTCCAGATAAATAGCTCAATTCTTTTCTATTTTGGCCTTTTTTTAGTGGTATGGCATACTGCATTTAAACCTAAAAGGCTGACTGCTGCTTTTAAGACAAAATGAAATGCTTTTATTGCAAAAAGTGTTGTATTTCCAAAACAGCGAAACCAGTCTCTTTGCAGATAAAAAAATGATTTTGATGGAAAGTCTAATTCTTGTCAGTTTGAAATAAAACCAGTAATTTTTTCAACTTTCAAAATGTGGTTTCCTCAAAACAGGAATAGTTTACCAAGAAAAAACCCACACATATCCACACTTATCAAAACAGTGTGAAATGAAAATCTTAAATGAATAATTTTTAGACTGAAGCCATATCCTTTGAACTCATGGGTGAGTTGTACAACTAAGACATTTTCTTTTTGCAGGCAGACAAAAGTGTATTTCCCAAGAATAGTTTGTACAATGGACACTTCTAAAAGAAGTGGTTGCTGCTTGCATGAGGATTTAAGACCCATGGCAGTATAAGGTCAGCCCAAAAGCCCAGCCTGCCCTGAAGTTTGTCTGGGACAAGAAGGATTAGTCTGACGTGTGAGAGGTGTGCACATGTCCTGCACTGACAGAGAGGCATCCCTGAGGGGTTTCTGAGGCTAATGTTACAGCTTCAAGGAAATAGAAACCTGGAGCATGAAAGGTACAATAGGGACAAGCCCTTTGGACTGCAAAAAGAATGAAGAAGCACTCAACCAAGAAAGCCTCTTTTTCCATAGAAAAAGCTCCTGCAAAGACAGCATCTGAGCAGCAGATGGATATTTCCTTCTTGGTAAAGGGTTTTAATTTTCCAGACCCTTGGCTTGGTTGAGTATGTGACTGACTTTCAGAAGGAAATCATGATCAATAGCAGATTCCTGGCAAGAAGAGTAAGAGCGGACTGGAAAGTTGGAATATCTCCTTGACATACAGTCTGTTTCTGAGCTGCAGGTGGTATTTTTCTAATCAAAAATGAGGGACTCATCTTCCCTATATAAATTTATCCAGCCATTTCTGGTACCTCTCTGAAACATTACTGATTTCCAGGTTTTTGTTGCATCTGGGAGAACTTGAGCAAAGCATTTGACACTGTGCCACATGACATCCTTGTTTCTAAACTGGAGAGACACGTTTGGCCCAGAACCCAACTGTTTCCAGGGCTGCATCCAGAGCCCCGTGGGCAGCAGGGCAGGGAGGGGATTCTGCCCCTCTGCTCTGCTCTGCTGAGACCCACCTGAAGCACTGCATCCAGAGCTGGGCTCCCAGCACAGGAGGGATGTGAACCTCCTGACTTGGGTGAAAAAATGTTTCGTTTCCTTCCACCTTACTTTTTTTGCTAGGGCAAAGAGGCAGGAACTCTCCAGACTGTCTGTGCCACTTGCTGCTTCCCCATGTTGTCTGTTTTCTCTGTTAAGCCTTTTTAGGTGCTTATTACACACAGTCTTTCTCTGGAAAGTGTTGAACTTGTTGATTTGCCACCAGCTTCAGAAGCACTTTAAAGTATCCCATCACCTCAAACATCTTTGACATTTCATCAGATCACTCTCCCACCAGAAGTGTCCTGGAAATTACCTGAGTTTTTATGCTAGTCTTTGTCTAAGTAGTTTACTGAGTTACTGGTTTCGTATAAAATTTGATTTGGGTTTTACTGAGTATGTCCTGCCAAGGAGTATTTGTTTGTCTTGCAGGCTTTTGCTTTTACTGGAGTGGGCTTTTTGCACAACTTGTATTTCACAGTATAGGTCATGTCTCTGCAGCTGTGAGAGAGAAGTTAATTTCCTGCCTGTGAGCTTTCGTGTCATGGCTGCACAGATAAATTTGATGATATATCAGTGTGTGAACTGTACCTCTTATATTAGTGGGAATGGATTTCAATCAGAATTCAGACTTCAAGGAGGGGCTTACATCACATTCAGAGCTAACTCTTTTAAAAGCTTTGTGCTTTTAAATGGACCTGAATTCAGTGCTGAATCAGATAAGCCTCCACCTTTGTTGTGTATGAGAGGGAGCTGGGATTCATAGTAGATTTGTAAAAACATTTGTGGTGGTGTGCCAGATGCAGTCATGAAAGCACATCATTCTCCAGGCCAGAAGGAGTTCAGAACATCTGTGGTGATTGCTAGTTACCATCGTGCTGGTTCCCAGAGTGGCACGTTCTGAGCATGAGCTGTGTACTAGAGACTGCACTTTGTCATGCAAGGACTGGATCTCAGTTTGAATCTTGTTTTTATAGTTTCATTTAATTTCTTCTCTCCTCTCCTTCCACATCCCAGTTCCTACTTTCAGTCAATTTCTAAACAGAGACTGGTTTGTGGTGCAGAGTAACCTTTTTTGGTGTAATGTGTTACTCACCCACCACAGCTGCCCTCAGCTGGGACTGAACTTTCCTGTTTTGTAAGGTATTTGGTTTTGATAAGCTCCCTCCCCGTTCACTCCTCCCCAGGGAGAGCACAACAAGCTGCAGCTTGAGCATGGCTTGCAGGCTGTCACAAGGCTGTGCAGAGAAAATGGAGCAGCTGCTGCACACAGCACCCTGGATACAAGGGCAATCAGTGTGTTTCAAGCTGCAGTTGTTGAGCAGAATCCATGACTCCTCATGGATTCATTAGAAGATTCTTCCTTGTCACTGTGCTTGTCCTTTGGTAATGGGAAGTCACCTTCTGGGAGGGCACTGGAGACATGGCTGGTAAGTAAAGAAGAGGCTGAGGGCATCAGTATGGGCTGCCTTTAACACCTTGAAACGACACTGATGTTAAGTGATGGAATGACCCTTCCACGGCATGGTGAAATTAATTCGTAAGTCCTGTCTGTGCTGTGAAGCTTCATGGGTTTGGAAAAAAAAGAGGCAGAATCCTCCTCTCGCAACACACCTATGATGACAAGTGCAAACCTAAAATACCCTGTTTGCTTCTGACACCACTTCTTGGTTTTGGGCTGAGCAGAGTGAAGAGAGGAGAAGGGCGTCAACAGGTGGGTCAGTCTGACCTTGCCTCACAGACTTATTTTTCATCAAGCAAAATGATTTCTGTTGAGAGGAAGAAGTTTGACTGTGACCTTGCCTTGCTTTGCTGTTGAGAGGAGTAAGGTTCCTGACAGACTTTCATCCACTGAAAAATGGGATAATTGTGCTTTCTTCCATCCATCTGCACATGTTGTGGCAGCTGTCATCATTTGTATCTCTGCTTTCTGCCTGTTGACTGGGGGTCTTGTAGGTCACAGTAATACAAACAATACTTGTCAATAGAAACAAAGCCACTTGTCATTTGATCAAATGTTTGCATTTACTTATTCTCTAATAAAGTTTGAACTCTGCAGTATTAACATTGTCATGCTCACTGGCTTGAAATTAGTTTTAGAATATAAGTGAGCAGGAGGCCAAAACAACTGTGGTGCTTTCTGTCTCTGTGATTAGAGATCATGTCTGCTTTGTGAATCCTCTTGCCTGTCTTTTCATTCTTAATAGAAACCACTGTTTAGGCACAGAACCTCTTAACATTCTCGTGTTAAATCTTTACTCTTCAGCATTAGATAGGCTTTAAATCATCAAAGGTAACCTGTTTTGCAAACTGGGAAAATGTACTGGCTTCCAAATCAAAGCTTCAGCACTTCTCTTTCAGAGTGTCAGAGGAGATTTCAAATGCTGAGAAGTACAAACTATTTTTACATAGTTAATTTGCATTTTCATGAAAGGTAGTTTTAATATTAACGAGGTAAAAATTCCCAGTTAGTACCATGTGAGCCCCCTGGAATACAGTGCTTTCTGAACAAATTTGATTAGAAAATGAGAGTGAGATATTTCAAGAGTATTTTCCATGAAGAAAACAGCTGTTGCTCTTACTCTCCCAAATTGTCTTTGGAGGAATTGGGCAAACTTTTTGTTTTGTCTTCAGAACAGTAACATGTGCCTGAGTTGTTTTTTGATCCCAAATGAAGTAAAAAATTGATAATCTCACCCTCTTGGGACTAAAGTTAAAGTAAGCTTCTTGGTCTTGAAAAAGCAGCGGGGTTTTTATTACTTTTTTCACCACTAGTTACCATTAAATCTTCCAATATAAAAACAGGGGAGGAGGGTAAAGGGCAAAGCATAAATATGGGGAATAGTAAAAAACTCATAAAAGGTATGTTATTGTTCACCAAAGAGTGTCCTTCAAGCTGGATAGCAAAGCTGATTGATTTTCAAATTTATATTTAGCTTGCTATTATATTCACCCTGAAATAGAGCTTGAGACCTTACTACTTTTTCACAGTCCTTGCTTGATGCAGTGCAAGTGTGACATGGCTGACTTTTGCATGTCATCTGGGCATATGTAATTCTGAAGGTAACATCTTCAGCTGATGCAGCTTGCTGTGTGGCTCAGAGCGCTGGCAAGGCAGCATGCACCCAGGCTCTGCTGGTGGGGTGTCACCTCAGTGCCTTTGGACACACCAGGCAGCCCAAAGAACTGTGATCTTGTCTTCCTTCAAGCCCCAGGGGACTCAGCAGCAGCTGAGCAACAAGGAAATACTGACAGAAGGAGCCTCAGATCTTCAGAGTGCCCTGGACTTCAGGCAGTCCTTGGTGATCTGTCTCATCTGCGGTGTGAAAATCACACTGGTAAATGGAAGAAGAGTTGAAACTGTGATTGAGTTAATGAATTTTTAATCAACTGTGCCACGTCATCTACCTGCTGCATGCTCAGCGTGTGGCAAACACACCTTGTTTCATCACTGAGGGCTGTGTAAAATTTATTAAATACTATCTTTACTCTCTTTCAAGACCATAAAAATGTCCAGTTGCTAGCACTCTAGTGGGCAAAAAAGTTTTCCCTGTTGGAATTGAATGGTTTGTCTGAGCTTTAAGTGCAGCAAAGAAGGACAGTTTTGGCTTGTGTGCATCCAATGGGACATATTTCAAAAAGTATAAAGTGAGAATGTGGAAAGGAGCTGGACAACACAAAGTGACTGCTGCTAGAGATGTAAGAGCTTCATGTTCTTCATAGACTGCTGGATTTCAGAGCTGCAGAGATGGTACTTTATGAAATTCAAAGAAACTTAATGGCCAGGCAATTATAATTTGTGGACTTCTGTAATGAGAAAAGAAGATGGGATATTTCTACTACGCAAATATAGTTGCAGCAGCAGGGTGTGCAAAAGTAAATGTAGGAATAAGATACCTGGACTGTTTATTTTTAAGGAAAATCACAAAATAGAAGAAATAATAAATGCTTTTAGGATGGACAATAAAGATGGTAGTGGTGGATGCTATGACCTGAATGAAGCATGAACAAAGATGTCTTTTAAAATTGTGTGCTCCAAGTTGTACATTTTGAAGTGAGCATGCTTCAGTCTCTACAGAAGATTAATTTCACAGAGAATTTCCTTCAGTAGAAATGAGTGTACCTCAGCTGCTTCAGATTCTGTGTGAGGTGCAAAGCTTAGAGTGAGTTCAAGGTCCATAGAAGTGACACCTGACTCAGAATTATTTAATGAACTGTATCTGTGTCACAACAGAGGAGCAAATGAATGCATATTTTGGATTGTTTGCTTCTCTTACGTGTTTTTATAACAGGTGAGGGGGTTTTAATGCTTTAGCTTATTAAGACTTATCCTAGATAACCTTTATCCAGAAAGAGTGAATAGAAAAAAATGAAGTTGAGTGTGGTCAAGATCAAGCTGGTGCTATAACCCGGAGGATTGATTCTCTCCAAGTCTCTCTGAGTGGCTGTGTGTCTTAAGTAGTTGTAGGGTAGCTGATAGACAAGGCCCTAGAGACTTGACTTCTCTCCTTGGCTGAGGATATGCTCCCAGCCAGAAAAACCCCTCTCTCTGAAGTATCCAGAATTCATAGGTCCCTTAGGAATGTGGGAACTGGAGGATATCAGACAATCCTTCCTCTCCAGATACCTTATCTTCTTCCACAAGAGCCCATCTTGCTGTAAATTTGGCAATTTTTCCCCCCTATCCTCTGTGTCTGAATTTTCTGAGCTCACATTGTTCAGGGCATAACTTTGCACCTCTGGCCATTTTTCTGTCAGTTCCTAAAATATTATAGCAAGTGTGACAAAAGTATGTAAAATCTCATGGAATTGCAGTATTCTGTTCTTTCACTTACTTTGTCATAAAAATAAGCTATTTTTATTTCAAACCAAAGCTATGTTAAACCACAAGGCTGTGTTTCAGTATCACAACACTTTCTTCATTAAGTTGTGCTAAAAGCATAGGCTTTTTTCTGTAAAAACGTGTAAGAGTTAGAGTGGGTGGTGTTCATGAAAATCTTTCATCAAATTACTCAGTACTTCAATAGCCCAAGCTCTTTCTGTTCTCAGCAACATCATGGCAGGTGTATTTTTTTTCTAGTTCGGTCTGAGGATGTAGTGAAAAATCTCATCTGGATGCTAGGTTTTTCTTCTGGCTGAAATAGAACAGATGAGAAATTCAAAAAGAAAGATCCCTGGGAAAAAAGGGGGCATACAAAAAGGAACTAAGTGATTAGCTAAAATAAATTTAGTGTGTGTAATGTTAACAGATCATTTACTTCATCAACTCAGTTTAGATTATTTGCAGCTGCAGTTCTCTTGTAATCCGTGTTTCATATGTCACAATTTTTTCTTTAATTCTTTTATTCAAATCTAGTTTCTCTTACCATGTATTACAGTTATAATAAGCACCTGGAGCAAAGTACCTAAAGGTAAAACCCAAATCTTGTCACCTTCTTCTATGTTGCTTCTAAAAGTTGCAGTATTTTCAGATTCTGTCGATGTCCTGTTGTCAAAATTGCTGTTTGAAACTTGTTAGAAATATTGTTCAGTTTCATGGAGTTACTCACTGTTCTCACTATAGATGTGATTTTTTTTTTTGGCATTATTGTCAACATACTGTTACTGTAACTTTAGACTACAGATTGTTGTTTTTTCCCTCCCTTTTTCTCCCAACAAACACCCACTAATTCTAGGCCCTCCTGTCTGGTGTAGTATTGCAATTTCAAAACCATAGCCAAGAGCAGAGCTGTTCTTTCCCTTTCCACAGGACTCAGCTTCAGCTTCCCACATGGACAAAATTACTGTTTGAAACTTGTTAGAAATATTGTTCAATTTCATGGAGTTAGTTACTCACTGTTCTCACTACAGATGTGATTTTTTTTTTGGCATTATTGTCAACATACTGTTACTGTAACTTTAGACTACAGATTGTTGTTTTTTCCCTCCCTTTTTCTCCCAACAAACACCCACTAATTCTAGGCCCTCCTGTCTGGTGTAGTATTGCAATTTCAAAACCATAGCCAAGAGCAGAGCTGTTCTTTCCCTTTCCACAGGACTCAGCTTCAGCTTCCCACATGGAACTGATTGAAAAAAATATTCCAGAAAATGTATTTTGACAGACTCCTGAGCTTTTGACCAAAAGAATATGTGAAAACTATGTGCTTTCCACAGGAAAATGCAGATTCTACAGAAAATCAAAACAGCTGGTTGAAAACTTTTAAGTCAGAGGTGTTCCAGTATCATCAGTGTCCTTTTGGCAAGTGACATGCACTGTTGGAGATGTGATATGTTCAAGGAGCTGTTTGTGTCAAAATAATGAGGCACATGAATTAAAAATCCCATGAAGTGATGTAGCAGCACTCCCAATACCGTACGGTAAACATTTGCAGCCAGAGCGTGTCAGAATCTGAGGGCAAAGAGTGATATTTGAAAGAGGGGAGAAGAAGAGTTCATAAAAAATGTTGTGGTAGATTTGTAGATTTTTCAGCTGTCGGCTTTGAGGGAAACACATATCCCCCAAACAAACAAAAACACACACACACCCTACTGCTATTTTCTGACCCTGTCTGTTGCTGTATTACATGGTAGCTTTTCATGAGGAAGTTCAGATGAGGAAAGCTGCTCTGCAGTCATTTTTCTTCTGTGGTGATAACTAAACCCTTTCATTAATGTAAATATGAATGGCTTTTTTCTGATGAGGCTTTCATAACTGCCCTCCTTTGTGTATTCTGGGGCTGTGTGAATGCACTCAAAAGCAGGTGAAGCTCAGGAAAAGCTTATGTTGTATTTACATAGCTTGAAATCTGATGGACTTTAAATGAGAAATCCTTGCTGTTATATTTGTGAGTCAGAAAAGAACAGCTATGAAGAGTAAAACTAAAGATGTATTTAATCAGCAAAGGGAAATTTGCCAGTCTTCAGTGCTTTGAAGTAAGTTTAATGTGAAGATTGGTCTTTTTATGCTTCTGTCTCAGTTAGTGTCAGCATTTAATTTATTGGTGGATAGCCTGTGCAGGGTGAAAGTGCAAATGCAAAGCAAGAGTTCAGTAAGTGCTGGAAGTCTCTGGAAGCTTTTGGAATGCCTCGATGTGCTGGAAATGGGCTTTTATAGTCACATTCATATAATGAAGTTTTTGCTTTTTTCCCTATGCCATACAGCTTGAATAGACAGCTGAATTTTAACATGCAGGCATTGATGAGGGAGCTTGAGGTTGCTAGGCTTACTCCACCTTTTATAGCATTGTCTGGCCTTTCTTGTTGCAGATAGACATTGACACAATAATCTGGCAACTATTGCCACTTGCTTTCAAAAATCAGGGTCTGCAAATGAAGATGGCTAGTTCTTCCTGGTCCCAACTGGCTTAAAACCCCATAATACAATCAAATAATCCAGTCACAAATTACAAATATCCAGGCAAGATTGAACCCTGTGGAATGAGAAGGAATGGGCAAGGATTTGTGAAGGTGTATTGATTCCCTGAGCAGCATGAGGAAAGCCACATCACAGACTTCCTGGTATGACCACTGTAGATGCATTCTTGCTGTATGGATTCACTCTTGCCTGAAAGTTTTATCCAACGTGAACATAGATAAAACGTGTCTGCTTCTGTGTGTGGCTCTGATCCTGTGCCTTGATTTATGATTTAAAAAGAAACATAAGCATTTAATAAGAAACATAAGCATTTTTTTGTGTGTTGTTTAATAATCAGAAGTCTCAATCTCTTTTTTCTTAAAAATGAAACAAAACCCATACAGGCAGTAGCTGTAATCCCAGATGAACAAACACATGTGACTGTGAGTCCTGAACCTTTGATGCATTAGGAGTATAGACACAGCTTCAAACCACCACCAACCTCTGGCTTTAAAACTTTGACTTCCATTGGAAAGAAAGAGTTTCTGATCTTCAGAACTGTTGGGTAAACTGTGAAATGACAGTCACAGTTATTTGTTTGTGGAAGTTTGGTGTGGGATGTATTGGCCCTGTGGCAATATGTGTGGAGGCAGAAGGTATCTCACTGAGCTGCCCCTTGTCTCCTATGAGAGACACTTATTTTATAATTATTATAAAATAATTATTATTTTGATTATAATGATTATAAAATAGGATTATTTTATAGTTTTATAAGAGTGCTTTTCTTCCATTCATATGATTTCTTTCATATCCTTAACCTCATACTGCCTTTCCCAACCATTCAGAGAAACTCTAAGGCTTTGGAATATTTAAAAATATTTGAAAATTTGTCTGCCATTCTGTTTGAATACTGCAGGATTCAGACTGTTACTGCAGCTGCAGGAGCAGACTGTTACTGCATTTTTTCCCCCTCTTCCAGAATAGGCTAAGAGGGGTGCACTGACCACAGCAAGAAAGAAGAGGAAACACAGCCATAAGACTGGAATACCCCAACCTCCTGTCCCATATCCAGTGTGGTCTGGGTTGTCAGTAGATTGTCTGCTTTTAGATTTAATACTGCTCCATATATCTTGACATGGAAGGGCAGTACAGTGGTTTCACAGTGTTTGCAGTCCCGGCCAAAGTGCTGAGGCACAGTGGACCAAGGCCTTGCCTGGTTGGAAGTGTGTCCTGGATCATGGCAGAGTGAGGTGTAAAAGGATCCTGTGCAGTCCGGTGGGTATCAAGGGCCCTGTTGCTTAGGCAAAGCAGGGAGGCTGATACAGAAGTTTCAGCATGTTGCAGCCTTTTTAGCTGATGTACTGGATGTTCTTAATGGCTTGCTAATTCACGAAAAACTTCTTATTGCTTCCATTGTAGTGTAGGCCTGGGGGCCAGTGAGGTTTTATGGTCTGAGACAAACTTGGACCACACAGTCCAACCTGTCTGATGGATTGGGTATTTGATTTTGGGACTGCAGCTGGGAACAGAATTTTGATTTGCACTTATGAAACAGCTTCTATTCCAGTCTTGATCTCTGGGGAATGGATGCAAAACACCAGAAGAACAAGATGCAGCTCTTCCTTGTGCATCATGTTTGTCAAATCAGCTTTTGACCTTTTACTGGCTTTGTAAAAATATGAGAGTCTTTGACTCAGTTTCAGGTTATTAGGAAGGAGATATTTTTTCTGTTTGACTTTGGACTGTAATGAATGTGAGGTATGAAACAGCCTAGATGTATGCAGCAGAATAAATACTGAAAACTTGTTGTCCTCCTATTTCTCCAGAGTAATGAATGGCTTGTGAGGAAAGCTTGGGGTTGGTGATATGAAGAGTATATTTATTTTTGTCTTCTAGTACTGAACAGAAGAGATTAACTCTTTTGTGCTTATTTTCAGACTGGATATTTCCATCTGCCCCATGGGGATTACTTCATTGAGCCCATTAAAAAGCATCCACAGAAGGAGGGAACACCCCATCCCCATATTATCTATGGTGCAAATAACCTTCAAAATGCTTTAAGGAGAAGACGTGCCATCCCGATGGAAAAGGAGCGAACATGTGGACTGAATGGTACTAATTTTGCTGGATTTCAGCCTATTAGCTTTCTGAATCTTTTTAAGCAACTATTTTCCAGTGGTGTGTGCCTTTCCTTCTGCCAGGCTTTTTAAAATTCTGTAAGAAAAGATTATGCAAAATGAGAGCATCTCAGTCAAAACACCACAGGAGCCACCCATCTGTGTTCCTTTCTGAACAGTTAAATATTCCTTATGACTACTGGGATATGTTTTTCATGCCATTGATCCTTTCTGCCCCTCAATTTTTCTCCAACCAGAGCTGTTCAGTGAGTTTGGAACTTGAATTCTTCAGGAGTTCTGGGATAAAAAGATTTGCAGTCAGCATTATTTTTAATAAAATGTTCTCACTCCATGCAAGTTCTGTCTTCAGCATAAAATAACTCCTCTCTAGTCCATGGTTTAAATTTAGGATTTCTAGATTTTCTGTGATTGTTAGCAGATTATTGAAAGAGTTTTATTTGGTTATTCTGAAAGTGAAGTACAGGGCATCAAGAGCAAGATTTTTTTAGTGGAAGTAAAAATAGCTTGAATATTCGTGCAGTGATATTCAGGATCATGTCTTTTGTGAAAACAAACTAGTACACTATGCTGGAAGGGAAGACTATATCTAGAGGGTAGTTGGCATCTCATAATTGCACAATTAGTTCCTTTATTTCATTAAAGAATTTAATTGATTAATTTCACATGAAGAATGTACAGATTGTTTTAGTTTTCTGATGTTTGAGGCCTTAAATCTGAGTCTGCACCAAACTTTAGAAAGGCGTAGTATTGGTAGGGATGAATCAGTAATTACTTACATGACCTAAGGTCTGAGTTATGTACAAATAGAGCTGCAGAATACACAGGAATGTGTTTCTGTCATTCACAGGTCAGTGGTTTAAGAGAAGTTGGTTCTTTTCCAGGAATGGGAAATTAAAGGAGGAATGTAGGAATTGTTAATCCCCAATCATGTCTGCTGGTGAAGTTTTACTGCTGTGTAATATGGGTTGGTAAATTAAAGAAGCAAAGAACAACTTGACCCCCCTATGTTTCTGGTTATAGACCTGAAGTGCACTTCTTGCTTGCTGGCCCAAGGGAGTGCAAAATGGTAACAGGGGAAAAACACGAGAAAGCTGATGGAGAAGTTACGCAGTCTTCTGTGATACTGGGAAGGTAAAGGGGAAGCCATAAGAATTAATATGAATGCTGCTTCTTTTTATTATTCATCAAGTAAAAATATATATCTACTTAATAGAAAATAACCCTGGATTTGGCAAAAACAGGAGTGTCTAAAGGTGATGTTTATACTGGTGTCAATTTCAAATAGCTCCTTGAATTTTCGTTCCTTCTCTTGACTACTGGGCTAGACAAGAGAAATTAGTTTAGATTTGACTGTGATGAATGAGGAAGTTGTTCTTGCCTGCTGTCTTCCAGGTTTCTTTTATGGATGCAATAACATATGGATGAAATAACATCTGGATGCAGTAATTTTAAGTGTGGAGAGAAGATAGAAGATCGTTGGAACATGCTGTGTGCTTGCTTTGTGTGGTCTGCTTATTTTCTTTCTACCTCTCACTTTTTGCTTCTTGTATCTTTCTTCAAAGTCATGCAGAATGAAACAGAAAAAGACTGGCTGTACCTGGACACTGTAAAAAAGAGCATAACTTCCTTGCATCTCTTAGATTAGCTAAGTCTGCTCTAATAGACTTGTCAATTTAAACTCCCTGTCTGATGTTACCCATTCCAAAGTGACAGAATTATTTCTGGTGATAGTATGTTAATTGTATTGCAGGCAAACAAAGATAGTGCCTTATGAACTAACAAAGTAGTCAGCTATAATTTATGTTTCTTTTTTAACACTCAGCTTTTAGAGGTAATATCTGCTTTTAACCAAACCATAATCTTGGCTGTCATACAAGTTAAAGAATCAGTGTGAAGAAACGTATCGGGGTAAAACCATTCCCATCATTATATTTTTTCCCTTTGTGTGACAGCATATAAGAATCCTAGAATCTTCAAAAGGCCCAAACATTTAAGTTTTGTGTTACGTGTACCGGGCTGCATCCAGAGCCCCGTGGGCAGCAGGGCAGGGAGGGGATTCTGCCCCTCTGCTCTGCTGAGACCCACCTGGAGCACTGCATCCAGAGCTGGGCTCCCAGCACAGCAGGGACAGGGACCTGCTGCAGTGAGCCCATATATTAGCAAAAGATATTAGCAAAAAATTCTCTATCTTGAGGGTCATGAAGCTTTGGAACAGGTTGCCCAGAGAAGTTGTGAATGCACCATCCCTGGAAGTCTGGAAGGTCAGGCTGGATGAAGCTCTGAGCAACCTTGTCTAGTGGAAGATGTCCCTGCCTATGGCAGGGAGTTGAAACTAGATGATCTTTCAGGTCCCTTCCAAACCAAGCCATTCTGTTTTTTGTTATCTCATTTCTGAGTAGCCAGCTTTCCAACGGGGGTGGAAGAAAGAAAGAATGCAGTGTCATCTTCTGATACTGCACATTGTCAGAGCAGTTGCTCTTGTTAGAAGTGAAGTACAGAAGGAAAAGGGAAAGTGATGCAATTCTTATTTTCTGTGCCAAATGTATTTGCTACTTAGGCTTTAGTGAATACCTTGTGCGTAAATAAGTCTTGAGGGTCATGAAGCTTTTGAACAGGTTGCCCAGAGAAGCTGTGAATGCACCATCCCTGGAAGTCTGGAAGGTCAGGCTGGATGAAGCTCTGAGCAACCTTGTCTAGTGGAAGATGTCCCTGCCTATGGCAGGGAGTTGAAACTAGATGATCTTTCAGGTCCCTTCCAAACCAAGCCATTCTGTTTTTTGTTATCTCATTTCTGAGTAGCCAGCTTTCCAATGGGGGTGGAAGAAAGAAAGAATGCAGTGTCATCTTCTATTGATACTGCACATTGTCAGAGCAGTTGCTCTTGTTAGAAGTGAAGTACAGAAGGAAAAGGGAAAGTGATGCAATTCTTATTTTCTGTGCCAAATGTATTTGCTACTTAGGCTTTAGTGAATACCTTGTGCGTAAATAAATTTCAAAGTTAGTAAGTTCACTCTGCCACCTTTTCGGGATTTCATGCACTTCATGCTTTTGAGGTTGGTGCCAGAAATCATGTACACCCATATGACATCACAGATAGCTTAGAATAATGCCTTTTGGGATCACTTCAAGGCAAACCATTTTCAATTTGCAGTTCACAGTTAATTGTAAACATGAATTGTATTTTATAGGTTAAACTCCATTTTGTGTTTTCAACCCTCAGCAATTGCTGAGCTGGGGCTTAGCTGATGAAGAGTTGCCTATTGTATGTCTTACAGGAACTGGTGTTTAGATATTTTAACCTTGTGGGCTGATATTCATCACGCAAAATGTCTGCATTTGTTTATTTGAGCTCTGAGTTTGTTAGGCTTTTTAAAATTAAACTGAGATGCTTGCATTATTTCTGTGACTTATGCTTGGTGTGTGTTCGGGTTAAAGTTTGGTGGTGATTTTTGCTTGAAGAGATTGAATCACCTTGACGCTTACGAGTCAGTGCACAGAGTTGAGTGGTGATAATAAAAATTTTTTAGTCAGAAACTAATCTGCCTGTCAGGCAAGACTAGTTGTACAGACAAAATCAGAGTAAAGGAATTACTACAGGGGGAAATGTGTAGAGGATGCTAATCTCCTGTGCAGTCTTTTTCCAGGTGTGTTTTTTTTCTTTTAATGCAAGATGGAAGAAGCCTTGTGCAACAACGACTTTTACAGGTTTTACTGTGGCAACAACTGCATGAATATCCAGGGTCCAACCTGCTTATTACTTGTCTTGCCTACATGCAATAATGCTTTAGAATCAGTGACTTTCCTGTAGTCTTGCAATGATTACATTATTTACTTTATAATTGGTATTATCTTTAAACAGTTTCAGATACTTGGAGAAAAATCATTGCGGTAAATTACATAAATTAAAACTTACGCTTGTGCTGCACACTTCCATTGCTGCTCAGGCAAATGCCAGCTGACTCAGTCATTAGCTGCATGCAGAACTGAGTTACTACTCTTGAATGTAGCATAATAATACTGGACTCTACTAGCACCTGTCTCACTGTACCATTTGAAATATGTGTGAGAAGTAGCAGAAAAGATAAATGAAAAGTGTCCCTGTGCCTTATAAAAAAAAAATCTCTGTCTAATCCTTTGTGCCCACAGGACAGGAAACTGAGGATCTGGAAATTTGTTTTATTCTTCTAAATAGGTGATTTTAAAAACTTGACAGTGGTCTAAGATATAATCTAAAGAAAGAGAAATTATCCTGCCTTCTACAGAAAAAAGAAGTGATCTCCTATGTCCTTTTTTTTTTTTTTTTTTTTTTTTTGTGGTCTCCTATGTCTTTTTTTTTTTTTTTTTTTTTTTGTGAGCTTCAAAATAAGATAAATTTTGTGAAGTTTGTGAGTGAAAATGCTGTGTTGTAGTGAAGCTCTTCCCAAGTGCTACTTGGAGGGGACTGGAGCAAACAGATGGACTTTTTCTGAGGCTGGAGAGAAGGACAGGTTGCTGTTGTACAGAGGGTGAGGGCAGTTATGTTTATTCCGATTGCAACCCAGTGATTCCTGCAGAAGGCTGTGAAATGTAACTAAGATGTGAAAGGTTTGGGGTATTAAAGTAGATCTCTGAGAATGTTTAATTGGAGGTTTAGGTGTACAAAAAATTGTTATGTAATTTATCCTCATTTTGCTGTTGAAGTATTTGATAGATCTGAAGTTAGGACTAGTTTGGGTTTGACATGGGCCTCCAGGTCCTTGTCTGCAGAGAAGTTACAAATCTTGAAACTTATTTTTTTGCATTTGGAGCAATTTTACCCCAAAATTGTAACTGTGATAGGATAAAGCTGGAGTGAAAGAAAGGAGAGAAGAGTCTGGCTGTTGTGTGGAATGATGAGGAGGAGAGGGGGAGTTAAAGGAGCAGAGCAACATTGTCTGTGCAAAACTGTTTTTTAACAGTTTTTCCATCATCACTCAAAATTTAAGTATTTTGAGTGATGATGGCATAATTAATTTAACAGAAATCTAGAGTGCCATTAAGCTGTTTCAGACAATTACTACCTGTTGTACTTCCTCTGTCTGACTGCAGGACTTTATTCAGTCATTGTCTTGCTTTTTGGTGATTAACTTGATACTGTCAAAGGCTTCTTTTCAGTTTTTATGCTTGCAAAGTTTACAGGATGAACTAGTAATACTGTCTTTTGACCCTGAAGTATTTTGTTTAATCACTTGAAAGAAGGAAGGGGAGAAACCCCAGGGCAGTGTTTTATTCTCAAGCAATAACCTATCTTTTGTTTTAGAAGGATATTGTGGCCAATGTAAGCAGCTTTGCTTGGACAAAGCAAACTCCTGGTAGAGGCTCTGTAGCTTCTGTCACTTTTAAAGAAAGTTGCTGATATTTTTCCAGTATTTGTTTGTCCTGTATTTAATCACATCAGTTATAATTCAGCTTAATTAGCTTGGTTTCTCCAGGACACAGAGACAGTTATTCATAGGATGGTAAGTTGGTGCATTGAAATTTAGTAACTGTGGTTAATTCAGCCTGAGTTTAAGGAAGAGCAACTTTCTCCCTGCAAGGCTCTTGTTCCTACAACTGACTCTTCTAACCTGTTTTTGAGATGCTTATCATGAAAAAAAAGAGCAAATAGGGACATTCAGTCGCAATGACCTCTATTTTAAAGCAGGAACAGCGAAGCAAACAGCTTGCAAAAGAACACGGAGTATCTCTCATCTCTGAAACGGTTTGCACTGAACTGAAAAAAGTGGGTGCCTCCTTGTGTGGGCAGCAATATTTAGCATTTCATATGTGGGGAATCTGGGAAATAAAGTCATGAGAACTTATCACAGCAGACAATATGACAATTGCTTCTAATTGGTATCAAAACACTTCCCCACTCCCCAGACAACCTCATGGAATGAAACCAAAAGATTCTAACTTTCTTTTGGTTTTCAGGAATACATGGGAGGTTTTTTTTAGTTGCTCTCAGTACAGGTAGAGGAGAAAGGAATAAAATACTGTATTTTCTGCCATTCTTCCTCTTCAGTTAAATGAGTAAGGAGTCAAAGCTAGAGGTTTACCCAAGTGGATTGAAGTTTGTGCTGAGCAAGGGCCTGAGATGGCTCAATGTTGGCAGAGTGCTGGCACCTCCTTTCCTTATCCCTGATTGTTTTCTCATTTTCTTCTCTTTTCTGATGGAATTTTACTTTTGGTATTTCACTTGCTTCTATTAACTGAAGCAAGGAATTTCCTAAGTGCTTGTGTTATGCAGGAGGTGGGGAACAAAAATCTGGCAACGCAGAATTGTTCTAAGGTCATGATTTTACTTGTCTCCACCATATACGCTACCTCATTCAAAGACTGAATAAATTTTTAAGTTCTGTGACAAGTCATTTTCCAAATAATATGAATCAAACCTATAAGTAGGGAGAAGTTTTTTTTCATTGTGGTTCACCAGTCTTTTTGTTCACTGACTGTGCCACTGGAAAGAAATAGTGTTTGCTACACCGTGCTTGCTTTCTGTATTCACTTTCCTCTGTGATCTCTTCCATGTCTTCATTGTAAGTTTGCTTAACTGCTCATCAGACTGAGGAGTCTCAGTCTGCATCCAAGCTAACTTAATTCAGCATGTCTAACTGAGTACTGTCTTAGAGGAATATATTGTGCCCTTGCTCTGTACCTGTTATCAAACTGTGTGTGATGCTATTGCACTTTTTGAGTTTAGCAATTGATTTGGTAAACAAATGCCTTGGGAATATAAATGTTGAATTGCTGCAGTATTAATTTAGAGAGCAATAGTACACTTTAAAATTAACCTATTACATATCACATCCATCCCTTTCTCTTTTGTAGAATAACAGTAGCCTTGAATAATTGTAAACCACATTTTCAGAGGTGAAATAGAAACTCTATTTCTCTATTTCTAAACTCTAACTCAGAAAGCTAAGCTGCACTTGGTTAAACGTTTCTGATGCAGGAGTTTGAAAATTTGGTCAGAACACTTGATCCATCAACAGAGTAGTATTGGCAGAGATGTTCAGCCTTCAGTCTGGTTAGGACCAGATTTCTCAGTCATACTAAGGTCCCTGTGAACCTTCCAGTAAGAAACAACAATTACCTTATTATTTCTGGGCAGATCACAGATTTCCAGTCCTTCTCAGAAGTGCTGGACTTGTTCTGCGGGGCTGATGAACTGATACGGGCTCAGTGTCTAAAATTAATTTCTCTGGAGTTGCATATCCTGGATGAGCCGCCTGTTGTAGATGACCCTCTTTAAACAGGTGTCTGAGTTCAGTTTTTCTGCACGAAATGCTATGTCCTTGATGCTTGCCCAGTCCTTGCTTGTGGCTGTATTCTCTACTCTTTGTATCCTTGAACTTGGATCCATTTTGTGTGCTTGGGGAGACAATTTGGAGCAATTGTACCTCAAAGGCATTCATAATATTCCTATAAGCGTAGGTTTTAGATTTATAGTTAGCTGGGAATGAGAGGAACTGCAAATTTGGGAGGTTATTTTTTCTATCTACTACTACTACTTCAGTTAACTTGTAAGCTCCCTCCTTTTTAGGGATAAGTGGGGCCTCATTTGCATTTATCTCACACCACGCACAATTGCTTGGGCTGGACAGATATCCTGCACCCCTGTGGTATTTAGGTACTGTCTTGAAATAAACTGTATGTAAATAAGAGACTGGAGAGATGCTGTTCACTGAAAGGTCATATAGATTGCACACATTTTTTTCCTAAAGAATGGAATTATCCCAAAGATTCCATCTTTATGCAGAAAAAAGATGGACAGAAGATTGCTGTACTGAAAGGTATAGAAAATGTTTTTAGTTGCTGCCCTTAAATACTGCACTTGTTTGAAGATTTTGTGGAACTGTTTTCTTGCATGTCCAGGTTTCTCTATGAAAGACCATAGAAGAGAATATTGATGTGTTTCCCCCCGCGATCTCATTTAGACTTAACGACTTTTCTTCTCTTGCAAATGCTCAACCTAAACTTATCTCAGCAAACAGCATGTAATAAGGTGTCTTAGCTGAATAAAAATAGGTATTCCTGTGCTCTTTAAACAGCAGTGATGAATTCTTCATACACATAGATTAGACTCCTACAGAAAATCTCTTCTAAACTGTTCTAATCAATGTCAAGAAACACTGTCCCAAAAATAATGTTTGTGCAAAATAAAAAGTCCGAATCTTTTATGTCCTTTATTAGTCTTTCTTGTAAAAAATGTCTTGGTCTAATATTTTGCTCTTCTGCAGAACAGCTTATGAGTTGAAGCTACAGAGATATTTTTTATTTTAATTACTTTTAAAACACAGTTAAACAATGTCAGCCTGTCTCCCATTCTGCCAAAGTTGAAATTATCAGCAAGTTTCTTGCCTGCCCAAACTTTAAAACAAGCTGAATCAAGATCCTTCCTCTCTGATCTGCGCTGTTGTTGGTTGAGCCCCCAGTCTGGGCTCCCTTCAGCTCTGTGGAGGCTTTGGATTTGAATCAAACTCTTCTTTCAAATGCTGTGGTTTTAACAAGGGATCATTCCTGTAATTTTCTCTGTGTTTTACCTGACATTTTTTGCCTGATGTTCTCCAGCTAGAAACACTCTCTGCTTTATGGTATTTTCTTTTCAGCTTCCCAGCTGCATCCATTGCCCATGGTGAGGTGCTTCTGTCAGTGAGGTCTTGCTCAGAATAACTGGAAGATGATGAGAGAGTTGAGATTTCATCTGTCAGGGAGGTCACAGGAAAGAAGGGCATTAAAAGAAGCGAGTTTCCTGCAAAGCCTGGATTGGTAGCATGGACTGGCAGCTGAAAGTTGTCCAAGCAGAGATAACCTTTATATTGGGGAATTAATTACTAAACAGCCTCTTCCTCAGCTTAGGGTTGTAACTTGGTTTTGTTCATCATTATCTATTTTTTGGATATTTTTTCTCTCTTTAAGCTACAATTAATGTTACTGTTTTATGATGAATGCGAACTCGATATTTCTTTCAGGCAAACCTGCATTTTCCCCTCTTTTTGGTCCAATGCATTTACATATCTTTATAATCTCTAAGGCTTCCTGGTGAATAGGAGTTGGGGAATTTTTGCAAATAAAAACTGAAATTGTCATTAAAAAAAAACACCAAAAAACAGAGGCTCAATCTGTTGGCAGGGCTTTGTTTAATTCTCTTTCCACGGGAGTAAAAATTTCTAAGTTCAAACCCAGTTCTCAGCAAGCACTTTCAAACTCCTTGGCATTTGAGTGTGGAAGCCCCAATTGCTGCTGTCTGTGAAGGATTCTGGCATAGTTTTCTGTAGATAGTGAACACAGGGAGTTCAGTTAACTAAAGCTGGTGTTAATGGTGAACCTCCAGTCCATGTATGACAGAAATGCAAATAAATTAATGGTGATAAGACATCCAACAGGTTATAGTGCCTCTGACAGTCTCTAAATAGGAAACTGGAATCAAAAGAAAAAGTCACCCTCAAAACTCTGGCTAAAACTGGAAACATCCTTTAGCCTGCGGTGGTATTCCCGAAGAGCTGAGTGGGACACAGCTCACCTGAAGCTGGTGTTACCCCAGCAGGGTAGCTCATGCAGGCTGGTGGCAGGAGTTAGTAACCTCTCACCTCAGAGGTGCTGTTGGCTGCCTCCCCTGAGATGATGTGATTTATCCTGTTCCTCCCCTTGCTCCTTCTAGGAGTTCACAGATGCCTCTGTCAGCCCTCCCCAGCTGCAGGACCGAGTCTGTCCCTGCTCTGCTGCTTCAGTGTCTGTTGTCTGTCTGCAGGTGCCTCTTCAGTGGCTCAGTCAGACAAATGAAGTCTTGTGTGCCAGCTTGGAACAGGAGAACCTCAACCGTCATCTCTCAAAATGTTTTGAAGCTGGAAAATGTTGTTATCAGGACTTACTTCTAAGGATGAAAATGTTAACAGCAGGGTGTGTCTAAGATTTTCAAGGCATCATATTTGCGTAATTCACTTTGGTGACTGATCAACCCCTTCCTTTCTTCAGGGGAGCAGTTCTCATCTGCACGAGCTGTGCTCTAAGTGCTGATGTTTGTGGCGGAGGCACAGCAGGGTTGGGGCTGAACCTAAGCCTTTGAAGGCTGTATTGCTTAGTAACATCATCTGATATACAAGACATTTGGCCTCAGCCAGGGACAAGGAGGCCCCTCAAAATGCTAACATGTGCTTTTTTCTTTGAGCACACTGGTGTGATTGGTATTTTAAATGCAATGGAGAAATGGAATGGAAAAAACAACAGCTGGTCCAGAGGAAGGCCAAACTCTGTTGTGTAAGCCCAGGGATAAGAAGGTTATGGCATAAGCAGTGTTAATGATATTGTATCAAACCTTGAAAGAATATAATTTTCTTTCAAGATTAATTCCAGACTGCCTTTCTCTTATTTTTCTTAGTAATCTAAACCAAAACCAAACTAATTAAAAATCATTGTTTAACTACCACTTCAAAGACTATTCTGTTCATCTTTCTATAACTTTCTGCATTAGTTTAGTTGGGGTACTTCACACTTCTTGAACTGTAGTTTGAACATTTAAAACTTAGATGTCAAATTTCAGGAATTATGGGTGAGCTATAGTAGGTCTTGTTCATGAATAATGAACTTTGGTGCAGGGAATGTTTATTTGATGAGGTGCTTTATTGAAAACGTGGCCTCTGTGTCTGCTGCATACCTCAAGCATGAAGGTCTTCAGATAGGTGCAAGAGGACTGAGAGATGAAGAAAATGGAGCACAGAATTTCACTAAGTTGATACCTGTTAGTCAGTGCTATCCCCTTCCCCATCTTCCTTTCAAATATCATTTCATGAGGGGGTGACAAGAGGACTGAATGTCCTACAGTATTTTATGGAAATGTGTATTTATTTTGCATGTTTCTAAGGATGGCTGATGAGGCAAGGAATACGATCCAGGCATTCTCTCCAGCCTTCACCCTTGTTTATACAAAATGGCTCATTGCTCCTCACAGTCCTCTCATAATGAAAATAAATCATGATAGCTTTGAGTGATGTCTGGAAAAAGTGCTGTTTTCTTCATAATTTCGGAAAAAGGAAGGGGGGGGAAAGCAGTTGAAATTTAAGTCCTGTAAATGTAACATTATGAGTCAAACCTAAGGGCTTGCGCAGTCCATTAGAACAGCTAATTAGTTCTGTTATAAAACAAATGGCATTACCTCTTTGTTTGCTCTGTTAGTTCAGGTAAATGATTTCTGAATATTACTGTCAATTGGCATCTTTAGACTGATTTGTAATTTTTAAGGTTTTTACATAGTAAAACTCAGTGGTAGCAGGTAAAGTGGTTAGAGGTGCTTCTCTTTTAGGCTTGGGTCTTTGCTACAGAAATTGCTTTGGCACTGCCCTATTTCTAAGATCCTAAGGTCAGAGCAGGACAGTGAAGCAGACGTAGCTGTCAGATGAAATGTGTTTGTCAGACGGTGTTGGATTGCCCTTTGCACTGGAAGCACAAGTCTGCTTTATTTGCTCTCGAATCACACTTTGTGGTCCAGTATGTGGTTTACACACCCTCCTCAGCACGGAGGTTGCTGTTTCTTCTGGATCTGCAGAACTTTCTGAGCTTGCAGTTAGCTACCAGCTTGCTGCTTTGCACAAAGAAAACAGAGGGGAGAGCTGAGCATCCTGTGTGCAGAGAGGATTGCAGTGGGAGTGCAAAAGCTGCTGGGGGTGAAAGCTGCAGCTAAGATGGCTCTGGCAATATGGGGGTCTCAGAAAAGGCTATTTTTCCTTGAGTCTCACATGGAGCTGGCACCATGACCTGAATTCTGTTGTGTTTCAGCCTGTCTGCTGGGCCATGTGCAGTGTGCTGCAGAGGGTTCTTGTTTGCCCCCTATAAACCTAGCCTTAGTGAATTAATGAGCAGGTACAGTTTGTAGAATGGGATCATTGGAGAAGTCCTGAGAATGTCAATAACACATAAAATAGGTAGTGTAAGTACCAAATCTCACCCTCACTTCACTAAAAGCCAAGGACACCTGTTTTCCCCATGAGTTTCAGAGCATTTGTAAAACACTAATTCCTGTCTTTCTTTCTAGCTTTTAGAACCACTCTCAAGTCCTTTTAGTGCACACTACCTATTAACTGTGAAAAAATATTTTTGAGAAAACAAATGTGAAAAGGAATGTGTTTATACCAATGAGCTAAACAAAATGTTGAAATGCAGCACTAAAATAAAATCTGGCAATTTGTGAAGGGACCCTAATGGACCTTCTGTTCAGCTGCTTGGAGGACTGAAATAGTTTTGTTTAAAAGTTATGGGGAGTACTGCAAATGCTTTATATTTGGTTTTAGAGTACACTTCTTCCACCTCATTGTCCCTCTGTGTGTTTTGCTAAGAAATTGTATGATTTATTTTCTTTGATGTACCATAGGTGCTTCTACAGCTGACATAGAGAATACTTTCTGGTTAGTTCTGAAAAAAAGCAGGGATCTATATTCCTACTTAATAGACTTTAGATAAGATGCTGGAAAAAAAGGGGAAGCTTAATCTAGATTCTTTTTTTAGCATTCTCCTGCCTTTTTGTGTTTTAAGTCAGAATTTCAAGGCAGCTAACTGACAATTTTTAACCTATTGATTGTAAGCTCAGGAAATTCTCATAGCCAGTGCTCAGGGAAATAACCACATGTATATTTTATGGACACTTTGTTAATTTATGTAAGAAAATGCATCCTCATACATACAGAAATATTTAGCAACTGAGGTCAGATTATTTCTTAATCAGTCAAATCTGCAAATACAAAGACAAACTCCTATCTGGAACCATTTTTTTAAAGAAAAAATTAATTTTATCTGCTTTATGCTTAGATTTGAAATGATATATTTCTATCTAGGGCTTCATAACTGGACTACCATGTTACAGCTGGAGAACTCTCTCAAATCCATGTGTTTTAATCTGAATTCTTGACTTATTTTTTACATCTGAGGAGTTACAGTAGATAAATCTGTCTTCTTGAAGTCTGCCCAGTGTTTTTGTGGTGGCAGTTACAAAAAGCAATGGGGTAACAGTGGGGATAGTTTCAACTAGGCACCCCAACTCCTTTGGATGTGTGTGTTCAGTAACCTCTCTGTTAACATCTGGAAAGAGATTGTTTGAAATATGTCACAGTCAAAGCAGTAGTTTTTGAAGGCTAAACTAGAAACTTTTATTTCATGTAAGTGTGATTGTATTTGAGTAACTGAATGATAAAATACCCAGAAAATACTAAACCAATGTCAGAATGTGTAGCAGAAACCTGATATGGTAAACATATAAAATAGCTGCAAAATCAGGCAGTCTGTATGGTGAACGTAAAGAGATCATCTTTAATAACTTTGCCTGAGGACTTTTATTCAAAAGACTCCTGTGGTATTCTCTACAATATGTACTTTGGTTCACCATGTAACTTTTTATATGTAAGGTAAGTGCTGAGCTGGCATTTGTTCTCATTGTGGAACACTGTGGATATTCATGTTCACCACTATTCCCACACAATGAGATCATGTTTGTGCTAATCACTGAAGTACTCCAGTGTTCTTTGGCATGGCAGCCAAGTAGCATACAGAACTCTTTGTGCGTACATTAAATGTTCTCAGTCTCTTGCTCAGAGTGGCTGGATCCTCACTGCTGAGAGGAACGGCTGGGCTGTGCCTCTGCCATGAACATTCACACTGTCATAGCAGGTCTGTGAGCAGGCACAATGATCTGCTCACTGGTTTTGACTCTCAGAGCTGTTTCGAGATTCTGGGGGATGAGCTGAACAGCACTTTCCAAGCTGTCTTTGGCCCAGAATGAGTCTGAGCACAGTGGAGGCGTCAGGGCAGACATCTGAAAGAGAGTTGGCCTGAAAATGGTGTGAGGGGTTCAGATGTCTGGACTCCTGGGGGTCACAGCTGAGCTGGAGCCTTGCCGAGTATTCAGTGAGGGGAGTTGTTTGGTGTTTTGGGAAAGGAAGAGGTGCAGTTAGGGAAGGAGGTGCAAAAGAATGCTGTAAGGTCAGGACAACAAGCAGTTTTACTAATGGGATGATGTGAAATGGCTTTAGTTCATCAGCCTTGCCTTTCACACATAGTTTCTAACCAAACTGCTGAGATTCAGCTTTTGTGAGGGTGAAGCTGTGAGCTGGAGCAGTGTCTCAGAGTGCAGGGAGGCTGCATCCTCTTCTGGGACCACTCAGCAGCCTGGGTAATCACAGCAGTGGTAGCATCGCCCAGCTGTGCTGTGCTGCCTGTGTGTGTTTGCCTCTTACTTCCTTCCTATCTCTCCTGAAGAGGAGGCAGGAGCAGCTGGTCCCAGCTGGCTCTGTACTCATCATTTGCAAGCACAGAGAGATGCAAGCGGCTGATTCTGCTTTATTAACTTGAAGGGAATTGATAGGCCAGTGAGGAGTTCCTGTGGTGCACAGGTTGGGTCTTGGGGACCTAGAGGAGGCCCTTAAACCCACTTAAATTCGGGATTCTGCATGGGGTAGCATAAGCAGGCAAAACAGTGCTGGGCATATGTTAAGATCTGATTTGTGAGAGATGCTTCTGCCTGAATAAAGCTGCAAACAAGACTATGTGCTGAAGCTGACAATATGGATCTTATTTAACAATGAATGTGAGGTAGAGAAATAGAGAAGTAGAAGGGGGAGGACAAAGGAGGGTGAGATCAAGCAGAAGATAGTCACCACCTATGGATCAAGCACCATCCTGTTGGCCCTTCTTCACCTGGCATCCTGGAGTACCATTTTCATACAGCCCAAGTTCCAGGGAGCCACAGGATGTTCACAGATGGGGTGATACATGGATAAGCAGGTTTTTTACCGTTTGCCACAGGAGGAATTTTTTGTCTAGATGTGTCAGCCACGATGTGCTAACCAGATCCTGCCACCAGGCCTGGAATAGCGCCTTCCTGTTGCAAATTCCTCCCTTCTGTGCTTAACTCAAGTTCTCACTGCAGTGATTTATCTTATGGCGAGTTCCATCTGTGGCCTTGACAGTGTTTGAAACAGGCACCTGTACTCCTTAAGCACTTTAAACATACTGGTTTTGGCATGATGAGGATATTACAGGGAGCGTTTTGCGAAGGGTGTCTGTGTGGAGGAAGACCTTCCTCGGTTGTTGCAGGGCTGAAAAAGCCAATATGGGCCCCTTGGGTGTATGGAGCAGCAGTCTTTCCTCTGCAGGAAGGGGCAGTGACAGAGTGAGGTCTTTGCAGAGGGCTATTCTTAGATTCTGTGAGCTAAACAAGAAAGCATGTGTGAGCAGAAGCCTCTTGTTTTTCTGCATGGGGAAACCCAAGTGCTCCACTTCTGCATCAGTTTATCCCTGCTAAAATCTCAGGAAACCCTGGCTGAGGATGGACCAGTGTGGAAGAAAGCACATTACAGTCCAGAGCAGAGAATTATGCTGTCACACAAGTCCTTGCTACTCTTCAGCTTCTGGTTCTGTTGGGAACAGAACAAAATAGTTCTTCATATTAGGATTGGATAGGTTTCAGTACTGTAGGGACTTTGGTATCTGATAAAAGCGGAGCTGCTGATTTCTGAAGTAAAAGGAAATGCATGAGGTTACTTAGAATCCATGAATCAAATGTGATTATTCTCAGTTACTCTTTCATGAGGAGATGACTGCTAATATTTATTTGGCTTAGATTCAGTTGGTCTTGTGAACTTCCCTATGTGAGCATGAATGCTACAAGAGGCCCAAGTTGCTTTTGTGGAAGAGGAATGACTCTCCCCAGTCCCTGTGGCACAGCACCCAGCCTGCAGCTGCACTCACAGACTTACTAAGCCAGGAGGTAGAGGCCCCTTTGAGCTGCCTCTGGTCCCTTTAGAGGCTGGTTGCAATCTTCACAGCTTGCAAATCTCATTCTCTCTTGTCTGACCCACTTGTAGAGAGCAAACCTTCCACGTAAAGCGTTCGCAGTGCTCAAATCCTTGGAATTACAATCTTTGGTAGTCCTTTCTTGTCCTTTGCTTCTTCCAGCATAATTGTTTTGGTTTTTTTCTGGCACCTTTCCTTGCCTTGGTCCTCTGTCCACCATTCCTATGGTCTTGCCAGCTCTTGGAGCTTGGCATTAGGGCAGCCTGCAATGAGTGCCTTTCTGAAAATTACTTAAGTGACTTACAAGAACTAATGGGCACTCCAGAGACCTGTGCTGCCAATTTCTGAATCCTGCTGGTTCATAACTCTCTTCCTGTCCACAAAGCCCCATAAAACATTTACCCTTTGAATGTTTCAGCACTTTTTTTCACCGCTGAGTTCCATAGTGCCAGCACAAACTTATATGCAGCATACAAGCTAAGGGTGTAGAGTCACAGAATTGTTTAGGTTGGAAGAGACCTCTTAAGATCATTGAGTCCAGCTGTTGTCCCAACACTGCCAAGACCACCAGTAAACCATGTCCCTAAGTGCCACATCTACATGTTTTTAAACACCTCTGGGAATTCTGACTCCACCGCTGCCCTGGGCATCTTCCAGTGCTTGGCATGCCTTTTGGAGAACTTGTCCCTAATACACAACCTGAACTTCTGCTGGCTCAACTTGAGGCCATTTCCTCTCTTTCTGTCCCTAGTTATCTGGAGAAGAGACCACCTCCCACCTGGCTACATACTCCTGTCAGGGAGTTGTAAAGAGTGATGAGGTCTCCCCTGAGCTTTCTTTTCTCCAGGATAAGCACCCTCAGCTCCCTCAGCTTCTCCTTATCAGATTTGTGCTCCAGACCCTTCCCCAGCCCCATTGCCCTTCTCTGGACACTCTCCAGCATATCCATGTTTTGTTGTAATGAATAAGACATTGTAGCCTTTTACACTTATTCTTGGTCCTGGCTGCCGCTGGCTGGTGACCTCTGATTGCCAGCATGTAGCCAAGTTTCTTTCATTATGTGAATGAAATTTATGACACATAAATTTTTGGAAAAAAAATATGGAACAGAAATTCTTGGAGTCTGATTCAAGAGCTTCTGGATACTATTTGGAAAACCAAACTAAAAATCAGGTCAACACGGACAATGCAGACAACTACTTTAAGATGTCACTCTGAAGTTTTTTGCATAAATTTTGTGTGAATGAATTTTTAGAGAGACATAAAAAGAGAAAGATTATTAATAAAGCCCATATGTTTTAATTCTCATTTTCATCATAGTGATACCCAAAAACTGCATTTCTCTATTATTTTTAGGTTAGCAGTTCCTACATGATTCAGTAAGATACATTATTACATAAACATAATTCACTGGCAATTTGTAGTCTGCAAATTTGTTTCACAGTGAGTGTATTCTGTTTTAGATGATACTTGTTTTTCTTTAAATTTTAATGGAGTTGTGCTTCAAGTTAAATTGTATTCAGATGCCATTTTACCAAGAGCTAGATTAATTCATAGAAATGTCACCTTATTCTTCTAGTCCATTTCATTAATGTTTTCACCAAAATAAGAAGCAACAGACACTAAAGTTGCCAAATGAATGAACATGGAAAGTTCAAATTACATGGAGTTATGTACTCCTAGGAAAACATCTGACACAGCTATAAATTTTAATTGTCCCTTATTGTCTTGGCTTTAATTTCTGGGTGAAAAAGTAAGAACATTCAGGCAGAAGGACAATCATTGAGACAAAACATTGGCAACTTCGGGCATATGTCTCCCACGACATTGTTCTCTGTGTACCTCCTGGTGCCCAGTGCATCTCTCATTCCATCTTTACAGCCTGAATGGTAATGAGCAGCAGACGCTCAGCTGCAGTATCTGATTGAGTACATCAGTCAAGACAGGTCCTATTTTAGCTTCATTCTACTTCAGAGTGGTGTGACTTCGCTGTTTGATATGCCATTTTTTTGACAGCAGGAATGTCAAAGTTAAACAAACCTTGCTGACTTGTAAACTTTCTTTCTCTGTGCTTGTTTTTGCTGGGACTTGGAGGTTGTCAGCACGGGCTTGTACGTGATTAAGTAGTTGTAATAGTTTCCTGTGTGAACACTTCTTCAGACTCAGAAAGCATTTGTATGACTTAGCTTGGCCTGTTTTAGAAATGCTTATAAAGACACCTGGTTTGGTTATCTGTTCTGTTTTAAATTCACACACTTGCTTCCTTTTTTACAACAGCTTTCCCATTATAGCATGTGAGTCCTTACTCTCACATTGTCATCATCTAGAATTAGTTTTGTCTCTTTATAAGTAGATTCTGTGTGTAGAAAACTACCTTGTTTATTTCAGGAGGGGAACAGGGGAAGTGGATTGCTTGCTGCATTTGATTTGTTAGCAGTCAGGAAGTCCTCGCAGTAGATCAGCTATGAAGGTTACTCACTTTATTGTGAGTGAGAGTATCGCTTGTACAGTGACTGTGTTTCAACACAGTTTATTGGCCTCTTGAAAAACCCACCCCTAAACAGTATCATTTTGTTAATACTTAAACTAAAGGCATGTCTTAGAACAGAGTGAAGGGTTTTGGAAGAGTCATAATGTAGCAAGTTATGAACAGTGTGGAATTTATTCGTCTAGCATCATTCACACTTCCTGTCCGGGGTTGTAGTATTTTGACTGTGAGCAGTATAGAGTGGCAAAAATGACAGAGCTCTTGCACAAAGAGAAGGGAACTGAGAGTAGAAAGTGAAGACAAAAATCAATGCTACTATATTTTGTGTGACAGTCTTCAGTTGTTCTCCTCTACAACTCAGTCATTCTCCTCTTCTGGGAACTTCCAGACATTTTGACCTTGCCTTTGCAAAGCCCTGTGTACCTCCAAAGAGTTGAAGGCTGGCTATGTGTAATTAGCACCTGGAGGTCCCCTTGTGTTTCACTGTATGCTGCACTCTTCCTTGAGCAACCAGCAGGAAACAAAAGTGGGAAAAAGCCAGTTTTGTGGAAGTCTCAGATAATGCCTTTAAGTAAGGTGAGTCATGTTTGCTCTTTTAGGGAGTTTGGAGGGTGGAAGGCAAGCAGAAATTAACTGCTTAACAATCAAGCTCATTTTGAATAGATGAGTTGTTCTAAGTGAAGAAGAACTTATGTGGGGTTTTTAATTGAGATCATCTATAGTTAAAGATTAGAAAGCTCTTTCTTACAAAGGACTGACAAACAATGTTGTCACCTGATGAAAAATTAAATTGATTTGTTAGAGGGTAGAGCTTTTTTTCATATACACAAACCATGTAGCTTTAAACTGTCCTGAAGAAGTTTGTGCAATACTGATTTTTTTTTTCTTATATGGTTGAGTCTTACAGATAACTTAAAGTTTTTCCTAGTAGCTGAAAGTTAAGGGCCTTTATGTTGTTACTAGTCAAGTAGGATTTTTAGGATAGTTTAAAGGGACATTTTTATTTTCACTAAAAACAATTTGGAATTTGATCTTAAAACCCAACCATTTTGCTGAAGTTTATCAGCCATTTCTATCTAGAAGCTGAAGAAAAGTTGTCATCTACACCATTTCTTCTGATTATGCAGTCAAATGCCTGGATATCACATACCCATGCTGGGATGTGGTATGTTACTTGTTGGGCTGAATCAATTTTGCTAATGAAAGATTCACATCTACAAAATTATCTCCCACAATAGCTAGAGACTTCTGAGTTTTGCTGCTTGAATTTAATTCAGTTTGTTATCTGAATCTCTTACCAGCCTTGTTTTTGTTTAGTCTTAGACTGTCCTGGCTATGCTCTCAGCTCTACATTCCTTTTCTATTCCTAAGCACTTCAGCACTATTCTATTTGTGTTATACCCCTTCTTCAGAAATCCAGGGAAACCCTCAGGGTAGGAGCACCCCCTTCCTCTCTTCTGTTTTTTAGTCTCAGGCCATTCCTCACTTTTTGGATAGTCCTGAACTGGTGGGCTCCCAGTCAAGACTTCCATATCTGGACAACAGGGTGCCTGTGATTTCTCAGTAAATCTGAAAATACTTATAACACTTTACTCATTGAAGGTAAAAGCAAGGAAATGTTATTTAACTTCACAGTGGGATGGTTAAAAGAGACAGTCAAAATTTGGAGAGGCACAAAGGCAGAAGTAGAACTGTACTTTGTAGGTGCCTGTATTTTCATGTGGCTCCAAGAGGTTATCCTCTGTGCTTTGTCTAACTAAAAAAGCTGCCAGGAGACTTCACAAGTGGGGATCCAGTCCTTAGGTGTCACCTACCCAAGTGACGTACCCTGCACAGGAGGTTATGCATCACTGAGGAGAGTTCTTTCTTCAGAATCCTCTGGCTATCTGGCATTCATTTTCACCTCTTCTCAAATTTTCATACAATACAAAGCTTCATGCTTAACCAGGACTCCAAACTTTTCCCTGAGGGTTCACCACTGCAGTCTCTATGACTTTATACATTTCTACCCCCATTCAGCTATCAGCTGCCCAGACAATTAGCAATACTTTTTGCTAGCTGTAAAAAGAAAACCTGACAGCTGGCCTGAGGTTTTATTTGGTCATAAACAAAGCACTTAACCAGCAGTCTGAACAGAGTTTTTTGTTCGGATAGCTGTGGGGAAGGTTTTTCTCAGCACAAAACCCTTAAAAATGTAGATGAGAACTGTGCTTCATAGAAATAAGAATGCTGAAAACTGTGCAAATGTGCAAGGGAGGTTAATGAATACCAGCTCATAAACAGCCTCTCATTGAGGAGACGATTGCTGTAACTGAACAAAGATTGAGGCAGACAGCTGGAGTGGTGCTGCAGTGTGGGTTAGTGAGGTTAGGGTGCAGGTTATAGCAGTGATAGCTCATTGCTGTGGTGTACAGGACACTTGTGCATGGTGGCTCAGTTCTAAATGTGGTCATTAATAAACAAAAATGTTGTTTTGTTTATTAATGTGGCATACTTCAATTGCACACATTATGTGTTATGAGGATTGATGTGTCTTTCAGGCTTACATCAGAGATTTCTGAATATGTGAATATATAAACCAAGGTATTTATCATTTACACAAAGAGGTACACACATCTGGTGGTGCCTCATTTTGTTAGGTACATAAGATGCCGTGATTGTTCTGTCTGTGCTTGGGTTTAAAGGGCTAACAGCTCATTCATGACAAAGGTGTAGCTGGTGTGAAGGGACCCAGCTGCCAGGTCATCCATTCTTCAAGGGCAGAGGGTCTGGGTAACTGCTCCTCAGCACTGGGAACTGGACATGGAAGTGATGTTGGATAACTGTCCCCTGCCCACAGTCATGGATGTGATGCTGGAAAGGCTGTAAGCACTTGGAGCTGCCTTTCTGGCCCGTGGATGTGCCCCATCTGGAATTAGGGCATCTTTCATGAGTAAGATGACAAGGGACTGCTGCAATACATGTAACAGAAACAAGTGCTCCTGATCCTTTGTAGGACTCGGGGAAATCCCACCACTGTAAAAACATTTCTCAGGGTCATGGGTTGGAAAAATGCCAGCAGTTGCTGTAAAACTGGCATGCATTTGCTTTTTAGGCCCTCCATTATTTAAGTTGCTGGTATGCCCCTGGTAACATGGACAGCTGGCATTCAAAGCTAGAGTGAGTGGAGAGGCATTAGCTCCACTGAACACAGTGCAAGGTTGCTAGCAACCCTACAGAGCAGAATCTTCTTTGTGAAAAGCATTAGATGCACAAATCCCAAAATACAGTGGAAGCAGTAAGTGTCTGTGCTGTCATCAGGCAGGATGGCAGCAGGTGAGGATCCCGTGGCTGCCCTGCTGGTATTTAGCTGACACCTGCTGGTCAAGTGTCCCCACTTGTCAGAGATATTCTCCATGCACAGAACAAGGCATTCTTGGATGTGCCAAGAATGTATTGGACTTAATGTGCCATCCTGATGGGAAAATGAGCTGCCTGTGAAGAAACCATATGCCTTATCTTAAACTATCAACTTGTGTCATTGGAGAGGTTAGAGCCAAAATACAGGAGAGAAACTCCTTGAAAAGGGCATCCCCAATTCAATTTTTTTCTAGCTTGGCTCTGTCTCACAATGCTAATCCCTTGCGTTTTGAGTGGAGTGACTTTTTAGTGTGTATTTAATCCGTCTCAGAAGATTCAGAACTTCACTGGACAGCACCCTTAGCAGTCTGGTGTCACTTTGGAGTTGCCTCTGCAAGTGGGTCTGGAGGGTGGCAGCCAGAAAAGTCACTTCTAATATCATCCTGTAGGTGTTACAGCCATACAGTTCAAGGTTGAAAATATTTTCAAGTCAGCATTGCTTTTTACCCTTCCAGATACCCACAGCTTTTTCAAGCAGCAGCAGCATCGGAGGGAGAGATGGGAACAAAATCACGCAGCTGCCAGGAGGGTTTCCCGGCGCTCTGTCAGCAAGGAGCGATGGGTGGAGACGCTTGTGGTGGCAGACAGTAAAATGGTTGAATATCATGGAAGTGACCATGTGGAGTCATATATCCTCACTATAATGAATATGGTATGTACAATGCTTTGGGGTTTGTGGATAGGCAAATGAAGCAAATCTGAATTTGATTCTGCTGCTGATCTAACAGATCTGCAGTGTTGCTCATGGAGAAAAATGTAGTATCATTAATATATATGAATTGAAACTCTGTATTTTAAACTAATTTTTACCTTGTATTTGTATAGGCACAATTTTTCTCTGGATTTATGTGAGATGAGTCTCATATCTGTAAAGGCTAGCACTAGCTTTCTTTCCTCTGAAATAATCTGTCTCCCTTGGAACCTGTTGCTCAGTGGTGATGCCAGATTTTTGGCTATGACAGAGAGAAATTCTGCAGGTTTTAAGTATGTAAATTCTTTCGCATATTTGTGGTTGAGAAAGGTACACAGGAGCCTACTGGAAATTGTAGTAACTTTGCAAAGCATTTTAGCTTTTTTTAACCAGCTTGTTACTGTTTTGGTGACAAATCCAAACAGCAATATATGAACTTCTATGTGGCAAGTTAACTGTCCCAGCTGATGCCAGTACAACTGTTTTTCCATATAAGTATTCTTCTTGTAGTACAAAGTTTGCATTGGAATAAGGAAAAGTTGAACTTCAAATGCTTTCCTGTGTGGCAAGTTTCAAAATAGAAGTTGTTCTGGAAAAAGCCATAGCATCTGCCCATAGATAAGCCTTCTGTTATTAATACCTGTTATCAATATTATGTGTGCTATGGTAGATATTGAGCTTGAGAGTACATTGAGGACGTGTTCTGTCTGGTTATCATGGAAATGTGCAATATATGTGGAGGTAATCAGAGTGTAATTCTAGCCATCGTGACTGATCTGTCCTGTGAGTTTATACAGTACGTTCCCAGCTGTGCCCCAAGCAGTGCCCTAACTTGCTGCTGAGGCAATGAGTGTGAATAAACAGGTACAAAGGTTATTTGAGCACGTGAGGTTTTGTCCACACAGGGAAAAATGCGTGGAATAAAACCCAGTCATTATCAGGTTCAGGAACAAACAAGACTCCACATTTTCTCTGCAGTCTGACCTTAGATATTAGGGTTATTTGAAATGTTTCAATTTTCAGTAGAGTACTTTGAAAAAGATCCATACCCAAATCAGACCTCTGTAAACACAATTTCTACTTCATTTTGGTATTTCTCCTTTAGTGGTCTTCTCCATAACAGTTTTGACCCAAAGGCAGTCCATTTTGTTCATTCGTATTTCCTATAATAGATGGCATAGGTCACACATATAGATATGTATGGATAGGTTGTGATTATCTCCTGCTCTGATTCCTTTTCCTCCTGCCTAATTCAACATTGTAATGATGTTTATAACAATTGGGTCACATTTTTGCAGAGTTCAGTTCTTGTTCTTTTTTATGTGGAGTCTTTTTTGAATGGAGTTGTTATCTTTGCTTTTGTACTTATCATCCTCTCCTGTACTCTGAAAACACAAGAGTAGCCCTTATTCAACTAATTTCTCTTTGCCTAGTACTGACTAAATTTGATTTTTTTTGTAACAGAATCCTGTTTGTTTAAAACAGGACAATTTGATATGCTGGTTTATTTGCACCCTGAGTGGACCTGTCCATCACTGTTGTATGACTGTAGATGTTGTGTTCCTTTCTGCTAGTATTTTTTATGAACTCAGAAATTTTTGAATAATTTTAATCTTGTTTGGGCTTTTGCTCTCTAGCTCAGTAACTTTTGCCAAAGGCGGTATCATCATTCATGAGGCAGAGTTAGCCTTTGCAGTAGGTATAATATGTATTTGATTTCAGTGAACTTTCAATGATTTTAGAATTTAAAAAGCAAAACAATCCCCAGATCAACAGTATGTTAGAAGTAAACATATTTTCTCTCTGAAGTTGTGTTCTGCTGTAGAGGCATCAGTTAATCTCATATCTCCTGGCTCTGGCACAGGTCACAGGGTTGTTCCATGATCCAAGCATTGGCAATGCAATTCACATTGTGCTGGTCCGGCTCATCCTCTTTGAGGAGGTGGAGGTAAGGTTTTTATTTACCTCAAAATATCACTTACAAAACTTCTGGGTTCAATGTATTGAGCTGTAATTATATTTGCTTAAAATAAGTTTTTAAATTTACTCTGTTAAAACCTACAACATTTTAGGACAAATGCTGCCCTGGATAGCAAAGTATTTTAGCTGATGACTTCAGGTATTTCTGCACAAAATTGCATTGGAAAATGTAATTAAAACAGGCAGGTTAAGAATGAGGAAATGGAATATCCCCAGTGTAAGAAGAACATGGGATGCTAAAGAAGACTAGATAAGAAACAGAAACTACACATCAACATTCAGGATCTAATTACCTAGCATTGCCTGAAATGTATTGTGAAGTGTAGTGCTATGGTATTTGCAGATCTCTGAGATAAGTCTCGTTTTGTGCAGTTCAAACGCATATTTTTCTTTAAATCTCTTTTGAAACAAAGTAAAATGAGGACAAAGTAGATATTAATTGCTTTAACTGGCTCTATATTGATAGTTTCCAATGTCTGTGTCTCACAAATATGTTACTATTTGCTTAAATACATGCTGATTGCATGATTTTATGGTTATTTTTAAGTCCTGTGCACGATATAGCTAGCTCTGACCACAGGTGCACCTTAAAGGGATTTTCTCAGTGGCTTAGAATTTATAACCACAAGCCAGATGGTCCCAGTGTTATCAAAGGCAGTAAACCAAACCTCATGGCTGTGTCTTCAGAAATATTTATTGGGGTAGAGTCTTTCCTTATAGCTCTCAGCATAAATGGGATAAAAACTTGAGGTTGCACCTAAACAAGATAATCAGGACCTGAGATCCATGATGACCTCCAATTAACTGTATTTGCTGAACTGCTGTGTCTGTTTGAATAAAAAATGTGGATTTCTGTTGAGTAATGGCAATGTTGGAAGCAGCAGTGTTAAATACCTTTCAAAATTTGTTTTTAGGTTCCCCAGAAATTACTGTCTGGTAACAGTTAATCCCATACTTTGATGCTTGTTAAAAACAAAACAAACTGAAGCAAGATAAAGTGAAATGTCCAAGACCAGAAATTAAAAAAATCAGTTTTGGATGAATTCATTTTGCATATTTTTTATTTAAGGTGTTCAGTAATTCGCATGTAAACTGTATAATAATAAGTTGAGGAAGAAACATTTATGACTGCATTGTTTCTCTTTGGAATTGAAAAATAATGTGCAATGAATACTCTGTTAGAACCATAATTGTTGTCTGAATATGACAGTGTTCACGTAACATTAAGTGACAAATTCGATCACAGAGTCCCACAATAAGTAATCTTCACCTTCTCTTCAGAGGAAAATTTGATTTCAAGAGAATATAAAATGCTTGAAAGTTTCAGTTCAGTGTTGGATCTTATGAAGCTCATTTATCAAAATGTATGTAGAGTTTCGCATTCTGTAATTTTTCCTTTAGCTGCACCAATTACAGAAATATCAGCATTTTAACTTAGTATTCAATGTGGTGTCATTGCTCCTAATGATGGCTCTAACTTTAGGCAAAAGCATAATCGATTACATTTAGATTACCCATCTTCACAGCTGACTTCATTGAAGTGTTACTGCAATGCAGTGTGGTCTTTAGAGTAATGTATTCCTTCTTTACAGTAATGTATTCCTTCTTTACAGTAATATATTCCTTTCCCATTAGCAAGGCTTGAAGATAGTGCACCATGCTGATAAGACATTAGCCAGCTTCTGCAAGTGGCAGAAGAGTGTCAATCCCAAGAGTGATGTCAATCCCACACACCATGATGTGGCTGTCCTTCTTACCAGGTATGACAGCAGTGACTGACTGCTGTTCAGTTGCATTTCTTTGGTGGTGATATTTCCTTTATAGGCTCAGGCCATCACTTAGTTCATCCTGCACAGAGCTCAGAAAAGGTCCAAATATTGATATTGCTACATGTGCATATGGGTTAGAGATGCATTTTAGTCACAAAATAGAGATCTGTGGGTCCCAAGAGGTGAGCAATTTCCACAGCTCAGGTCACTTTCCCTGCTTGATCCTATCTCATTTTGTGCTCAATGACTGCTCTATTCTCCTTTGAGACAATATACCAAAACAAGGTAGCATGTAGATGAGCAGCTCCTGAAGAAACGTGCAGGTGAAGCTCAGAAAGGACGAGTATTATGCAAACAGGATGCCATTCATTTTTAAAAAGCAAGCATATGGTTTTTTAATATCTCCGTATTGAAGGAGACACAAAATAATTTTTAATGTCCTAGCAAGGGAGGAACAGAAAACTTGAAAGTGAGGTTGTCTGAGGTTATGCAGGGAGTTTATGTCATAGCATGAAATGGGACTTCTTAGGTCTGTAGAAATTTATTTAGTCTGTACACAGGTGGCAGAAAAGATTGAGTCTGTGGTCTAAAAAACACCGGCCCTTGGCTAAAGTCTGTCAGGCAAAAAAACCCAACCTAAACCACCCCTCAAGTGGCTCAGTAAAAAAGAGTCACAGAATCGTTAGGTTGCAGGAGACCTCCAAGATCATCAAGTGTGCCCTTTGACCATTCCCCACCTTCTGCTCCCTATTCTCAGTCAAAAATCTCAAAATAAGAGTGTGAGATGAAGTCTCACAATGATGTGAGATTTCACTGTCCAAATGTGAAGTACTCAGACAGTTCACTTGAATGAAACTGAGCTATGGTGACTTTAATAAACTGTGCTTTAAAATGCTGCCAGACATGGAGGTTCTAAAACTTTGACTTATGGGAGTTGACAATAAGTGTATGTATCTAGGCATGACAGCCACATAATACTGGGTACAAATTATAGCAGTATAATATCGTAGTAGAACAAGTGCATGTTGTTCCATACATGTTTGTAAAAGACTTACCCCACGAGTTATTCAAAATGAAAATTAGCACATTATAAGATGGAAGCTTGCTACCCATGTTAGTGACACTCCACAGCTGGTTTTAAGCTCTTTAAATGGCACATCTCTTTTTTGGTTCTAGAAAGGACATTTGTGCTGGCATGAACCGTCCCTGTGAAACCTTAGGCTTGTCTCACCTCTCAGGCATGTGTCAGCCTCACAGGAGCTGCAACATCAACGAGGACTCTGGCCTCCCCTTGGCTTTCACTATTGCTCATGAACTTGGACACAGGTACAGTTGACAGGGAAGGGGGAACCTGAGTCTGAGTCAAATTTTTTATTTGCATGTTAATACTCAAATTGTGAGACAGAAAACAAAACAAAAAGTGAGTTAATGTCTCTATTATTAAAATCAGAACTTATTTCAAAGCAAAAAAAAAAATTCTTAAGCCTTTGATGAGTGTTTCACATATACAGCTATTCAGTACATCAGAAGGAAATAATTAAGCTACAAAGAAGCATCACTCAATTGTGCTGATTTTTCCAAACGTGTGCTAGATTTTTATGCAATTACTTAGATAATCTCTAGGTCAATCCAAAGCATTTACAGAAAACAAACCTGTCTCACTTATGTCAAGGTGTTTCAGTAGTGCAGATTAGCTAGGAAACATTTTTAACTCATATGGTGAAACTCATATAGAAAAACATGTGTTCATCTTATAATATATTTAATATTTATCCTTTTTTTTTTAAAGAACCAGCAAAGTCTTTTTAGGGCATTTCTTAGTAACTGGTATTTTCTGTATAATAATGCTATTGTGGGTATACCCTTAGACCAAGTTAAATAAAGTTCCTGGATATTTTGTTTTCTATATGGTTAATTTTTTTTTTAATGATTGGGTATTTTTGTTTGAACTAAATTTCTCAGAATTTTAGATTTTTGGAGGTGTTTTGATTGGTTAGGTGGTTTATTAACTCATATGAAAAAAAAAAAATTTTTGAAACTGTTTTGACACAGCTTTTTTCCTCAGGGCAGAGCATTATCTCATGGATACTCTGGTTTGACTGTAATGCCTGCACTTTTCAACTGGACTCTGTTGCTTGGCTAAGTCACATGCTCATTGCTTTATCTACAATCATATTAATTTCACTGTGCACACAGCCACAGGGTGGACAGAGGATCAGGATGGAGCCTCTGTTTCCTCATAGGATATAATGATGATGATGACGGTGATGATGATGGTAATGACCCTGTTGACCATTAATTGGCCACTATTTATTCAACCTCTCCACTGCCAGAAAGGAAAGTGTATAAATAAATAATGCTGAAATCACTCCAGTTGGATCTGGGTGCTGTGAGTTTAAGTCACTTGGTCCCCATAGCCTGTTGCTGGCAGGGAGCTGTTTTCATTCTCACCAATGATCTGAGGAGACTCCTTCCCCACAGACCCATCTGTGACCTTCCCCATCTGTGACCTTCTCCTTGTCTGGGCTGGCTGGCTGGTGACTGTGTCCTTTGGAGGCTGTGAGGCTCAGTACTGCTGTGCTTGCCCTTGCAGGAGTGGTGCAGGGCCTTTCCTTAAGGACTGTCTCCATAACGAATATCAAATAGTGTAGGTTTTATTGTCAGCCTGTTAACCTACCTCAAGCCAGGCTAGTGTGCTCACATTGAGAAGTTCAAGTATAGACAAGTTTGTAAGAACACATGAACGAAAGAGGACAGACGTGCTCCCGGAATACCTTAGATGAATGCCAATAGTCACCTCTTCCCCACACTGTCTCTCTAGATGTTTGCAGCCTTAGGATTCAACAGACCCTGTTTGTGGAAAAGAGCCTGTCAGAAAGGGGAGATCCTTGCATTTGTGCTTCTGACTCATTACTGGAATTGGTTCTGACTGAAATTACCTCCACTTTCAGAACTTTTGAGTCATGATATGATTACATTTTTGAGAAACATAGCCTTAAGTATTTTGAACACACTTTATCTGATTCGTGACTGAATCATGACCTGAGTAAGTTCTCACTGCTTTCAGGACTTACACACCTCCAGATGTTAACAATGTAGGTGTCAACATCTTCATATATCAATATTTGTATATGTTATTATTTATATTATGAGATAATCCTCACTCTGAGGTGATGAAGAGGCATGTGTGTTTACTCAGTTGAATACCATTCAAACGTTTGAGTTTATGACTTCTGCAAGCTGTTGAATAAAAAAATTTCTCAGCAAGTCAGAGATGCTGGAGAGAACCTGCTGTGGAGATCTGTTTGTATAGATTGAGAAAATTAAATGGGATGAAGGAATAGAGGTTGGAGGAAAATTCAATGAATAGTCAATAATTTTGTAAACAGTGTCTCTGGTGCAGTCTAGCAAAAGTTTTAAAAATGAAAAAAGCAGCAGAGACATAATTATGAGAGAGTTTAAGACAGAATGTAACAAAGCCTCATCTTAGTTAAAGTGGTGCCAGTTGGGGTTCAAGAGTTAGGGAGCTGTCTTAGCTGTAACAGCTGTAATCTGACTTTTGGGTTTAAACTTTGACTTCTGCCCCAACTGTGCACCAGTGTTTGGACTCCCTTAAAAGTACAGAAGTGTAGTCTGTGACAGTGTGTTCTTTATTTTGTGCAGGCCAATATTGTTGTGCATAACAGACATGTTTGAAAGCCTGTGGGGGTGGGGTGTAGATTTTTCGTAAATTTTGAGTCGTATGTTCTGTGTGTACATTTTCTTTTAGCAAACAGATAACTACAGCTCTGCAGGAGAGGAAGCAACATAAGTGTCTTTTTTAAGCATGGAGTGGAACCTGTAGGTAGGTGTTTTGGTACAGCCAGTCAGCTGGAATTATTAGATGCTGTTTTTTATCTCCAGTTTTGGAATCCAGCACGATGGAAAGGAGAATGACTGTGAGCCTGCTGGAAAGCGCCCGTATATCATGTCCCGACAGTTGCAGTATGATCCTACTCCCCTCACCTGGTCCCAGTGCAGCAAGGAGTACATCACACGGTTCCTAGAGTGAGTGGTCAGGTTGTGGCATTTGCCTAAATTGAGCACAACTGTGCTGGAGTTCAAAATATATCTTGTATTATTGCACTGATTATTGTAGGAGGTCTTGGTATGCTTGAGTTAATTTCCATGGGCGACATATCACTGTCCTGTTGCTTACTTATTTGGGAAAAGCTCTCTAAAGACTTGCAGTCTGGAAGTGACCTCAAGGCTTGTCATATTGGCTCGGGTTTGGTGCAATCTGCAGCTTTTTGCAGTTACCAGGAAGAAAGAAGCCTTTCCATCAAGGGCACTGACGGAACTTCATAGGCTCTGCCTTTGGCCACAGTGTCATGTGTTTGGCTTCAGTGACTTGTTCAAATCTGTTCCATTTGTTTTAAGACCAGCAGTGTGGTATAACTTCAACCCGAGACTATGGGGTTCTCTGAAGACACTGTGTAAATCATTTTGAGCTCATGGTATTTCCTCTTTGACAAGCTGTATTTTGCCATTTTAAAACCATCTCTTGCTAGACAGAGTAACTACTTTGTTTGCAGCATTTCAGCCTAACTTGGCTGGAATCTGGAAGTATTATTTACATGGGCCATAATCAAAATTACCCCTAAGAAGTATACTAAAAGTCGGTATAGAAACATCAAAAAACTGTGGTGGTAGGGAGTTTTTTCATATGGAATTTCTGTCTTTTAGTCGTGGGTGGGGATTCTGTCTGGATGACATCCCCCAAAAAGAAGTTCTGAAGTCCCCAATCATTGCTCCTGGAGTGATTTATGATGTGCACCACCAATGCCAGCTTCAGTATGGTTCCAATGCTACATTCTGTGAAGATGTGGATGTAAGTGCTGAATGTTTTTCTTCATTCTCCTAGTAAGAATTCAAAATTTTTGAGCACCTCATTTACAAATGCAGTGTGTTTAGAGTCTCAGACTAGATGTGCAGTGCAGGCGTTGCCTAACACACTTAATTCTGCATATTCTGGAAGCAAGTTGTTATGCTGTTTGCCTTGTATTTCACAAAATCTTTGCTGGATCTCAGCCATATCTATGGTTAAGGGTCTGTCCTTCTGCAGTGGAGTCCTTTTGGTTTTAAATTGGTAATATTAATTCTTAGGTAAATTATTATTGCAGTTTAAGTCAAATTTTAAAGTATTCTTCAACCTTGTGGCTTTCAATTGATCACATCATTCTGGAAACAAATCTTCCAGTTCCAGGAAGAGTTTTCTGTAGAAATTAGGGTTGTGTTCTCTTCCCATCATGATTTTCATACTCTTTATGATCTAACAAACAAAAGAATATTTCAGTTATTTCAGTCTCTGTGGAAAATATTTATTGTGAAAAACCAATATTTTTGCATGGAACATTAGATATTTATGCAGAAGTGTATAATTCATAGAGTACCCTGAGGTCTGTCTCACAGCATAGCAAAAAAGTGTTGTGAGGAGATGCAAGGGAGCAGTGTAGTCACAGCAACCCTCACAAGGTTGTGGAGCCCTGCAGAGTAACAGGTTGAATTAGCTAAAGTACAGTGGTATGGTGTCTTACTGGAATAATGGTACCTGGAATGTTCAGAGGTCTTTGGGTCTGTACAGCGTTGTCAAGGTTATTGTGGGTGCTGGGTCTTCAAAGACACAAGAGCAGTTGTTGGTTGTACTGAAGTTGTTTTTTGCATGAGTACATCAGTCTCAAAGGCAAGGAGATCAGAGTATTAAATTCCATGCCAAAAGCTTTCTGGCACAAAGTCCTGATGTTTTGAGCAAAAACAGCAGCAGCAGCTCCCACACCTTTTTTCTTCTTCTTCCTTCTTCTTTCTCACCCCAATGCAAGGGATTTTATTCCTAAATCATCCAATCAGCTAAAAGCATGATTTAAAACATGTTTCTTAAACCAGTCTGAGCTTAATTCTAATGTGTGAAAGTGGTCAATTCTTACCCAAAATTGACGTACATAATTTTATGTATTTACGCAAATGGTAGTATGTGTTTTCTTACCCAAAATCAACACATATAATTGTATTGATATATGTGAGTAGTTCTGTCTATTTCATCTAGAAAGGCAAGCAATGTTCTGCTGTGTTTTTGTTATGCCTGGACCTAAGTTAAACTAGGCTTTAGGGCCTTTTACTAGCTAATACAGTCTCTTAAGGCACTTGAAATACATTTCTACTTACTTAAAATTAATTAATTCTGGTTCATGTCTGTGTGGCTTAATATCTTTCAGCTTCTCTAGAGGTTCTAATTCAAACCCTGCATTTCTTTTTCTCTCTGAGGGACTCAGAGAGGCTTCTGTTTCATGCACTCCAACACAGCATATTTATATGTAGAACAGCTCAGCAACCATCTTGCCAAGTGCTAGCCCAGCTAGGTGATCACTAATTTTCCTGTGTTTTGAGCAGCAGTGTTCAGTAAATGCTGGAGACAGCTCCCAGTCTACTGGCCCTGTCAAACACAGATATAATTTAGCTATTGGCAGTACTGGTATGAACACAGCTGTGGACTGGGCACTGCTGATATTGACAGATAATTGTGTGTATCTCCATCTACCCTTCTCTTAGAGAAATTATTTCTGATTAATCTTTTCAACCTTAATGGATAACATGATTACCAGTGTTGAACTACAACTGCTGAATCTGAAGAAGGTATTGAAAGATTGCTTTCATTACCTGCTGTTACAGTTTCCTTAGTTACTGTAATTTGTCTGTTGGTACAGATAGAAAATTAGGATGTAATTTTGCAGTATTGGCTCAGTCTGTCTCTCCTTGAATTTGAACCTAATAGGCCTTTACATTCGCATCTCCTGATTAACCAATTTTACGGCTAGACCTATGTCATAAAATTAATTGGTATCCTCTCGTTCTGCATTTTACTGAAAGGCTTGTATTTTGCTGGTAGTTGCACTGGCAGGAGATGGAATTGGGAACAGTAGGGTCAACCTGGAATGTTGAATCATAAGTCTTTTTGTCATTTTGTCTAAGAGGTCTGACTCTTTTTTGCCTTTCCTCTGTTTACTTAGCCTTGCTCACTGACAAGCTGCTTTGGTTTTGTACATCTTAATGTCTGACTGAATTTGATCCACAGATCCTTTTTGAGAGAACAATCTGCATTTAGCTGAAGATGCCCTGGGGTTCAGTGATTATATTTAGCAAAAACTAATATTTATAATTCAGATAGTGGTTTTCATTAAGCACTTAGACAGCAAAGTGTCCTGTGAAGTATATAAATATTGTCCCTCTAATAAGGCAAAGAAAAGCAAAATATGTATTAGATGGAGGAATTTTCTAAGTCATAGCTAGACCCATAGCTTCCTATAGAACAGCCTGTAGGATATCAGAATGCTTATCTTACTGCCTTTTTATCCAAAACTTCCACTGGCTTCCATAAAACTGAGGTTTTTTTGGATTCAACTTTCTTCAAGGCACAGATCCTATTCTCATAGATTGGGTGGAAAATGTATATCATACAGCTGATGAAAAGACACTTGCTTTGCAGTGAGTCCATAGCACAGTCATGAATTTCTGCATGTTACCTCCAAAGGCATGCAGTACATAGTGCATCCTCTCATATTGTTTTTCCTATTGTAGTGCATCTCTTCTGCTGTTGTTTCAGTATTCTTAGAGATGAAAAACAGTTGTGGGACATGGAGGTAAATATGGAAAAATCCTTGCAAAGCTAAAGAATTCCCTTGGTGAATTCTTGACTTTGAAATCTATGGGTGCACCTAATAATAAAAGTAACTGCCAATGAAAAGCTGCGTTCATTTTCTATGCCAGTTTCTCTGATGTTGTCTGAGGCATGGTGCAAGAGTACACTTGATACACTAAAACCACAAAATATATTCTGTGTACGAAAGTTAAAATAAAGGATGACTTTGATAATGAGAGAAAATTTATCAGCCAGAGCACTTGGGTAGCTCTGTCTTAAGAACCTGGTAATGATGGCTTCACAAGGCCTTCATAAGGAATGCTACCCTTGAACTATAAACAGAGAACTGCAAAACAAGGTTTGTCTTATGTACATTGCCCAAAAACAGTGACCAAGATGCAGTGGCCCAGACATTGTATTCCAGATGGAGGGCTGGAGTGCTTTGAGATGTTCCATGTCATCAGCTTTTTTTCTGGTGCTCCAGTTGACAAGCCAAGGTAAACACACAATAGAGAAAGTAAATGAAAGTGAACTCTCTCAAAGCTTGTGCCCAAGCTTGGCTGTTTTAAACAGAAGCAGCTCAGAAATGGGCAGCCAAACTCTGCATTTCCCACTTGGATGAACATTGCTGCTAGCTCGTTGGGGCTGCATTTTTGGAAGTGTGCAGTTTATATGTTAACTTCCAAATCTGGTATGTGGCTTGCTCTCAGAATCCCAGTGGGAGCTGCTAGTGGGGTCCTTATCAACTCTTTTCTCTGGTGGCACTTGGAGCCGTCCCTTCTTCACAGGTTGATGCTGTTCCTTTTCCACAGCTGGACTATGGCATCCAGACAGCCTGAGTCAGGACTGGGATTTTGCTTCTGCTGTTCCTGTTGGCTGTGTGCAGTCGCTCTGAGACTCCTGCTTTCTTTGCTTTGGAAGTGGTGTTTCATGCAGAGCCCTGATCGGTCAGGAGTTCCAAGCATGCAGGGCTTTGCGTGCCAAACAAAGAAAAAGCTGGTGTGCATGTGAACTGAAGAGGGAGAAAGGGCCCTCCAACTCTGTCCTCCCTTTCTAGAGGATAGTTCTGGCTGAGTGAAGTGGGTTTGGTAAAAGGTAGCTGAAATGTTTCTTGCCCTGCTTTCTTTGTTGCCTCTCAGGAGTTTCTGTCTGTTCTGTGGAGCTGAGCCACTGCACATGGAGCAGCATCTGGAATGCTGTGTTTTATTGGCAACCTACTGCATTAAACTGGCACCAGTTTCTGAGTTACTTAACATACAAACATTCACTAACCAGAGCCTTTACTCTTCCCAGCCCACTATGCTTTTTTCTCTGCCAACTAGCTGACTGCTTTTTTTTTTCAGATCATTTCCTTGTCATCTGCCAAGCTGATGTTTAAAGAAGCCTGATCACTTTTTCCTCTTCTAGTTTTGGGACCTCCATTAATTTTGTTGGAGGGATGATGCTGTTTGTATTTGCCTGCCTGGCTTCTGTAACCTTCTTTGATTTCACTGTATGTTTTCAGGCAGACAGCAATGCAGAATTGAAGATGGTATTGGTTAGTACTTGTCAGATGAAAATTATTCATTTTTCATTCACCTTATCTGCAAACAGCAGTGACCAAAGTTTGTTAAGCCATTTTGCTTGTGTTTATCTGGGAGCTGAGCAGCCAAATAGGAGGATATTCGAAGTCACATAATGCAGGGAATTCACTTGATAGTATTTACCATTTCTTTATTTTTCAAACAGTCTCTTCTTGCACAGTAATGGCTAGTACCTAAATTTGGACCCTTGGTAGTTCCTATCTTGTGAACAACCCTGATCCCTCTGGAAATACAACCCTTACAAGGCTTTTAAAGTGGCTGTACAAAACTCTGGGAAGCTTTTGAAAATCTTGACCATAGGAGTTCTGCCCTGCCTCAGACTGCTGCAGTTTTCTTCCTTTTTCAGAACCTTTGCCAGACCCTCTGGTGCTCAGTGAAAGGCTCCTGCCGCTCCAAACTGGATGCAGCTGCAGACGGCACTCGGTGTGGAGAAAACAAGGTGACTGTGAGCCGTGCTGTTTGCAAGCTGTGCTGCCTGCCAAAGCACAGAGAGGAGCCATGAGTAGCTCTGCTATTGTTGAGTGGGAAGGACAGTCATTCTGTGACATCTCCATTTACAATTTCCGCTTAAGTGTTCAACCATCATGAGCTGAAAGAACAAATAATTCACAGAAACTCAAAAAATTCATAATTTCCCTGTCATAATGATCTGAAGCTCTTTGTGCTTTCTGTTCTCTCCTCAGTGGTGCTTCTCTGGTGAGTGCATTACAGTGGGGAAGACTCCCGAAGCAATCCATGGCGAGTGGGGCGTTTGGTCATCCTGGTCCCATTGCACAAGGACATGTGGGGCAGGAGTTCAAAGTGCAGAGAGGCTGTGTGATAGTCCAGAGTAAGCTGAGTGCACTATCTTTCCCTTTTCCCTACTTTTTGCTTAAGATTTTTGAGGTTCTTACGACATTGGAAACTCTCTTGTATGAGACTCTTATCAGCAGGTTCCATATCAAGACGTCACAGATACTGACACCTCTCTTTCTAGTTAGGCATACCTGTGTGAAATTCAGCTGCCTCATCTTTTACAGTCATCTTATTCTTTATTTCTTATCCTCCACGGAGCTTATTTCAGTGCAAAATGGGTAAAAAACCATACTTAACATTTAGGTTTTGCAGAAATAGTGTAAGTATTGCTTTTTTAATACTGCAATGAGTAAGTAAATGTCCTCAAACACCAGGTGAGAACAGTTTCTAGCAATCTGATCCTGAGGACTAAGCTTTTATGTTTTCTTCTAGTCATCAGCCTTGTTTGAGCTTCAGACACATGAGTCAGGTACAGAACATGAAATGCAGAATTCCCCACTGCATATCTAAGTTCATGAAGACTCCTTGTCTCATTTTCACAAATCACTAATGGCAGGAATCATTTGTCTTTTCAGAGAGAACTGTCAAACACACTGCAAAGCATGGGATTTAAAGTCCATTTGATAGGTTAATTTGTTGTGAGCTCAGCCAGGTAATGCCAAGCACTTTTTTGAGATGCAGGAGTTGTCTAGATCTCTGTGCTTCGTACTGACATGTTTGAGTACTCAAACATGATGTGAAGAGTATCTCTACCCTGTCAAGGATTCAGAGTCACCTTGTTGTGCTCCTGGGGCCTGAAATACATTGTTGGTTTAAAACTTATTTTTTTTTATCCATGGTCTCATGTCCCAGTCCCAATGTTCCTTTTCTAGACCCCAGTTTGGAGGAGACTACTGCACCGGAGAGAGGAAACGCTATCGCATGTGTAACATCAGCCCCTGCCACAAAGACTTGCCAACCTTCCGTCAGATGCAGTGCAGTGAATTTGATACCGTTCCCTACCAGAACGAATTCTACCACTGGGTTCCCGTTTATAACACAGGTATGAAGCTACACAATTTTTTTAATGTCTTGTATAAAAAGTCAGTGCTATGTGCCTATGAGAAACATCTGTGAGGGCGAGAAGTCACTGAATTATAAGTTTTCTAATGAATTAGAGAGAGAAATCTGGTGTGCTCCTCTGTGCTGGTGTGCCAAAAAGGCAGTGGTTCTTCTCTACACTTAGGTGTTTTTTCAGAGCTCTGGTGATAATGGCTGTGATTGTAACTAGTTCAGTTCCTGAAAAGATATTGCACTAAGAAAAGCTGTTGAAGTCATGTCTGTACTATTTGTTTTGAATAGGTCTAAACCATCTTTTCCAGTGTCAACCACAGAACAAGAAGCAGAGTAGTGTGGTGTAGAGCTGCATCATTGGGCCTGCAGGCATCACTGCACCCAGTAACTAGAGCTCATCCACTGCACAGATGTGATTTTACTACTTCCAAACTCAGATCTGTATGGTAGGTGTACTTGATGTGAGGTGTACTAATATCTAAACTGCTGCCCTGTATGGCAGAGGCAGAGTCAATGACTTTGCTTTTTAACTTGCTTTGGAACAGCTAGTTACTAAATACAAGGGCAATCATTATCAGTCTGCAGTTTGATTCTTGGGTTGTGCATAACTGTAAGATGTAGAATATTCAACAGAATCACAAAATTGTTTGGGTTAAAAGTAATCTCTGGAGACCATCCATTACAACCCCCCTGGCCAAGGCAGGGTCACCTGAAGCAGGTGGCATGGGAACACATCCATGTGGGTTTGAATGTCTCCAGAGAGGGAACTCCACCAACTCCTTGGGCAGCTGTTCCAGTGCTCTCCCATCCTCTGTGTAAAAGAATTCTTCCACGTGTTGAGGTAGCATTTCCTGTTTTAGTTTATGGCCATTGCTCTTTGTCCTGACCCTGGGCACCACTGAAAGGCATCTGGCACCATCCTCTTGGCACTGACTTTGAGATATTTATATGCATTGGTGAGACGCAGCCCCCATAGTCTGTCCTCACAGCACCTCACAGAGGTGCTCCAGTCCTTTAATCATCTTTGCAGCCTCTGCTGGACCTTGTCCCAGTAGCTCCTTGCTTTTCTTGTACCAGAACAACCCAGACTCTTCCCGATGGACCCCAGGAGCCCACTGGCCCTCCTGGCTGCCAGAGTAGCTCCTTGCTTTTCTTGTACCGAGGAACCCAGAACAACCAGACTCTTCCCGATGGACCCCAGGAGCCCACTGGCCCTCCTGGCTGCCAGAGAACACTGCTGGGCCATGGGCAACCTGCCACCCACCGAAACTCCCAGGTCCTTCTCAGCAGAGCTGCTCTCCAGCAGATCAGACCCCAGACTGAGCTTGGGGTTATTCCTCCCCAGCAGGACCCTCACTTGCCCTTTTTGAACCCCATTAGGTTTTTCCTTGCCCAGCTCTCCACCCATCAAGGTCCCATTGCATGGCAACAAAGCCTTCAGGTGGAGCAGCCACTCCCCACAGCAGCAGCAAACTTGGTAGCAATGTGTTTTTTAATGAAAAAATAAGACAGGATAGGGAAGATCAGGATTAAACTTCCAGTTTCATTCGCCAGTAGTATTTTTCAGTTAATTGTTTTGTCAGTTATTGCTGGTTCTGAATTGGTTTCCTAAATTTCAGCTACTGTTTCCATTTCATGTAACAAATTAACACCATTGAAGATGAACCTAGAGCAGGCAGACTTCCTGTAAAATTTCTGATGAAAGAAAATATGGTTGAGAGAGATTTTTTTAGAAGAAATCCCAGTAAAGCCATGACAAATGATAACAGCCTAACATTTAGGCCAAAACCAACCTCAAAAAACATTTTCTGCCGTCACCTGTCATTGAATTAAGATTCCAGATCTCTGTTACTCAGCGTGTGCTACTGCAGGGTGCAGCGTTCATTCTGTTTATGTCCTGTCTGTGACACTGCAACAGAACAGGTGGTTCTGCATGTACATTTCTTACAGAAGGTCTGCTTCTAAAGAACATTGAGAATCATGAGTCAAATGCTTACTGCATACTGGAAGGCAGGGCTGTGCTCTGTCCATGCTGTATTTTAAATGGAACTGTTTGGAACTGTACAGACCAACTAGCTCTATTTAAAAACTGTGCTGCTGAGCCTGATATGTTTAATCTGGAAAATCAATTGCAAAATCCTTCAAATATCAAGGATATATTTTTTTCTGTGGCTTGAGAACTTCTTGACTGTTTTCATCCATTTTCTCAGCAGCCAGAATTTCAGCATATATTTCCATGTCTTTCCCATTACCTTGGAGGCCCTTAATGTTTTCACATACCACTAGCAACATTTAAAGTGTTTTCCTGCTGCTAAACTCTTAACTTAAAGTAAAGCTGGCTTCCTCAGACAGACAGGCTTTCCTGGTAACACTCAAATAAGCAGAAAGCTGCCCAAATCCTGTGCTGATTCTTCACCTGACATCATTGTATGATTGAGGGTGGGTGGCTCTTGTGGGCACCTTGCTTCCAGTTTTGTCCAGCCAGAATTACTTGAAATACATCTGAGAGTTTTCCTCCCATCTCAGTTTCAAATATTCTTTCACATTCTTTCAGTGGCTAAAGATGTCCTGGCTAAAATACCCGCAGATAAGGTCATGAAACAGTGCTGTCTCTGAGAGACACAGGAGTTTGAGCCTTCCTTGCATGTGTGTGTCCAGACAAAGCAAGACTTTAAACAAAAGCAAACCAACAGCCTTTTTAAACCCCCCACAAAAATGAACTGATGTTTCAGGTCTCTGGAGACTTTACTCACAATGTCTTCCATATGTAAACCAACCTTTGTCAGTTCCCTTAGTTACTCTCTTAACTTGTGGAATCCAATTTCAAGGATTTTTCACAGCATTCTGTTACTATGTTGTCTTGCTGTCAAGAAAGCTTTGGCTTTTGTTGGGGACAAAAGCCTGGACACCAGGTGTCCACCAAAGCCACCATATTGCTCCCTTCTTCCGCTGGATAGGGACAAGAGAATGTAACAAAAGGCTTGTGAGTCAAGATAAGGGCAGGGAGAGATCACTTGCTGATTACCATTGTGGGCAGACTGGACTTGGGGAAATGCATTTAATTTATTAGAAACTAAATCAGAGTATAATAGTCATGGGAAACAGTATTCCTTGAACTTCTCCAACATAAGTCCTTCTCTGCAGTTCTTCCTGATCTGCTTCAGCATGGATTCTTTCCACAGGCTGCAGTCCTTCAGGAACAGTTCCAGCATGGATCCCTAGTCTACAGATCCTGCCAGGAGCCTGCTCCAGCTCAGGTTTCCCACAGGCTCACAGCCTCCTTCAGGCACATCCACCTGCTCGGTGTGGGCTCCTCCAGGGCTGCAGGAGGTCTCTGCTCCCCCCTGTGCCTCCAGGGGCCTCCAGGGGCACAGCTGCCTCACCAAGGGCTACACCTCAGGCTGCCAGGGAATCTCGGCTCTGGCTCCTGGAGCAGCTCCTGCCCCTCCTCCTTCACTGACCCCGTGTCTGCAGAGCTGTTCCTCTGATATATTTGTACTCCTTTCTTCCAGCTGCAGTTGTGCAGGTTTTTTTCCTCCTTCTTAAATACATTATCCCAGAGGTGCTGCCACTGTCACTGGTGGTTTGGTCTTTCCTGGCAGCAGGTCCTTCCTGGATCTGTCTGATGTGGGCTCTGTCAGTCATGGGGGAAGCTTCTAGCAGCTTCTTGCAGAGCTACTGTGACAGCTACAGCTGGTTTGAAGCTGCCCAGATGAAATTTGCCACAACAGAAACTAGTTTGGCTAGCTTAGTTCATTAAAGAGTGGAAATGTGGCAAATGGATTTGTCCATTACCAAGTCTCTAGGTAAGACAATGATAAGTAGGAGTCGAACTCAAAACAGGGGGCGCCTGCCAATCCCAATCAATCCTGAATGCAGACATATCCTTGGCCAGTGGGCTGGGCAGCCTTGGAACCTCGACCAGTTGGTTGTTCAAGCACGGGAATTTTGAACCACCTATAAAAGGGGGCATCCATCAGTAAACTTAGTCTGTTTTGCATGACCTTCAGTTGTTGTGTGCCTGTCTCCAAAAATGCGACCAAAGGTGGTGACCTCTGATGTGACACAACACCTTCTGCTACCCCTGTAGCCCCCCTGCTACCAGAGCCTAGCCATGCAAACCCTGTGCAGCTCTTTGTTTTAGTATCAGGCATTTTGGATCTTCTCATGCTGCACTTGGGATATAAAGGAGAAAGAAAGCATAATTAAGTTTTCCCAAGCCATGAGTGCACATACAGTTTTTATGTGGAAGTGTCTAGTTGAGGAAATAGATTCCTGAGCCAGATATTCTGCGACATTTTAGACATTCTCTGTTCCTTCATCCCACTGGAAAAAAACAGTAGATTTTCTGGATAGTCACAATTCTCTCTCCTGGCTTTAATTTCATAGCTTGTGTAAGGCAGTTACAGCAAATGTCACATATCTAAAGAGTCTTTTCTCTTGTGTAAATTGTAACTTCACAACATAACAAAGACATTTTTGAATAGCTTATGATTTAATAAAACAACCAGCTTTAACAAGCAATCTCACAGAAAAGCAGTAAGTCACATCTTGCTGTTTCCTAGCCTGTTGTTTGAGGTTTCACTTGAGAATTTTCTGGTTCAAATGACTTTATGCCTGTTGGGGAACTTGCATAGTGCTGTTATGGCATTGCTCTGAACCTCAGAAACCCATGTGCTCAAGCTGGACCATCAGAGTACCCCTGGGAATCTTAAAATGATGGAGACCTCCAAGTTCTAGGGTGATAAACTATCCAGCAGCCTGAGCAGGATATTTTCTGAATTTTTCTCATGACCCAGGCCCCTATTTTGACACTTTGGGCAGACTTCAGTACACATCCACTTCTCTTTCCATCAGACTGACCCCGTGTTTATTTATTTCATACCATTTGACAAATTCCATTTAAATGAGTCTGATAGCTTCTCAGGGCTTAGCTTCCATCTATAAGTCCTACATTAAATCATACAATTACCTTTATTTTCTGTATCAGTGCCAGGATCATTTAGTCAGTCATTAGGTCAGATAGGGGTTGTGTTAAAAATGTTTTAAATTCCATATTTCTTCCAAAAGATTTCTGTGTGTCAAATAAGATATGTTCTGATACAGTCACAAGGGCTGAGCTAACAGGATGAAATGTCCCTGTTTCAGAAATAGACTTCATTTTGGAGTTCCAGGCTTGGTTAAAGTAATAAGTAGCTTCACCTCAGCTTTTTTTTTTTTTTCCCCCCATTTTGTCTGTTTGGTAATTGTCTTTTCTAATTTTCTTTGTTTGGGATTTCCTCAGTCAATTCTGAGTTCTCACAGAGATGAGGGGTTGAAGAGAAGAGGCTCACCTCTTTTCTTCCTTGTGAAGTTGGGAAAGATACTGAAGCCTTATCTTCTTCTGACAGACCCGTTAATCACATCCTTCTTAGTCAGGTTAAGCTGGATCCCTCCTGCATGTGAACTCATGGGAATCAGCTGTAAGGTAAACAAATTTAAATTGGGAAGGAAATATGTTCCTTTCTACTTATCTTCATGTTGTTCTGTTTACACTTGGTGAATCTGAACTTTTTAACAATATGCAGAGGGGAAAAATAGCACATGCCCAAATTTCAGGACTTCTACTCAGCTTTTCTGATTTGCTTCTTCAGTTTCATTCTGATTACAGATAAGTCACTGGGCCCTTAAAGGAGCTCTATGGCTTGGGATTCCATTTAATCTTCTATATATTAGGGAATTGATCATGTCTCTGGTCAAATCAGCAGCAGGTGTAAGATGTGGACACCATGTAAAAAAACAGGTTGTAATTTTTCTGGGCTGCTGAGTGTTGGTGGCATTTGTGCTAAAATCTTAAGTCTGGATGGGAGTAAGGCACTGGCAGAGGGATGCAGCCAGACTGAAGACGGTTGACAGGAGGGCAGCATGGAAGTGAGAAAGTCACTGAGAGGGACTTTTTACAAGGGTTAGTAGAGATAGAACATAGAGAATGGCTTTAAACTGACAGAGGGCAGGTTTAGATTAGCTATAAGGAAGAAAAATCTTTACAGTGAGGTGGTGAGGCACTGGCACAAGTTGCCCAGAAAAGCTGTGGGTGCCCCATCCCTGGAAGTTTTCAACACCAGGTTGGACAGGGCTTTGGGCACTGTGGTCTAATGGAAGATGTCAGTGCCCATGGCAGGGGGGTAGGATGAGCCTTAAGATTTCTTCCAGTCCAAAACATTCTGTGATTCTGTGATTTGAAGAACACAGATTGAGCAAAGCATGTTTTGCTCTAGAAAGGAAAACAAGGAGTAGGTTAAATGCCAGCTACTCACTGGAACATTTAAGGAGTGTTCAGCATGTGTACCCCTGAGCTGGTAGAGATATGTGGTCATTACTGAGTGCTCACAGATTGGATCTAGTATTTCATGCATATGCTGGGTTGCAGGAATTTATGTATATTTTTGCCTAAAATTTACAAGGATTACAGCCTTTTTGTTAAAATCTCATCATGACTTAATCAAATTTGCTGAAGTAACTGAAACTGAACCAGCTGCTTTAATGAGCTCCTTCTGAACAACTAAAGTGCTCCTGTTCATCTGAGTTAACTCTTTTTAGATTTTGGGTCTGAAATAAGAGAAAAGGCTGAACTCAATGCAAGTCTTCCACCATTGCAGGAAACTTTTTTTTTTTTTCTTGTGTGTGGGTTTCGTGTCGGCTCTGTGTTTAAAATATTAGGTATCTGTTCTGTGTAAAAATATTCAGATATTGTTTTGGAGGTCATTGACTGATTCTGATGCAGTTTATTTATAACCCTGGAAAAATAGAGCCAGGGTCCCTGAGCTCAACCATAATAAATAATAATGATAGGTAGATAAACAAATAAATTTAGATAGTGAATGCCAAATACAGTGCTAGTATAATTTCCTCAATGGTGACCTAATCAGCCTTTCTGCAGATGAAAAATGAAATAAATATCAGATATAATTGAGTTTTGAGTGGATAAGTAAATATCCTTTATTTTCTAGAGGGGCTTCATAAAATACATAAGAATAAAAAACAGTAAAGTTTGTGTGGGTTGAGTCTAATTTTAGATCAGTTAACACAATCAGGAAAAACAGGAAAGCTTTCATACATAGAAAGCATTTGCAAGTACGAAAGTTTGTGTGTTTTGGGTTTCTTTTACATTTTATTTTGACTTAGTAAGGGGGTTATTTTTCTTTAAAAACTGATTCTGAGTTATAGATTTACAGCATCATAGTTATGGCAGGAGTTCGTCAGCACTGTCTTTTTCTTCTTGTCAGTGATTTCTGAAATGAAATTGCTTCTTTTATCAAAACACAGCTGTGAGGAGGTACAGATATCAAACTTCTGTTTGACATATTTCATTAGAAACAATGCAAAAGCTGAAATGTCTTTCTGTAAAATCTGTCTATCTGAGCAGGTAACAGAGTATCTGGAATTGTTCGATTCTCTTTGTCATAAATGTATTGTGCTTTGTATAGAAAAGTGCTACACTGAGAATGTAGGCAAGGTGAAGCAAAATTGAGAGCACTAAAGTAATCACTTTAGTCACACTGCCATAAAAAGAATTGTGCAGACAGAATTAAAATCCCTTGTATCACTTACCATGACAGCTCTTATCAAAGCAACTGGTGGATGTTATGGCTGGCAGCTTTCACAGAGGGGCTGAGGGTTGGTGGGGGTTACAAACTTCATGTTCTTGCCTAAAAAACTTTTTTAGCTCCTCCTCCACTGATATTCTTGAACACAATTCACATCAGCTGGAATTCCACCAGCTGTATAACCATGGTCCATGCATGTGCTCTGGGTCTCTTCACTTGCACTTTGTGAAGGTGTTTTTGTTTGAGAAGCCAGAAACTCACACTGCTGACAGACCTAAGGTGTCATTTTAGCTCTACTGACAAGAGGGGGGAAAAAACCCTTCATTAAGGAGGTTTTGAATTTCCAATACCGTTCTTGGTTTTTTATTTTTAATTTGTTTTTGTTTCCAGTTCTGCAGTGTTTCTGCATGTTTACACAAATGAGATTCACAGTACCAAAGCTCAGGCTTTGCAGGATTCAGTTCTTAATCTGCGAGAGCTTTGAAGGGAGGAATTGCAGTCACCTTTGTGCACTGTGCGGTGTTGTGGGTATGTCGGTGCTGTACAAACCAGGGTAATGAGAGCAAATTTTCCTCCTTCAAAAGGATAAATCCTTTTGTTGGAAATTAATTAGTTTATTTGCATTATCAGAAGTTTGCATTTCTCTCGTTACCAAAAATTTCTTTAAACACCGTCCTTTCTATGACACAAACAAAGCCAACAAATGAGGAAAAGATAAATTCATCAACCAGGATGTGGAAGGCTTAGAGTTACCCTGCATCCCTCTGAGACCAAGGGAGCAGCTTCTGTCAGCTCTGTCAGGCACAGGATAAAACTCACTCAGCATTAGCACCTCTGCAGCACAAAGGAAGGTAGTTTTAAACTTATTAAATAATGGTGCCTTGAAGTCACTACAGACTGGTAGGTTTAAGGCCCACTGCTTTTCTCAGCAAAGCATTTCAGGTTGCTGAGCATGAACAAATTGCTTTAGTGCTGGGTGAGGCTGGGGTCTTCGAATAGACCAAAACCTGAAGACAAGTCTTGTGTTGGTGTCCTTCATTAATATGATAGTGGATGATTTTTAATTCAGGCAGATAGTTCTGGTTCTGCTGCAGAGTTTTCAGAGAGTGTTACAAAGCCAGGGATTATGTCAGTCCTTGCTTTGATCCTAATTTCAGCTCTAACTCATCTTCCATGCACACGATTTATTTATCAGACTTGTGTCCTTTGTGTCTCTGATGTCTCAGTTTCATGATTTCCCATTCACAAAGGGCAGTGTCTGTGAGACAGGGAGGTTGGTGTTTGGCTCATCTTACTCTGTAGATGGAATGGATTAAGGCCCTGTTCCATCACAGAAAATCTTGTTTCAGAGGCCACTTGTTGCTCTTGCTACAGCTTTTCTCCTCCCTGTTGCTTCTGTGGGACATCTATCTGAAAATAGCCTGAGGTTGTCAGACTTGCAATATTATCCCTATTTCATAAGTTGTCAAGCAGGAAAAAAAAAAGTTTGAAATAATTTATTAAGTGTGAACAGGTAGAGGAAAATGATGAACAACAAGATCACAAGTGGGCAGGTGACTGCTCTCTGAGAGAGGCTGACAGCAGTGATGGAAAGTTTAAATTACCTCTGAAATTATTCAATAACCAGCTGATGGAAAACTTTCTTGACAGTGTCCTTGGTAATCTCACCTCTTCTCTAGTGACAGCTGGATTTGCTGGTTTCCCATTCCTTTCTCCATCACAGCTGATGGCCTCATTGCAGCCTCACTCAGCAGTGGCTGCTGATGTGCCAGAGACAGAGAGCACGCAGGTGTGAAGGGACCAGCCTCCAGCTGCCTCCCACAAATCCACAAGTGCTGTTTATCAGGCCTGTGTCACCCTGGCTCTGCTCAATTCTTCTAATTCTGCCAGTTCTGGCAAGCAGCAGGGAAAGTGAGCAAATGGCTCAGCAAAGACCCTGTGCATTGTGCTTCAGTGTCCTGCTGGTGTGTTGTCTGAGTGAGTGTTCCTGCTTTCCTTTCAGCAAACCCCTGTGAGCTCCACTGCCGCCCCGTAGATGGCCATTTTTCAGAGAAGATGCTTGATGCAGTCACTGATGGCACTCCTTGCTTTGAAGGAAGGCACAGCCGAGATACCTGTATTAATGGCATGTGTAAGGTATTGGGTATGTTTGCATGTTTATTTCTCTACAATTTATTTTAAAAAGTTATGGGAAGATGCTTAACTATTTTTTTGGTAGGACCAAGGCCAAGTACTCCATTTTATCACATATTTATAGCAAGTTTGTAGCAAAAGCTTTCCCAGTAAACATAAGAGTAATTTCTACCCTTTTTTATGAGTCTATTTGACTGACTGCTGATTACTTTTGGTGCCTTTTAAACCCTCTGTTTTTTTCCCAGTATTTTAAAACATCAGTTCAAGAAAAGCTGTTTCTGATTAGAAGTTTTCACAAAGTATTGTAGCTTTAGGGTTGTAATTGGTGTCACTGCTGTCCATCGGGTTTTTTATGAAAATGTGATTTAACCATACATGTGTAGCTGTTCTGAGCTGTCTATTAATAGGATCAGACTTTGCAGTTGAGGGCAGTAAAAAGTAGTTTACAACACTGAACTGAGTAATGTCATACAATGAGATAATGGGCAAACACAGTGTATATGGCTCAATAATATTGTGCATTGAAGAATAAGTATAATGGTCTCTGCATATTCTGTGTGTTGGTAGCAGATTTCCAGGATGTTGTGTGTGTCTGTATGACATTTGAAGGAGTGTTCTGTAAATTCTGTAACCTCCACAATCTCAGCATGGCTTTTAGTCACTTTCTTATAAATCAAATGAGTATTTTTCTTGTAGAGGATATATTTACATCTGTGGTTTATTTCTTCAGATGGAGGGTTTGTCCTGTGCCTCCTTGAAGTCTAATAGCTTTTTTGCTTTTAGCATTTTTGGAAACAAGAGCAGGACTTGGTGACTTGGTAAACTACATTAGCTTACCCAGTATGGGAGTTGTGTGCCTCAAGCCACTTAATTGTATAAAAATGCAACTGGAAGGGACTTCAAGAAGTTGTCTGTTTCATCCCTGTACAAATAATACTCCTTTTTGGACATTTTTCACATTCTTTTCTTAAGGACGTCCAGTGATGGAAAATTCGCCTTTTTAATAGGTGATTGGTACACCCTCTTTTTAAACTTATTTTTTTAGAATGACAGTGCCTCAGAGACCAGTAATAAAATATGTGTTTTAAGCTTTCCTTACAATACTTGCATTTATGAAAGGGAGTTACTAAGATCTTGCTTAAGTTCACAGTGAAGAGGTCCTGCTTAACTTTGCTGAGAGGCAGGACGGGCCTGTGAACTATGATGGCTTTGAATGGTTCAAGCCAGAATGAATCATATCTTTAGCATAATGAAACATATAGTATATGTTGCATACCCTACCAGTGCTTTTGGCCTTCACTTGTGAGAGACCAATTACCAAATTCAGAAAGGCTGTCCTTGTGGAACATTCATTTTCTGATTTCCAGCTCAAATGGACTGGGATCGTTGTGATTAATTTTAGTTTCCATATGCTTTCTGTATTGAAACCTTGCCTGTGGGAGTTCAGATTTATACCTGTTTTAGAGATAGCAAGACTGAATTAATCCAAATTGAGAGATCAGAGATGAAAGAGAAGCTGATCTAATTGCAGTTTGTCCAGCCCAGGTGCATTTCAGCAATAACAGTTCTGTGGACCCAAAGATTTTCTGAGAAATTCCCTCCAGGGTGCTGTCGGTGTTGCTCATGGTGACTGTTGCTTCACATCTCGTGGCAAACACATTCATTTGGAGTCAGGATCACAGAATGAACAATATAGCCATGCAAAATGAGACCAAATGATGAATAGGTAACCCAAATAGGTCACAGTATTGAAAGATAGTATGCTTTCTGAAATAGGTACCCAGCACAACACCTGAGGAGAAGCTTTTTCATATGTCATCTAATTTACTAGTATTTGAGTCCAGCTAGCTGAACACAATAGATACATTAAAGGTCCTGGAGAATAAATCTGGAAATGCATTTAGTGTAATTAGTCTGGCACATCATTGTTGTAGTTTGATTGCAGCATGTTGATAATGATATAGAAAAGACATTCACAAGTGTTAAAGCGCTCTTCTGGTTTTCAGAACTGTATCTCACAAGAGCACTTCACATTTGTCCTGAGTACTAAAATAACATTTCACTTTGGTCTGAAATTGAGAAAAAAAATTATATTAATATGGTATGAGATCCGCTGTCTAAATTGCTCACATGTGATTGGCGTGTAGAGTAGCTATTTTTTGTCAAGTAAGTTTAGAGTTTTCCTACTGGGTGTGTCATAACAAGATAGATAGATCCAATAAAGAATTTCATCTTCTAAATTCATCTGATTTTAGTCTGATTTTGCAGTTTGTCACAAGTTTATTCAGAGCAATCAGAGAAACTGGTCTTTCTTTGATGGCTAAATGTGGATTGAGGTGCTTCATTTTAGCTACCTGAGGTATACCAGATGCTTTCCTAGCTGGCCTGACAAAGCCACAATATGCATCTTCAAGGGAGAAGTGAGTACAGACAGACCACTGATTTCACTTGGTCCTTTTAATTTATCTCCTAATTTTTTGGAAGTGCTGCCCGTGCATCAGTGCTGAAGGAGGGCGTTGTGAGTGCTGAAGTGAGGTGTTGTTTGCACGGTATTCCTTTAGAACTTGTCGATTCAAAGACAAGCTAAAATTGTTAACTCATTTGAAGGCCTGGCCTATAAAATAGCTGGGTTCTCTCTCAACACTGACCATACAGAGCAGAAAAGTTCTGTCAGGAGATCTGATAAGATCTGTCAATAACTTAGTCTCAAATCATCAAGCTATGCTATGACTAGGTTTTTTTTTACTGTATGTCTTAGCCCTCATTTTTCAGTTGCTGTTTTCTCCCTTTTATTTGGGAGATTTTTAAAGCACATAGCCTATATTCCCGTGCTTAAATTATGCATCACAACTGCACTCTTAATTCTTACTAGGTGAGTCCAGTAAGAATAACCTTACTAGGTTGTTCCCCCAGTGTTAATGAGTGGAGATACTGCCACCAGAGTATGGTTGTTTAGCACTGATAATGGGGATTTTTTGTTAAGTACAAGCCATTTTTTATTAAGTACAAGCCATAATCTAAAAGTGAAGGCTTACATGTTCTTTGCACTGGAGTGTGCAGATGCTAAGAGTGGAGGATCTGGCATCTGTGATGTTTCTAGCAGCCACTCATCTGCTGCACAGAATTTTGATAGGCCTAAGTGATGTTCAGTCATGCAAATCTGTGGTAATTCACAGCTGTGACTGTGAAAGACTGACACTGTACTGGAGAATTACACAGCTGTGTAGTAGGGAAGGAACCAATTTTTTTCTCTTACTGAAAAGCAGATTGGATTTTTACACAGCTTGGATTTTTGTGCAGTAACTTCACCGCTTCACACTTCAGCTTTCTCCTCCCACTGCTAGTCCAACAGGACATTTGATTCAGACCCATATAGACAAATTACAAGATAAATTGCTGACATCAGGACACATTTCTCTCCATTCAAGGCAATGTCATGGCCAACATGAAGTAAACATGATTGCTTTGTTTGAAGACTTTGTGGGGGAGACAAAAAAGGGAAGACCTTAAAGTTCAATATAGCATTCACATAATGAATATTCAAGCAGTACCCTTCAAGGCCATACCCTTGAATGACAGCAAGGACTTTTTATATCTGTCCCCCACTGCCAATCTGACTCAAAAGCCTCTCCCTCTGGAAATGGAAAAAGGCCAATATCTCTGGCTGTTTTCCCTTTAGTCACTGAGCAGCAGGAAATAAATTGTTTCTCCTTCCTGTAATTCAGCCGGGCAGTTCAGGTCATTACATCTGCCTCCGTACTGTGTGCTGTGAGCAGAAACAAAGCTGATCTCAGATGCATTAATAAAGGCTCTTGGTGAGTGGGACAATGGCAAAGGGCTGCAGGGAGGGATGCTAAGTTGTGTTGCCCACGCCATGGCACACAGTGGTTCCTGTAACGCAGCATGGTTCACCGGCAAATAGTGCACAAGTACATATGTGTATTAAAAAAATGAGAGCCTAATTGCTGCTGATATTCTTTCCTACTTTATAACCTGTATTAGTCTCCAGAACCCCTTTAGCAAGTGCTTGTCAGAAATTCATCATAGAGTCATATCATGGTTCATGTTGGAATGGACCTTAAATATCATATAGTTCTGGACTGCAAGTGCACATTAATGGGTCATACTGACCTTCTGGAAAGTTTGAGGCATGTTGAGAAAATGCATCCACAAGAATAATGAGGAAAGCAAGTAAAAAGAAGAATGAAGCATCTTGAAATTATTATAATGGATGGCAAAAATAATGTGGTATTCACTGGAGTGATAAAGGAAAACATGGTCTGGAAATTAAAGTTCATGGAAATGTATCTGGAGTAAATGACTGCTGTTTATTCTGAGACATTAGAATATTGCTTCGTGATGGTTTTTAATGGCTTTGTAAGATGAGACCCTGCTGTTAGATGTGAAGGTCATGGCAGCACCAGCAGCACCCCATGGCTGGGGAATGGAGCAAAGACTTTATTTACTGTAGCAGAGTAAATTGTCTGCCCTACCTCATTCTTGGGTATTCCAAAACCCCGGGAATATGTAGGAACGTTGCATGTATAGGCTCATATCTGATCGGATACAAACTTCTGTGTCAGAAGAGCAGTGAAACACAAACTTCTGCTGCTGTTATTGGAAGGCACAAAGGGATTCCCTTCACATCATAGTGATGCCATATTTTGATTTCATAGACCTGTTGCTAAAGGAAATGGCCAAGTGGGAAAGATCTGAGCTCATGGAGTACAGCCCATGCAGAAGCACTGATTCTCTAATCCCAAAGGCAGGGAAGGGATGATACCGTGTTGCTGCCATCTCAGTTGGAGCCAGGGCTGCAGCTGTTCTAATCAGAAGTAATTAGTTAAACCTGTGGGCCTTTTTTACACCCCGCAATACTTGCTAGGGAAATATGCTCAGTGATGTTCATTTCAAAGTATCTGATTGACAGTGTGAAAGAGATAAATTAATTCTGCGTGCAGCCGCTCAAACAAGAATGCACAGTAAATAAAGGACAGAAACCTTTTCCAAAACATGAATTTCCTACCAGAAAATGATAATTTGGAAAAAAAAAAGTACAATTTGAAGACAAGTAATTTTTAGAGAAGTTCAAAATACAAGCTCCCAGCAGTGAATAATTATATTTTCTAACAGCAAAGCACAAGAGTTCCATCTTCAGACTTTGCCCATCTTTCTGTTCAAGTATTTTTGTGCATAGTATAGAAAATAAACCTCAAATTCTATGACTCTCCAGTGTCTTATTATGTCTCTGGTCTAATAATAAGCCAGATAGCTATTACTTCACTGTTTGCAGATGATTAACAGATGTACTAATAGTACAGTAGGTGTACTGTGGAATGCATCACTGAGAAAACAGCAACTCTTCAGCCTCTCTAAATTATTAGGAAGTGTTAAACTGATGCAGGGACAGATCTGAATTCCTGGAAGGATAAAGAAACCTCCTATTCATGTAGCAGTGGTGTCTGTGCATTCTGAATAGTTGATTAAATCCGTCCCTTGTCAAATAGCTTTATACTTGGAGGCAAAAAGTTAGTTACCTTGCTAACATATCGTTATCTCTGTAGCCTTCTGTACTGCTCATAAGTGTGGTCCTTGGTGCCAGGATCTGTCTGTGTGCAAAACATTACAAAACCTTCCATTTTTTGAAAGTGGCCTTCACAGAAAGGAGGGAGAAGCTGAGGCTGCTGCAGAACTTTTTGACATGGCTGTGACTTTTCAGAGGTGATGTGAAAGGTGCTGGATATGAATTGGCAGTAAGTGATAGATGCATCTCTTTTTTGGAATCTTCTTTTAAGTGATGCAGTTTGGCACCATCTGTAGCTTGAGGACTTTCCTTGTTTCTGTTTCTCAGTTTCTCTAATTGTTCATTAAATCATTGGCACTTAGACAAATGTTCAGGTATTTCTTAAGCTGAAAATGATAGAAAAATACTAGAAAATGCAGGAGCCTGTATACCTAGGTTAGTCTAATAGATGGATTTTCCTGTCAGAATATTGCAGAAATATACAGTAGCTGATGTACTGAAGGTAAAATAAGATGAACATCAAAAGAGGTATATGATTTTCATACATCAGGAGGGTTAGACAGGTTGGCAGGTGTAGCACCTGAAAGCTTGAAAAAATCAGCTGAGAAAACCTGTTGGGGGTGACTTTATGATGCTGTATACTCTATCTCAAACCAAGACAAAACCTTGACATACTACCAGACTTCTGGCTATTCATCTGTATCACAGGCCTCCAGGTATCTTAGATGTTATTAACAACCACTAAGAGTTGGACTTTATGCTGTGTTCTGCAATCTTGCCTGTTTTCGAAGAGAGGCAGAAAAAAAATCCCAAAACCAAATGCAAATTCTGTTGAAATTTAAAGACGTTAGAGCACAGAATTTTTGGTTTGAGCAAGGAAGTTTTTTCCTGACTCAGGATGAATACATTTTTCTCTGACTTTCTTCCTGTAGCAAGCATAAACTGGAAAATATTTTTTAGTAGAACTTGACCCACTTGAGCCCCTGTATCTGGACCCATGCCCCTGTGGTGGCAAGCTGGGGAGTCATTTGTAAAATTTCATGCCTACTGAAGAGTTTCTCTTTGCCAGGGGGGTTGACTGTAGTAGAGGTTCTGTGCTGTGAGATGGCCACAAAAAGCTGGCAGAGATTTCAATTCTGTTACTGCATTGCATTCTCAGGAACCTGTGGATGGCTCTATGACATAAGAAAGCAGACACAAGTCCTAGATATAGTGGCCAGTCCTAGATAATGAGGCCATTTGGGTGGCACATTTCTGTCTCAAATGACTGGTCACTACTGTATGTTTTGTGACATGATGATGGTTTTTGTTTGTTGGTTTGTTTTTCACCTTGGTGTAATACACTATACAGTATATACAATATATACTGCTCAGAAGTGCAGTGATAGATGAGCTCTGAGTAATTAATTCTGGAGGCTGCATTTATTCTGACACTGTTTTTCCTTCTAGGCTGTTGGCTGTGATTATGAGATAAATTCCAACGCAACAGAAGACCAGTGTGGAGTTTGCCTGGGAGATGGCTCTGCTTGCCATACAGTGAAGATGATGTTTAATCAAAGTGAAGGATTTGGTAATACGGATTCTTCCTTTAAGTTTTTCCATTGGTGAAGTCATTTCTCTGTGTAAAAATTATTAAAGTGCTTCTCGTTGAAAACTGAGTGATTATCTGTGTGGGAAATTGTAAATGGGTGTTTCAGTGAATCATGCTTCTGCCAGAAAAAAATGCATGCTCTGTGCATAGTCAGATCTGGCCATCATTTGATCTGTAGTGCTGTGCTAATGACCTGAGTGAAACTACTCTTTTCTCCTTGAAGTTGGAAAGGAGAAGCAAATTCTTCAGTCCTTGTAGAGCTGTGCACACAGCAAGGGTTTCGTTAATTTGTTCATGTCTGTTTGGGGAGCATATAGATTTAATTTTAATTTAAAAGGGAAGGATTAATAGCATCTGAGGGTTGCCAGTTCACAGGTGTGCAGAAGCACCCACAATAAGGTTGCTCCAGGATTTAATGAGCTCAGTGTGTAGGTAAGACAGCTCACAATTTGACTGTCATTGAATCTTGGATCTCTAGATACTTATCAAATGAAACCACATAACCAAGAACAATTACATATACACCATCCACAGAATTTTAAACCAAAAATTTATTATGTTGAGTGACAAGCTCAAAAGCTTGCTGCTGATTAGCTTTCCTTTCAAAATCAGATAATGTTTATTGGGAATCAGTGAGAGGCTCTGGGAAATCAGGAAGTAATTTAGCTGGTGGGGAGGGCCAGGGAGAGGCAGAAGATGATATACTGAACAAATGATAACTTCCCTTACCAGACAGTTGCAATACATTTAAAATAAGGTTTATGAGCAGCAGCAGGTGATTCAGACAAAAATAACTATGCAAAATCTTGAAAGGATATACATGCTTTTGTGTTGCAATAGAATACAAATTGGCTTATAGTTTTATGCTTTGTGTTTCAAATAAATTATATTCTAATTAAATAGAAAAAAAAAAAACAACCAACCCAACCGCACTGTAAAAGGACACCAACATTGCAAAGCCAAGCTGCCAGGATGTGACATAATTAAGATTTTCCATGTTGTGTTAATTTGTCCTGGTTGTAAGTATGCCTTCTAATCAAGCCTTTAGTTACATAATCACACACTGTGTTTGCAACATGTCTTCTCTTCACTGAATAGGTAGAACATTTGGGAGAATCATTAGACTAGGTTACTTACAATAGACCTAGACAACTGATTTCCGGAATAATACAAGTCATTCAATGAGCTTCCAGATTTTCTTACTTCATTCACTTAGAAAAAACTGATTCACTTAGAAAAAAGTGTTTGGATTTCCAATCAGTCAAGGAGACTTGCAAAAGGTAATATTCAGAAAATGCTCCTTCTTAAACATCAATCACTGGAAATCCGTATATATAATTATATATTATCAATCTAATTGGGAAAGACTTGAAGTAGACAGATTCTATTTTGTACCATAAGCAGCATAGGACATTTTAACCAATATTCATTACACCACAAAAGAGCTGCAAAGAAAATCAGATGTTGAAGACTCTCAGGCACTTTCAGCAGCAGGATGTTGTACAGCACATAAATAGTTCTGGTGGGAGAAGAACATTGATACTGAAGATTGCTTAGCATACCCAGCGTGGTTTATCTCACTCGTGTGAGTGAGTAATCAAAGGTGATAAGCTCATTTCACAAGAAAGATGAAGAGGATGTGATTCTCAGAATTTAATTCATGACTTCAGAAAGGTGTGATGAGAGCCGGGGAACACATGTTCCGGTCTTGAAGTAAACCAGCACAAAGTGCAGCTCACACTCCCAGTGCACCAGCTTGTAACAATATCCATCTAATTTCTAAAGCTCAGCTAGGGGGAATAACAAGAAAGCTACCTGTGTTTGTGTTCAAGTATCTATGTGAACTTCCTATTTTTACAATTTTGTATAACAACAATAGCAGCTTCCTGTAAGATAAGAAGCACAGTCTGATGTCACATATTGCCTGTGATGTGAACAAAATTCTGTAATAGATGCTTTGGGTCATTCTTAACATACTGACCAAAAATCTCTAGATACCTATCCATGAAGAGCCCTTGAACTTTGTTACGAATATCGGCAGTTTAACAATATATGCTGAATTTATAGTAGTAATTTGAGGCATTTGAATAACAGTCTTTTGTTATTGTTGTTGTTGTAAGGCAAACAGTCACAGAGAAGTTAAATGCCTTAAGAGAAGGTACATGGAATTCTGTGCATACCTGTACATTGGGTAAATGAACATAACATAAATGAAAATGTTTTTTGCAAATTGAAAAAAACCTTTCCCACAACAGACTGTTAACTTGCTGGAACTCCCTGGCATTTCTCCAGATTACAGTATGCCAGAGCCCTTAGGCATGGATATGGAAATATTGATGCTCATGTGTGGAGTAGATTTCCCCTGGCACAGCTCTGAAAGTCATTCACCTCTGCATTCCATTTAAATGCCACTGGCATCGCCTAAACACTATTCCCCAAGTGACACTAGAAACCCTGACTTGGAAAGTCACACTATTAACAAACTGAAATACAAGCTCTGTGGCAGCATATTTGTGTATTTTTTCAAGCAAAGCTGTTGTTTTAATCATCTTACAAATAAGTAAAATGTAGTGACATTTCTATTGTTCACCTCCATAAATTTTTCTTGTCTCTTAGGATATGTTGATATTGGGCTCATTCCAAAAGGTGCAAGGGGAATCAAAGTCATGGAAGTTACAGAATCAGGAAACTTCCTTGCTATGCGAAGCAAAGACCCAGAAAAATACTACCTGAATGGAGGCTTTATCATCCAGTGGAATGGTGAATACAAAGTGGCAGGCACAATATTTCAGTATGACAGAACAGGGGATCTAGAAAATCTGACTGCTCCAGGACCCACCAATGAATCAATATGGATTCAGGTAAACAGGAGATCAAGACCAGAATCTGCTAATTTGCATGGCAGCAGAATGTGCTGGGGCCCTGGAAGTGGAGCTGGGAAAATACGTATGTTGGTCTATAAGCCACTGTAAATGTGCTGTCTTGAGAAAAAAGCAAAAACAGTTGAGCTGTTTTGGAGAGAAATAAGCACCTTTCTTTGAGAGTAGTTCATCCTGCCTAGGGACACATGTCCTGTATTGCACTCCAATATTTGTTAAAGATTGGTATAGTCCTGTGCTGCCACTAGGACAGGGACCCTGCTGCCTGTAGTTGGTCAGTCCTTTGCCCAAACTTTCTTGTCTCTTTTACTAAATGTAACCAACACATGGCTGTGATGTGAACCAGATCTAGATGTAAAATAAGTTGTCACAAAAGGTGAGCTGATGTCAGGCTGTGAACAGCGAGAGCTAGGGACAGCTGAGAGCAGTGGCAGCTTACACAGAGCAAGGAGAGCCTACAGCATAACAGATGGGTTAATAGCTTATGGTAAGTGAAACTGACCCATTTAACATCCACAGAGGCTGATTGCTTTTGTTTCTTTCATGTTGCTGTATGGATTCTGACTTACACGTAACCAGTTTCTGTCAGTTCTGAAAAAATAGTTTGGAATTGGCCTTTCAGTCTTTGGAAGTATCTCTCACATGCTTGTTTGCATGTGTATCCACCATGCAATCAAAAGAAGTATTAGGGGTGTGATGGAAGACCACTTTCACACTTCGAATGTCTGGTGAGAAGACAAAACTAAAGAGTGCTCAGACTTTGAGTACAATTGGGAGGAAGAGTAAAAGTTCATGGCTGAAGACTTTTTTTCCCTTGATGATGTTTACTTTCTCAGGTAAATTTCTTGAGTACCCCTTCTCAGTTGGAATTTTTCTTCTTTATTCAGAAACACTGAAAAATGATATTAAAGCAGTGTCTGAATAGCATCTGTAATTTTCTGACTTAATGGTTGTTTTGTAACAGCTATTTCAGCAGGTAGTAAAATTATAATTAATAATGGGGATAGGCAATAGCTCTTAATCAGCACCATAGGGATGCTCTGGATGGACTTTGCATTATCTTTTCTTATAGTCAGTAGAATACCAATTATGGTGACCCATTTATCCCCACCTGTGGTTGCAGAAATGCATGGTAAACAACTGTGTCTTTGAAAGATTAATGTATGCCACTGTCGAAAAAGAAGTAGAATTTTTACAAGTCTGCTTCTCTGAATTGGTATCAGACTTTATGGGCAGCTTTAATTATTCCAGTTTCACACTTTGAGAGCTTTTGACCAGTAGATTATTAATCAAACAATTAATAAACCCCACTCTCTCCAGCTGCTTTTTCAAGAAACTAACCCTGGAATCGAGTATGAATACACTGTACGTAAAGAAGAAAGTAATGAGAATGAGATTGGAGAGCCAGAGTATTTTTGGCAATATGGAGAGTGGACAGCCTGCAGTGTTACCTGTGGAAGAGGTAATCCCTCACTTCCTTTTTCTCTTACTGTTTTCCTTCATTACAGATGTAGTCCTCAAAGAGGTAATGCTCTTTAATCTGCCTTTGGTGGGAAATCAGATCACATGGTTTCAGAAATAATGTGAGCAATAATTTGTTTATGTTAAGTGGGGCAGAGCACTGGAACAGGCTGCCCAGGGAGGCTGTGGAGTCACCTTCTCTGGAGCTATTAAAAATCTTCCTGGTTGTGATCCTGTGCAGCTTTCTCCAGGAGTCCCTGCTCTAGCAGGGGGGTGAGACTGCATGATCTCCAGAGGTCCCTTCCAACCCCAGCCATTCTCTGATTCTGTGGATAATGTATTTTGACTCCTAAATAAAAATGTTTAAAATTAGGTAAGTAAAATAGGTTTCTAAAACACCTGCCCTGAAATTCTCAGCTTCTGTGAACCAAAATAAGAAGGTACCATTTTCTTTCCCTTATATGTTTTTATCAATACTGTTCACCATAGCCCTTCTTTCCAGCAATACAAATTTATGACCTACTATTGTTTCCCTTTTAAGTCTTTTCTATATAATAACTACAAAAAATATTCTTAACTTCTGTCCTGCCTTGACAAGTAACAACTCTTTTTTGTACATTGCTCAATAGTTACTTAATTGCAATTAGTCTTGAGAACTTCCATGTCTTTGCCAGTTTGGCAATAGCTTGGGTACCACTGCAGTTATACTGTAGTTCTGTGCAGCACATTAAGCCAGACAAGCAGAATGATGACTGTGAAGCAGGATTAACAACAGGTCTGTTGTGGCTTCTGGTAATTCACACAAAATGCTGGCAGGAGAACTTTCTCTGAAGTAGCTAACATCAGTGAGATAAAATTAATATTTGTAGTAAATCAACAATAAGGATAAAGAGACCAGATATTTACAATAGTAATTTTTTTTTGTCCATGTGTTGTGGGAATAATTTTGAAAATGTGACGAAAAGCTTGTATATGAAGGGAAGTTTGAGGTTGGGAGAAAGGAATTGTAGCCTTCTGTCTGAATTAGCTCTTGATTTTCACAGAATTCTGGAGATACAACCATAAGCTTGTTTTTTGGCGATTCTGTACAGTGTGGAAAATGTACAGAAGAGTAGAAGATTAGTGTTACAACGAGACCAATAATAGGAGAAAGACCTTTTCTAATGCTAGAGTTTTGTTAGTGGTTTTTGGTAATTACTTGGCAAAAGCAGTAATTACTGCTTTTTTAACTGCTCTGTGGAAGAAAAGAAAAAGGACAAACAAGTGTTGTAATAAACCGAGTTGTGATTCTAAATGTAGTGATGATTGCAGAAATGACATTTTTTAATCTCTTCTGCCAGGAAAGACTCTAAAATAATGCATTTTCAGTGGCTTAGACAAAAGGCATTTTATGACTTAATTTTATAAGATTAAAAGAAGAACTTTTAGAAGCCTAGTATAAAACATCCCATCCCAATTACATCCACATATTATTTTAAAATATTTATATATATATATATAATCAACATATTACAGAGATGTGTGTTCATTCATATATATATATGCTTGATTAGATAGATGTTGTGATTTTTTTTCTGGATTTTTTTTGGGAATAGTCTCTCAGCACAAAACTTTATATGCTTTCTGATGGGGAGACACCCACCATTTTCTTTAAATAGGTGCACAGAACAAGTGGTTTTGCTTAACTGTGTTCTGTAAGTTTGTTTCTGATACCTGCCTTGTTCTGAGTCATGTTTAATGTAAAAATTGCTGTGATAAAAAGGGGATTGATTTAGTAGACTGTTTGTTATGCTGTTTTGAGGTTATTTTTACATTAGCTGCAGTTTTTCCAGAACTGTTCTCACTAGGTAAATTGTAGCCCTGTTTACTCTCTTCTGGCTAACAAACTGTGATGTGGCTTTGATTTCTGCCCCATGGGTTACTTAGATAGGTAACTGTGGTATGTGAGGTTTTTTCAGTTCTTATCTGCTAATTGGCTTCCTCTGTTAGCTGCATTTTTGCTCTTAATAATGTTTTTTAAGCTTACTGCCTTTGTGTAAGTAGAAATCATGTGTTTCAGACAAGATTATGGACTTGGTGGCATCAGTTTGAAGGGAAACCGAGAGGTGCATCCCAGTTCATGAAGGGCATAGACACCTCACCAGTTCTCTGCATTCCTTCATGGACAGAAGAAAAGAAATTAATAAACCTGTAGCCCTCTCTCCCCTGTGATATAAGTGTTTAGAGAAGTAACTGTACAGGTCTAAAGAGGGGTGTAGTTTTCTGATGCAGTCAGGATATTGTCTCTCACTCCCTGCTCATTAAAATAGAGAAATCCTGGCTCCAATGCATCACTTGGGAGTGGGAAATCTGATAAGCCAATCTGCCTGCAGCTCTCTGCAAGTTCACGTTCTATTTGGTTGTGCTCTGGCCATGGGGATGTGGACCAGCATCACTGCTCAGAGCACCACTGAGGTTGGAAAACACCTGCAAGATCAGGGAGTCCCAAGCCTTGACCAAACACGACCTCATCAACCAAACCGTGGCCCCAGGTGCCATATCCGGTTGTTTCTGGAACACTCCCAGGGATGGTGACTCCACCACTTCCCTGGGCACTCTGTTCCAATGCTTGACTACCCTTTCAGGGAAGAAATTCTCCCTGATGTCCAACTGACTTTCACAAAACTTCCTTCTGACTTCCACAAAACTTCTTCAGGCTGTGAACAATGCAGTCAATTTTATGTGAATGTTCACTCTGTTTAGATTCAGAACTTATTGCTGTTGGCAGTAACACTTGTTGTACCAAATCACTGGCATTTGAAGTGTTTTGAGACGCTTATAAGATAAAAGTGCACTGAAGTAGACAAGATCATCTTCTGCTATGGGTGTGCTGCAGGACAGGTCTTATTGAAGATAAGCCTACAGAGAGATAAATAAGAAAAGCTGTATTTATTTAGCCTAATGTTAGTAGTAAATAGCTTTTAAGGATTATTGCAGTAACCATATGGTAAACAATAAACCAATATTTTTAGGATAAAAAGGGGGACCAAGAAAGATGAACTGCTGAAATAACTTTGACAGCCACAGCCAGTGGGAGAAAATGATCCTTACCTAGACTTCTGTTCTCTTGTCAAACCTGGACCTGCCAAAGATCCCGCAGAGGTCCTTTCATCACCACTGGCCAAAAACACAACAATAAATTCAAGGGTACTTCAGCCTTTGGTAGCCACAGAAATCAGAACAATACAAACAAATGCTTTCTGGAGCCAAGAAAGAACATGTGCATTAGGGAATAAGAAATTCTCTAGGCAGGGCAATAAACCGATGCAGGAAATTTTCATCAATCCTAAGAGAAAACAAAGTGATTTTAGCCCTATGCAGCTCTTGTGCATGTGCAGCTCTTCATCCATGGGAAATGTATCTGGAAAAAGTCCCAGTGATGAATAAGAACTTCTAGAGTAAAGCTGTCTCTTTCCAGAATGAACTCAGGACAGCTCCCTGGACATATTTTCCCCCAGATTCTTCACCTCAAGGTTGCGCCATGCCACGCCCTGTGCATCATATGCATGTCCTTCTCCAGCTCCACTGCAATGGAGAAACAGAATATTCAAATGTTCTCATGGCTTCTTTCATTTCCTTCATGTGCTTCCATCTATTGTAGTGTCAAAGAAGGTTGTGGCCAGTCTACTGTAACACCACTGAACAGGAAAAAAATACTCTGAAAAAATCAATGCTTTCTGTGGCAAGTATACCTAATACTGCATGCAGGGCAAAGGAAAACACACTGCAATACCTGATATTCTATTGCAATGTGTAAAATAGATAAGCAGTTACATTGCAATCCAGTTCATGGCAAACAAGCACCAAAGGGGATAATTTGTAGTAAAAGTCATAACCCTTTCTCTGTCCTGAATGCAGGACAGGTTGAATCTCTTCCTGCCATTTGCTTTGTGCTGAAAGGAATTGCTTTGCAGTCAGAATGTGTGCACAAACAGTCCTGCAAACTACTGCACCCTCTGGACAAGAGCTGTCCCACCAGAGCCTGCTCTCAAGACAGCAGGTAGAGCCTGTAAGCTTTTCTACATGCATATTAATTTAAATGTGTCACTGAGGTTCTTTTCTAGACCAACTACCTATTATTTCTCCTTTAAATAATCACGGAATGGGTTATATTGGAATTAAAAGTATAAATACTTCCTCCTTGTCTAAAGGCTTTGGTCTTGTTTCTTAGAACCAGCTTTGAGTGGCATTAATTGTAACAAAAAGCATAGCACAGCACAGCTGCAGCGAAGGGAAAATATTAGCCAACATCAAAACTTTGTTTCTCCACAGATAGTATCGGTAATTGGCAGATTTTGAAAGCTCTGCTAAAGGACTTAACTCTAAGATTCTTTTTGGGGTTAACTGTTATGTGCCCTCTAAATCCTTCACAACTTTTATAAAGGCCACTCTGCAAAATTATCTCCAAGTGTTCCTACACTTTTAGTATTGGTTTTAGAATACAAAGGTCACCGTTTCCATTCACTGTTGTGTGTCTGAGTTTTATAGCACTGCAAGTGTAAAGATTGGCACTTGTATTCTGTGCATAACTTGTGTAGGCACAGAATATAATTTGCTCATTCAAATACAAAGTGGACTCCTTGCAAACTATCTTAAGTGCACAGCTCAATTACATGTTCACATGAGTTCTAAAGTCAGATATGTGTGTTTCTCATACACCTATTATAGACTTGCTTATGATCCTTAATTTCTGTTGTTTACAGCCCAAACTGAGGGCTCTGCAGCAATAAGATTTCTAATCTCTCTTTCAAAAGCCTTTCACACCCAGATGACTTTGAACTGGTACCTTTCTTTGCAAACCAAGTGAAAAATCAAGGTATGTGTGGGTCAGCCTCACATCTAAAGAGACCTGCTTTAGGGATGAAGTGTCACAGAGAAGTAGAAGGAATCTCTGAGTAGATTTAGTGAAATGAAGATTATTCTCTGATCTGATGATTATCTTTCTTGGTTTCTCCTATCTTTCCTAGAAATACCTGTAAGGTTTTTTTCACAGAACTGAGATAGTACATGTCAGTTGAACTAATCAGTATTGAGTTCAGAAAGAAGTAAAAGTGGCGAATGGAGAAAAACAGCTACCTCTCAAAGCCATTCAGAAAAAATGTTTAGGTATAAAATTTTACTGAGATTTCAGTATTTTTAAAATTTTTAATCATGGCTTAAATAAGATATTACCCTCCTAACTTGTATAACTGTAAATACTTGCTGGGGCAGGGTCAGTAGTGATAGTTGTCTTCTTCTGCAGTGTTTTCTGGTTCAACTTGCTCAAACTGATAAAACCATTTAATTATGTCATAGCATGTAAACCTACATCTGTATGTGTGTGTTTCTATATGCATATAGGATTCCTTCCAACTTTGGAGCTCAGCTGCCAGAGATTTTGAAACTACAGTGGGAGTTCACATAACTTTCATAAAGAGGTTGTTTATTAGAATAAACTAGTTCATTGATGTCAGCTGGTCATTTATGAGAATGTACAGCTTCAAAGCAAAACCTTTTGCAAAGGTTTATAGGCGCTTTAAAATGAATTGTAGCAGCTGAAATGACACTAAAAATTTATCAAAGCAAAGATTTGTTGTTGTTTGTATTTGGAACAACAACATATCATGATTTTGAAAGTAACAGAAACATTTCCACTGGCTGATTTGTTTTCAGCTAGCAGAAAGTTTGCTGAATTTTCTAGTCATATTTATATCAGGGCATGAAAGAGAGCACTGCTCCCTGGGAGTTCTGCACTGAGACAAAAGACTTTCTCCTGTTTGAAGTCACCTATGAATGTGAGATCACCATGTCCAGGCTTACTTCAGTCTTGCAACTGCACCATGGACCCATGGACTGTTGAATGCCTCAGTCCCTTAATCTTCCCTTACAGGTGACACTAATCACAGTTCTAGAAGATCAGCCTTCATATCTGACTGGAGCAGAGTCAGTCATCAAATCTTGTGCTGTAGTCAGTAATTGTGTTATATGTCTCAGAAATCTGAAAGTAATCAAAAAGTGAAAGCATTTCCTCACATACCTGATATTCTCAGGTGGTAGAAAAAAGGGATTTCTATGAAATGACCCAAATACGCATGCAAAACTCTCTTCTGTGTTCTTGACCCAGTGCAGGATTGATGATTGGATTTGTTGATCCCACAGGGCTTTTCCAACCTTAACATTTTAATGATGCTCTGAGTATATAGAGGAATATATTACTAATTCCCAATTATTTTCTATGGATTGCTGTTCTTATCTTCCATGTAGTTTCCCACACTAGTTATTAGGAGGCCTGAGGAAAGAAAAAGCTTGTTTCCTAAACATACTGCTAAATAGCCTAACACTTATCCTTGGTGCCACAACAGTGCTGTTAGGCCCTGTGCATCCCAGGAGGAAGATAAAAGTTCTAGAGATGCAGTGATCTACCAGTGTGTATTAATTGTTGTGAATAAATAGAACAGTTAATTAGAGTTAATAAATGATTTTTCAGTCTTTTTAGTCCTTAAGATTGTTTGGGCTATTTTAATGTCTCTATATCAGTCTCACTGCAATCTTTCAAACTGTAATATTGCAATACTTTTGTTTACATTGGGTTGCAGCAAGAGATATACCTCAAATTATTGCAGAACTATGTGGGAAGCAGGCTCCTGAAAACTGGCTTTCTTTAGATTCACACTAGGTTAATGTAGTATTTTGGTTCATGTTTCCTTCTGTTAAATGAGTGGGGTTTTGTATAAATGGAAATTATAGGAAATAACCCAAATGGTTTGTTTGGATTTTTTCTGTGTGTCTCTTCATCACTGTGCTTTGCCTCTTGTGCTGAATGTTGTGTATTATTTACTTAGAAAACAGAAGACATTTTTCATCATTGATTTCAGTCGAAATGTGCACCAAAACTTCTTAAAAGTTGAATTCACGTTAAAAGTCACAGGATTATTCTGTGGCTCTGCTTAAACAGCCTTCCCAATGAGCAGAGGAAAGGTCAGCAAAGCCAGGCTTGCTGTGTATAGCCTGATGCTGCTGCTGTTTCCTCTTGTCTGTGGGTAACTCGAGAACCCTTCATAGCCATTTAAACCCGCTTGAGGGCCTGCAGGAGCCCTTTCTGAGGCTAACAAATACATTAAGGAAAGTGCTTTCTAATCTGTCACTTGAGCTCTGATCTGATCCAAAAGAGCTCCGCTTAACCTTTTCAGCTTGACTGAAGGATGCGCATAGCTGGGGATTTCTCAGTTCATCCCATCCCGTGGGGATTACTGCTCCCTTCCCTGTGTGTCCCTTCTCTCTGCAGTTCATCCCATCCCGCGGGGATTACTGCTCCTTTCCCTGTGTGTCCTTCTCTCTGCAGTTCATCCCATCCCGCAGGGATTACTGCTCTTTTCCCTGTGTGTCCCGCTCTCTGCAGTTCATCCCATCCCGCGGGGATTACTGCTCCTTTCCCTGTGTGTCCTTCTCTCTGCAGTTCATCCCACCCCGCGGGGATTACTGCTCCTTTCCCTGTGTCTCTGCAGGGCTGCGGCGGCAGATCGCCCACTGCGTGCGGAGGGGAAGCGGAGCCGTCAAGAATTCCTTCTGTGACCCAGCAACGCAGCCGAACGGGCGGCAGAAGAAGTGCCACGAGCAGGACTGCCCGCCCAGGTATCGGGTTCTGGGAGGCTCTGGGGGTGGTAAACAGCATCCTTGCTCAAGGGAAGCTGTTCCTGATGCCAGGCTGGCGTGGCATCCGCAGCCTTCCATGTGCCGTGGTGAGGGCTGCCACGTGTTGCAGAGAAAGGTGCCAGAATCCCTACAATAAACAAATCAGAAGTGAGCCACCCTGAGAGGTTTCTAAGTCAAGTTACTGAGCAGTCTGTGCTGGAAATGGCAGAGATTGTTCTCTCATGTATGCAGATCCTGTTTTTGTTCAGTTTGGGTACAGATGTGCCTGAAGATGACATAGGTTCTTATTTAAAAACTGTATTCTTGCCTTAGCTCAGGTGAGCTAAGAAGAATTACTGTGTGTTCCAAAAACATCTAGCAGAGCCTTTAGATGTTGTTTCTCAGTATCTTTTAATACACCTTTGTCCTTTTTATAGAGGTGATGAGTGGAAATATCTACTTCTAAAACTAGTTTTTATACTTTCTTTGTAGCACAGTACTTGGCATTTTTATGTTCCTTCTTATTTATAACTGAGTGAAGTGCAGTTCTCTTAATTCCGTGATCACATGGGAATAATTCTTTCCTTTCTCATAACATTGTTCTAATTTATATTCATTTCTGGTTTTTCTGTGACACCATTTTAGCTTTTAGCGAGGTAAGGAAGACTAAACATTCCAAGTGCCTGCAGAACTGTGGGCTTGTACAGCAGGCACAGATTTGCTGAAAGAGATCAATATTGTTTTTTGTTTCATGCTTTAGGTACTTTGGTTTTGTCTTCTGTTGTCTGTGAAAGTTGTTTATCATGCTGTTCACGAAGGTACACCAGTCTTTCCCTAGTAATTCTAGTTCAATCAGAGTCAAATCGAAGCAATGAGTCCTTGGGGTTCATTGCGTTGCATTTGCTAGTAGTAAATTTCATGAGACTTTGATGTTAAAAGTTCTTTGTGGTTGTTTGTTTTATTAGTTGTTTCCAAGTATCTTCATAACAGTATATGATGCTTCTGTGGGATTTACATCTTTGTGCTTGCAGCATGGACTACCAGCATTTCATAATTCTTTGTAGATTGCCAGGAAATCAATTGAAAGTAGACCAAACTTTTTATTACTTGACTAGTTAAGAATTGGGGCTACCCATGCTCATTGAAGTGTTTTTTTCATGGCACATATAAACTGTACTATCAATTAAAAAAATTCCCAGTTAACTGGGAATTTATGAACAATTTGTGCCATTTGTTGTAAGTGACAACATTATTCAGACCTGCTCTTGCATGTGAGAGAGGAGCATTTGTCCCTTGTTGAGCAGATTGCACAAAGTCGTACATAAACCAAACTCTTCTGCAGACCAGGCAGAAAAGCTCTTGTGTGCTGACAGCCTGTGATGCTTCTTGAGCTCATTCTGTGCTGCAGGGAAAACCACAAGTCATCCTTCTGAGGACACCAAAATCACAACAAAGTGCAGTGCAGGAAAACCATATGTATTTAATTCTAGAGTCATGTTGTATATTTATTTTTCTCTTCGTAACACAAAAGTGACTGTAGGAACTTGACCAAGTCCCTGTTCTGGCTCTCAGCAGGTCCTACATGCCTAAGGAGGAATAAGTCAAACATAAATCAGATTTCTTTGTAATGTTCTTCCAGCTTCCAACTGGTTTTAATTCAAGGTATTTCCAGAGGTTTTTATGGCTTGTCTAATCAGTAACCTCCAATGAACCTTACTCATCCAGCCTCTCCCTGCAGCCTTGAAAAGCTTCTATTACATACAAGTTCCTCTGCAAGAAGCACCATGGCACTAGGGAAGCACCATGGCATTTTAACTGTTTTGAACCTGGCTCTCACTGTCTTCTGTTGGTGGCCCTGAGTTCTTGTGTCACAAGAGATGGCAGCAAAGAACAAATGATTGCTCACTCTTCCCAAGCCCTTCCTCTTGTAAATCTGGTCTCTGTTCCAGCCTGTAGTCCCAACATGGGGTTAGTTGTTCAGTTTTCCCTGCCCATGTGTCACCTCTAATGCAGACAGATGCACTCATCTTCCTTTGAAACCCAAGACAACTTAGTGCAGTTTGTTGCTTCTAAAGGAGGTCTGAATGCTGGAGGCGGGTGTGACTGTCCCACATGGCATTATGTGGGATAACTGAGAGTCCACGTGGAGCTGCTGAGGACAAAGTGTTCCATAGAGAGGTGGCTAAATTCTGTGCCAGAGGTGAGGACAGTGCTGTTAAACACAACCCTGCAGGAGACCTTTGTTTAGTGCTGCAGCCAAAGAACTGAAATTGTTGGATGACTTTGCACTTCTCAACAGTGAACCACTTCTCAAAAGTGAACCAGGTGCTTTATAGTAGGTTCTATCCAAAAAGTTATGGCTGTTCTCTACTAAATCACACTGATGAAAAACATGCTACTATACCACTAAATAAGAAGTAGATAATTTATCAAAAAGAAGCTACAGACAAAGAATAAAATGGTTGTGGCTCTCGCAAACCAGATCTTATCTCATTAATCCATTTGAGGAAGTCAGTTGTAAACTGTTTAAATTACAGATTTAGAATTACAAATTTAAATTACTTCTGAGAAATCTGAGCCTTAACATTCTTGTCAGCTGATTTACTCTGTATTTATTTTATGCTTATTATTACACTTATTATTATACTTTCTCCTAAAATAATTCAGAGGAAAATGAAAAAAAAAATTATCACAATACATGTATGCCATGTTTTGATTCAGAACAAAATAAAGGTGGCTGGATAGCTGAGAGTTAAAATGTTATACAGCCACTCATGTACTGCTTCAGTGATATTGCTTAGATGCAGTGCATCAAGACTGTAGCACAAATGCTTGTTTTTTTCCACATCATGCTATGGAGTATGATTTCCAGTTGAATCTTTCTTTGGTGGGCAGGTATTTAGTCCCATAGGTGTTAATATTAAAATCAATGGATACTATTTGAAAAAGAGTGAGATTTTAACTACTTATAGCATTGTGAATAAAATTTTGCTTTCCCCTGTAAAGAAAATTGTCTGGAGCCTTTTTAACTTGACTACCCACTTGAACAGAGTAACCATAAATACATTATTTTAAAAGTACTTGGAATCTGCTACTTTTTATCTGTTGTTATTTCATTGTCCTGCTTCCAGACTGCTTAGTACACTTCCAACAGCATAGTAAGAATAGGAAATCTTGGTTTCTATTCCAATGCACAGAGTGAGAATCCGTGAACCATTGGAATTTGCTGTGCCTGATGCTGGACAAATACATGAAAGCCAACAGTCTCTCTTTAGGTGTGACATGCCGTGGTGGGAAGGAGGGAGCTTTGGGTTCCAAAGCCCCAAAATTCCATGCTATTGCTTTTTCAACAGGATTTACACATCTTCTGTGTATAGCTGAGGACTATGTCACAGGCTTTGGGGCTCTGCCTACTCTGTAATAAGCCTCAGAAACCCAGTTTGTGAGGAAAAGGTATGTCTCATTTAAGGCAGCTGAAAGCCGCCTGAAAGAATGAGATTTTCTTCCTATTTCTGTCCCAGGCTTGATTGCAGAAGAGCTGAACACTCACACCTACCTGAAGTTATGTTTTCACCAGACAGGCTGCTTTCTCTTCTGACAGTCTGAGGAAAAACAGTGTTGATGCAAATTAATTATCTAAATTGTGCATTTTGCTTGTTTGTTTGTTTGCTACCACAGTCTTTCTGTGCCATGCCTGCCTATGGAGATAAGACAGTCATTTCACTTTGCAGGGATCTGTTGATGCCTTAATACTTAAGAACCATTCAGTTGCTGTAGCAGTAATGCCAGAGCTGGAATCAGAATCCAGTATTGGGTGCTGACTCCCATGAGGCTTTAGTGCCCACCAGCTTGTCCCAGTGTCTCACTACAGTCTTAACTTGGCTGGGAGATCCAACATCTTGGCCATTTCCTCTCAGAGGTTGCATATTTAGAGCTTGGATTGCTGTGTTAATTCTGGGTGTGTGTTTGGCAGTCACGTCCAGTTTTGGTTATGCCTCTGCACTGTGAGGAGACAGCAAAAGCTCCAAGTTTTGCACAGCTTGGCAAAGCAGTCAGTCAGGTGCTACTCTCTTCTTTGTGGTCCAGAGCCTGCTCCAGGGCATCCTGTGCCAGAACAGACAAATGGATGTTGGCTGTTTTTCCATCCTTGCTTTGCCTTTGTTCCCCTTTGGCTGAGATGCCGCAGTTCAGGTCCTCAAGCAGAAACCAGGAAGAGACAGGAGCACAGGTGATTCCATGTCAGATTTCTGACTCTTGGATAATTAGGCATATGCATGTACCCTAGGATGAAAATAAGAAAACACAACATCAAAAATTCCAGTTACTATTAAGAGTAAACTTTCAGTTAGAGCAAGTTTTTTTGAAGTTACCTGCACTGAGTGAGGAAGAAGTCTACAGAAAAAAATTACCTGGCTGACTGTAGTTTTATTTTGATCACGGAGATGGAATGGAATAAAATCTTAATTCTGGGATTTTCTAACTGTGGAGCACCTGACTTTGTGACTACTTCCACAGCTTTTAAAAAGTGTTTTGTGTACGACAGTTAATCACACGCCATTACTGCTGTGCAAGGTAGGTTCTGTGGTAAGATCTGATAAATTATTGCTTGGAGATTGGTGTTTCAATGCACCAGTTGTTAAACCCTCAGTCAGAGGCATTTGAAAATGCTGAGGGGGAAGAGGTGTCAGTTTAGCATATCTGTACCTCGAAATATGTAATCTGGTCCCATTAAAATTAATAGAGCAGTTCACATATTTATGTTCCATTTGTGTGGAAATGTCAGCATTTTACAAGATTATAGAAGAGATAAAATTGTAAAGAAGATGCAAGAGACGATAACAACCCTGAAATGGCTTGATTCAGCTGGTGATAATTTACTTCTATTTTTATTGCTGTGTTTGGCTGAGGTGTACTTACTTTTTATTTACTTGTTAGAGTTCCTTTGTTGTTTGCAGACCTGGAAGAGCAAGAAACAATCTGAAGGAAGGCAAGAGGAGGAGAAAGATATTTAGGGTAGATATTTTATTAGGGTAGATATTTTGGGGGATATTTTTTAGTTTAACTTGGAAAGATTAGTTTATTTAGAAAGATATTTTTGGATATTTTTTAGTTTAATCTGGTCCGAAGTCCTTAGCACTGGTTTCTGGTGCAGTGGACTGCATTCTGGAACAAAGCTGTCAGTGGCATGAGGGGCTTTGGGGTAACTTAAAAGGAAATGCTATGTATGTATAGATTACTAAACACGAAGAAGATAGGTGTAGGTACCACAGAGAAGACCAGATGGCTGCACAAATAAGCTATATCATAGCTTGATGGCTCTGAGACTTGATTGTTTGTGTTGTTTTTTCTTTAATTATTAGGAATAGATACCAGTGCCTTCCACATCAGTGGCAGCTCATTTACAATGGAGATAAAAATGAATTAAGGAATCCCTCTCCCCTCTCCACTGTAGGGAGAGGAGAGGGATTATCAACGGAGACAAAGCATAAAAACTGTTATAAATCTGGATGCTGAATTTTAGTGTATTTATCAGAATAGGATTATTTTGTATCTAAGTTCATGGACCTTAAAAAAAAAAAAAAAACCCAAAAAACCCAAAAAAAAAAAACAAAACCAAAAAAAAAAAACCAAAACCAAAAAAAAAAAACCAAAACCAAAAAAAAAAAACCAAAACCAAAAAAAAAAAACCAAAACCAAAAAAAAAAAACCAAAAAGCCAAAACCAATAGAATAGTGTTGGTTGTGGTGGTTGTAAGCCAAAAGCAATTTTATGTGCCTTTTTAATAGAAAGGTGTTTTTGGAATATATTCCTGCTTTGTTTTCACTATAAGGCTTTGTTGTGACCTCCTTGAAAACTCTGGAACAAGCAATATTGTTTAGGAGCTATTGTGCCTTAGAGTTTAGAGCTGAGCCAGATTTTTTGTGCAGTAGCTTGAAGTTGTATTCTTACTTGGGGCTTGCTTAACTGAAGGAAAAAAGCTTTTCTTGGTATGATGTTTTTTCCTTTTTTTTTCAACTATAAAGATAAATCTTCAGGTAAATGACACAGCTGATGCCAGTGCTTCTCAAACTGTAGAAATCAGGAAATTTTTGCTCCTCTTTCTTATCACAGAAGGGAAATATGCAGGTGCACAATCTGCTCTAGGTCAGCATGAGAAAAAATAGTTGGACAGTGCTGGAGAAATGCTAAGGTGAACCAAATGTAAAGGGAACAGCTCTTGTTGATAAGGTGTTTTGCACTGGAAAATACTGTTATAGAGGAAAGTTACCCTCAGTTTGGTGGAAAATTGCACACCTCAGTATAGAAGAATGACTTTAATCATGACAGAGACACATAAGAGGTTTGTTTCTACTTAGTTAAGGAATGAAATACAGGAAAGTCCATCCTATTGCAGGCCTGGACACCCTGCCCAGAGGGACAGTGCTGCAGGGCACTGATCCCATGCAGCATAGCTCTGACTAACCTGGTTTTGGGGCTGTGTGCCTCACTACTTCCCCTAATGGGAAGAGGCCTTATGGAGGGAGGTAACCCTTGTGGAGAGCCAGTTTGAGTATTTGTGCAGTCCTGGCTGCTAAGACGTGGGTAAAGGGACCGTTTCCACCTCTCTGCTGTCATTGCAGACTCTCCAGTGATTCTCATTTGTTAACTCTTCTGTACTGAGGTACCAATAAACAAACAATGGGATAGAGTATAACGATTACTTGCTTAAGTAGATTTGCTAGCAGTTCCTCAGATTTGGATTTGAAGGACTCCCTACTCAGTAGATTTTTACATTTTATTGAAGCATAATGCTTGTTGCCTGCTTTTGTCTGGAAATCCTGCCTTCTGGAAATCTGTCTTCTGTCTTTCACTGACTGGCTGGTACTGGAGCACAGGGTGGATGGGAGAGCTTTAGTAATCTGAACTTAATGTGAAGAGCTTAGATCTGAGCCCAGATTTTAAATTACTGACTCTTTTCCTTGCAGTCTCTGACCTTTTCCTTGACATGCTTGTGGTGGGTTGTTTTCTGATGTTTCTCACCCTGCTGGTTTTCAGGTGGTGGGCAGGGGAGTGGCAGAAATGTTCGACCACATGTGGCCCAACAGGCCAGAAGAAGAGAACTGTACTTTGCATCCAGACAGTGGGATCTGATGAGCAAGCACTGGACGTCACAGAGTGCCAGCACCTACTTAAACCAAAGACCCATCTGTCATGCAACAGAGATATCTTGTGCCCATCTGACTGGACAGTGAGCAACTGGACTGAGGTAAATTCATGTTAGCTGAAACACTGAACTTTTTCTCAAAAATGACCTATTATAGTCAGCAAAAAGGACCAGTGATCTGCTGTTACGCCTTTTAACATTTTTTTCTAAAATACTTTTCTATAGTTTAATGTGTTCACAAATCCTTTGTGCAGAAAAAAAAAACCAACCCTGCTTTCTAAAGACTTCAGAAAGTGCTGTGTGTTAGCTTGCTGAGCTTTTGGGACTGTAGAACTTGGTGTGCTTAGTGCTAGAGTCTGTGTGAGAGCAATGGCTGCTGTGGGCCAGACTAGGGGGGTGACTACTGTCATCTCTGTAGGTCAGCAAAGTGTTTTTAAATTCTTTACATTCATATCTCTTGCTCTGCCTTTTTTCTCATAGCTTTGGGAACCTATGGGAATTGTTCAAAGCTGCACCAGGAGATGTTCAGGTTGGACATTGGGAAGCATTTCTCTTCTGGGAGGGTGGTCAAACCCTGGAACAGGCTGTCTGGAGAGGTGTTCAATGTCCCCAGCCTGTCAGTGCTTAAGAGCGCATTTGGACAGTGCCCTTAGCAGCATGCTTTGACTTTTGGTCAGCCATGAAGTGCTCAGGCAGTTGGAGGGGATGTCTGTTGTGGGGTTCTCCCTTCTGTAAATACTACCTTCCTTTCTTTTTTGAAGGGAAGATAGTATTTACAAGGAAGATCTTTCTCCTTCAGTTTTTTTTCATTAGACTCACTGCTACGAGAACAGAGTCACATACTGAACTAAAAAATCTTGTGGCTGTATTGGATTGGTTTATGCTGCTCACAAACCATCATCACAGAATATTGATTTTTTGTTAATTGAGTAACCTCCATGTTTTAAATACCTGTGAAAAAATAGATTGGGTTTACATTACTAGCAGTACAGTTATATAAGAATGGCACAGTGCTTGTACTCACATGCTGTTGGATTATATTTGCAACTTACTGATAAAAAAGCATTTTTACCTCTGCAGAAACTGGAGAGAGAGAGTGTAGGACAGGTATTTCACCTGCACAAATGACAGGAGCTGATGAAGCTGTCTGCTGTGAGGCTACACTGGTTGCTTTCCTGCTCCTATTGCTGCAGAGCTGATATTATTTTACAGCTGTGAACGGCAGAGTGCTCCAGCAACACAAAGTCACTGGTGTTTCTAATGCCCTGTTACCCAGACTAGCTCTAAAAGGAGTTAAATGTGCCAGGGACAATGAAGTCCTGGCAAAAGGAGAGCTCATCACTTCATGCTGAGCACCTGGTTAGGCTTCCTTGCATCCTAGGAAGAATTCTTCCAGTAGGTTTTTTGTAACACCTCCACTCCTACTCAACTCATCCAGCCTTAGTATCTCCAACCAGAGAAGAGTGATTTTACAAAATCTTTAGTTGAGAGACAGCTGTTGAAGGCATGGCTGTACCTGTGCGCCCGAGGATGAAAAACATCACAGAAAAGCTGGGTCTCCTTAGCTCCCAGCACTGTTTTTACACAGCAGCTCTCATTTAAATAGAAGCCAGATTGGCTAATTACTTTGGTAGTCTCTAATTGAGGGCACACATGCTAGTAGCTCTGGCAGCAGTTCATCATTGTACTAAGACTGAATAAAAAATCCATTTCATAAAGTCAGCGAGGGTCTGTGAGCTGCATGAATCACCACAGCAGGTTTGTGGCACTGTGAGCAGCACTCAGCCAGTCAGGTGTGGGTTCAATACCAGGTTTTCAGTCTGCTTTTTTATAAATCTGGTGGAAAAGGTATTGGCTAAATGACTTTTTGAGTCAATGAAGAAATCTAATTCTATCATATTAATTTAATATTTTGTCTCTATCATTAGTCTTTTTTCACTGCTATTTCTCCAAGGTGACATTTACTGTCAAAAAATTTGGAAAGAACTCCATGGTAGCAGAACATCACTAGAATGAATTGTTCTTCAGGAAAAGCTTTGTAATTTATTATTTGTCATTATACTTCTTTATTATAAACAAATGCCATCTGATACTTCTGTGAAGGGGAGATACATTAATTCTGTTTCATTTGCAGTGCACAGTCACTTGTGGTGGTGGAATAAGGACTCGTAATGTCACTTGTGCCAAAAATAATGATGAGCCATGTGATAGTTCCAAGAGACCAAACTCTAAGGCCCTGTGTGGTCTTCAGCAATGCCCTTCTGCTGGAAGATTTCTGGTTCTCCCACAGGCACCCAGAAGAGGCAAGATCATAATCAGAAAAACAAATGCCAATCCTGAACGGAGTCTTCCTCGCAGAATGCCCAGACCAAGCCCCAGGTTCCATACAACAACAAAAATACCCAAGCATGAAAGTGTAACTCCCAGTTTGCCTACATCCTCTGGTTTGGTCAATGTCTCAGGAAAAGAGGGAGCAGCCAACAGGACATTACAAAGTAATTTTGCTGAATCAAGTGATGTTTACAATTACCCAGTTGTTTCTACTGAAAATAGCTCCTATCAAAATAGTACTTCATGGCCTTTTTATAACAGCTTAAGTACTGAAATTTTAAGGCATGCTGAAAACACTTCTAAAAGTGAGCCAGTTTCTACTACAGAGAGGGAGATGCAAAGAAGTGAGGACACTCCTGTTTCCTCTTTTACCAGTAACCCAGAAATAACTTCCAGCTATGATTACTTAACTGAGGAATCTGACAACACTGATGGGCCACTTGGAGTCAGCAAGAAAGCAGCTGATGTCTTTTACAGCACAGAACTCAATCCCGAAATCAGGACCAGAAGCACAACCTCGGACACTGCCTCTCCTGTCACTCAGAAGGAGAGTGTGACTTCTCAGACCCCACCAGCATCTCAGCACCAAGACCTTTCTGGGCTCAATCCTGTTAGCAGAGCAGCACAAGGGCTGGCATTTCCAACAGCAGCAAACTATGTTAGTCTGCAAGTTGACGTGCCTGTTGTAGAGGTAACAACCCCACAAGCACTGGTTACAGAAACGCCCACAGAGCTTGGTAGTGCCCCAAGGGACCAGACTGACAGCAGAGAAGAAATAAAGCTGCCTGACACCGTAACCACTAGCACACAATCCTCACCTCCCAAGCATGCTCTGAACAGCCAAAGTGCAGCATCTGAAGGTGTTTTAATGAATGTCACAGACAACAGCCACGTAATAACATCCAACAGTTTGCCCAGTGATGCCTACTGGATAGTAGGCAACTGGAGTGAAGTAAGTTATTTTTTGCTCATAAGAAGTGGAGAGTGTGAACAGCTGTCTGAAACACTGCTGAGGAAATGGAGTTTCTTAGTTTGTCACAATTTTCTGAAATCAGTGTCGTACACATGAAATATTTATCACGGAAAAAAGTAGTAATTTGGGATATCTAACATTAGGTTGCTTACAGAGAATTAATGTAGTCATCATGGGGCCTAGCCATAATTTACCAACTTTTAATACCCTTCCCACAGTAAAGTTTTATTTTTATGTAAACAGAGTTCTTTTCATGCTAAAGGATTTTATATTCTTGAACTCATGATATCTAAAGTGAGGGATGTTGGTGTCTGAACTAATTATCTCACTTTTTGGTGGCATTTTTTACCAAGCTAAAGAAAAATACCCTACTGTTGATCTGCCGCTTTGTCCAGCACTGATGGGGAATGCTATCCAAGGTCTGTTTCTCTGTACCTGTTTGCTCTTGGGTCTGCCGGGAATGATCCACAATCGTAGAAATGCAGAAATTCAGGGCCAAAAAGGACAGGATGAGATGACCAAGTGTATCTCACGTCACTGGAGGCATATCTAGACCCCGAGATGGTGTTGGATGCAGACAGTGGGTAAGGCCCCTGCTCTGTCCTCAGTGCAGCAGCACTTGTTCAGTTCATGTACTCCTGCTGGCAGTTTGAGCTTTCACCTTGTGCCTTCCTGTGGCCAGGTGAGAATGGCCTTAGTTTCCCATGTTCTAGTGAGACAGGTGAGCATTCCCTCCTGCATATATCCTTGTGAGAGAAGGCCTGCTTTTAGATCTGCTTGAGTGCAAGACCCTACAAAAGAAGACCAATGGTTGTGGCCCCAAGCCCCCACAGTCTGAGCAAAGGCTTGTCATGCAGAGATGCTGCTGTCCTACTCATTCATTGTCCACCTTGAAATATTTTCCTTATAAACAGCAAACATCTTCCATACTGAAAATGAGGGTTCTTTTTTTTTATATGGAGGAAGATTATCTTCTTAACTCTTTTGGGGTCTGACATCTAAATTCTTTTGAGATTTTCCTTGTGTTCTCTAAATTTCTGGGGACTTCATTTTTCTTGTCTGATCTTTCTTCAGTTTCATCACATATTTTTTATCAGTAATGTTCATTGTGGTCCCAGTGGACACGTGACGTATAAAATCAACTAATTATTATCATTTTATATATTACCCTCTTTGTGAACACAGAAATGAGATTTGTCTTGTTTTGAAACCATCTTGCTTTGATGTATTTAATTTGTGGTCCACTGTAAGTGTTGGATCCCTACTACAGTATTTCTAGATCAGCAGAAGTTCTCAATTACATTTAGGAGCTCTGTGTGTGTGTGTGTGAATATATATATATATGTGTGTGTGTGTGTATGTCTGCGTGCATAAAAAGTTTTCCTAAATGTAGTCTTTTGTAGTCTTTTTTTTTTTATTTCAGGCTACTGTTTTCTTACAGCTTTTATTGTGGTGAGGTGTCATTGAATTCAGATTTCAAATTCCTGCCTACTCTCCCAGCTTGTCATCATCTTCAAATGCCTTAAATGCATGTTGTCTTTCCTCATACAGTCAATTAATGAAAATGCTAAGAGAGCCTGGCTTTGGAGCCCTGTAGAACTATATTTGAAAAGTCTGTTCATTATGACATTGAACCACTGAGAGCCACTGTATTACAATTTTTCAATTAGTTGAACACCAACCTTGTGATTATTTCTCCTAAACTGTATTTATATTTGCTGAAAGAACTCTTTGCAGGATCATATAAAAATGCATCACAGCAGCCAGCTCCTTATTTTCGTTAAGCCATGTTCACCTGTCAGAAAAGGATATTAGACTCAATTGAATTATTTCTTCTAGATGGGTCCATGTGGGCTTTTCTATTTCTTTATCATCTTCGTTAGTATTTGCTACTTTGATCTTGATTGTTTAATAATTTGAAGTGTGCTTGGGTGAAGCATTCCATTAGACCACAGATAGGACTTTTTCTTTTCCTAGAGATTAATTGGAAGATATTCTTATTTAATCCTCTGGAACTTTTCCAATCTATTATAAAAATTGATTTTCAACAGTTCAAAGATTATTGAATAAACACTTGAATGAATGTAGAAATAAGGTTAAAAGATTTGGTTTCACAGAACTGATGAAGTCAATTTGAAGATACTTAATGCATCTAACTATGTTATTCTTTAATAATTTAGTAGTCTTTTGCTACTCTCATTCAAGCTGTTGTTTCATGTTAAAATAAATTTTATGGGAAGTGTGGCACATTGAACTTCATTTTCAAACTTGAAAAAGTGATGAAAAAGAAAAGAAAGAAAATTTATGGAGTCTCCATCTTTGGAGATATTCTGAAGCCATCTGGACATGGTTCTGGGAAACTGCCTCTAGGTGGCCCTACCTGAGCAAAGGTCCTTTCCAATTTCAACCATTCCATGGTTCTATTAATAAACTTTGCTATTCTGTTTCATACTAAATAAAAGTTATCTATTTCCTATACACACCTTGAGTCTGACATTTACAGAACCTTTTCTTTTTGTTCATTATTTTTAATTAATTTTCAGTCTACAGTTTTCTGACTATTTTTGCTCTTTCTGTTTGCTCATCCTTAGTAAAACTTCGAATCTCTTCCTAGATGACATCTCTCCAAGGCGTTGGTATTTCAAGACCACTGCACCCACCCTGATGAATATCTTGCTGCGCTCTTTCTCTTTTAGTAGCTGTCAATATTTTGACATTGCTTTGCTCTATAGGAGATGTCCATACTAGTAAATAAATAGTGCCAAGGTGTGTCCCATAAGAGGGCTGGCACTTGTCCCCTCAGGGGAGAGCACTGATTTGAGGAGGGCAGAACAGAGCCCATTTCCACCAGTGCTTCTCTGTAAATTTTACTTCTTTCCTACTACTTTTCTGGGCCATTCTGGGCTTTCACTTTTCCCTTCCTAAGAGCTTTCTGGGTAGCAAAGATACTCCATTACCAGCAGATCCTCTCCTTCTAATACTGGTCATCTCATTCTTCTGTTGGTCATGTAAAGTCACCTGCACTTTCTCCCTCTGTGATCAACATGTACAGTGCCAAGAGGAAATTTTGGTTCCCAAATGACAAAGGGAAAAGAGGTATGTCTTCAGAAACTTACTTAACATCAAACAACAGTCAGGAAAGCTCAGGCTTTATCCTGAAACCATTTAAGTATCATTCTCTCTTGACCCTCTGCCTGCACACAACAGGGTTTGAAAGAATCCTGCAGTTTCACCTTCCCCAGACAAGAACATAAATCTGCCTCAGTGTGATCTGCCCAGCATCATCCATGGAGCCACCTTTGCTCTTCTCACTGTGCTCACAAAGGGGCTTTAGTCAAAGACTAATCATCCCTTCAGTGAAGTCTTGGTGTTGTCAGGCTGGTGTAGCAAAGCTGGGGAAGGCATGAAGCCATCAGAAAGCAAGGCAAGGGCACTCTGTCCTCTCAGTCAGAAGAAATGCCTTGGATAGGTGTGTCACTAGGCAGAACAGAACGGTGGTATGCAGTTTCCTTTAACAGGACCTCTGTGGCCACTTGGACATGTATCTCAGGAATTGCCATGAGATCAAACATCTCCAGTGTTGATTTTTTTTCCTGCCTTAGCTTCACCTTAAGTTTTCTTATTTTTCCAAGGAAACTTACTCAGCGTTCCATATTTAACTTTCCCACTGCCACGCAGGGAGTTCAAACCACACAATAGCATTTGCTCTCTTCATTGTTTTGCTGACTTAATCCAAGATTATTTACGCTGTAAATAATGCCAGCTACAGGCTGCTTAGTGTGTTGAATTTGGCTCTACATGTATAGCTCACTGACCCACCCTTTCTAAGCCAGAAAAAGGTAAATAAGTGTCTCCAAGCATTTTTCAACCCCTTCTGAACCCCCTTCAGAGGACAATGACAGTGTTTGGAGTTTTTTGTGGGGAGTGTGCACTCTTGGGATATGGACTGGAATAATCAATATTCTCTTTCCTCAGACACAAAAATCCTCCCAGATGTTGAAAACACTCAGCCACTTTCTGAAATAATGATTTAGAGAAACATTTTCCTGCACAGTTTTCCTAAGATTCTCACATATTTATTTAAGATTTTCAGCATCATGCACTCAATTACCTGACTCTCTCATCAGCAGTATTAGCGGTAGAGAGGGAACATGCTGAAGATTGGATGCAATTACATATTACTTTGGATCCCCAAAGATAACAGAAGAAAGCAGTGGAACAGCTGGTACAGATTTAGAATGTCTTGGTAAGCAGGACTTTGCCAAAGAAAAGAAGTGCATAGTATAAATCAGGATTGGTATTGTTCTAAGAAACCACAAAAAGTCCTCCTTCAGAATATTAAGTAAAATTTAGGTGAATTTTATATCTTCATTTGGATATCTCTGATAACAGCTAAAATTGCTCTAGATAGTTATATTTAGGTTCCAGGATTATTTCCAGAATGATGTACTAATGTTGAGTTTGCTCCTGGGGTTTCCTCTTGCCCTTGTGCAGTGCTCTACGACCTGTGGAATGGGGGCTTTCTGGAGACATGTGGAGTGCAGCAGCAGGAACACATCACACTGTCAGGACAAGAAAAAGCCTGATCCTGCAAGGAAATGTTATCTCCGCCCATGTGCTAGCTGGAAAACAGGAAATTGGAGCAAGGTAACTTCATTCAGGGCTGTGTATGAACAGTAAGCTTGCAAATTTCAGTGGGTATGAAACTCTAAATATTTTATTTTTAAAACAATTATTTACTCAGTGAATGCATACATGATTCCCAGTTGACCATTCAGCACTAATTTACTAATTTCCTGATGAAGTTATATCTGGAAACACATCTGCTGTGAATTTTGTTCTTCCTGTGGTGGGTTGTGCTCATTAACTCTTGCATCTAGAGCCAAAGCAGGACTCTGGTCATGTTCTGTGGAGCTGACAGAGCAAAGCTGTGCATAGTTGCTTGTGGAATCTTTTAAATCTCTGCCTTCAGGGACATATCCTAATTTTAAGAAGCAGTGGGAATTTGGGAAAGGGAGTTGTCGTGTTCCTCCCCACCCTTGTCACCATGTACTGTCTCTTGACAAGGTCTGTTCCCCATTCACATAACCTCTAAGTCTGCTCTGTGTAGGATTCTGTCTGGTCCTGGTTTTGTACCCATGGCCTGTTCAAGGGACAGAAGAGTGTCCAGGGTGGTAAGTGGAACCCAGAGAATTGTGCTTGAGTCCCATTTTGATATTTTAAGCTGTGTGAAGAGCACCTGGAAGGACTTAGGTGATTTCTTGAAGCTTATTACATTTTGTCTTCATGTAGTCTGAAAATTGAGTTTCAAACCACGGGTTATTTTTCAAGGCTAAAAAGAGATAAACTACAAAATTTTGTTTTAAATATTGTTGATTTAATAAGGAAAAAGATAGGTGTCTCAAACTTTTCCAGTATAGATCACTTCTGTGGACAATGTTGTTGCCATTGGGCTAGAGGGCAGATTGATACAAATAAAAAGTTATAGTTACAAAACCTGTGTTATTATTGAGCTCTTAGACATAAAATTGATTTGTACAGGAATTACATGCCTCTTTAGAAAGTTCAGGAAAGGCCAACCCTTTACATAACTACATTTAAGCCTTCGAAATTAATTTTCAGAGATACATGGACATCCTGCCCTCCCAGCTGCAGTAGGGCAATTTCACCTTCACTTTTTCTTCATAAATGTCGTTGCTCTTGCAACTAGTGAATGATGGTCATGCACGAAAAATAGCTAGCAATCAGGTTTAATGATAAAATATAACAGGAAGCAAATTTTTAAAATGTCAGACCAGTTATGAAACAAGTTTGAGGCAAGAGGCTTCTCCTATCAGATTTGTGTTACCCTCCATTTTTTCCATCAAGTGAACTATACAAACCTAATTAAAGTTTCATATATTAAAAAAAGTTAAATTTTGCTTGCTGACAAGTGGCAATTGTTTTTTGTTACTCATTTCGAATATTTTGAAGATGTATTGTCACAGCAAGATGTCTGGGTTCCCTGCTAGTGCAGTAAAGCTTTTTCTGTTTTCTACTCTCATTTAATTTTTCCCCTCCCCTAAAAGAAAGGTGCTTCAGACTAAATCTTAGAGCCTGTGTTTAATGCCAGATATAATTTGCATGTATCTTGTTGTACTCAGTTTCTTACAAAGTCACTTCTGTCCGCTGTTTCTATCCAGAGAGACAGAAACCTGTCCTGTGGACAAGAGTAAGGATTCCCTTTCCATCCATTCTTCATCTCCTAGGGGAAGTATTACATTCAGGTTGCTTGCTCAACTAAAGGTTGTTTATTTATGCAAAGGAAAACATTACCAGTTGCTGTTGTATCGTAGTGGTAAGGGTGAAAGGTGATCTTAGAAGCTTTCAGTGGTGCAGTTGGAATTGGCTTTAATTCTGCTTGAAGAAAAAATGTGTATTTTTCCTTATCCCTTTTGTAGCAAATTCAGTTCTTCATCAAGAGCAGGAAATGTCCTAAATTTTGGTGCCTGGAGACAGGACCTGGTGATGCTGCATGAGGCTTGGAAGAAGCTCTGGCTAGAAAAAGGAGACTGGAAGGGTTCACTTAGTTGCTCAGCAGAGCTCTAGGCTGGGCAGTGATTTCACACTGAGTGAGGCTCAGGGTGCCTCTCTCTTCCCTCCCACCTTCTCAAACTGAAGCTGCTCTTGGGGTGTGAACTGTCCTGGTGCCATGGAGGTGCAAGGAAGATGAGGGTGGGAACTGCTACTCACACCCTTCCTCTCTCTGAAGCAGCTAAGGAACTGACAATATCCCTGCCAACAGAATCCATTTTTTGTATTTATTGCATTATGACTCTTTCACTATGACATTTTTGGAAATAGCTGGCAAGATTTCCCAATTAAATATGTATTCATATTATTAATGGGCCGTAGCAGTGTAGCAGGGCAAGCACTTACATGGTGTGTTCCAGGCTGCTCTGAGGAAAGCCACTGTGTTTAAGCCTCACGACAGGCTGGTGTTACAGTGACGTGTAAATTCCCTCTGTTCAGGATGCTCAGAGCTCAGGCTGTCCTGCTCTGTGACTGGGGAAGGTACAGCCCCTCAGTGGGGCTCCTCATGTGGAGATGTGCCCCTCTCTGTTTTGTGTACAGTGCTCTGCGAACTGCAGCGGAGGCTTCAAGACCCGAGACGTTCACTGCATTGATGCTGGGGAAAAGCGGCTGCTCAGGCCTTTCCACTGCCAGTTCCTCAGCTATAAACCACAGCTCAACACTAGCTGTAACACAGAACCTTGCTTGCAATGGCACGTGGAGCCCTGGAGTGAGGTACTGTCCTTAAAAGAACCTTTGTGAGTCAGCGCTCTCCTTTCAGGTAGCAGCGGCTGTTGGGTCCCGTGCTGTCAGGTAAAGTTGTGCTCCAAGGAACACACGCAGCTGGTGAGTTCTTGTGCATGGCTACAGCAAAAATTAGCACAGGTGTTCGTAAGGCTTCACAAAACCATTCTTACAGCTGGAGCTTTAAATTACCATGTCCTGTAGGGGAGAAGCAGATGGCCTGGAAGGAAATTTGTTGCAGCTATCCTCTTGGATCAGTAAATGTGGCTCATTTAGATGAATCCTTTTTGCTGCGGTTTTAATGTTGCAGTCTCATTAAATATAGAATTTTTTTATGCTTTTGGACTGAAATTTTGTGGAGCAAAGGCTTACACCAGACATAAGACAAATCTGACTTTTCGGTCCCTTTGTAACGCAAATCTGTGCCAACCAACTCAGAGGCAGCCAGACACATATTTATATCAGCTAAAGCATGTGGCCTGCTTTTATTTTAGAATTTAACCCCACTGAAAGCAGCTCTGGAGAACATGTCACGATGTTTGCAGCCCTGTGGACCTAATGCTTTGGGATTTTAAGGGAGCTGATCACATTTTCTTCCCAGGGCACTAACAAATCACAACTGGAGGAGACCAGGATGGTCTGTCAGAGCAATCAGCAGGGGGAGTATGGATAAAAATAATGGAATGATTGCATTTGTTTGCCACTTAAAATACTTTATAAAAACATTAGTCCAACCCTGGAAGTTGTCCTCATGCTAAGGACAGCAGGTAGAAATGGATTGAAAAAGTTCATTTGTCAGATGTCAGATATATTGTTCTGTCCATAGGGGTGCAATTCCTTGTAGGACAGTAACAATGCATTATTCAAAGTATATGTGATACCTTATTTCATATCAGAGTGTAAAATACCTCGTGTATTTCAAGCAGACTCTACTACAGACTAGTGAAAAAATAGTAAAAAAATCGGTGAATAAGTAATTCTAGAATGTGGACAAAAGAATGTTTAAAAAATAACCTGTCTCTATTTTTGTATGATACTTTTACTGCCAAAGAGTTCAATTGTTGTATGGATTGAATTTTAATGTCCCCAAACACCTCATAAAAAATGAGATGCTGCATCTTACGAATGTGTTGTGTCTTCAGTCAATGTTACAGATTAATCCTGCTGGCATATGACTTCTTCTCTAATTCTTGTTAGAGATGCTACTGGTGTTGGTGATGTTGATGAGCAATTCTGTGTTGCCTGGTCTGTGTAGCCACTTCTACTCTGCCTTTTAGTCTTTCCAGTAGTATGTGCCAGGAGCAGCTTTTTCCCATGTGGCAGCTTCTTCTCAGTCTCCTTCCAACCACATGGAATAAGTGTCTCAGTGCAGAGCTTTTCCTCATGTCGGGACTTGAGGACTTGATGTCCAGGCAAGCCTGTACATCTTTGTAAACCCATGGGCCTGTGACCCTGAGTCCTTGTTATCTGTGGCCCCAGATTTCTAAATGAACATGTACAGCCATCTTTGCGGTCTGTTTCTGGTTTCTCATCCTTTCCCAGCTCTGACTGTGCCCCTCTCTTGGCAGTGTTCGAGGACGTGTGGCGGTGGCCAGCAGAAGCGGCACGTCTCCTGCCCACGGGAAGGGCACTGTGACTGGACCAGGAGACCTGATGCCATTGCATCATGTAGCAGGCAGCCTTGCACACAGTGGATTCACCAGCCCTGGAGCCCGGTAGGATTCAGTTTATTTCTGTTTTATTTTTTGTCATGAGTTGGCCGTATTTGGTCATGTTATTCACTTGTCTCTGAACATCAGCAGCTGTGGCAAGTACAGTTCCTTATGCACAGCTGAAGCTGCAAGAGAGGAACTTCTGAAAACATTACTGAACATTTCATAGCCAGCCCCTGTCTGTTCCTTCAGGTGACATATAATGTATCTTCTATTTTTTGCTGCTCTATTAGATGTTGTTGGAATTCTGGGATCTTTTATCTTGTCTAAGAACAAAGGAGTTTCATCATTAACATTCTTCCACTGCATGTTTGAAATTTTCCACTGTTTGAGGCTGTTGGAAGGGATTGGGTGATCCTCAAAACAACTTTGGAGAATTTGTGTACTTGCCCATACAAAGAGAAATTCTGAATTTTGACCAATAACCTCCTACTTAGTAGCTGGAAATCTTATTGACAAATATGAGGTGTATCTTTGGGCAACCTTCTATTATCTGCTATACATATTTGTCTATTGCTACATATATTTATCTATAAAGAAACTAGTACATATAATAAACCTTTCACTCCAGTTTCCTTAATAAACATTGCATACATTACAAGTACTCCTCACAGCATAATGGAATATTGAAGTAATGCTAAAAGCAGGAGCCACAAATCAGGGAACATTGGAGTCTCATTTAACACAGAAAATTCAATGAGTTGGTTTTGACACAAAGCCATTAGATGGGAGATGTCTATAAGGTAATGTAGTGTAACACTTAAATACAGAAGTGAAGCACATAAAATAAGTAACAGAATACCAAAAATTATAGCAACTATTTCAACTTATATAAAAAATAATAGCAACTTATTTATTTATCCCATATTGTTGTATTCATTAATAATTTTACTTTATAAAGGTATTTTAAATGTCAATATAAAGTTATTGCAAGAATACCTAAGATCTTTCAGTCTGTGCCAGTGCTATTGTGCTTCATGTACAGAGATACACATTAGAGAGGGGATAATTTACAGAAAAGTTACAGAGGTTCCACTCCTGTCTTCATCTCTTGTGCTTCGTTAGCTGACATTCTCTATCTGCTGAATTCCTTATCTCATTTATCTGCTGGCACTATTTATCTGTAGAGAGAAAAAATTTAAAACTAATTGGGATTCTCAGACGCTCTGAGAAGTCACAAGAATTGAGTACCTTTACAGAGTGGTACAGGAAGATATTTTAGAAGTGTTTGGGATTTATGGCGTTCTGTGTGCAGTCAGAACAAGCAGCTGGCAGTTCTTTTGTGGTCATAAAGAAAGGGTAACCACCTGTTTGAAATCCAGGAAAGAAACAAAACCTTATTGGGCTTCTTTAAAAAATCTTAGCTGGGTCATTTATAGACCTAACATTGGTTATTCATGTTTAACTTAGATAGTCAGAAAACACAGGAAGCAAAAATCGTCCTAATTTGTACAAATTTGGTTTATGAGTCTCTTCTGATGTAGGACTGGCTTTCCAAATCATACTTTTCCTCTGTAGAAAACAGTCCTCTCCCCCTGTTTATAAATTCCAAGATGCTGTATTTTTACCATTTTCCCTCTGCTGTATCCTGCCAAATGTGGCCACAATGCACCATGGAGGTGTCTGGATGGAGCATACAGCACACAGAGTACTGTAATGGCATTGCTTCTGGATCACATGGGCAGTTTTAGCTTCCTGTCACATCACAGCTCAAATATTGCCATATTGCAAAATTTCCATGTAGAAAATATTAATGTGTGCTAAAATTACTCTTTCAGTGTGCTGTTTCTTGTGGAAGGGGCATTCAGCAAAGAACTGTGAAATGCATGAATACAGAAACTAATGAAACTGAAGATGACAGCATGTGTGTGGATAAAGCCAAGCCCACAAAATATCAGAAATGCCATCTGCAAGAGTGCAGGAAAAATACAGGTAGAGTAATATACATGCATGAAACAATTTTCTCCATTTCTGCTGAGATTCTGCAAAAACTGGGAGCTGGCTGAATCTATCAATTTCTTTTGAATAGTGTGGGCTCAGTAATTACAGGTCACCCTGGCCTGCTACTGCTCAGCTGCTCTGTTGGCAGAACCACAGTGTTGTCTCTTCCAGCATTTCTGGCCTTGTGTTGCCATGATGGGGAGTGCAGTCTCTGAGCATGCATCCCTAATTTATGATGACACAACTAAATCAGTAGGTCTCCTTCTATTGGTCTATTTTAGGTAACTCAGGGTGCAGTGAGGACTGGAAGGACACACAGTAAGTCCAAACAGATGCCATTTCTTAAGATAGATCCTTCTATGGAAGCTGTAAATTCTGGACTGGGAGTGCAAGCAAGCAAATTCTTACAGACACTATAAACACTGTTTACAGTGTTATAGACACTATATACAGTGTCCCACAGAGTGAGACTGTCCAAAATCTAAAGGTGAAGAGAAGTGCTTTTGTGAGTCAGGGTGTCCTGTACCTCTGTCCTTCAAAGGCCCAGGAGCCCAGCTGTGTACATAGTTAATAGCCCAAAAAAAAAAGAGGCATCAGGGGAAAGGGGAAGCTTACAGAAGGAATAACATCTTTGTGAGCAGTCTGTGTACTGCTGCATCCAGAAGGTACCCTCAGATAAGAACAGCAACATCTCACAGCCCTTCTAGAAAAACTTCCAAAAGCCTTTTGGAAGGTGATCTTCCCTATTAGTCAGTGCTAAGGGTCTAATTTGACAGTGAGACAATGGTTTGATTCTGGAGGGCAGTGTGGATCTGACATGCTCTTGAGAGTGATGCCTCACTCCTGCTGCTGTTCACAGAATTTTAGCACATGTTTTGCCCTGGGGTGGATTGGTCTGCTTATTTCCTGTCCCTCTCATGTTCAGAAAGAAAAACTCAGATAAATACTGCACAGAAGTAATAGTTATTTCTGTGAATAAAAGCTCAAGTGACCTATAAAACATAAATGCCCTACTGGGTAAGCACTGGTTCATGCAGCCCACCCTGCACTCTCCTGCCAGCCCTGCGTGTCTTAGGGGCAGTTACATCTGCACTCTCCTGCCTGTCCTGGCTGGCTGTGCAGTGCCCTGCCAGCCCTGCGTGTCTTAGGGGCAGTTACAAGAATGCAAAAGTACCAAATTCAGATCATTGTTGCCAGGCTTTCTCTGGCAGTCCTTATCAGGAGAAAAGTTGAAGGGGGAAACATAGATCAGCTATGTCTGCCACGAAAGTAAAGTCTCACTGAACAGTCATGAGTGCTGTGTTTTCCAAAACAGAAGGTCATGTGTTCACTGAAAGATCCTAGAATTTCAGTGGGAGGTCAAGCTGACCCATAATACAAGGGAAGAGAAAGCCACCATAAATAAGACCTTTAACAGACATGACCATCCTACATAAAGCAGTTCAAAATTCTAGAAATACAGGGAGTGTGCAAGCAAAATACAGCTAATTCTTGTGATCTTATTCACTACAGGGCTGCCCTGCAGCAGAGACCAGCTGTCAGTTCACTTCTGCCAGAGGCTGAAAGGCATTGGCAAGTGCTTGCTGCCATCAATACAGACTCAGTGCTGCTTCACGTGTAGTCAGCCCCGAAACCAGAACAAAGCAAGACATGGGGATCAGCGAGGCTTCAAACAACAAAATTACACTAAATCTAGAAGAAAACCACCTCAAAACTAAGAAACCAACAATCAAGGAGCTTGGCACTAGCTATTTTTTTTTTCTTGTTTCCTTGAATAGAGCTTCTGTTTACAGGTTTTATGTTCCTTACATTTTTTCTGAACCATCCAGCATAAATAGAAATCTGTGATCAAAACTGGGAAAGCACATCACCTAGGGTTATCAGTCTTAACTTACTGCTTCTGTTTTTTTCTCTGTAATAGTCCAAAATTTGTAACATAATTTTCAATGTACCAGCAGCTAGTACTACTTAGGCATGCATAGACACTAGAAACAGGCTTGCAAGAATTTTCTGATTTTTTTGTAATGAATGTTTAACTTGTTTTTCCATCTGTTTTCCAAAACCCACTTGAAACACCAGCACTGGTTACTCAAGAGTGCTTAGTGAAGGTGGCTCTTGGGGCAACAGACACATACCTGTGCCATGGGTCAGTTCTCTTTATACTCCCTTGCCTTTCTTTTTTAGGAATCAAGGTGAAGTGGCAGTGTTTCTCTAAATTCACTGCTCACTTAATAAACTTTAAAGTAGAGTTTTGTAATTTCTGATTATGATAGGCAGGATTAATTGAAACTTGTTTTTTTCAGGAGAAAAGAAATCTTTGCTTAGTACTTGACAGAACCTCTAAAGGATACCTCAGCCACAACCTGTTCTTGACAGTTTTCTGCTACAAATGTCTTGCTGTAACCTGAAAAGCCCATAAAATGTGGGATGTTAAGTTCCCAAATATATGTTAAGCAGCATTTCTTGGTACCACAAAAGCCAAGACGTTTGCATCTACCACCTTAATAGTCATAGAATGATTTAGGTTGGAAAAGACTTTTAAAGTCAACAATTCCAACCTCTAACCCAGCGCTACCAAGTCCACTACTAAACCACACCCCTAAGTGCCATATCTACGTGTCTTTTTTACACATTTAGGGGAGAAACCAGCAATATCTTTCAGACAGTTTTATACATTCTATCTGGCAGAACAGATGAACAATTTCAGCATAAAGAAAAATCTGGTTTTGCAGATCTTTTGCTAGACAGGCAATAACACTTTTATGTATTATCTGTAGTTCCTCTCCATTTAAAATTAACTGTCCAAGGCCATTTGAAATTAGATAAGGCAACCAGCTCAAGACTATGGCCAGTCTCTATAGCTGCAGATATTCAGACACAAATGATACATGTCAGCAGGACATAAAAAGCTGTCAGGAAATTGATGGAGCATAAAGGTTGTACCAGCTTGTTCTGCAGCAAAAATTTAACCTCAGAACTTACCCTTTGGAAAGGGTGGTGTTCTCTCTCTCCTGACTTCTCACTTCCACCAGTTTGGTGTTAATGGTCAGCTCCATTTAGTTCAAGAGTGTTACAGCTGCTGAACAGAGGAGCCAGGAACCTTCACTGTAATGGTTTCCACTCTTCACAGCACAAAGAGTAAAGGAGTCACGGTGAGAAAGCAAAAGACTTCTAAGCTGAGGTAGGTAAGGACAATTGGAAGTTGAGTCTTTTGCATTTAAAAGCTGAAATCTTTCTGTTCTTTGATAAATGAAAAAGAAAGGAAAGAGCAGTGAGCTGGCCCAGCTAAACAGTTTTGCTAATTTCATGTTAACTTATGTGATGGAATTCAGCTTTACAGACTTAAACCTTTCCTGCAGCTTCAAATGTGGCGTGCAGGAATTTCAGCTGGAAATTACTCATACTATGCTTAGAAATCAATTTTACACCATCAGCATAAAGGCTAACTAGCAACTGGAAACTCTGTAATTCACACAGATGTTCAGTGGTAGGGCTATCATGCCATCCAGTATCTCATGGTACAGCATAAGCCCACATTCACAAGGGCACTCTGCCACCTCACTCGCAGCAGACTTCTCCCACAGTGTAAATCTGTAATCATAGTGGAACTGAGGCCTCCTGGGACAGGAATCTGAGGCCCAGAGTAGTATCTGCATACCTTGGGCCCCAGGCATGAGGGCACTTCTAGTCATGTGTTTTGCTAGTGAAGAAAATGCCAAAACAAACTGCAGGGAACCAAGACCAGACCTCTTGAACAAAGCTGGGCATTTTGAAAAGGGCGGGACAAGAGCAGATATTTAGATTCCTCTGGAATTCAGCAGGATTTGGGCACCTTGGTTCTCCTGGCTTTTTCGAAAATCCCACATTTTCACCCTGCTTACCTTGCAATTTCAGATTGTAGTACAGGGAAATGCACATTTTATGCAGTACATGGTGGGACACATTGTCATGAATCCAAGTGTCACTGTGGTTACAGAACTATGACTAACAGTAGCTTTTTTTCTAGGCAGACCTTTATGAAAGTTAATAGAAGTATTTCAGCCTGGCTATAATGTTTTAACTTAATGACGGCCACAAGTCAAATTGTTGTTTTTCAAAGGTTTGTGTCCTTTGGCTAAGGACTTACTTCTTCACTTGAAGTCTCTGGGAGTTCAAAATATGCAGCATGGTAAGGTTAGATTTATTAACCTCTGTGGTGGCAATATAACCCCAGTTTTAGGTGCTGATAAAACAAAATCCACTGTTAAAAGTGTGGTGCTAGGGTAACAGACATGGGGATGACTTGCAATGGTGCATGTGTGTGCATGCACACACTCTTACAATAATATATGTCTGTGGTGTTGCTGGCCAATGCCAGACATGATGCTTTTTAAGTTTCACAGTTTGCTTCTCTCCTTCTGGGGACCCTTTGAGCAATAGAAATCTGGGCAGTTTTTACTCCTCTGGACACAGAAGCACTGAATCATGTGCAGGAGCAGAGGTGTTGTGCCTGATTCAGGAAGGATTTGGGCAGGGCTTGGGCTCGGGCTGTGTGCTGTAGAGCAGTTCCCTGACAGCCAAACAGCCTGGACTGGTGGGCAGTGCAGGTGCTCCTCACATTCCCAAAAGCATTCTGTAGGATTTGGGCGGGACAAAGTCAGATTACTCTGTGCATAGAGGTACCTGCATTTTATCCACAGAGGTCAGCAGAAAGAGGCCACCGGGTATTTGGGCTAATGAGAAAGGAGCTGACTGAGTGGATGTGGTGCAGGTTGGAGGAAAATGCCTGCAGGAATTGGCCTTTCCAGTGCTCCTTAAGTATGCAGTTAAACCATTTCTGCCTTCATTGTTTTCTTCAGGGAGCTGTTATTTCATTTGAAATAAATAAAAAGTGAATAAATTATATTATGGATATTATTCAGAATAATCGTTCTACCCAGGAAAACACAGTCATTACTGTTTCTCAGCTTAAAACTTCAGGAAAAATACTGTGACAACATGAGCTGTTTTAACAGAGCAGTGTCACTGCTGTTATGACACAACTGTTCTTAAGTAAAGGTGGATTTATGATCTGAATCCAGATGGTCATTAGTCTCAAAACTGAATTGAATACTAACTGCAGAGGTGTATTATCATTATATTATTGTATTAGCCCGAGACACATCAGCTTCAACAGATTGCTCAGGAAAAATGTGTATTTGTCACATTCACAGCTTGTTCTAACATTTCAAGGTTTAAAAAGCAAACTATGATGACATATTTGTTTCAAGCTTCAATAAATGGCATTGCATATGCTTGATGTCTCTGGTATTTTGTGTTTCCAGTGCAAGATCTGTGCAATGGAATTTCCAGGACAACAAAAAGGCATTAAAATATATTTTATATGTCGGGGGTCCCCATCACTAAGTTGTTTTGGTGCTTGATACTCCAGCATAAAAAAGATCATAAAATGGGTGAGGGGAAAAAGTAGAAGAATATGGTGCTAAGCAAAAATATACACTAAAAGGCTTCATGACTTCCCAGGAAATAGAGAAAATCTTACCACTTCGAGTGGTTAAGCAGATATGTCTTTATTTGTTGGCAGCAAGTGAGGGTGTCTGTTGTGTCTATTGAAGAGTTGTGTTTAATGTTACCATGCCCCTTGCCCCACACCCCGAATCTTCTCCACACTCAAGTTTTGCCAGTCCTGCTGGTGCTTATGCCCAGAAACTTGGCCAGACCAACCCTGATCCTTGACATGCTGCCAAGGAGCCCAGTTTGGCGTGGGCAGAGAGCACCATCAGCTCCCACTGTGTCCCCAGACTCCACCGCGCACCCGTGCAGGGCTCAGCCTCACAGAGCCCTGTGGGAGCCGCAGGAAACTGCTCCTCACCTTGGGAAAGTCCTTGGAAAGGCAGCACCCGGCACAGGTGCTCTAAGGGAGAGGGTCTGAGGAGTGAGTGGAAGCTCCCTGTGCTTTGCCAAGTGCCATTAGGCATTCCTGGATGAGCCAGTGCTCAGCACAGCCTGTGGTGGCAGCACGCCCTTGGCTCGGCCAAGCAGCACTGCTGCAAATGGATGTGGGGCTTTAAATAAGTCCTTGCCTTTTGCCCAGGCCTCTGGCAGCAGGCAGTAACTTTATTTAGAGGTGGCCAGCACCCCAAACCCCACTCTCATTTGCAAGTTCTTCAAAAATGGCTCATTTGGTCTATTATAGAATTGATTCTTTAATAGGCATAAAATTAACAGATATAACACTTAAACCAAAATAATACTGCACAGGAATAAGGACAAAAAGAGACTACTAGTAGGTAAATACAGGTTAAAGGTACCTATTAATGTTATACCTAGCAAAGGAATAATTTAGCTTAGGATCCAATGTATCTTACCATCCCATTGTGGGTGGAGCACACATTGAGATCCTTTCCCTCAATCCCCAGGGAAGTAACCATGGAGTTTGTGTCCAGACTCCAGGGAGAGGTCTCCTACAATTTCAGTGTGTGTCTATGTAGAAGGCTTCTGCCTGTGCGCTAACTTCTGTGTCTTCCATAGTTTGTAAAACAGGGTCTCTTAGTCAATAATATTTCTTTTATCCCTTCCCACACCAGCTCTCCAGATGAAGATGCTGGTTCTTAGCTGAGGCCTGAGCCCTTTTGGTGCCAGATTCCCCCTTGCTGAGCCTTTCAGGCCAGGTTATCTCTTTATGCACCAGCTCTCTGTGGTCAGGGGCAGGGGGGTAGATGTCCTGCCACAAGCACCCACCAAAGGAACTGCCTGCCGGCTGCCAACATCAGCTCAGAATTAAACCAGCATGGTGACAGGGTAAGAGAAGGGCACTTCAGGTGGGCTGTTCCAGACAGAGGTACTTGATGCAGCAGAGCTGATAGTTTAATTTTGTGGATATAGAAATACAGTATGTTACAGACTGAAGGAGAAATTTCAGCCCTGCTGCATGTCCTACATTGTATTCAGAGGGTTCTCATGTTCCCTGGAGAACAGGAGTTGGTGCCAGACACCTCTGTCTTCCTTGGATTGGCTGATCTGACTGTGTTTCAGAATGGTGATTAATAAGATTAAACATGGTTTAGTGCTGCTGCCCATCACTGCAGCCTCCCTAGCTCTCATTCCATCAGTAGAATATGGGGAGCTCACATGAGGATACTAATTGTTTCTGTCACTGGTTGATCCCAACCTCCTCTTTTGCAGACTGAAGAAGGAGAAATTTCAGCCCTGCTGAATGTCCTACCATTGTATTCAGAGGGTTCTCATGTTCCCTGGAGAACAGGAGTTGGTGCCAGACACCTCTGTCTTCCTTGGATTGGCTGATCTGACTGTGTTTCAGAATGGTGATTAATAAGATTAAACATGGTTTAGTGCTGCTGCCCATCACTGCAGCCTCCCTAGCTCTCATTCCATCAGTAGAATATGGGGAGCTCACATGAGGATACTAATTGTTTCTGTCACTGGTTGATCCCAACCTCCTCTTTTCATTAGTGAACAAATGCAGATACCTCCAGCACACTCACAGGAACAAAACCTGGGATGTGTCAACCAAGGAGTACAAGTTTCTCCTACAGATGCAGTGGTTACAGCAGTAAGACCCAGGGAATGAAAAATAACCACAGGAACCTCAGAATGGCCAACCACAGTCTGTAAGCTCTGTCAGGGTTTTTAAAGGAGTCTCTGGAAACCAAGGAACTGCTAAATAACCTGGGAATCACTCAATGCCAACTTGGTATCACAGACTAATAAAAAAGAAAATATCAAGATTCTTGAAGGCTTCTCTTAATTCACTGTTACCATTACGAGTTGTCAAGTAATCATTTGCTAGATAAAAGTAAAATATTTGGGACAGAAGAAAATATTTTCCTGGTGGGATTGGATGTTTTGGAAGGCAGTCTTTTGCCAGATCTCTGGCATTACTTCTGTCTCTGTCATGTTAAAAGCAGGTGAGATGGTCTGGATTCAGGGATTCAGTGGCTTCGACTGGGACATGAGACAACAGAGAATGGACTGTAGAATCACAGGATGGTTTGAGTTGGAAGAAATCTTAAAGATTATCTAGTTTCAACACCCTGCTATGGCCAGGGACACCTTCCACTAGACCAGGTTGCTCAAAGCTCCATGCAGCCTGGCCTTGGACACTTCCAGGGATGGGGCACCCACAGCTTCTCTGGGCAACCTGTGCCAGGGCCTCACCGCCCTCACAGGGAAGAATTTTTTCCTAATATCTAATATCCTAATATCTAAACCAGCCTTTTATCAGTTTGAAGCCATTCCCCCGTGTTCTGTCACTAGATGATTTTACAAATGATCTCTCTTCATTGTTTTTGTCAGCTCCCTTCAGGTACTGGAAGGCCATAATTAGGTCACTCCAAATCCTTTTCCAGCCTGAACAATCCCAGCTTTCTCAGCCTTTCCTCACAGCCAGGGTGCTCCATCACTCTGATCATCCTGGTGCCCTCCTCTGGGCTCACTCCAGCAGGTCCCTGTCCCTGCTGTGCTGGGAGCCCAGCTCTGGATGCAGTGCTCCAGGTGGGTCTCAGCAGAGCAGAGCAGAGGGGCAGAATCCCCTCCCTGCCCTGCTGCCCACGGGGCTCTGGATGCAGCCCAGGACACGTTTGGCTCTCTGGGCTGGCAGTGCCATGGCCGGGGCATGTGCAGCCTCTCACCCAGCAGTCTGGGCAAAGGGCACTGCAGTTCACTCTGGTGCTGGAGATAAGGAAAGCTCCCACTTGCCACACTGCCGTGCTTGAGTGATGGCAAACGTGGCATTAATGGGAAACTGCCATAAGGAAAACTCCAGGGTGAGGGAAGCTGATCAATGAATCATCAGAGAGGGAATGTTTTATTGCAGCCCCATCAGGACTCACTGTGAACAGAAATGCAGTGAACCTTCAAGCTCCCCACACGCTTGTTTATACAGATGGCAGTCATGGAGATGCTATGTTTCCTGTTTACTCTCCTATATCTGTTATCTGTTTCATACAATAGCTGAACTAAAGAAGCTTGACATTTAATTACCACTGTGTTCACTTGGAAGTATATTTCCTTGCTGCTTGGCTCTGGAAGTAAAAATATTGTCCGGTTATAACAAATGGGAGGATGAATCAGACTCATAACAAAGAGTGCTGGCTGATAAAATTACTGTCCTGTGCTGCAATGCCTATCTGAAAGCTAATGAATGGTGGTCTTTTGCAAGTTCTTTTCTGTGTGACTCTGTTGCTCGTCCCAGCCTTCATGGGACACGCCCTGGCCCTGGCAGTCACTGCAAGTCACTGGAGTGCCACACGCCTTGGAAGACAAGTGAGATTTTTGTCTCCTAGCAGCTGTGGATGTAGAAGTGACTGATTTCACCCTCCTGCCCATCTGATGAGATGTTGAGCCCAGCTGGTCTCAGCTTCACAGCCCTGTAAAATTGAAGTTTTGCTTTACATCTAAACTGAGGGGGGGTGGGGTGGGGCCATGAGCACCCACAGGCTCCAGCATGAGGCAGGAGTTTGCTCTCAGCAGACTCGTTTCCCTCTTGTCAGCAAGTGCTCCCTGTGTGTCACCTGGAAGCTGACAGCTCCCTGTTGCTCCTGGGTCACTTCATTTCTGTTCATGCCTCTCTTGTGTTTAGGCAAGGAGGCAGAGGGGATGCTGCAGCTGCCAGATCCTGCTGTAGTTAATGGGAGCAAGAACGTGTCGTGGCAATTATTGATGTTACACGATCAGCAAACTTCAGATTTTGGCTGAAGCTTCCTGCTGGCAATGTCGTGGTAATTATTGATGTTACACGAAGCAAACTTCAGATTTTGGCTGAAGCTTCCTGCTGGCACGCTCTGCCCTCCCACAGGGGTGGTCTGACTGACCAGGGTGCCCCTGTTTATGTGAGGGCCCTGCTGGGAGCAGGCAGCGCTGCCTTGTGTGAGGGCGCTGGGGCTTTGGGTCTGCTGCTCTTCTGCCTTCCCAACACCCACTCAGACTCAGCATCCGTCTGCCTGACCTGCAGTCACCCTCCAAATGGGAAATGTGTGTTTCATGCCTTGTTGGACTCATGGTATCCCAAGGAGTACGGAGATGGGGGACACAAAAACATTCTCTACCAAGCTCAGCAAATCGTTTGAGCAGCCCATCGCTCAGGGTTCACTGACTGCTGTTGTAACAATCCTGTGAGGAGGTAAAAGTGCCACTAATACATTGGAAATTTTGTTTGGGGAGCTTTTATTCTGGTGCTGTGATTAACATGGCCATGACCTTTATTGGGTCTGAAACTGCAGAAAGGTAACCAAAACTGGAGTTGAAATTTTCCATCCAATACAGACAGTCCCCCTTACCCTTGGTAGAGGATGTGTCTGTGTAAATGGGAAGTAGCAGTGGGAATAAACTATACTAGAAAGTTAAGTTTCTGAGAAGTAGATATTGTAGTGTTTGAAGCCTTTTTTGCATTAATTCAGGTTTTGTGAGTATCGTGAACAATGTCAAAACTAATAGTTCCAATATTTCTGAAATTAAATGTTCCTTTTGAGGGTGTTGGTCAGTGCTCTTCACAGGACAGAAACTCTATTGGGTAGTTTATGTGCCAGTGGCCACTTCCTTGGAGTTCACATTTGGATGAGTGAGTGCCTTCATTACAGTTTTGTGCAGGATGCTGGAGGGGACCCTCTCCTGTCTTTCCTCTTGACAGAGTTTTCCAGCATATAGTGGCAATTATGACAGCACAAACAGCATAATGTCTTGACCATAGATGATCTGTTTGGGACTTTTGTTTAAATACATAATCAATCCACTGACGAAGAAAGTGTTATCCAGAAATGCTATTTATTTTCTGGTGGCCAGATATGTTGTGCTGGTTTCATACAGGAAATCTGCTGAGCTCAGAGATGAAAGCTGTTGGTTTCCCTGGATGTATTTTAGTAGCCAACAGCTGTGAGAAGCTGGGGCTGAATTGGCTTTGCAGTTACCAAGAGTCCCCAGACAGATTTAAAGAGTCTGACTGACTCCCACTGTTTGTGCACACACACCAGGCTTTTAGATGCTTGAGCCTGAAGACCTTTGATAGCAAAAGCAATAAAATAAATCTCTGAAGGAAGAACATTGTGTGTCCTCTGTAACAGCCCATGATACCTGTCCCTCTTGAATGAGAGCAGCCTGCTGAGATGAAGATATGCAGTATATGGAGAGCCAAACCCACTGTAAATTAGAGATACAAGGGTGATTGGTTTCTTCTCTTTCATTATCTTTATTTATTCAGAGAATGACTGTAAATATTTAGCCCTAGATTAGTGAATTAAGATTGCTGCTAAGAGGACTGTTGTGTCCTTAACAGTATTTGCTCTGATCAAAGGAACTATGGAGGTTGGAATTATGTGGAGGTTGTGTTCTGGTGAAAGCAGCACATTTTGCATGCTCATGAGCTGGGCTGTTCAGATGACATGTTTCATTTAGGGAGAGAGATGGATTTGACAAGTGGTCTGTTAGATGCATATGAAAGTGGTTGGATAGTAACACCCAGAGGGTAGAGGTCAATGCCTTTGAGCCCCAAAGGACATCAGTGGGACACCCAGAGGTCTGTGGTGGGACCAGTGTCATATCTTCATTAGTGACAGACAAAGGGATCAAGTGCACTCTCACCAAGTCTGCAGGTGACACCAAGCTGAGGTGGTTTGACACACCTGAAGGACAGGATGCCGCCTGTCAAAGCCAGATTGGATGGGACTCTGAATAACCTGGTCTAGTGGCAGGGGGTTGAAACAAGATCATTAACTTTCTTCCAACCCAAACAATGCTGTGACTGACTCTGTCCTTTCCATGACTGATTTTTCAAGCTTTCTGCTTTTTGCTAGCTGCCATTTTTGTACCTTCTTCTTCCAAATATCTTTCTTTTAGGCCAGGAATAGGTGAAATTTCCATTAGAAATCTATTTCACAGAGGGGTGCTTGCAAACTTTGGTCAAGTCACCTCTCCTGTTAATTGAGTTTCTTTAGGCTTATTCCATGCACTTTAATTCTTCTGCTCTCATCGAATGCTTAAAAACGTAATTTCAAAGTGCAGATGCCCAGACTTGCAAATCTGAATTTGTCATTCCACACAACATTGGTATTCTGTCACTTTTTCAGCCTCGAATTTTAGTTATTACACCTTTTCCATTACATTATAAACACTAACTCAGATGGTAGTTTGTGATTACTATGATGCTATTTTGCAGTGTCAGGAACTTCAGCACACAGCCCCCCTCATATATGACCTCTCGTCTTTCCTTTTCCTTTTCTTTCTTTTTGAAAGCAGATTTTAAAATTCTACTGACCAGCAAGTGACCCAGTTCACCCTATCTAACCAATCTTCCTCATTTACTGTCTTCCTAATTTTTGTCTCATCTGAAAATATTCTCTGCATTGATTTTCTGTTTTTTCCCAGATCACCAATGAAGATATTTAATGGCAGAAATATCTTTCTACAGGAGTAAAAACTTTTGGTTGACATTTCCCCTTTATTTTTATGGTGAATTCTGAATGTGTTTGTGTTTGACATAGTGGTAGTTTTTGCAATCAAGATGTCCCACTGGACAAATCAAAATTTTTCACAGATGTCTTTTGCCTTATCTAACCCAGCTTATCTGCTGGAGGGAAGCTGTATGAAACTCTGGTTTTACTAGGTTGGAGAATAGAGCTAGCATAAGCCACAGCCCTAACTTTGGTCTTACCAAAATTTCAGCCTCAAGGCACGCTCAAAACATGCTCAGCAACAGCTTTGAAATGTCTTTGATGCCAGATTTCTGTTAGCATAACCACTGAGACACCTTTGGGTCAGATGGATGGTTGCCATCTTAAATATCCAAAATGGGAAGGAAACAAAATAAAAGATTCCTAGAGATCTATTGCAGGACATGTTTCTCTGTTGTGTTTTGACACCTCTAACTATGCACTTGAAATAATAGGAATTTTGAAAACTTAAGCAGCTGCTGTTCCATCCAGCTGCAGAGTGGATCCAAACAGCCAGACTCCTGGAATTTGCTACAGCAGTGAAAATATCTGGCTCCTCTTCACAGTAATGGCTGATATGCTGACTGTAAAGCTTCAGCCTATAAATGTTTTTAGGACATCCCCCAAGCTGTCTGCCAGGAACTTGCAGGTCCAGTGTTTATGGCTGGATGAGGCCTGGCTATGGAAAAAGGGGCTTATGATGTGGTGGATCCTGGGTTTGAAGGTCTTCCTGAGCCAATACTTCTGTGTGCCTGAAGATCTGAGCAGCAGAGAAAACTGCAACAGAAGATGGGGTGCTCACGTTGGAAAAGATGCATCCCAACCCCACTGTGCTACCTTGGTGCAGGTATTGATCCAGTGCTTTCCTGCTCTTCCCCAGTGACCCTTAGCTGGCCATGGCTCCTACAGAGTAAAACCAAACTGAGGAAGGAAGGGAAACTGACAAGGGAGCTGGCTGTCCTTATCACTGCAGTAATTGAGCAAATAATGCCAAATACCTGTGTAGGAACAGCGTTGCTTTTGGTGTAGGAAAACTATTCTATCTCAGAAACAGCTTAGAAGGTGAAGTATTTTGTTTTATTTGCAGCTAGTTTGGTGCAAAAAGAAAGCAACTTGGAGATCTGGAAAATAGTGAGAGGTTCCAGGTGATGCAGATCTTGTTTTGAATCCAGGTGCTCTTTGGATCTGCTTGCCTGTGTTGTGCTAAGCAGTGATCCCTCCACGTGTGTCCCAAAAGCTCAGCCATAGGCCTATGGTCAGGAAAAATGTCCATGGAAAGCTCCAAAGCAGTGGTTGTCACTGGTCACTGATAAAATGAAGTCAAAACATGCACAGTTTTTGTAAGAGGAGGAATTTCATTGTCTCAGTGAAGGACTTGCCACTTTCCCCTTGTGCCACCACTGCATGAGGTTGTGAATAAGGAATAATTTGCCTCTGAACTGACTACTTTGAGAACACTTATCTTTGATGATCTAGGCTCTGAGCCATTTTATGGCCAAAAATACCTCTTTCTATACAAAATAATATATTATTTCAAATGTCAGTGGTACCTAGCTTGTAAAATAACAGCTGAACTCAGAATGTCTAGACAGTTCAAAACTAGCTGTTCAGGAGCTTTTTAATGAGTAAAAAGGTACTTCACTGAAGATATTTTGTTCAACTATGAGATCATAATTCATTTTAAAAACATGTGCATTACAGAATGAGTGACATCTTATTAGATTAAAAAATAGTGTCATAGCTGTCATTTTCCTTTCATAGAAAAAATGTGGCAAACTTGTAGTTCTTCCTGAAATATTTATAAACAATTAAAACCTTGACCTGTGTCTATTTGTTTGACCCTGTGTGCAGTCCTAGCAGCTACTGAGAAATGACACTTAACATGTTTCTGAAATGATGGTGTTAACTCCAATATCCTGTCTAATTTCCTTTCTGTGCCTACATTTCCCTGCCATAAATTCTGCAGGGGTACTGCCTGGTAACTGATGAGCTGTGATAGCATTCACTGTTCCTCTTGGCTGTTGAATAGCTTCTATATGCTACGTGTCGCATGGCACTGGATGTTATTTATTAACACATGCAATTCAAACCATGATTCATATGAAGTTGGTATCTGTAGCATCTGAAGACAGTCCTAAAATGATGTGCTGAACAAGATTTCTACCTCAAGTCCTACGCCACGCTCCTTTGAAGAACAAGCTGAATAAAACTGCAGTTCATAAGACTTTTTAAGTAAGAAATGAACTTAAAATTGCTTTACAACATTTTTGTTGTAAATTGTTGAAATTCCATTTGTGTTCACACAAAAAACCAGCTTTGCAAAGCTTTGGATAATTTTGAATGAAGTTTCAGGTGTTGAGCTAAATGTACCTTGGATGAAATTTGCATGACTGTAAGTTCCCAAGTTGAAAACTTCTGGTAACAGTGCATGGGTTTTTTCTGAACAAGTGTCTGCATGTTTATCCTTTCCAGTCTCCAGCTCAGCTCCTCTAGCCACTTACTTCTGATTCTATTTCCATCATATCTGAAACTGGATGTGTGATTTCTTCCTCACAGACTTCCTTCATCATCTTTGTGACCCTTGAAGTGCTCCCTTCAGTACGTCTGTGTTATTTCTGCTGGGGAGCCCACCACATTGTGCAGCATCCCAGATGTGTCCCACCAGGCTGAGCAGAGGGAAGCAGCCCCTCCCCTGACCTGCTGGCAGTGTCCTGCCCAGTGGAGCCCAGGATGCTGCTGGGCTGTGCTGCACGGGCCCACTGCTGGCTCATGTTCACCTTGTCCCGGCTCCTGTTCCACTGCTGGCTCATGTTCACCTTCTCCCAGCTCCTTCTCTGCTTTCCAGTCCACTGGGCTCCAGCCTGTGCCATACAGGGAGTGCAGGAATTTGCATTTCCCTTTGCCCAGCTGCCTGGGGTTCCTGTCAGCCCATTTCTGGAGCCCATTGAGGACCCTTTGAATGGTGGCACAACCCCCTGGTGTGGAGCCACTCCACACAATGTGACCGTGCAGTCCCACCACCCACCTCTCTGAAGAAGACACTGAACAGAACTGCCCCCAGTATTAGCCTCAGGCACATCACCAGTTTTGCCCTTTTAGCCCTTTTAGTTCAGACACCTCTCATACCCACTTACCTAGTCCATGCTTCACCATTTTGTCAGTAATGGTGTTACAGAGGACAGTAGCAAAAGCCCTGCTAAAGTTGAGACAGACAGCAGGTAGGTATTCAGGTGGGTGAATTCAAAACATTGATTTTCTTGACTGATGGTAGCTCCTCTGACAGCCTAGGGTAGTTAAATATGCTTTCACAAAAATCTCATTGCTGACAGCCCCCACAGCTGCAACTCAAAAGCAAAAGGTTGCCAAAAGCAAGAAGGGACTAGGAACATACCCAGCAAGTTTAGCCCTTTTCAGAGTGTGAAACAAATAATGTCATGTGATAATTCAGACCTCAGTCTTCTCATCCTGCGTTTACTGAAGGGCAGCTGAGAGCCAAATGGTTTTTGTAACTGGGATGGGGAAAAGAAAACCAGCCTGTCTTGCACTGAGTCATGTCTGAGGATGAAAACCATTGGGCTGCAGTTCTTTAACGAGATTGATTTTCATTAAATTCCTGTGTGCTGCTATTACACCCCATAATCTCTGCTGAGGGTGGTGATGCTGCCCTCCCTGCCCGGCACCTCCCATCCAGCAGCTCTTCCCTTCTCTTGAGAAGCAATGCTTCTTGTCAAGCATAAATGCTTCTTTTTATAGTGCAGAAGTCCAACAATAATAAAGAGCTGTGGACAGAAAAATATCTCCACCTCCACCATGAAGACTGAAAACCATTTGAAGGAGGAAGGGAAAAAGTGAATTGCTATTTTTTTTTCCTTTTCAAGAGGATGATTTGGATCTTTCTGCACACACCAGAGCTGTGTAGAAACATCTTAATTGCTCACTGACTTCTGAAGATGACAGGAAAGGAAAGGGAAAAGGGAAAGAGGAAAGGAATTTGCTGGGAGAGTGGTAAGGCACTGGAACTGTTGCTCAGAGAAACTGTGGATTCCCCAAGCCTGGAGATGTTCAGTGCCAGGTTGGATGTTGCTCTGAGCAATGTAGTCTGGTGAAAGGTGTCCTTGCCCAGGGCAGAGTGACCTTTAAAGTCCCTTCCAACCCAAGCCATTCTATAATTCCATGGTAAATTACGGGGGAGAGGGATTGAGCCCTTGTGAATGGCTCAGACAGTTCTTCCAACCAACAAAATTGGTGCCTAAACAGTGCAGAAGGTTATGCACAGTAATAATGCCAAAAAGGCTGCAAACCCTCAGCACACACTCATTTCCCTCTAGAATTGTACTTGGTCATGAAGTGTGATGAAAACTGCCTGGCAGGTGTGCCAGGACTGAAGGCCCTGCTGATGAACAGTGGGGCAAAACTAATCAGCGAGTTAGGTTTTGTTTTTCCCAGGCTTTATTATCCATTACAGTTTCTGAAGATAGCTCTCTCCTGAAGAACTGGACACCTTCCATTGACTGAAACAATTTAAGGGCACTGTTATTTTGAGCACTAAATCAATAATGAGCCTGACATACTGTAAGTGAGAGTAGACCAGAGAAGAATAGATTGATTGACTCATTTTTCCTTTTGCAACTCCTAAAGCAGCACCTCCCTGGGCTCCCAGGGCTTCTCTCTACAAACGGTGGGAAGCTGTTGGGCCAAAGCAGCACTTGAAATATTGGGTTAAAAAAGGTGTCAAAAAGTTGAGGTGCCGGTGGTGCCATTGAAAAGAGGGAGTCACTGTCTCAAGACAAAAACAAAACTATGCAGTGACTTGGAGAAGGGCTGTTCATGACTGCAATTTAAACAGCAGAGAAGCTCCGTCATTTTCAAAATGCATATAAAGTTTTAACCATGTCTCTCTTCTCTTTCTGTGGCTGAGAGTGGGATCCACTGCAGAGCTGCAGGCAGACTCTGCACCGCTGCATGCACACACAGGCATGGCTGCTCCTTCTTCTAGCAAAAGGCATCTCACAGAAAATGCTGCTTGGCTTGGCAGAGCAGACAAAAGAGGTGGTGCAGTGTGGTGAGCAGAGCCCTGTTTGCCAAGCCTGAAGGTCCAGTTTTTCCAGGGCTGGGCAGGGTGACAGGGATTAAGTCAGTGCAGTGCTGTGCACTCCTGGTGCCCCCACATAATTAGATCACCATCACTTCAGAGCAGAGCCTGCTTCTGTACAGCTTTGAACAATGAGGTTTTGATCTTGTTGGGGTTCCTTGGCACCACATTAATGCTATTTTATTAAACATATTATAAGATTTACTGCCACATCAGCAGGACAGTTCTTGAGAAAGCTGACCCTCTGATGAAGGGACAGAGCTGAGAATGGGAAATTGAAACTTTAACTTGGTTTTCTGTTATAATTATGAGTTGGACATTTATTCCTTCAGTTGGCATACACCCCTGGTTTGCACAGGTCAGCTGTCAGTGAACAAAGACTTTCAGAAATTCTCTTGAGACTGCTCTGGTACTATTTGATATATTTTGTCTCTGTGATAGAAATAAATGAATTAAGTTCATATTATCATTTTTAAAAGTTGGCTACCTAACAAAGGGAATATAAATAACAGCCCATAACCAAGTGGTGTTTTCACAAGGGCTTGAAGCTAAGAATGAACTGGCTGTCCAGCTGTGCTGGGGAAGAGGAAGGAGTTGCAGAGAGGACCCATTTGGCAGCTCGTGACACACATGAGAGCAGAGGTGTCACTGCCCCTGTTTTGGGTTGACAGCTCCAAGTGGAGCTCAGCTTTGTACTGTCACCTCCTCTGTTACCTACAATGCCATCTGTGCTAGGAGAGTGGGAACAGCAAACACCCCCTGCCCTGTGAGCCCTGGCACAGGGGTCTGTGCTTTCCTGGGAGCCCCCAGCACAGCCAGCCCAAAAACACTGGTCTGAACAAGATAGATGGATTAACCGTGGGTGTGTGGTAAGTGCAACAAGCTCAGCCTGTTGGCTGAGGCTCTGGTCCATAACTCTACAGTATCTGGAGGCCAGCATATTCCTCAGCAGAGAGGGAGCGAAAAGAGAGTTTTGGCCTTGGAGATACAACACCTGACATATCCTTTTTGGTAACAGAGGTGATGCTGTTGTGGAGGAGGTTCTCCATTAGCCAGGGACTCTGGGTAAAAGCTGAAAAGGAAAGTTGATTTTCAGAAATTGCTTACTAGGCTCTGAGTTGGGGTATTGGAAGAGCCTTCCTGGGCTGTCCTCACTTGCACTGTGGTTGTTTCAGGTGTAATTCCTGCAGCAGTTTGACAAAGCCCTTTTGTGAAAGGGAAAGTGAAGAGGAAAGCAAACCTGCAAACAGATGGCTTCTGAGAGCCTGGCTTTGCCTCTGCCTGGAGTCTTGCCTTGTGCTGGCTGCCAAGTGGCACAGAAATGTAAACAGGCAGGTAACAACTCTGCTTCTCCATTCCAGTCTGATTTTAAAAGCACTCCCTTGTTTGCTGTACCCAGCTGTCTCCTCCTTTTCTTGTTCTTCTCTCCACAATTCCTGTATCCTTTTCCTTCTCTCACTTTAGCTCAAGCCAAATTGCCTCCTGTCTGCTGTTCAGGAAAGCTGAAATGTGCTTGTTGCAGTTTCCCAGTAGTGGCAGTGCTTTATCCAGGCTACAGCAAAGCTGAACAAGAATGCTGTCATGTTTGGACCTCCAGCAGATTCTTCACTTACTGTGATGAGACATGCTGAAAATGAAATATGAAATACAACTGATACCTCTCTCCATTCAAAGTTTTGTGGGTAGCACTATTTCTTAGCAAAACAATACTTGCTTTTCTTCAATGACCAAGAAGCAAAATAGCATTATTTGGTGTATCTTAAGTAATGTGCAGACTGATGTCACAAACTAGAGCTGCTACTTTCTTCCCTTCCACTGGAAACACTGATAATCAGAGTGACAGCTTGCATATAGTCCCCCTGCATTATCTTCCACACATAAAGATGATTGAAATTATTTTATCAGTGATTTATGATACTGGTTCTGATGAGTTTGTTAATTGCAGGATAAGAGACTATCCTGTAAACAGAGCACTGCTTTGCAAAGCATGTTGTTGGGAACAAAAAGCCATACACCAAACTATTGCATTCTGCTTTGCCAGATCTGCATGGAGCATCTTGAAAACACAGGAATTAGCTGCTGAGAGTTCAACATTCACTAAAACAGAAATAGAAAAATTCTAGCTTTCTATGCTGGTGGTTAGAAGATAGCACCACCTTCCTAAAAAAAGTATAAATGTGTTTGAAATCCCCAGTAAGAGTCCCAGATCTGTTGGTCAGCACAGGCCCTCTTTTGTCTGTTTCCTCACTGTCTTCACTTTTCCTGTGTCTTTTTCTATACAGCAGATACCCTAAACTCTCAATATGCTCTACTTTGGATGTTGGGGATTTGGGTTTCAACTCCTTCAGGCAGAGGAGGGAGTTGAATGAGGGAATGGCACACGTGGGACAGGGACTCAGTGTGTGACAAGCAGCAAGCTTCAAGATGAGTAAGACAGTACCCCTACAATTTAGGTACTTCGGGGCCAGGCTGCAGCTGGTTGCAGAATTCCCACCTGTAACTCCAGGAGGACGCAAGTTAATGTGTCTTATGAGGAAATGGAGATTTGCTGTTTGATGGTCGTTTCTAGTCAGAGCTTGAAAGTCTTGTTCTGTAGAAAAAGTCTGACACAGAACAACCAAAGCTAATTTGTCATTGGAATGTAAAGCCCAAACATTCTGAAATAATTCTTATTTCCACCCTGTAAACAATCTCAGAAAAATCTTTGGCAGGAAAAGATACAAATAGTTCTGCCTGCTGATGCTGAGGAGTTAGTCAGAGGGGAGAAACTTGATAAAATGTATGTACAATCAGTTCAGGGATTATCCGTTCAAAGACATAAAATGGGTTAAAAATCCTAAATAAATAGATATTTTTCCTAAATAAACACTGTGCTTTTTCTCTTTGTGCTATTAGTATGATCTGAAGGTGTTTAGACTCCACCTGATCCCTCTTCTGACAACACCTGACCTGATGTAGGAACAGAACTCAGAATATTTACATGTGATCTCATTTCCCATAGCTAAATGGAGTGTTTATGAAGAAGTGTCATTGTATGATTATTAAGTCTCAGTTGGCAATGGCTTCTTGGAAAGGTTTCCTTAGCAATTCAACCCATTTTGACATTTCAGCTAGTGCACCAACAAAAGGTGTCTTTCCAATCAATCATATTCATTCAAGGCTGTTCCAGTGTGCAGCCTGGCATCCTTGCAGATACTCAGGGACAGAGATTTCACATCTTTATGTGCCTGTATCCCAGTAAAGGAAAAACACAGAGAAATTTTCCTTTAATTGCCAATGTGCTTTAGACAGGTTACAGTCTGTCCCTGAAGCATGCAATTGGAAAACCACACATCAAACATTATTAGATTGTCATTCATGCTTAGATTGTCACCTAAGCTCCTGCAGAGTATTAAGTTAACCTGTGCTGATGTGGCCATACACACTCAGTGCAGAAGGGTAAGTTTTGAGTATTTAAAAAATGAAGAGTCATGCTTCAGGAATGCAATAAAATCAATCAAAGTCTGGCTTAAATCCTGCTTCTTCTTGTGATGGATAGCAAAAGGCGTTCTAAGTGTCAGCCCCAAACTGGCATGCAGTGAACATACTCTCTTCTAATCTAATCAGACAAACCTTTGACAGGGTTTATTGTACTTTACATCTGGATGTGAACAGGGAGAGCACGGCATGTCTTTGTTCCATACTGTCTTGTCTCATCTCTGCATCTTTCCAGGTTCTCCTTGTCTCTGTGGGGTGCTCAGAGATGCAATACTAAAGGCTCTGGGGAAGACGTGGCTGTCTCATGATGCACATCTGTCATGATTAACTGGCATATAGAGATAGATGGATAGATAGACAGATAGATAGATAGATAGATAGATAGATAGATAGATAGATAGATAGATAGACAGACAGAAGATAAACAGTTTTGTTGGGTTTTGTTTGTTTTTGTTTTGGGATTTTTTTGGGTCCTTTTGAAAGTGTTTGTTTGTTTTTTAAATAATAATTTCTTTCCTTTTGGGATGCTGAAAATTTTAGGTTTGGTTGGTGGTATTTTTCCCAGTTTTCACAGCTACCCTCTGTGCAACTCAGAGCATTTTTTTGTTTGCAGAAGAGCTTTGTGATCCAGTTTGAAGGCTGTAGTTTTCAGAAGGATACAGACACCTGATGTATTGAAACTAAACCTGTAGCCCAGATGATTTAATGTCTGACAACACTACAAAATATCCCTGGCTGCTCCAGTTTATCTAAGCACATGTTCTTGTAGCAATTTATCAGAAGCTGTTAATGCATGCCATGCTCCAGAGGCTACATGAAAAAAATTAAACAAAAATCTTTTGGTGGAAGTCCAAAAGTGTCTCATTCTGTATGAGCATGCTCAATCACAGTGGCTAACAAGGCATCAGCACATCCAGACAACTTTGAAAGAATATTCCTGTCCGAGGCAGATGGAAAACACTAGTGTGTAGAAAGGCTGAATGATTTTCTAAATTCTCTTTAAGCACCAATCACTAAATTGTCTTTTTAAAAAAATAAGTGTAGCCTTTAGCAATTCTTAATTTCATCACATCACTTCATCATTGTCAGATTTGAGGGCCAATTGCGTAGATTTTTGCCAGAGATCACTGTGCAATTCAGAAATGATGGAGAAGGCAATAATGAAATTACACAGGACAGGAGCTGAAGGCCTCAAATGAGTTTTCAAAGACCACTTAATCTTGGTCTAGTTTTACAAGGGAAAAGTCAGACTTAGTGAAACAATTCCCTTTTATCAAGGAGCATGTATGGACTGGGTTTGGATGCAGTGGGAAAAATGTAGTCAGGCAAGACTGACTGAGTAAAGGGCCTACAGCAACTAAGAGTTTATCTCACCGCTAGGTTCTCACCAAAGGTGATGCTGCACTGCTTCCAGAGGAATTGACACATGATTGAATCCAAATATTGCAACTGCATCAGGCTGACCCAGTGGTGTAATGGAGTAAGTGTTATCATCCCAAGATATGACAGGGAACACCTCAGCGGAATTACCCTTCATACCAGGTGGCTCTGCTTCAGAGGAAATTTTTTCAGGAAGTTTGCAATACTGAGGAGCTACACAGAACACTGAATCCTGGCAGAGTGATTCCTGACAGATACTGCCACACATTATTTGTATTAGTTGGATGATCTATCAATGAGGTATCTTCCTTCCCTGTTATTCCATGTGCCTTCTCACTTTTTATGTTTCAGCAAAGCTTTTGATACTGTCTCTCACAGGATCCTTCTGGACAAAATGTCCAGCCCACAGCTGGACAAACACATCCTGTGATGTGTGAGCAACTGACTCATGAGTGGGGCACAGAGGGTTGCAGTGACTGGGGTGACATCAGGCTGGTGACTTATCACCACTGGGGTTCCACAGGGCTCCATCCTCTGCCCTGTGTTCTTTAACATCCTTATAAATGATTTGGAAACAGGACTGGAACAGATGCTAAGCAAGTTCAGAGGTGATACAAAACTAGGAGGAGCTGTTGGCTCCCTTGAGGGCAGAGAGGCCCTGGACAAATGAGAGGACTGGACAATCACCAGCTGCATGAAGCTCAACAGGGGCAAGGGCTGGACTCTGCACCTGGGCCAGGACAACCCTGGTGCAGCCTTCCAGACTGGGGAAGGAGAGGCTGGGAAAACACTACCATGGAAATGGCCCTGGGGTTCCAGGTCAATGGCAAGCTGAGCATGAACCAGCAGTGCCCTGGCAGCCAGGAGGGCCAACCCTGTCCTGGGGGCATCAGGCACAGCATGAACAGCCGGGCAAGGGAGGGGATTGTCCCGCTCTGCTCTGCACTGGGGTGGCCTCTCCTTGAGTGCTGGGGGCAGTTTTGGGTGCCACAGTGTAAGAAAGACATTGAACTATTAGAGTGTCCAAAGGAGGGCAACGAGGATGGTGAAGGGTCTGGACAGAAAGTCATACAAAGTGGCCAAGGTCAATTGCTTTGTTCAGCCTGGACAAGAGGAGACTGAGGGGAGACCTCACTGCAGGTACAACTCCCTCATGAGAGGAAGAGGAGGGGCAGGCACTGATCTCTGCTCCTTGGTGACCAGCGACAGGAACTGAGGGAGTGGCCTGAAGTTGTGTCAGGAGGTTTAGGCTGGGTATCAGGAAAAGGGTCTTCATCCAAAGGATGGCTGGGCACTGGAACAGGCTCCTCCCCAGAGAAGTGTCACAGCAGCAAGCCTGACAGAGCTCAAGAAGCATTTGGAAATGCCCTCATATGTGCTTTCTGCGGATGGTCCTGTGCAGGGCCAGGAGTTGGACTTCTTGGATTCTTGTGGGTCCCTTTCAACTCAGCATATTCAGTGATTCTGTCAAACTAAATTTGCTGTGAAGTAAAGCTGAGTTGGAGACACACCTTACCAAATACTCCACGGGAAATGCCCATGAAAACTAGAGATATACAGAGTGAAAAGTGAATTGCAAATGACTTGAATTTCTCTTACCTAATGCTGGTAATCAGAGCAGCTCTGCCAAACTGGAGAGGTGGGTTTCAGCCTTCTCAAACCCTGGAATGAATTATTTAAGAGCTTCTTTCCTGCTTGACAAGTGGTCCCACCATCAATCCATGACAGCCAAGCTGCATTATCCTGCTTTAGGGGACACACAGAGTACTTTGCTGGGAGCTTATTCTACCAAGTACGGTAAGCAGTGACCAAAGCCACTATTCACAGGAATTCTGCTTGAACCAAGGGAAAGTGCTGCTTGTGCCAGGCCAGTGCTATAGAAGAAGTACTGCACTTCACTTATAACCAACAAAGAGCAATATGTTTATCAGTGTAAAACAGTGATTTAATGAAGTTTGACTGTAAATGCAACAGTGTTTTAACAAGATTCAGTGGCAAGGTATGCTTGATTTTCACTGCATAGAGAACGGGATCAGGCAAAATTGTTGTAGGGAGACTACTGACATTGAGTCATGAGGTTCAGAGAGCAGTCCCAGGAATTCAACGTTCCTTTCTGAGGGGAGTCTAGGTGCAGCTGGATTCAGACTTAGTCCCAGACTCAGTCAACAGCTTCTGTCTAAGGGATTACATATGCACAATCCATCTTTTTTACCACTTAGCCAATATTTCAAAGTTTATCATGCTGTTAATCACTTGCTGAGAATTAGTTGTGGCAAGGATTCTCCCTTGAGAATTAGGATTAACCTTGAGCAGAGTCCTTACTCAAGGGTACATGCTGGAATGCAGCCCACTGCCATAAAGGAGAGCCCATCAGGCCCTCAGCTGTCAACTATTTATGGAATAAGACAATTGACTCACAATAATATTTGCATACCAGACCTATGGATTGGCATGTGCTCAACTAGCCCTCAGCTGCTGAGGATGATTTATGGCCCTGAACTCCTGTGGCACTGTCTGTAAGCCAGATGAGCCATCAGGAGCACTGCTGAAGGCTGCTGCTCGAGCAGGGAAAGGGCTGGGGAAGCACAGCCTCAGAGCCAGCTCTATTTCTGTGCACACCCACAGCTGAAGTGCGCTGACCTGATCTGGAGGCAGACATCTCAGTCCTGTCACCACCCTGCAGGGGCTCTGAGCTGTGCTGAACCCTACCTTGGCCAATGTTCCTAGAAACGCATGCACATAGTACATATCCATTGCTCTGCTGGTGTCCAAGAGCACAATCTCAGCAGAAGAGGAACAGCCTCTCCAAAACTGACACCTGCTGTGCTATAAAAAGCTGCTTTACAGCATCAGCTTCTCATTACACAACCTGGGCACTTTGGTGTGCCCAGGGATCCCTACAAAAGGAAAGGACAGCTCTCTGCAAATCAACAAATACACCAGAGGAAAGGCAGTATGAATCACAATTCCTAGAGAGAAACAAGAGCTCCTTTACCCTGGGCCACTCGTATCTGCACTGGGTTTGCTTCACCAGTTGATGAAGTCCTGCTGCCCCAGGGGTAGCTGATGTCTGCTTCCACTGCAGTGACTGCATGGGCAAGTCACTTCTCAGCAAACATGGGCAGGTGCAAAATACAGAAAATAATAACACTCACAAAAAGTAACTCTGAAAGCAGCAAGGCAGGGAAAAATCAATTTCCCCCTCTTCCCCCCACAGCAGTTAGATGGAACCTTTAATCTCTATGAATGAAAGTAGGATGAAATAGATTTTACAGAAAATTGCTGGTGTTAGAGTCTGCTGAGTCTGAATTCACCAAGGGTTCAAATGCTGATTAGATGTGACCATCACCCCTGAGTAAAATAGGTGAGAAAACGCAGGATGAAATGCTTCTGCCCAGACAATAATGGAAATGGCAAGACATGGAGGCTTTCAAAAGGTGAGTGAGACCAAACGTGTCCTCCATGCTTGTCTGACCTTTGCTTAGGCTGTAGCAATAGCTTTTTATTCTTTTTAAATGAACTGTTATCAACCACTTTTGAAACTGTTCCAGTTAGTTAAGATTAACAAAATAAAAAAGATGCAAAAAAAAACCTCAGATCAAGATTTTATTTTTTGTCAGTGACAGACATTTGCCTCTTGTTAGCCAGATGTAGAGAAATACCCCAAACCAAACCCAGAATCAATAGATGAGAGCCCTCAGCAGAAATAGAGGAGGGCTGCTAATTAAGTGATACCTTGGAATAAAGGCTTGGGAAGGAAGCCTGGATGGGACTGTACCAATTAAAGAGAAAAATAGTATTTGTCTTAAAGAAATAATTACTACCTTAGTACATTCTTGTTTCTGTGTGACAGGTGCCCTTACTGTAATGACAGCTCAGAGACATGAACAGGAATGCCCTTTGTTCCTAATACTACTGGTTTCCTCAGCTGCTGCTTTGGCCCTACTGTGCCCTGCTTCTTCCAGACAGCGTTATCCCCTTTCTACAGCTCTGAGGACCTCACCTGCAGAGCCAGCACATTTCAGAGACTGCCTTTGGAAAGGGGCACAGTAGACTTTGGTTAGCAGCCACGTGCTCTGCGGCACAGGGCCCCACTGTGGAGTCAGGAATGCCTCACTTCAGGAGCTGAGACACTGCCAGAGGTAAAACCACCCACAGCAGGAGGCCTCTGTTCAAATTCCCATTCGTGTGACTGGGAGCTCTGGAGAGAAATTCACAGCTGGTAAGAGACCATGAGACAGGATGGCAAGGTATCACCTTCTTTGCTCACGGAGACACTCCAGAATCTGCTGCTGCAGCACATGGTTACTATGTGGGTTCCTAAGCCTGAGGTCTATCATTAAACTGCAACGAAAAATACGTTATCAAAATGTATGTAATAACATATATTAACTGGGCAGGTAGAATGCCAGAGATACCCCTGATTAATGTTTCAATCTTCCCTTGCAGTCACAGAAAGTAATTTCATCTTGCTTCATATGTCACTGGTTAAAAGCCAGGAAACTTTACTTCAACATTTTTGAAGAACTTGATTTTTTTATACAAAAAGAGGCATTTTTGACTAAAGAAAGATCCCCGTTAAAATGAGCAAGAGGTCCAAATGTGAAATATACTCCAAATCTGGCTCAGAACAAAAACTCTGGTTAACTAAATTAGGAAAACTACAAATTCTTTATATGCCAGGTAGAGCAGATGGTGTTAAAATTCTTCTTCAGCTTGTCTGGAACGAGAGCATTTCAGCTGCAGCAGCCTCTCCACAGTGTCTGCAATGGTTCTTTCCCCATGCACCTTGTTGTCTCGGGTGCGGATGTTCACTGTTCCACTTGCCTTCTCCTTTTCACCAACAACTAGAAACAACCAAGAGGCAAAGGAATTAAGTGATTCTTCACAATTCTGTCAATTACTCGGAGGGTAGAGTTTCTCTGTCAAAGGGTCCTTCTACTCTTAATGGATCCCAGACTGTTTTAAGGCCAATGCTAGATCCCCAATTCACACAACAGGACTAACATGCTGCTTCAAATCACGTACTTCAGGATGAGTTTCTAACTTTTCCTGCATCACTCTCTCTGGAAGAGCCTTCTCTTATGCATGCATGCCTAGTTCAGAAGTGGACCACAGGTGAATGAAATGGAAACATAGTCCTTTAGCTGAAGTAGAAGCAAGAGCATAAATTTTTGAGAGGATGGAAAATCACTTAAAATCTGACTGATAAAGGACAGGAGACTTCACATCTATCCCCATACTGCTGACCAGAAGACAGCAAAAGTATCAATAATGCCTTGGGTCACACTGATCTCCCTTCAGGGGCAGCTATCCAAACCAGGAATGCCTATGATGTCAGCAGGAGAGGTTCTCTGCAGGGGAGACTCTCAGGAACAAATTGACCTAAACCACTGATTACAACTCTCTGCCTTGCTCACAGAATGATCAAACCCTGTAACAAAAGGTAACCCTGTAACAGCCAGTGCAAGGTAACTAATACATTACCCAGAATAAAGTTATACTGCGCAAGCTGAGCGTTTCTGATCTTCTTGTTCAGTGTGCACCCAGGATCTACATCAACATCTGCCATAAAACCAGCATCATGGAAGTGCTGCCTGACCTAAGGAAAAAATACCAGAACTGTCACTACTGGATATTCATGACCATGAACTATTCATGACTTGTACAATTAAACCATTTCAGATTATCTGAACCCTAAAACAAAGGCACTGCCATGGGTTCAGGCTTTGCAAATGAGCCCAGTTCAAGAAATTAAAATATGTCAGCTACTATGCAACTATACACACAATAAACAAGTAAGCAGTGATGTGAACAGTAATATTTGGGCTCAGTAGTGATTTGAGTTTGATATTGTAAAAGGCAACAGGATGATGGAGCTTATTGATTAGAAGAGATTTTTTTTTTTAATTTTGTAAACCATCTTATTTATATATAATGTGCTTGAAAGAACTACAGGCAGAGGTGTGCTGCATGCTAAATATCCAAAGACTCATTTTTGTCTTTCTTACTGCTCTGCAAGAGGCACATGGCCATGGGGGACTAAAACCTGAAGAGTAAGACAGATCTGAGCAAGAGAAAAATTAAGTTTTCAAAAAATAAAAGTCTCACAAACAGCAACATTTATCATTCACATACCTAAAATCTAACTCGGGTTATCTTTAAGAGATCTACAAATTCAGCAGCTAATTGTCACTGTGATATATATAAAAAAAAGACTCAATGTAATATGCAAAGACTTGGAATATGTCTCTGAAATAAATACTATTAATCATGAATAAGTAAGTATTTCAGATCAATACAATATACTGAAATCAAAGCCCTGAAACCATATACATCACCTTTTGAGCATACTCATCACATGCTGGTCCCACTGGTACCACCATTACTTGCTGTGGGGACAGCCAGAGTGGCCTTCAATAAACAAACAAAACAAGTTTGTATAGCTTTCATTGTTTTTTTCAGTACAAAAAATACTATTTACGGAGAGGAATAAAATCTACACAAGAGACTCTTAAAGCCAGCTGCACAGATTGGGTTCAGAGGTGAGGAGAGCCCTATATTCGTTACAATTATTTCCCCAAAAGAAGTGAGTGTCTAAAAGGATTGCAGCGTGGGCACAAGCACTTGCTGACTGGAAGATTGCTGTTGTGTTTTATGACACATAACAAAGCCTAACTGATTGAGCTTATTACTAACTAAGCACAGGAAAACCTTTACTTTTGAGTCTTGTCATAATCAGAGGGGTCACTCCCACTGGGTATTAACACAGGTAAGCAGATCACCTACATAAATGACTCTTTAAAAGATGGTCCTGCTGCAAAAGCAGCTGGCATGCATATGCTCTGGGCAGACTAGCTCTATGCTGCACCTGCACTGGCAGTGCCATGTAGAATCTACCATATCTTGAATAATTTTGTACCTAAGGAAGGAGGTTCAGAAGAAATTTCTCTGTGGTATTGCTAGGCATGTCACCCTACCAAGCAAGTGGAACAGACCCTCTTGCCTCTTCAGTACTTGGGGCTAATCTCTCTCCTACATGAAGAGTTTGCTTGAACTGGAATAATAACTTTTCAACGTTACCATTTGCCTCCATAGTTTTCAGTTAGAATGGCAATCATTCTCTCCACAGATCCCAAGATAGCCCGGTGAATGATTACTGGTCTTGTCTTGTCATTGCCATCATGGCTGTAAAGAAATCCTTTTGTAAGACTTTTTTTCTTTACTCAAACTTATGTCTGTAAGTGTCACTGAAGTTAGATTACACAGAAACTAAAATCACCAGCCTTTGTGCTTACCTGACAAAGGTGAGGTTAAATCTGACTGGCAACTGGAAGTCGAGCTGAATTGTAGCACACTGGTGGTAGCGGCCAATGGCATCCTTAATCTGAATGTCGATCTGAAGAACAAAAAGACATAAACTTTTACAGTTAAAAGACAAGCATTCCCCTCTGAAAGCAAATTCATTGTTTTGAGATGGAAAGTGTCACTCAATGCAGAGAAATTCTATGCAGTTTAAACAGCATCATTTTACTTCAGCCTTCATTAGGCTTTAAGTGATTTGCAGGTTCTGATTCAAAAAATGTTAGAGCTAAAACAGGATGAGTAACTAGAGGGATAATGTATCAGTTGGGAACTAGATTTAATGTCTCAGACATTTTGTGAGTTTCAGTCTGGAACTTTCATGGGCCTTTTCACTGAGTTAGTACAGCAGAACATAAATGCAGAACTGAACATGTCTCACAAATGAGACTTCTTCAGCCTCAAAGTGGCAAATTTGCATTTCTTTACCATGCAGTATTTGAAGACTTTGTAGCTTGTGTTACAAATTCAGGGCATGAACGAGGGACAAGAATCTGCTAAAGAGTCCACTTACCAGCAGGAGCTCCTATCAATCAGTGACCCTTGTTCTGACCTACAAGTCAAGCCTGTTCTTTCTTTTGTATCTAACACTTAAATTCTGAGTACACTTTTGATACAACTCAAGACAGACAAGACTTACAGAAAAAAGTAGACTTAGAGTGTCCTAACCTTAGTTATTACATTGCTCAGTTACTCATCATTTTGCCAGTATATATCAGGCTATATATTAAGGCAGTATGCCTTATTTTAATTTGTGTAACAAATGAAGAGATCAGTATTTTAACAACTCAAGTTGTAAATGTCTTTCAATCTTGCATCTAGAATTGTTTATCAGAATTCAGCTAGTCACCAAAGAACTTCTAATCAAAATACATTATTAACAACCTAATTTAATGTCAAATCCAGACTGTAAGAAGAGCAAGTTAAGATTAATTAACGTTAACAAAGGTTCCTGTATATCTGTTTTCCTTCAATCAAATATGGAAATTACTAAATATGAGCTGCTATAACACATTTTATCTAAAAAATTACATGAACCAAAACTGATTCAACAGGCATACAAACACAGAAATCAGAGCCAGCTTACTAGATGAAAACACAAATATAAATGTAGTGCAGACATATTAGGGAAAGATTTAAAAGCCATTTCATAATACTTGTGTCCTAATGTGCAAGGATAACAACAAAGTTTCTAAAAACCCCTATTTAATCTGTCTAAACTGAGGAAACTGTTCTTAAGAAACCAAATAAATTCACATGACCAATGCATGGGGATTTTTAAACTAACAAAACCCACCAGTAACTCAAAGCAACTTCAAAACTGTGCAGTTAAAGGAATAAAAATTTGTTTAACCAGTAAGTTTACTTCCGATTTTCTCCTGACTTAGGATTTACTTACTGCTGAAATGATTATTTCCAATGCAGCTCTCTGTGAGAACAGGTCATACAGTGCCACCTTGTGTTTATGTCACCCACCAGGGAAATGTTTAAGCAGCAGACAAATAGTTTATTCATGTTAAATTAATTAAATGACTGTTAAAGCAGTTAAAACTATGTGAAAACCAGGATCACAGAAGATTATTTCTCTCTCAAGTATGTTAGAGTTAATGTATCTGGAAAAACAGCAGATTTCAGTCAGACAGCATCTTAAAATGGGCTAATATAAAAAAAAATTCATTCTTCCTCATCCCAGCCTTTTGCCTTACCCAATCAGCATTAAAAGCCAAATCCAGCCAGGGGTTAGCAACATACTAACCTTAGGTCCATAGAAAGCTCCATCACCAGGGTTTAACTCCCATTTCTCACCAAAGGCATTGAGGCTGTTTTCAAGTTGCTGGAGATAAAGGACACACACACACACACTCAGTGTTTCTTTACACATTACAGTTCCAGGTCAGCCTGCTACTACAAATAGGTGACCCTACCAAATTCTCAGTACTTCTCAGTTACTACTGAAACACATTTATTTTCCTGAAAAAGGGAACTCTTGGAAGAGCACCAGCTTAAAAAAAAAAAGAAAAAAAAAAGAAAAAAAACCAAAACATCCAAAACCCACAATTCAAAGTTTTTAGTTGAGATGTTGCAATGAAATCTGCTCTGGTACACCAAATGTCTATTCCTGCCCCATCTTCTCCCCAGCACTGCACCTGCAGTGGCCAATTCCATTCCTTTCAGCCTCAGTTTTGGGAGATGGCTTTAAGTCCTACTACAGGGGCTGCCAGCACTGATTCTCTTCCTCCTTTTTGATTTTCTTAAATTTTTAATTATCAAAAAAAGACAAGGAGAAAGAGTTCATTTGATGCTTACATGGAGACTGCCTCTGCACGGAGAGCAAACTATTTACAGCAGGCAGACTGAAGGTAGTTATCAAAGTTATACAGCTCATGCCGAGCCCAGCTTCACTCTACCTCCCAGAAGGCAGTAAGCTCTTACGGAAGATGCAGTTTTATATCACAGAAAAGAATAAGACTACTGTTTTACCTTTTCAGCTTGATTCCACACTTCAATATCTCCCAGGTACTTTTCAGGACGAGTGGAGAGATTCAGTTTAAACGAAAATCCGAAGACATCGTACACGGTACGCAAGAACTCCAGACAGCTCTTTATCTCATCTTCAATCTTGATGATAACAGAAATCATGTCTCAAATAGGGAAATTTCAGTTTACCTGACTTTAACAGCCAGTTTCATTTAGCAATAGCCCCCACCTGCTCCATAGCACAGAAGATGTGAGCATCGTCCTGCTGGAACCGGCGTACTCGGGTGAGTCCCGTGAGAGCTCCCGAGAGCTCGTTGCGATGCAGGACACCAAAATCTGCCAACCGCAACGGCAGCTCGCGCCACGACCTCGGGCGATGGTCAAACATAAGGCTGCAGGAAAAGTTCATTATTTGAAGCTCATTCAGAACCAAAATTCTGCAAAGAACAGTCAGGGAGAAGCAGCCAGGGATGAAGCACATGCCTGTAACGCCATCTTAATGTGTAATCTGGACATCAGTCTTATCTAGATTTGTCAGGAAAACAATCTCCTTCAACAGCTGGCAGGCCTTCCCCTCTTCACAGAAAGGAGATAAAACAGCTCCTAAAACTGAGGTTTAAAAGCTGAATGCCCAAACTGCCACAAAACTGACAATGCCCTAATGACATGACATTTCTCAGTGTCTCAAGTGAAGAGAGCATGTACACAGCAAGACATACAATTACATCATTCCAGACAGAATGAATAACTGAAGGTAGCCATCTTTGTAATTACAAAGGCAAAGGAAGCAGAGTGGGTTTCATCTGGGTTTTCTTTTCAGTCAGCACAATCTCTGGTAAGCTGAATTTGCTATGTATTTACCAGTGTCCTGGACAGTTCATAGGCTTCAGAGCAAAGATTTCTTTCTCCACTTCAAAGGAAAACATATTTTCACTGTAATGCTGCCAGTGCCCTGAAGTCATCCACAGTTTGCTGTTGAAAACATTTGGAGTGACAACCTCCTGGAATCCACGTTTTCGATACTCACTCTAGAACAGACACAGTATATAAAATAAATAATCAAGAAAACAAAGGTAAGTACAGGCTTCAATCTGCAGCCAAAAAAATATAAAAGTGTTGCCATACGGAAGTCCCATGACTTAGGAAGAGAATGGAGGAAGAAAAACACAACTTGAAGCTGAACATGCCAAGATACAACCCTTCCACCACCCTTCCCCCAGACAATTTCTCTAGTAGAAAGTAAGCAAGAAGAACAAGTTTCCTCCCTGCAAGCAATGCAGCAGTCTCTAATTACTCCATGACCCCAGATATATTTCACTGCAGCCCAAACATACAGTAATAACACAGACTTCAAATCTTACAGCAGGAAGATCAGAATTCTTTTCCTACATATATTTTCAAAACAAATAGGTCTTTAAGAGCAAATTAAGTATGTTCACTAAAACAAATCAACATGCATCAATGGAACAGCAGCAGTGTGAGCTTAGCTCTACTATTAGATGTTGAAGAATTCCTATGACAAAGCACCTTTATTACAGCTTTAACTGCAGATACAAAGTACTGATAAAACGTAACTTCACAGCGATTGTGACAAGCCCAATTCAAAGAAACAAGGTTACTTTAGTCCCATGGCTTACACAACCAAAAGATAACTTGAAATGAAGGGCTATTAATACTGTTAAACACAGCATGCTGTTATGTATTTTTAAAAATCATGCAATTTCTCCTACAAGATTTCTAAAATATATTACTCACCCGTATAAATTCAACTAATGTGTTATAAATGTAAGCTCCTTTTGGCAAGAAAAAACAGCTACCAGGGCTGAGCTCATGGAAGAAAAACAGTTCTTGGTCCTGCAGGAAAATAATATTTTAAGAACTCAGTATTTGCACCCTGCCTTTTTCACTCGACAGTCACAAATGAATTGCTACTGATTGGTCATCACTAACAAGAGTTTCAAAATGAAAAACATGGGAAAAAAAGCAATATCCAATACACCGATGCATTTTCACCAATATTTTCAAGCCTGTCATCAGTTACAGGGGAAGGAAATTTTTCAGTTTCCTGTTTCACTCATTACTGATGTGCCAAAACTTTACTCTTAACTCCCAACTGTGCCCTCACAGTTCCCTCTGCACATTTACTTGTCAATGTTTAGCTCTGCTTCTGCAGCTCTCTAATTATCTGCACATAAACTGAACGTGTGAACTACAGCTGGTTAATGTTGCCACACACTGTGCACACACCTGAGATCTGCATGTGGGGAATTCTTCAGAATTTTGTCATAATGTACTAGCAGCAGGCATTTTAACCCTGTTCAGAACTATCAGTTAACTGACAGGGGTTTCCACCTGAAAAAACAAACTCAAAAACAGCCAACCAAAAAACACAGCTGTATACTGCAGATTCTGAATGCAGACTGCAGCATTCACGTGTTGCAGACTGAAGTCTTAATATTCTGTTCTGATCAATGTGTGCAATAAGGATGTCACTGTGTTGAAAGCATAAAAAAGTTACTAATTGTAGCACTTTGAGGCTCCTGAGAAAAGCAGTTGACTTCTCTACCTAACTGAAAATAAAACTGTCAAACCTTGGTCATGGCAGCAAGTATAAGCTATCTTCAAGATGCTTTTAATTAAGGGGTTATATCCACACAGTGCTTTTGGAATACATTACTAGAAAAGCTGTCTCACCCGCCCAATTTTTCTGTGATCTCTGCTTTTAGCCTCCTCCTGGAATTTCTCCCACTCCTTCAGCATTTTTGTATCTGGGAATGAAATTCCGTAGATCCTCTGGAGGGATTCCATATCGGCCTTGCCTTCCCAATAGGTAGAAGAATTCTGAATGCAGAAAGAAATGAAACATTGAAGAAAGGGAGTAGCCTCTGCATTTTACTACTTCTGCCTGCTATGAAAAGGCATACAATTATTAATAAATCATTACTGTGGAACAACTAGTCATAAGGAGGTTTCTAATGTGATATTCAGAGCACTGATTGGAAAAATCCCTAAAGGTAAATACAGTAAACAAAAATGGTTTCAGGCTCTTGTATTTTTTAAAAGCCTATCTGCTTTGTAGCTATCCTATTCCAACTGTTTATTCACAAATAGCTATAATCATCAGCTAAGCTAACAATACCCATTCCAACTGACACAGTTCAGCCAAATCTTAAACCAAACTCACACTCCTGTGCTGGAAGTACAGGTCCTGGACATGTGGTTGGGCTCCAGATCATGTGAGTATCATTCTAGCATACAACCCTTTTACAATCTGTAACATCAAGTTTTTGGCCAGGTTACCCATCTCACAGTACATTCCTGGCTAAGCCTAAAGGCAGGAACACATCTGAAGCAATGCAGTGAAAACATCTAAGGCAGTTCCAGCACCTACCTTATGAATTTTTATGGTCTTTATCTTGCCAGTATGTCTGACATGAGGTCCTCTGCATAAATCTATCAGGGGACCACACCTAAGAAAAGGAAAGCATTTATTTGGTATATTTAATCCTAGAGCCATAAATCCAGTAATATTATGATCCATGCACAATTACCTGTATACTGTAGTAGTTGGGGTATTGACCTTCTCATTCAGGATGCGACACTTGAATTTATTATACTGAGAAGAAAAGCAGCACACATATTTGTTAATTCATTGCTAAAAAAAGACAAGTGGCCAACAGTTTAAACTATTTGCAAACCTGATGCTATATTGCATCAGAACAGGCCTGTAAAAGACACAGACAGGACTACAGACAGTAGTGGAGCAAGGTGCCCAGAGAGCAGGGTGTGCAATCTCTGTCCTTGGAGTTTTGAAGGCCCAGCTGGACAAGACCAGGAAACTTGACCAGTGTCCCCATGTCTGACCCCATGTCCTGTGCATGAGACTGGACACATACACAGGTACCCTCCAACCTGAATCATGCTATGATTCTCCTGATGTCCTAACAGTGAAAACTCATTAATGTCTACCTCAGGAATGCCAAAAAATTATTTGCAGCTAGATACCAGAGAGAAAGGGTAAGGTTTTAGTGTGGCTTGCACTCTTTTAGAAGGCCTTATTCTAAAAAATGTTTTATGAAGCTTTCTGAATGCAGCAGCAACATATGCAGTCACAGTATCACCACAGACAAGGTAACACAACGTAACTGCATACATAATATGTCGCAAACTTACATTTCTGTGAAGTTAATAAGTAAATAAAGAATGTGGCTTCACAGAATTTAGTTAGATCACCCTGGGGAAGAATGAATATTCTCAGTTTTAGAAAATTAGAATGCTTACTTCCAAGAACCCAAAAATTACTTCCTTTTTCTCCTTTTTTTTTTTTTTGGTTAAGCATCACAAATGAGTTTCTAAGAATATATCACCTTAAAAAGTTAATTTTATATACTTTCTTCTACCACTAGTAACGCATGCCCTGAAGTTACAAATACTTGCATGAGGTTAGAAACAACGGTCTATAACAGCCCACCTTAAACATTTCAAGCAGTGTTTCCTTCTTAACTTCCAGTCTTTCAAAGGCTTGTTTTTCCTTCATTATCTTTTTGCATAATGTTTCCAAAGCAGAGAAGTCATTACTTGACACACCCCTAAAATAAACACACACAGAGAAGTGAGTAATTTTTGCTTTCATTTGCCATTTGTGATCCTGGTGCAGTGCACCAACCTATAGTTGGGACGCCCTGCAAAAAAACAAAGCCACCTGCAGCAATACATACAACTCTGTTCTAGGAACAAGCACACAGCAGAAATTTTGCTGTGACTGCCACCCACCCCCAGCTTCTAAATAAAAATACAAAACCTACCCTTCCTCGAGAAACATGTCATAATAAAATCCATTTTCTATTGGTGGGCCATAGCACAAACAGCCACCATAGATTCGTTCCATAGCTTCACCCATTATGTGAGCACTTGAGTGCCAGTAGACCTAACAGAAGTAAAAAAACAAGGGATCAGTCTTGAATGATACATTTCCAATTGTTTAATTTAAAACCTTTTCTGAAACGCCTGCTTTCAAGGATACTGAAGGCACATCCCACCGTAGGGCAATGTGCAGAACAGAAGTGGCCTGCCCAGCAGCACTCCCATCCTCAGCATCAATGTTTCCAAAAAGCAGCATTTCCACTGGAAAACTTACATTTTGGTAGCAAACAATTCTTACTTTCAACTGTTGCTGACATGATTTCATTATTCTCAAGAAGTCAAAATACTAATTCAGAAATTTTTTTTTCCTATGAACTTAATCAATTATATCTGTGTAATGACCAAAAGATATGCTTTCAACATTAGGCTGTGGTTCTAATCCAGCAATCTTATGCATAAGAAATCCTGCACACTCCATCTTATAGAACACCTGAGGTTTTGACAAAACCAGATCTTTTAAGAGTTAAGTCTGCCTTGGTTAGCACAAATTGAAATCATAAATTGGGAGCTGTCATTTAGCCAATATGAAAACCCTAGGTTTGAATGTAAGACTTTTGTGATGAGTTTGACTGACAGTTTCTTGTACTGATTTTGTTTCTAAAGAACCTAATCACAAATTTACTGGCTGGGCACATTTATGTGACTGAGTAGCCAAAATAAAAAAATAGATACTTTTGCAAACACAAAGACCAGCCTACTTAATACTTTTATGATTCTACATAGTATTTTTGTACTCAGTTTTGTTCCCAAAATCAGTGCTGAAGATGTCAATTCAAAAGACCTACTTTACATTAACATGAAGGCTGAAAATACAAATTTTTAACAAGAAGTACAGCAACTGCAAGCAGATTTGGCTACAAGTACGCAGCAGAATGTAAATTACCTGTAGTAACACAACTCCTCTGGTAAGGAGCTATGAGGAAATGCAGATGTACCTAAACCACAAACTTGTTTTCTTCATCTTCTCAACACAGTAAATATTTCAATAACTGCAAGAGGCTGAGTTAAATGTAAACCTGAAATAGAAAATGTTTTGGTGAAAGATACTCACTGCTTGGGCCTCTTCATCTTCAAACTTCAGCAGCTCCAAGGAACAATCCTCCTCCAAAGGACGGTCTAGATCCCAAACCACCTTGTTCACTTTGGCAATAACCGTGTTGTCAGCTAATCCCTGACTACAGAACAAACACACAAGTACAATTGTAAGAAAGTACATTGTATTTTTAAATCAGCAAGCAGAAGTTCCCCAAATTTGCCCTCCAGTTTGAATGAGACTTCAGAGTGCTCGGAGTGGATATAATGTCATTAAAAAATTCTAAATAAATGACCAGTTTAGCCAGTCCCAAACATTCATGAAAAATCCTACTTCTATTTTAGGAATATGGGAAGAAAACTGTGCTATATACTTAACCTTCACACATATTTGTCTTAGAGGCAGCATCCTCCAAGCACAAACCTTCATAATCCTATTGCAATATAAGCGAGAACCACTCTCTTAAAAGCTATCAAATACCACTTTTGACATAGTAGCTTTACTGTTTGCACCCACTAGGCAAAATCCTCTTTTCATGATCCCAAATTACAGAAGCAAAGGAGGTTCCAATAACATGGCACCTTCTCATGGACAGGAAAAAAAAAAGGCATTTCACCTTTAAGAATCACCCAATCTTTGCAATTTTAACTGTCAAGGTGTTCACTGTGTATCATTCAAAAATACTGCACAGCAGTTATGAGTAACCTGGAGTTGTGCAACACTCTTTTGAACAGATATCTCCCATGCAAATGAAAGTGAAGAATACCCATATTGTTAAATTTCTCTGTAATCAATTGAAACATCACCCAGCAGTCATCTTCCTCAGGTCAATGCAAACTGGTTTGCAGTGCTAACAATCAATCTGGTAATTTATTAGCAAATCAGTAGTACTTGGATGGAAAAATACGCTATTAGAATGTGTCCAAAATACCTCAGTTTCATTCCTATTTAATGTTAACTTTAATGCTAATGAAACTGCATCTTTATAAGGCAAAAGAAAACCACACTCCAAAACGAAAACCCAGCTGGTTACCTTCAGTTCATTTCATCTAAGACGCTTTGAGAAGACTTGAGAAAAATAACAAATTATACGTTACCCATCCCCTTAAACTCACTGTCTGAAAGTGATTGTGTGGCATCACAGAACAGAAACATACCTAATTCCACATGCAATTTGATAAGGAGTAGTTTTCCAAGATTCAGCATCAACCTGCTTGCCATCAGGTAATGTAACTTTAATGGGTTTACTGTCATTTGCAGCTCTTTCTGCAAGGAGTGCATCATGTTCAGCCTTAAGTTTATTGTACATCTCCAAACGCTCATTGATAAATGCGGGCCAAGGATTTAGCTGTATACAATAAAGACAAAGGAAAATTATTAATCTGATTATTAGTCTGACTGCACACCATGTCAAGAATGCCAACACAACAGATATACTTTTCATAATCAACTATGTGACGATACCTGTGTGCTACATGTAACAAATAATCACCATTATTTCAGATTATATAGCATTAATTATGTCATAATACGACACGGCTTCAGCTTAATGAAATCTGTATCATTGTACACCTGTTCAATAAACCACACGTTACCAAACAACTACACAAGGACAAAAGTCAACTATTAAAAAAAGTAAGCTCAAGGTGAAACAAGACTTTTCTTATTAGGTCAAAAAGCCGAGGGAACACTAGTCTGAGCCACCCAGGCAGGAACTGACTCCAGTTTGAACACGTGTAATGACGCAGGACCGCCCGCCCGGGCACAGCCATGCACTTGGCCCAGGACCGCTGCTGACTAGCAGCTGGCCCTCGGCGGACTCAGAGGCATCTGTGTTCACCCTCCACGAACACAACAGCACCTTAAGCAGGCTTTCTTCACCTCGGCGATCCGCTGCCTGCTTCCCGCTGCAGAGAGGCACAGGGAAAAGCATAACCTAACCCAGAGCTACGGGAATCTGGCTGTTCTCCTATTACACCAACGCAACTTAATGCAAAAAGCCAGCAATGGCACTACAAGGCACACTGTCGGAGGTGTGATTGTAACGCCTGATAAAGCACCCCAGAAGGACAAACTGCAGCAATGCCAGCAGCGCACAGCGCAGCAACGAGGACTCGGCATCCTCCTGCCCCCAGGGCGGCCCAGGGGCTGCTCACCTCCGACCGCCCTCCATCGCCAGCCCCTTCCTTCATCTTCTTCTTCCCGCAGTCTGCTTTCTTCTCTCCCCCAGCGTCCACCTGCGGAGGGCGAGCACCGTTTAGTCATGCCCTGGCAGTCCCTCACACCTAAGGTGCTTTAACTCCCCCCGCCCCACACACCGCGGAAAAAAACCCGATCTCCCCGTCGCGCATAGCCTGCGTGCCCCCAGCTCCCTGCTCCTTCTCCCTGGGGCACACTCCACAGCCCCCCAGTGCCGGCGAAATGCTGGGGAAGAGACACAGCTCCCCCCGCGGGCCCGCTGCCGCCTGCCCGCGCTGCCGAGCCGCGGAGGGGAGCCCACCTGGCTGTCAGCGCCCGCCATGGCCGCGGAGCCGCCTGGGAAGGGGCGGGCAGGCGCAGGCGCCGCTCGGCCCGCGGCTGATGCAACCGCGGGCGGCCGCGCCGGCCCGGCCCCTGCGGGAGCGGAGCAATGGAGCCGAGCGGCGTGGTGGGGCTGGCCGGGGGTGCTCTGGGGTGGTGCGAGTGAAGGCGGCTGGTCACAGGGTGCGGCGGCGGGACGTGGGCCGTGTTCTGTCCGCGCCCGTGAGGGCGGCGAGCGCGGCCCGGCCCTCGTACAACTGCGCTCTGCTCGCTGTGGCGGGAAGAATCACAATATCAATTAAGTTGGAAAAGATCCTCGAGATCAACGAATCCGACCTGTAACCGAACGCCATGTTGTCAAGTAGACCACGGCACTAGGTGCCATGTGCAGTCTTAAACACCTCCAGGGACGGTGACTCCACCACCCCCGGGCAGCCTGGTCCAGTGTCAAAAGACCCTTTCTGTGGAGAAATTCCTCCTAATGTTCAGCCTAAATTTTCCATGGCACAGGTGAAGACAGTCCTCTTGTTCTGTCAGTTGTTGCCTGAAAGAAGAGGCGGATTCCCACATAGCTACACCCTCCTGTCAGGGAGTTGCAGGAGCGATCAGGTTTTTCCCCTTGAGCCTCCTTTTCCCCAAACACCCCCAGCTCCCACAGCTGCTCCTCATCACACTTGTGCTCCAGACCCTTCCCCACCTCCACTGCCCTTCTCCAGACACTCCAGAACCTGCGATACCTGTCTACCATTCCCCCTGAGACAGATGTTCAGTCAAGGATGGACCAGTAATTGGGAGTACTCTTTTCAAAAGAGACTAAAAAATAAAAATCAGGTTCACCACTGTCTGATTTCCCACGGGAGGGGAAAAAAAAAAAAGGAAGAGATTCTGGTGTGATTGTGTCACACCTGAACTGCAGGAGCACCTGCAGCTGTCCCAAGGGAACAAGAGCTCAGTGGCTCGGAAGCGACAGACACTTCTAAGGAAATTATGTGATATTCAGGCATGGCTTTTGCTCTGCAGCCATCTTTCCCTCCTTTCCTACTGTTTTCAGCTAATATTGATATTTTAGGAAGGTTACTGTCTTGCAGCACAATCTCGAGGTGGCTGGGGACTCCCAGAGCGGCCAGTCTCAAGGCCTTACATGTGTTTGGTAATTTTAGACATACTAGTATACCAGTGAACTCACCCAGCAGCCTAGCTTAAGCAATATGTTCATTACCAGATTTCATATGGTAATGAAGATATTGCTTTGTCAAATCATTGCCTGATTTCATCTGAAATCCTGGCATAATATCCTTACTTTGGAGAGAGTAAATCATTGGTCAGGTCTTGCCTTGGATTTCTGCTGCCGGCAGAAGACCCAACACCACTTCTACCTCCTGGAATAGCTGCCTTCTCTTCTTCTGCAGCAGTGATTAGGGAGTTTAGAGTGTGTAAAATGTGCACAGATGGATGTTGGGGCACCTCATCCTCCACGGACTTAAGTGCTATAAGCCAAAGGTTCAGGGGAAAAAAAAAAAGATGCTTTATATAGCTTTCAAATTCTTTTGTAGTGGTGAAGGGTGGTTGAGAGAATGTCACTGGGCTATTTGACTACAAGTGTAGGGGCTTAAAAAATAATGCAGATATTTTAATCTGTTAGTTAAAATATGAAAATAGGAAGTTGTAGTAAATAAAGACAGAAACAGGCCTAGATCTGGATAGTTCATCTGAAAGTAAAGTAAGAAAACCATAAATATTGGCAAAAACATTTATTAAATAGCTGAATTTAATAGTATATATATGATCTTTTGTAGAAATACAATGTTTAATAATACAAAGGGTATTTGTTTTATAATGCTAATCTTTATATTTGCAAGTCTCCTAAAATCTTTTTCTGGTGGACAAATTACAAGTGACTAAGAGACAGAACATTGCAAAACTTCTCGATAAATGATGTGAGGCCAAAATGGAACAAAAACGCATACTGATGCTGTTCAAGAAAAAAAAAAAAAATAACAACTATTAGGTATTTCAAAAGCAATTGGGAACCTGTAGAACTGTCTCTTGTGCCAGAAGATGGCAGCAGAGAAACACGCTGATCTGCTGAGACACAAATTCCGCTTGCTCTTGGCTTTAGGAAGTAGGTTTTATGGCAAAAAGCACACAACTAAATGAATGTTTTACTGACTTCACTCTTAAACAGTGTAATTAATGATGTGTGACTAAATTCAGCCATGCTCTAATAGTGTAAATTGATTTCAGTGTGCTTTAATGATTACCAGAAATGAATAGACATTTCTGGTTCATGAGAAGTTTTTTGGGAAAAATGTGGTCAGAAATTTGTAGTGGAATTGCAGGGTTACTTGGCTTATATTTCATTTAGGAAAACTAAAGATCAGAATGAAATCAAAATGCAAGTAAAAATTTGGAGCAATGAATGTAACACATTTACACCATTTACTTGCACCAGCTGCTCGAGGGTAACCATCTGACTTGTAATCCAGCACTAGGCATTCTGTAAAATGTCTGGGTTTGTTTATATTTGTGTACATTAAATCAGCTCTATTCACTGCAGAGTATTTACTAATTTCACAAACTCTGAATTAATTTGAAAATAAAATTGTATGAATGCCAACCATTTATGTTGAGAGTTCAAAATATATCATTTGAATTCCAGGCCTAGTGGATTTCCATAAGCCCACTTCAAGCAAAGAGTTATTATCTCAAAATTAAGAAAACAAACAAATATGAGAATCTCAGGTTTAAAATTGAAATACTTTTTTTGCAATTTTCTCTTGTATTAATTTCCCCTGGGCTAATGCAACAGCACAATAAACTTTTTAGAAATCTAGTATAACAGTCTTAGAAATGTATATTCAGAAATTGAAAAATGTGTGAAGGTAAATAAAAATAAATTTGACATTAAATTTAAATATTGTGAAAATAACTGAAGCCCTGATTCAAACTGGAACATGCTAGGAAAATGAAATCTAAGCCATGACTTTTGATATTACTTCAGCTTCTGGTGACTTATTATTAAAATACTTACCTTCTTAGAAGGGCAAGAAAAATAACTGATATTTCACACAAAAAAAGAGACAGTTTTGGTTTGGTTCTGTGTCCATGGTGGCTTTGTGTACAGCCACTATCGTGTGTAGTCTGGCAATCTTCATGCACCAAGGGGTCTGCTCAAATACTGGGCTTGTTTGTGCTTTTTTCAGGAGAGATACATGTTCATGCAGGCTAGGGAGAAAACCCTCACTAACAGCAGAAATCCCAGACCTTTTGTAAACTGAAAACACACATCACAGAGACAGCCTCATCCCACCTCTGCCCTCAGGATGCAGGTCCTCTCCACTTTCCCCTCTTAGCCACTTTGTACCTGCAGCAGTGCAGATAATACATTCCGATTATTCAGGGTCAGTTTGTTGTCTATGGCCAGGCAGGTTTTTTGAGAAGAACACAATAAGGGTGTATTTGGTAAAATCTGGGAGACAACCAATTTCATTCTCAGTTACAGGTGCTGAGATCAGAGGTTACGTATTCCAGATGAAACTTCAAACCAGGGTTCACTCCATGACATCTGATGGGCATCAGACTTCTACTAGGAATCCATTTAAAGGAGGGAGATGCTAGGTGATTTTTTCTTCCCTCCCTCCCTGGCTTTTTCTCCCTTCTGTAAAACAAGATTTGGCTTTCTGCTTCTTCATAACAAACATACTCATCTCAATTTTACCCCTGGTTCGCTTGGTTAAATGTTTTAGCATTTAGTATGTATAGCTGAGCCAGCAATATTTTATCTCACATCATAAAAAGTAGTAGGTGTGCATGCATCCAAACAAACTCAGCTCTTTCCTGTGTTCTTTTTGTAGAGCTCAGACATGTCATTTTGGAGGGTGCATTGTTAATCCATGACGTATCTAGGATTAAGATACTTTTCCAAACTCCTACCTTTAGGGTGAACTGCCCCTGCTTCACAGTATAACAGCAGATTCCTCCTGTTGTATGGTTCTATTTTCTAGTAGGATTTGCACTTAAAACTCTTGTTTTCATTTAAAGCTTTTATTTTGGATACTGGTCTCAGAAGATGTGCTGTTTGCAGATGTTACTCCCACTCTGGTCTCCACTCTGTCTTATGACTGGGCTGTGAGATGTGGATCCCGAGCCCTTGCTTTCGATTTCCTCTTTGTAGGTTATCAAACAGTGAGGCACCAGTCATTTTACAAGGAAAATGAAATGCTAGCTATTTTGTGTAGTGAGGAGGGATGATAAACTAAGAAAAAAATTAAAATCATGTGTCCTTGACTGTCCTTAAATACCATGTTAAAAATCACATTGGTATATTTTTTTGCCAAACTTCTGGATCTTGGATGCATCCTTGGTTTTTGTAAGTAAATTAAACTAGCTTTTACTTTAACTGATCATCACCAAGTTATTGCACAACATAAAAATTTTTGGTTATATATGTAATTTTTCAGAATACAAACTACTTGATTGTTAACATTTTGTTCTTACCCCTCCAAATTAATATATAATAGATAATAAATATATAATATATAATATATAATATACATTATATAATATATACATAATATTATTCATTTTAGTGTGCATTTCAGAATTCAAAGTCTGAGAATGTGGGGTTTGACAGGTATGTTTGTAATAATGGAATTCCCTTTTTTTTCTTAGAGATATCACTGATGTTTTTTCCCTCAGAATAACATTTTCTTTTTCTGTAATGGCAGATCATGGATATATTTATGTAATACCTATACAATTAGAAGATAAATTTTATAATTTCTAAAATTTAAGAAATAATTAGCACCAAAAAACAAAGAAAAGCAAACCAAAAAAAAAAAAAAAGGCAAAAAAAATCCATGCCAAAAAAACCTTTTCTGATACTCTTACCAGAAAATGCACTGGTTTTCACATTACTGAGATCAAGGTGTTCCTCCATCTTCTTTGTGGGTGAAGTCCTCCATGCCATGGCATGACATGGCACATGGAGGAATTATTCTACATGATGCCATTAGAAGTAGGAAATGCTTTTTCCAGTATTTTCCTGGGTACAGTCCATAACCTTTGATTTTCCAGACTCAGTTTCTTATGCCAGGCAATATCTGTCACACTCCATAGCACTAGACATTATCTCCAGATACCAAGGTATGAAAAATGCTTGCATTATCTTCTGCTAATGCTCCATCTGACAATTTTGGGAGGAAATTGCAGACAACACAGGGAAGTCAAATATTGCATTCTAGGATTTTTTTTCTCTTTGACCATATTTTTCATTGCAATAATGTCCTAATTTCACACATTTCCAGAAAAACTAATTTTATTTGAAAAGTCTGTTCTTAGTTTCTCTTTTTAGCTATGACTCAAATGTTCTGGTGATGTTCTCAATAACATCCCTTTTTAGTGAGGTTTCGTGGACACAATCCAGTAACATTGCTTCAAATAAAGGAACACATGAAAGCTGATGAAAAGAGGTACCTCATAACTGTGAATTTTGTCAGGCCTCTTGTGACAAGTTATATAAAAGCTTTTTCCTTTGTGTCCTTTTCACTTGGAAGTATTTGGAACATTACTAAAAGTAATACTAAGCTGGAAAATTATTTCAAAGTTTTATAACTACAGGGATGGAGGACAGGACGGGCTCCATTCTTAGGTGCTGGTCAGAGGAAAAAGATATTCCAAGGGGACATAGGAAGTTTAAATTATTCACAATTCACCTAGAAGGATGGGATGGGATGTCTTGGTAATAGCATGGGACAGAAAAACTAACTCATCACTATCTTTGAAACATCTGCTCCATGTGGAAGGACTACAACATATCTTTTCAGTCTTTTCTTTCCTAGACTAAGCAAACTTAATATTTTAAACTGTTTCAGGAAACATGCTTCCAGATGGTTCTTCCTTCTCAACTCTGCAGTCTGTGATTTTCTCAAAACGATGGTGCTCAAAACAAGCACAGTATTCCTGTAGAGCAGAGAGGACTATGGCTCAGACCTGGCATGGGGCACTTCATTTGATATGACAGCTCAGTATCACACACTTGCCTTCAGTTGGTGGCTTTTTAGGATGAGCAGCTCCAGTCCATACCGTGTCCTGTTCTTTTGTACATTTCCCTGAACAGAAAAGCACTGAGCAGTAGCAAATTGTTTCTTTGATTTCAAACTACCTCTCCAGTTCATTGGTCATAGATTTTTAATATATACTCTTTCCTCTCTCATTAACAGCTAATGACTTTTTGGGCAAGAACCAAACACAGAGTAAAATCAGGGTAGAACGAGCTTGAGATATCCTACTATTTTAACACAGTTTCATTTAATCATGGAAGTGTTCAGTAATTAATGCAGCCTGTATTAATTCAGAGCTTTTTGTCTCAATAAATTCAAGTAGTTGCACTTCCCATTGCTCCCATGTCTCCCTGACATCTCTCCATTAGTTTAGCATGATTCTGGCTCTGTGTTCTTGTGATTCTCCCTTATAAGGAAAGCCCTGCATCATTCATTGTACACAGCCCATGTTGCTACATAAAGCCCTCATTTCACAATCATAGGTTCAATCATTCCTTTAAACAATGGCACAGGTTAATATTGACACCAAGGGTTAACCACAAGAGAAGGAAATATAGTAAAAGATATATATTTTGTACTTTTTTTGTGTATTTTGTCATCTGTATCACCTGAGCCTAATATGCCATCTCAGGTTCTGCTGCCTTGGGATAAGAAATTTGTTATTGCAGCTCACCTGGAGCTGTTTTCTCCACCAGAGATTATCACCCCCTCCAGCCTTTTGGCATTTCTTCATGAGGATCTGCTCCCTAGCCCGGTTTTAGTGACCTAGTTTAGCAGAAACACCTTTTGCACTCAAATCAGGCTGACAGAATGAGGGTGAATAGCAATTACACACGCACTTGTCCTGACATATCTGGAAGGGCAGTAAAGTCTGGCAGCAGAAACCAGCCAGAAAGCCCCATTTTTCACATCAGCTATTTCCAGAATGGGCATGACCTTAAGTCTTTTTCTTTTCTTTTTTTTTTGTTTTTACTCATGGCAGTCCTATTGATTTTGGCAGTTGTACACAAAAACCCAATAGTCCTGCTTCAGCTACAAATTACTTTGGGGTCTTGCTCTTCTCTGTCCTGTGTTGGACCAGCTCCCAGCTGCCTTTGAGAAAATTAAATTGGCCAAACACATCTGCCTAAAAAGATCTGTCTGGTGTTAAAACAAGAAGAGTATAACAATTAGGGTTGAAGAAAAAATTAATTAAACCCCAACATTTTCTGTCCTTTTTTTAATGTGAAAACTGTTGGGGAAATTTAAGAGGAAAAAGGAAGGGAAGAATTGCTTACTTCTTCAGAAAGATGTCTAATTCCTGCTAATAATTCCACCATTGCATATGTTTGCTCATTCTGTCTGCTTTGGCAGCAGAAGACATGAGGAAGTTTTTTTTACAAATATAAGGTATTCTTTTGTCCTTTTGACCTAGTATGCAAGTGTACATACAAGAGAATCAGTTAAATATTTTTGAGCAGGTTTTTGAGCAGGTCTGTGTGTGTATTATAAAAACACTTATGCTGTCAGCAAGGGCAAAATATACAACAAATGGAAACAACAAGCAGGTTTTTAAGAAATACATTGTAAACTGATCATAAAGAATATATCACTTTCCAGACATCTCTGTTATCAGAGTGCAAATAGAAGCCACATTTCCAAAAGGCCTTTCTCTCTCTTCATAGAGCATGAGGACACCTTTCTTCACCATTTCTTCCTGCTCTGCTTCTGCCAGAAGTAATCACTGCCGAGTTCCTGCCTTTTAGCAGGAAGTAGAACCTGTGAAGCACTGTTCACCTTATTTTTTGAGCCCTTATCCATCTTGGTATAATTAAATTATATTAACTGATGTGTGAAATGGCCAGTTTGCCATTAATTGTAAGGTCTCCTTTTTTTATTTGCTTTGTTGTATCTCTTTATTGACTGTTTGCATCCCACTCTGCTCTGCACTTTGTCTTCCTCCATCAACTCATCTGTTCCTGAAGCTTCTGTCAGTCAGTAATCTCATTTGTTCCCATTCCTGTGATGTGATGACAAACGACAACTGTTTATTCCACCAAGTCCATACATTATTTTTTTAAATCACATTAGTGCTTTAATAAACAGGAAATTACAGAACTCATGAAGCACAAGTTTTTTTAATATAATTTATTTTTATTTAATTAAATATTTAAAATATCTTTGTATCAGCTCAGTAGAATAAGATCTGTCAATAGTATTAAAAATGGTTTTTTCCATGCATTCTTTGTAATTAAATCGTTAACTAACATGCAAGCAAAAAGACATACAGAGATCTCAGTACAAATTTCCACTATGGAGTTCCTATCTCTCATCTCTGGCATCTTGCTGCTCTTGCTCTGCTGTGCCAACACAACCACAAAACATATCAATGAGCTGATTTAGTTAAAAAACAACAATCCACATTTTGCATGAGAATACTTCTAAAGATCAATCAGTTCCTGGGATGGTATTACTGTGTAAACTGATACATCCTGCAGAGCTGAATATCCAGACAAGGCATAGATGTCTGGTTTCTTTATGCTGTGAGATTTCTGTTCCTCTTATATGGGAATACATGTGAAGGTAGACTTTGGAATAGTTCCTGTCTTGAGATTACACGTAACAGCAATGCATCTCCTTGGTTGTCAGTGGTCTGGGATGTCTGATCCCAACTCTCTTTCTGAGGGACACTGTGAGAGTATTTCTAACTATTATTTTACAAGCAATATGGGTACCTATTGTAGGGTTGCTTGATCTCAAGCAGAAAAGATCTTTGCCCTCTAAAACCTTTAAAATCCTCTGGACAGAAATGCCATTATATTGGTAAGGTACAACTGGTGTTTGTATTTCACCACTCGCTCTTTATGTCAAACTATGATACAGCTGTTTGATGGAGGCAGATGCCCATGAGGAGCAAGGTGGCCACCATCCTGTGCACTCCAGTGACTATCCAGTGCTGACCTATCTAAGACATGGAAATGAAAGCAAAAGTGAAAATCACAGGAACAACTTGGATCCAAGCCAATTCAGTTTAGTTAAATCCTTCTAATTTAGTTTAGTTAGCAAAAAAATCTGTTCTATACCCAGACATTATCTATATCCAGATATTGTCTCTAAATAGAGAAATTGGTTGCCTGAACAAAGTGAATATTTTCTAACATAGTCTTCTATCTTCTAACATAGAAGAGAAAAGTAGAGAGGCAAAAATATTTGTAAAAATATCTTTTTTAGAAATAAAAGTTATCTGGAAGGTTGTGATGTCAGCTTCTCACCATTATGTTCTTTCATAGGCTTCAGTGGAAACACAAGTGTTCTGTAAAACACTAATGACTAATGCAACTAGTCTTTGCTGTGTATAAAGCTGCATTTTGCCCATGTTGCATGTTGTCTGGAGTGCAGGCAGCAGAAAAGAGGTATTGTTCCCCTTAAACATTCATGGCAAGAAGTTTAAGCTTTATTATTTACGGAAAAGAACAGAGTGGGGGCCGGTCTTTTGCATCCTAGCATCTCATTAATAAAATAAAAATGACATCTACCTGTCTGCCTTTACTTTCTGCTGTGAAGTGGAAGCTGTTCAGATAGCAACAGTATCAGATAGCAAAGTGTTATTACTATGCATGTGTGTGCATATATATATATATATATATCTATCTATATATATATATATATATCTGTATGTATGTACATCCATGTTTTGTGTGCACTTTTGTGACCTTGTGGCTTTTATATCTCCACAGAAGTTGGTGTCACAAGGAAAAAAAAAATCACATTTCCATCTGGTTTTTTAGCATCAGATTGGCTTATCTTGGGTTTTCATGCTGCAGTATTTTCACCTGAAAACCATGTTGATTTTTTACATAACAGATGCATATGAAGGTAAGGTCACAGAACACAAAAAGAGACACAAGATAAATCATGATGCATTTAGAAATCTTTTAGGTGCATTCCAAAAGGGTATAGATTCCTTAAAATAAGAAGATAATAGATTTCTTAAAAAACAGGGAAAGAGTTTGCAAGTCAAGTGGCTGGATATATTTGCAGTATAAGTGATGTTAAAGCATTTCATCTTTTCAGCCTGTAGGTGGGACTGTGTTTTCAGCAAACCCGTCTGTGAAAAAAATTCTGAATTGGCATCAGGCAGCTCCGGCTGCTGCTAATGCTAGCTGGAGCGAGTCAAGTGATTCTTGACTTGTGTTTGAGTTATTTCTGGGGAGAAAATAGCCTGTGTCCGAAATTACTTTAGTCCTTAATGGGCTATTCTGAAATCTCTCTTCTCACTGCAGTCTGTGGGCATTCTGCCTGCTACAAATCTGCAACTGCAGGATTTGTTCCTATTAAAAAGCATTTATGTAGCTGAAAAAAATAATGTCTGTGGAGAAATGTTGAATTTATAGCCATGGAAAATACTGTAAGTGAACTGATGATGGTGTAGTAAGTGACATTTTGAATTGGGATTAACAAGTAAATTCTCATGAATAACTTCTTGGCTCAGAAAATAAGTCCATCACAGGCTGGGATACTTCTTTACAAAAATACTTAGGGCAAAGGGGAACAGAAATGTTTATAGCACTCTAGGCCTACATAGACACTGACTCCCATAACACTGAATGCAGTTACTCAGGTGAGCAACAGCCACATACTCTGGGCCAAAAGTTTTTATGAAAACACTGAAATTGGACTCTGATGCTACTACTGCTACACAGTACTGGCTAGACGCCTTTTGTTTCTTGTTTTGCCTCATGCTGGCCCTGCTCCTCTGCCTTATGCTGGCCCTGCTTCTCCCAATCTTATTCATTCCCAGCAGTACTTTACCTCACAAGGAGCAGCCCATGTAAAGGGGCAGCAGCCCTGTGATTTATGGGCTTACTATCTCTTCTGTTGTGTTTACATAGCTTATGCTCAAATAAGACAGCTAGGAGAGTATGGAGCTCACATGTAAAAGGAAAAAGATATTATGCTGGGAGAAGGAGGAAATCAAGAGAGATCCGACCAGATTTGGTGCTGTAAACACATCTGTTGGGTCACCATAAAGCAACAACTGCAAAGGTCAGCATTTCAAACTGTGTCTTAAGAAAATGTTTTTGCAAGCTTTGTGGTAAAGATGGCTGGTGTGTTGTATATTGTAACATTCTGCTTAATCTCCTCTATGTTATATGGAGTCATTTACAACAAAAAATGCCTGACATAACTTACAGCACAGGAACACACAAAACCAGCTTCATCAGGGTGGATGTTTATGTAATCTTCAAGAACACTCTGAAGTTTGATTCAGTAATCAAATAAAACTACGAGAGGCACATTTCTCAGAGACACTACCCATCTTTGAATTTCTGAGCTTCTTTATTTTACCGAGCCTTGTTAGATAAATGTTGATGATTATTTCTGTACATCATGTTATCTGCTATTTTCATTCCACTTCTCGGTTGTAATTGCACAAGCGCTTTGAGCTTGCTTTATTTAATGGAGGCATCTTAAAGGTGAGCAGATGGTCACCACAGGAGTGCAGGTTTCCCATTCACAGCCTGCACAGTGAAGGCAGCAACAAAAGTTAAGTTTACACATACTGCCCTGACAACGACCTCTGTGCTGAACTAAACAAACCCCTTCTGGAAAGCCAGGAGTAGTTCTCTCCCCTTTCAAACAGAAACCTGGCACTCTCTAGCAACCATAAAACATCAAACTGTGCAGCCCTGCTCTGGCTTTCAGGACGCGTGCTGCTACAGGGCACACAAAGCTCCACAGAGCGTCATCTTTTAGGATATTGCAGTCAAAAAGCATCAGGTGTTCCAAAGCCTCTTTCACAACACATTTTTCACATTTCACATCACTTTGTTCCAGAAAGGCTAACAAAATCTGAAGCACAGCAGTTTTAGGCCAGTGAGTAGAACTGAACAGGGATGCTCTTAAGACAAGGCAGTGTTGTCCCAGTAATTCCAAAAGTTCTTTTTTTTCCCACTAAAAGAATCTCAGACCTTTCCTTCACTGACATTAACCTCTGCTGCTCGGGGCATGAAACTGTATCCCTCAGCACAGTGGGAAATGACAAAACCCGGTATCCACGGGGCACGAGGGGGCTCAGAAAGATCCCAAAGGGACACAGGCAGGGGCCACAGATCCACTGTCAACTTTCCCGTAGGCTAATGTTGTGCATGGGCACCTTTCCATGTGAAGAGATGGGAGTAGGGCAGCCGTGCTTGTGCCCTGCCGCAGCGCCCGTCAGGCTGCCGCCTGCATCCCCTGGTGCTGATGCGGCAGCCATCCCCAAATCCCCCAGCCCTGCCGAGCGCCGCACGCCTGAACCCTCGGGGTGCCTCAAAAGCCTTCCTCAAGCAGTAAAGGACAGCTTAAGCGGTCTGTAACAACCCCCAAAAAAATATTTAAGAAACAAATGGAAGCGCAATGGGATCCTTTACTCCCCGGGTCCGATTGCGGGGACTCGCTTGGCAAGGGAGGGGCAGCAGCCGAGCAGGAAGGTAGGCGAAACACAAACATCAGTGTTAGATGTATGCGATAAGGACACCCCCCGCGCGGCCGCGGAGGTGTGCGGGGCGGGGGGGCCGCAGGGAGGGGGCATCTGTTTT